>NC_142018.1:13690000-14290000 GCF_049901735.1 Notechis scutatus
TGTCATAAGCATTTGAATATAAATTAACATGTTGAAATCAAATCTGATGTTCTTTTACCTTTTATTTGGTATGTGGAAGGTGTGCGGAAGAGGGGGTAGTCTTATACGGCGAGTATATAACAAACTCTATATTTTGAGTGGAAATGTTGGGGGGTCGTCTTATACGCCCAGTCGTCTTATACGCCGGCAAATACGGTACACGTCACTGGTCTTTCGTGAGAGAAGTGGATGGATACAGACAATGTAGAATATTGTTGTTGTGGAGAAACTGACTCCAAATATTAAAACATTGAGGAATTGAGATTATAAAGACATATTTGTTAATATTTAATGCCTATATCTTATTTTATAACTATCATTCTTTGGGGGACTTCTGTCACTCCAGTTACTGTTTTAGAAGAATGTTTAGTGAATGGCTGGTTCTTTTTTTCCTACTGATTGTAAATATTGAACCAAAACCATTCTGTTATTTTAGGACTCTCAGGGAATATTATTGGCAAAGTTCAAATAATAGAATACTGGGGGGGATGATAACGGTATAGCCGAAATTCAGTTGTTGAATGCATTTTCAATACTATGTTGCTTTATTTTTACAGTTTATAGTCCACCCAATTCCCAACAATCTTTGGTGGTTTAAAGCTAAATGACCTTAAAGATGGTTCTCCAAATCATGCTTCCTTGTGTGTATGTGTCTCTAGAGCACTAGATTATTATGGCATATTGTTGACCTTATTGTTGTAAGCTTTAGAATGAACAAATATATTGGACTAACTATCTTCCATAGTTCTCTCATTTAAATCTCAGTATCCATTTACTTTGAGTAGGGAGGGATAAGCCATGGCTGCTAGGCTGGGTGTGGCATCCTTTTCACCCATCAAAGTAATTAATGCATATTCCCAAACCTTTTTCAGAGAAGAGGCATATTATGTCTTGTAAATGTTTCGGGCAATGTTATGTCTTTTTTTTATCTTTAAAAAAATTCACAGATCATTTCAATTTGTGAGTTAAGGGGCAAAAACATCTCTCAGACCAAACCTGTTGACTTATGTTCATTCTGCTGATGTCAGGACATCACCACTGCATTCTCAACACAATGTGTGTATGTGCATTTTAGTGCAAACCCTATTCTCAAGGAAGTTGGCTTCTCTTCTAACAGTTGCTGAATTCAGACCCATAATAAAGGATCATCCCATTTCTGTGGGAACTGTCCATGGTTCTGAACAACATGCTCTACAGTGTGATCTGAGGACTATTTGGCTACCTTTGGGATTCATGGCTACTTTGGAAATGGTTTCCAAGGGGAATCTTGAGTTATTTGAAAATGGACTCCTTGCTTATGTGGCTATCCCTCAGCAAGATTGTCACATTAGTGGCTTTCAGCACCATGCTCCCAAAGATTGCTATCATTGAAAACTGCATTTAGGAAGATCCCACAGAGTGGGTTCACAGTGCCACCTTTTAAGCAATGTTGTCTAATGGGGTCTAGAAAGCTGGCCTTTTCTATCCCCAACCTTGCAGTCTAAAAGAACATTTCCCCCAGGTGTTTAAGCATCCTCTTCTCCTAGTATCTTTTGAATAGGATTTGAAGACTTGACGTTTCTCCAAGATTTCTCCTGGATTAAACTATGTTTGGTTTGTTCATGATGCATGTTTTCCTTTCTGCTTTGGTATAACATCTGTTGTGGTTCGCCGGCAGCAGGTGTGGATGGCTGAGGTCTCAGAGAGTGAGTTCTTGGATGAGAAGCCTGTGTGTGATGCAGGGATGGGGCCAGCGGTGATGCAGAGGACCCCGAGGAGCCTGTGCCCAGTGCGCATGCATGCAGGGCTGCTCAAAGGAAAGAGCAGCTGCAGCAGCATGGATAATTTGGGAGTAAGGCTGCAAGGTGATGGCCCCTCGCTTAAGGGATAAAAACCAGCCCTCAAAGGTGGGATTCTTTGCAGGAAGCAAAAAAGTTCTTGCACTACAAGTCTTGTGGAAGTTCAGACTAGCCTGGTTTGTGTTTGGAGACTTTTGGTTTTGATTATTTCTTTGCAATTTAATCTAATGCCTTGTCCAACCTCGGCAAGACTCATTCTTATCTGGGACAATTAGTTTTTAATACTGTTTTACTGGGAATGAATGGAATTCACAGAGAAGCATTAAAAGGGTTTTGCTTTTATCTCTGGTGTTTGTTTGCTTTGAACAAGGCTTGGGTCAGAACAATATCCTGCAGCTTTGTTTAAGAGGTGGCAGTTTAATTGGGCAGCTGTAGAAATCTAAATAATTACCCATCACTTATGCTCAGAAATAGATATTATGGGATTACAATCAAAGGATGGGACTGACAAGGAAGCTTTTGGCTCATATTTTGGAAAAAAATCCTATAATAAAAGGTGTTTGCCATTGGGATAGCCTGCCTCTGGAAGAAAAGGGTTTGTTGGAATAAGCTATCATTGTATGCCAATGGTTAAAATTTATGGCAACTAAGGGTAGACTTGGATTGAAGCTTTACTTGTTAATAAATTAAGCTTGATAAAGTGCCCCTCAAGAATTAATTCACACTGCTAAAGTGCAGGAAGAAAGATGTGTAAAAACTGTTTTTCCTTCTAAGAATATTAAGGAATCAGACAAATATGTGAGAACAGAGCAGGTGGGGGAATAATATATAGAAGGACTGAAGAAATATTAATATTGCTAGGTGCAGCACGAGATACTTAAATGTGACCATTACACATGCAGTTTTTAACATCTCTAAGTGGTTGCTGATTTCTACTGAGAAAATATATTCACACCTTATCCTTAGTTTATTTCGTTAATTTACATGAAACAATATTGTATATGGCTGCCCATTTCATTCACATGACTCTGGGTAGCTAATTATACACTCAAAGTCATGACACCAAACCGTCTCACTTTCATCACAATAGACTACAACAGGAAACAATCCATTAAACCAATATACAGTGGGCCAATGCCTATTAAAAGCAACCTTTCTCACATAATAGTAACACAGGTCTGACGTATCTAACATCTCAGTTCACAATGCCTGAGGAAAGAAGCAGTCATTAAAGGCCTTGCTAAAGAGTAACAGAGTTAGCATCATCTAACTCTTAGGGAAGGGAGAGCTGTTCCCAAGGGAACATCCTATGACAAAGAAGGAACACCTCCTGGATTCCATAAGAGAACACTGCTAAAACATAGGATACGTAACGTAACGTAATATAACAGTATAATATATAAGATAACAAAAGCAACTGGAAAATGCCGGTTGTGGTTATTTCTAATGGGAAGAAAATCAGACAAAACCAGAGAGGAATGGTCCCTCAAATAACCTGGCTGTCAACCATGAAGTGAATCTGGCTGAGTCCATCTTTGCAGCTCCAGGGTTGCCAGAAGACAGGGAGGGGGGGGAATAGATAACTGGGGGTTTGTAGTCAAAGCAAAACATTTTCTTGTGGGAACCAAGGACATTTCAACAGGGGGCTGGGAAGAGGAGGAGTGGAGTAACCAAGCAACCAGCCAGCAGTTCTATTGGACAATGTGACTGATGACTTGGGGGGGGACCCGGGGAACTTTTTAATTAGGTGAAAACCATGGGAAATTTCAGAGTTGGTTTTCACCAGTTGTACCAATATGATGTATCCAATACATTGTTTTTTGGGGAATCTACCTGCCTTGGAGTTCTGCTTTCAATGGGTGCATTACTTGGAACATTGACACTGGCCTTACTTCTTACCTCAGAGCAAGCCTTAGCTTTGAGCTTGTATGAGAAATAATGTCATAGAACTGTGTTGAAAACTTGTTCTTGACAGGTTAGCCAATCCTGGATAGGATTACAATCAGAGCTAATTCTGAATAGCTGGGCTTTGTTTCAGTGGTGGGATTCAATTTAATTTTTTTACTACTGGTTCTGTTGGCGTGGCTTGGTGGGCATGGCTTGATGGGCATGGCAGGGGAACGTTACTGCAAAATCCCCATTCCCTCCCCACCCCACTAACCTGCTTTTCAGCTCCGTTCTCCTGTGCAGGGCAACCAAAGAAGACCCAGCTGATCAGCTGGGACTCAGGAGACAAAAAATAGATGGGGTTGGCAGGGCCAGTCAGAGGTGGTATTTGCTGGTGCTCCGAACTACTCAAAATTTCCGCTACCGGTTCTCCAGAATTGGTCAGAACCTGCTGAATACCACCTCTGCTTTGTTTTTTGTTTTTTCCTCTGAGGTACACTTTCAAGATAGTGCTGTATGATTCACTAACCATTATGAAGGAATGATTGGTGAAAATTGAGATATCTTGTGAGATGGATAAATTCTTTGATTTAAAGACACTGTCAACATTTATTGGTGACTAGAAACCTTTTATGGATTCTTTTGCATAAAAATTAAAAACAAGAGAGAGAACTAGTGACTTACGGCTTTGACAATTGGATGGAATAGATCAGGCGGTGTCAAATTGGTTTTATTCAAAGGTCAGATCATTGTTTTGGCTGACAGAGTGCTGCAGGAGGCTGTCCAGCTGAAAATGGGGTGCGGAGGCCATATGTATCCCCCATGCTCCATTCGGGCTGCCAGAGTCAATGTAGGCTGGTGCTTTGCTATCTCCAAGCTGGCCCAGTGGGCCAGATTTAAGCACCCCACAGGCTGGATCTGGCTCATGGGCCTTGAGTTTGACACCCCTGGAATAGATTATAGATAGAGCATTATGATGTAACTTGAGAGAGAGAGAGAGAGAGAGAGAGAGAGAGAGAGAGAGAGAGAGAGAGAGAGACATTAAAATATATTTGTACTTATAACTGCTATGAAGAATATCAGAGTCGGGGACTTCCGGTTTGTCGGCTTCGCAAGCGGCAGGGATTCGCGATACTGCGCGATCCCTGCTGTGCTAGCCGTTTTTGGTGCTCCGATCCGGACGGGTTTGGAGCTAAGGCTGCCCTGCAGGGGTGGCTGAAGATAGGGGGGATCCGGAGAGGGGTTTGGGGGTGTTGCAGACCCCCTTCCCGGCCGGCAGAACCCCCTTTTCCCAAGATGGTGCAGCGGCAGTCTGCAATGGCCGCCACAAAGAAGCTGGCAGCTGGGTAAGAATGTGCAGGAGGAAGAGGAGAAAGCCTTTGAAAAGAGAAAGTTTTTCTTGGTTCCCAGGACTCTAAGACATATTTAACAAAATTCCTGGAAATTATGGCTTTTTGAATGATACCTTCCAGAAGAGAAAATAAGCGGCAATTTGGAGGTGCTGAAAGGAAAGTTTACTCTCCTTCCCTACGGAATTAACAAGTGGATAGAAACCTGTCTTTTTCAGGTAAAAACTGGCTTTAAGTGATAAGTGGGAAGGGAGAGGACTAAAAAAATATTTATATGCTAAGATTTTGTTGGAGGAGATGCCTTAAGGATTTGAAGACTGAAATATATTGCAATAAGGCTTTAAGATACAGATTTGGACTTTCTTTTTTTTGATTGATACTACCCCAGGAAGAGAAAGTGAGAACTTTGCCTTGGCTTGGATTGATTGATGACTTTGGGACTGTTCTATTTTTTTTTTTAAATATCTTGGTTGTTGCAAGAAGAAAGAAGGGGGAAAAAAAGAAAAGAAAAGATTTATAATGGCTTTTTCTGCTGAGGAACTGAGAAAAGAATATGAGCAAACAAAAAAAAAAGGGCAAAGATGGTGTGAAAGAAGCCTTCCTTTTTTTAGAAATGGCGCTTGCTAACTATCAACAAACATTACAAAAGAATATCAGAGTCCACTTTTTATATTTTTCAACTTTTCTTGTACTTTTCACCTCCTCTTTGTCTTCTTTCTTTTTCTTCTTTCTTCTGTACTTTATATTAAGTTTGTATTAGATTTGGTCTTTTTAAAAAATAAAAAGAAATCATATAAAAATGGATAGAGGACGTCTCTCATAAACTCTGATGGGCCTGAAAACTGCTCTATTGTTTATGAGAAATTGGCCAAGATGGAACATCTTGGGAGAATCCCATATGGAAAGACCAACTGTCAAATTTCTCCACATATCAGAAGACATATGATAATGGAGAGACCAGATCCCTGGAATTTTTTTGATGGAGAACTCCTTTGTTTTGGGGGAGAAGATGATTCACTACAAATAGAATACTCCATTTTTTTCTTAACAATTTTATGTAGTTTCTTGACTCTGTGGCTAAATTTTTGAATTCTGATCTCCCAGATAATCAGGCAAACTCTGATGTTCCCATCCAGTAAAAACTGGTAAAAGAAAGGCCAAGTTTAGAAATAGGCTACATCAGGTTGGGCTGTGGAACAAAGCATTTTGGGTAAAAAAAACTATCTCCAATTCATCTCTATGGGAAAGGCAGCTTGGAATGGTGCCATTCTTCCTGATTATGTAATCCAGGATAGGGCTGCTATGAAGGGATTGGAATGAATTCCAAAAGTCATGCTCTGTAGACTTTCCCAATTTTGTCTACTTTAGCTCCAATCTCTCTTTTCTTTTCTTTTCTTTTCTTTTCTTTTCTTTTCTTTTCTTTTCTTTTCTTTTCTTTTCTTTTCTTTCCTTTTCTTTTCTTTTCTTTTCTTTTTTTTTACTTTGCTTTCTGACTGGCAGTGGTGAAAAAGTCTACTGTTGCTGTTTTTTTTTTAAAGAAAACTTTCATTCTGCAAACCTTCCTGGCTTCCCATCCGGACAGAGTTTTATGGGAAAATTCTTTCCTGGTGTGATCCCGTGAGATTTAATACAAAGATTGATAGACACTAGCAACTACAAATTGATGGTTGATCTTTAGAAAGAAGTTCACAACCCAGGGATAGAACTTCAAGTCCCTTTACAGTTAAACTTCTTGTGCCTACATAGATTCTCTTAAGTGCAGTTGGTTGAACTCTTCTGCAGTATGACAGAACCTCAAAAACCTCAAAGCTCTCACCTTTTTTTCCCATACTCCTGGTCATTACTCTTTGCCATGGCTGCTTTTCCATGACCTCTTCTCAACTCAGCTGATGATATTCCACTGGGAAGATCTCAGTATTGGGAATGAACAAAAAGAGAATGAGGGGTGTGGAGAAGTTAAAAAAAAAAAAAACTTCTCCCCAAAACATCTGGAGGCTTTGTTGCCTTTTCTTTGCTTCCCTTGTTTATACCTGTTGAGAAGACACAGCAGTTTCCCAAACTCCTCTGGTCCTACATTTTGCTTCGTGGAAGACTAATCTGATAAGAGCTCCCCCATCTTATTTAATTTTCAAGAGAGGGAAATAGCAATAGCATTTAGACTTATATACCGCTTCACGGTGCTTTACAGCCCTCTCTAAGCAGTTTACAGAGTCAGCCTATTGCCCCCACCAATCTGAGTCCTCATTTTACTGACCTCGGAAGGATGGAAGGCTGAGTCAACCTTGAGCCAGCCAGAATAGAACTGCTGGCAGTGAGTGAGTAATGTTGCAATAACTACATTCTAACCCCTGCACCACCACAGAAATACGGAAAAAGGTAATTGAAGGCAGTCCAATTTTACACTGGGAAGAAAAGAGTATATAAAGTCAAATGTGTATTATATGTTTTCCATCTCCTTTTTCCCCTTCTCTCTTCTGTCCCACTCTCTTCTGTTCTCACACCATTTATTATCAGTCTGCACAGCTCACCACTGCAGGATATTATTCAAAGGAAAATTGTAAAGGTCTAGCACAGAATTACAAAAACAAGTTGTTACCAGCTGCAGGGATAGAAAGGTTTTTTGATTCTTGCATTTGTGTGTGTGTGTGTGTGTGTGTGTGTGTGTGTGTGTGTGTGTGTGTGTAGGGAAGAATGATTTGTAATACAGCAGTTTTTGTTTCTGCATTCAGTATTTTCTCTAAATTCTCTCTCTCTCTCTCTCTCTCTCTCTCTCTCTCTCTCTCTCTGTGTGTGTGTGTGTGTGTGTGTGTGCATGCTTGTGTGTGTGTATGTGTATGTATTTGCACACTTATGTACAAGAGAGGTACCAAGAGACATTAATATATCAATATTAAGAAATATTAAGTAGTAAAGAAAATACACCAGAAAGGAGTAATCCTTTTTCATGTTAGCCTTTATTCCCATTTAAACACGCCCATTGTCCAATTGTTATTTTTAGAGCAACTCCACTGAAAGACAGTTGAAACACAATTGTGGCTTCAAAATTAGCAGTATTTCTAAGCATTACATGTAAATTGAGAACACACAGTCTTGTTAAAATGCTACTTTTAGGTTATAAATCGCTTCCTCACAAACTGTTAAGCCATCTGCTCCAAGAGGTGTCTCTGCATTCCTGAGACAGACTCTTAAAAATGTATTTCATAACCTCTCTTCAACAATTGTAGTTATAAAACACAAGCACTGTTTCATAATGAAGGAAGGTGACACATCAGTGGAATGCAAACTTGTATTAAGTACCGCGATGGAAAATAAACAATATTTTGCATTTAGATGGAAGATACATTAAACAGGTTGGGGAGACTATGCCATTTCTTGAATCATGGTTAATGGCTTTTGCTTTCGTCTTCGTGCTAATGTTGCCTTCAGTAAAGAGAAAACATAATTTGTGTTTAAGACTCCTCTTATTTTGTATCATTTGTCCATTCCTTAACACCAACTTTTCACGGCATGTTTGGCATCGTTGCCATGATTAGGGACATGGCAGATTCAGAGGTGGTATTCAGCAGGTTCTGACCAGTTCTGGAGAAATGGTAGTGGACATTTTGAGTAGTTCAGAGAACCAGCAAATCCCACCTCTGACTGGCCTTGCCCCCATCTATTCTCTGCCTCCTGAGTCCCAGCTGATCGGCTGGGTTTTCTTTTGTTTCCCTGCACAGGAAAACAGAGCTGGAAAGCAGGTTAGTGGGGTGGAGGGGAAATGGGATTTTGCAGTAACTTTCCCTCAGGAGTGGAGAGGGAATGGGGATTTTGCAGTATCCTTCCCCTGCCACAGCCACCAAGCCATGCCCACCAAGCCACACGTACAGAACCGGTAGTAAAAAAAAATGAATTTCACCACTGGGCAGATTGGTTGGGGAGGGGGCAAATTTATCATGCTCACCTTGTTACCATTCCTTATTTTTTGATGACAACTTTCTTTCCACCCAGTGCACATCAATATGCAAATTCAGTAGGAAAATATGCAGACACATTTCCATATGAGCTTTGTTTAATGATTATTCCCAAATAGAGCGCAACTGACAATAAGTACATGAAAGTTGCCATGCAACTATATATAGGATAAGATTACACGGGAAAAGACCCGAACACACCTAGACCTACACACCTGTACCCGTGAAAATCTATGAATATGTGTGTGTGTGTGTGTGTGTGTGTTCTGTCTCGCCTTTCCTCTTTCCCAAAAGATGAAAGAGTACAAACTCACACAAACACAGGCAGGCAAGCTGGCTCGGACTTCACAGAGTTAATTCTTTGGAACTGATAATATTCTTGGCATTCCAACACGTCCTGCCTGCCAAGTCCGAACTGATAGTAAATAAAATTTTACTCACGGAAAATCACAAGGCAGTCCACAAAGAAAATCTGAAATAAGGTTAAACTTTGTCCCATACAAAGTTTCAGGAGAAAACACACCCACTTTTATCCCCTGTGGGGTGTGGCTCAATGACTCAGCTCACTCTCTGAACCTCCCATGCCTCCTACATTGCTGCTCATGTTTCTCCCTACGACGCTGCTTATTCCTACGACGCTCCAATATTCCTTCCTCCTGATTAATCTCAAGCTGTTCCTCTTGGTTGTCTGATGGAACCTGAGGCATTATCAGGGAGGAAGGCATTGCCAGAGAGGAAGGTCCTGGGGAGGAAGGCATTCCCAGTTCCTCCTCCTCATCTTCCAGGTCCTCTTCCTCCGACAGCATAGGCTCGGGAATCGGGGCCACAACATATATATATATTCGTTTTCTTAAGTTTTTGTGGGTACTTACATGTATGGTATTCAGCTTTGTTTGGGTATTTTCCCACGTCAATATATATCTATCTCTATCTCTATCATCTCTATCTCTATCTCTATCTCTATCTCTATCTCTATCTCTATCTCTATCTCTATCTCTATCTCTATCTCTATCTCTATCTCTATCTCTATCTCTATCTATCTATCTATCTATCTATCTATCTATCTATCTATCTATCTATCTATCTATCTATCTATCTATCTAAAATTGGCAGTTTCAGGATGGACAATGGGAACGTTGTTTTTATATATATATATCCAAGCAAGGCAGCTTGTAAACTACCACCATTTGAACATGACCATCTTTGTTTGATGTTGCCCATCATCGTAGGAAGAGTGGACTGCTGGAGTGGACTAAGGGTTCAGCTGTTTTCTACAATGGCCAACCAAATCCCACGACACTCATCAGCATGATAGTGAAGGCAGAAGCTCCTTCTCACTCCTAAGCATAATTTTCTGTTTATCCTAGAAACTCAGTAATGCATCCAGGAAACAATTCTAGGCTTATATGATTTAGCTGCCTAGCTTCTTTTCTGGGTTAAGCTATGCCTCATAAATTGGAAAACAATAAAGCAAAACAGGAAGCCATTCTTCTTCCTTAGCTTCACTTTTTGAGCCTAGATGTGAGATCAGTGTCATGAGTGGTTGACTCATCAAAAGAGAATGCCAAGTGCTTTTTTGCACCTGGAGATGCAACCCATCCTTTTGACACCATGATGCAGGCAAGCAGAAAATGCACACTTCACAGAGAATAGACCTTACTGAGCATTATTTCACCAGATAGTAGAGAAAGCCAAGCCTTATGTTGCAAAAAAGAAAGGAAACAATCAAAGGAAAAGAGAATCACAGATCCGTCTGACCTGGGAAATAGGATCTGTTGGTACTTCTATATGGGATAATCTCAGCCACTGATTTATGGTGGGACAAGAAAAAAGAGAAATGTGTTCAGAGTGCCATTTAACTTAGGTAGTAGCCTATGCATTTATAGTGCACTTCAGCTGTGTGCGGACTCAACCATCTACATTGGTTTAATAGGTGTGAGTGAACTAATAAATACTCTTGGAAGAAGAGTAGACTATCCATCATTATGAAAGCCTTCCAAATGGGCATATATTTCTTATGGTTAGAGAATGAAGTTATATTAAGCTAGATTCCATTTCCATCTACTGTATATGACACCCATGAATGGGATTTTCTTAGGTTTGTATAAAGAAATATGAGACTTGCAAGGATATTATGAAGATCAGTCATTGTAAAATTCATTGTCTTATTTTCCCAATCCTATTTTCCCTAATATGCATAATCACCAACATTGATAACAAACTAGCAGGTATTCCTGCAGGCCATTGCTCATCACAACTGTTTATGGCGTCCAGCAATTGTTTGATTTGAACTGCTATATGATTTGATCCAATTCAGTGATAGCTTGCAAGGTTTGTCTAGTTAATGTACATCCCGTCAAATCTTAAACTACTGCTTGTTCATACTGTACCTTCATTCCAAAGATGTAATGTTCCTCTAATTGGGTGGTGGGATGGCTCAGTAGTTAAGAACCTGGGTTTATTGGCTGGAAAGCCAGCAGCCCAGGTTTGAGACCTGAGTGCCATGTGTGTGATGGGGTTTGCTCCAATCCTCACCCAAGCTCCTGGCCACCTAACAGTTCGAAAGCATGCAAATGTGAGTAGATAAATAGGTGCCATTTCAGTGAGATCACACTGGCTGCATGACTACAGAAATGTCTTTGGACAGTGCTGATTTAATGGCCTTTAAACGGAGATGAGCACTGCCCTTTATAGTCAGCAACAACTAGCAGAATAAAATCTGCAAGGACACCTTTACACACACACACACACACACACACAGAGAGAGAGAGAGAGAGAGAGAGAGAGAGAGAGAGAGAGAGAGAGAGAGACTTTTTCGATGGAAGCTTTGCTCTATGCATCATTAGCCAAATGTACTCTGATCATTTAAAAGGGTTCAATCCATGAAGGACTTGGGGAGCCATAATATTCAAATTTGCTTAAAAAAAAAGTACTGGATCATGTCATCTGTGAGGTATGATCACAACAATAGTAAGCATTACCACTGACCCCTGTTTGATATGCAACACACCCACTATCCCGAATGTTCACATTTATTGTTGGCTAGCAACTTGTTAGTAAAACCATGGGAGTCAAATATTATGGCGTTAAAAAGGGAGAGTTGGTATTTGATGTAAAACACTGCTATTTGAGAGCATCTACACCCCCTTATTAAGTACAATATAATTTGTACAATGGTGGTTGATATTTAATTGACTTTAGCTGTGATTAGGAAAACTCACTTGGAAATGCTCCAAGAGGCTATCACTGAAGAGATGTGGGTGGAAATATATTTTAATGTGATAATAAACATTGTGACACATCCAGGGTACATTACATTTTTAAAATGTACCTTTCAGTCTCTTTGCTTGCATCATATAGAAGATTCTTAAGATGAGCATTTGTGTCCATTGGTTATAGAGAGGAAGAATGTGAAGACTTCATTCAGCCACAGGCAGACAGAAAGTGTTTTTAAAATTCTAAATACATATTTTTCAAAATTTTACTAATGTATTTAATAAAAACATCCAGACATGTCTTCCTCCTCCCTCCTCCTCCTCCTCCTCCTCCTCCTCCTCCTCCTCCTCCTCCTCCTCCTCCCTCCTCCCCCGCTCTTCTTCTTCTTCTTCTTCTTCTTCTTCTTCTTCTTCTTCTTCTTCTTCTTCTTCTTCTTCTTCTTCTTCTTCTTCTTCTTCTTCTTCTTCTTCTTCTTCTTCTTCCTCTTCCTCTTCCTCTTCCTCTTCCTCTTCCTCTTCCTCTTCCTCTTCCTCTTCCTCTTCCTCTTCCTCTTCCTCTTCCTCTTCTTTTTCTTTTTCTTTTTCTTTTTCCTCTTCTTCTTCCTCTTCTTCTTCTTCTTCCTCTTCCTCCTCTTCCGTCATCGGACATTGGTGATCATGTTGGTGATCCTATTTTTATCAACAGCTGCATGAAAAAGTACTGTTGAGTTTTGTCCAAACCAGTCCCTGGTTTGAACAAAAATCATGTTAATGGCAGGAAATGGGAAAATCATGTGAATGGTGGCAAAACCTAACAATGGCCCCGAGTATGGGTACCTCTTAAATGGGGCAGGAGTGCTAAGAATCTCCTAATTCTAGAAGCATGATAAACCCTACATATATACATTGCAGATTTTATTTACTGTTAAATTGTTCTACCTTTTCTCCAGGAGATCCAGGAAACCTATACTGATAGTCACCACTTAACGACTGGTCGCTTAGAGAACATTCAGAGTTGTGACACAACATCCCCAAAAGCTACTTACAATGCTTCTGGGCTTCCAACGGGCTGCATGCATGCACACACAGACACAGAGACACACCGCTGTGATCTCATAATTGTCTTTTGGGTGTTTGGCAACCCGCTCACCTTTACGGTAAATTTTAAAGCATTCAGCAATCATGTGACCATGTTTTCCTCTTTTTTTGGCTAGTATCTGACCTTTTCAGTTGGTTTCTGATAGTTAAGTCCCATAGGACTACACTGAATCACTTAACAATGGCAGCAACCACAGTTTCCCTGCCCCCTCCCCCCAAAAAAACCATCAAAAAATTGGGTTCCGGTCATATGAATTCCTTGACTTATGATTGTGATGACTTACAATAGAAATTCTGGGCTCCATTATAGTTGTAAGTTGAGGACTACCTATATGATACTTCCTTTTCCATTTCTCCACCTTCCACAACACTTTAAGGGAGGTTGGACTGATAGAATGAGGGTTCAAGATCCCCCAGGGAACTTGCTGATCCATCTCCTTAACTACCATGCAACTATAGACATCTTTCTTTCTTTCTTTCTTTCTTTCTTTCTTTCTTTCTTTCTTTCTTTCTTTCTTTCTTTCTTTCTTTCTTTCTTCCTTCCTTCCTTCCTTCCTTCCTTCCTTCCTTCCTTCCTTCCTTCCTTCCTTCCTTCCCTCCCTCCCTCCCTCCCTCCCTCCCTCCCTCCCTATAAACCAGTGAGGAAATGGGTTGGTTGTCAGGGCTCCAGCAAATCAACCCCCATTCAAATAATAAGTCTCTAGCTGCATCTCTCAGAGAAAATAAAATTGATTTATTAGAAGTGGCCATGTTGGTGTTAGCTGGATGCAGCCAATACTAAAATACATCATTCATTTCCCCCTTGACCCTGGTCTTCCCCCCCACCTTGGATGTATATTTTCCAATGGGAAACATCCATAGCCAAGAGTCATCAGTCATGTTTTCCAGTAATATTCTTGTGCTCTGACAACTTTGGGCTGCCAGGGTAATTATCTAGGCACTTAAGGAATGCACCGTTTTCCCCCACTCCCTTTTTCCGGCAGCTAAAAAGACCAAGGAGTATCTTTTTAGTTGACATTGGTAGGAGGATGTCAAATAGATTTTCCTAGGAGGAGCAAAAACTCAAAAATGGAGAAATCTGCACAATGAAAAGTTACCCAAAAAATGAAATAGTTGCTTAGACATCTTGAAGTTGAGAACACAAGCTTTAGGGCCCTAAGTTTCAGTGAGATCTTCAACTTCTCCTGTGAATAAAATCTTTCAATTCCCAAAGAGTTGGAGACTGGCTTACATGCTTCCTTAATCTCCTTGGTGGGAGATTAAGCCTCAACCAGACAGGAGAAACCCCTTCCTCAGTGAGCAATCATTGGCTTGCATCCAGTGGTACAAAGCCCAGAGAGAAATCCAGAGCTGACAACAGGGAACAAATTGGCAATCGGCAGCAATGCAAAGCTCTGATTAGCCGCCATTAGAGAGAATAGGAAAGGCGGCTATGAAAAGGACTTAGAGAAAAGGAAAGAAAAATTAAGCTGGGAGCCAGAAAGATCAATGAAAACAATCAGCGTTTTCTGCCAAGATATTTTTTAAAAAGATGGAAAGCCACACTGGAGATAAGTGGCTGAAAAATACCTCACTTTTTTTTTGCTCCTTCTTTCACTTAATCTGCAGCTAAGGAGGGCTGAATATCTAGTCGATTGGCAGCCCAAACGGCACAAAACAGCAAAGCTGAATTTTAGACAATTGCCCCAGTTGAACATCTGACCACTGCTATACGTCTCCTCTAATCCCACGAGGATCTGTGTGTGCCTGTACATGTGTTGGTGCATGCCTGCATATTAAAAATAGATTTCTGAGAAAATTAGACTCCTTGGAGCTTTTTGCTTCTTCTATTCATAAAGAAAGAGACCCAGTCTAAAAAGGTAACATCTATCAGAATCTTTGACAACCAATTTGCCTTTAAGAAATATAGATTTCTTATTAAGGGAAATAGGCTTAGTGGGAAATTATAATCTCATGTTGTGCTTTCACTGATATGATGCCAGTTGAATCTTCAGAGCCATAATTCTTGTCCCCAGGGGAAAATGCTCAGTAAACAAGCTTTAAATTTGTAAAGTGAGTTCTTGCCAGATATAGTCTGCATAAATCTGAACAGCAACTAGGTGGCAGTGATGAAACATGGACAATTCTAGATTTTTATTGCGTTCTGGATGTTTTCCAGATTTCTTTAAAGGCCAGATCTAGGCTACTCACTAGCAATCAATTCCTGTCCCACCCCCAATATAATGTCCTGCATACAAAGATGTGCAAATGTACAAATGATGACATGGTTGATCACAACAGCACCATGACTGATGTTCTTGAACCAGACATTGTGATTATTTTTGAATCGGCATGGTTTATTTTCTTGTTCTTATTCAGCTTAATGCAAGGGAATTTTGTTTAAAAGGGGAGGGAGTATTTCAAAGACATCTGATTGAGTGGCATTTGGGTAAGGTGATTAAGGGGTGTACTTTTTAATTGAGCAACAGTGTCTTTAGCAACCCACCAACCCCTCAAACTTCTTGTATTTCCACATCATCCCAGCAGAGGAACTCAGATGAGAAGGTGATCTAGGGAGATTTTTCCAGTAGTGGTAGCACTAGTACTATTAAGAGGTTGTTGTAGCCTTGATAAATGGCTGGAGAATTTCTCTTTCCCCAGGAGACATTAGTCAACTGATTTATTGGCCAGTAAATTTGATGAAGAATGTTGAATGGCTAGCTGTGCCTAAGGCTAGTTTCCAGCAAGAGATATCCCCAATACTTTATTGAGATGCTAAGGCAAACCCTAAGAATTCCTACTTACAAAGCAGATCCTCTACCTCTGCATTGTGCAACTCCAGATGGTGCTATGTCTTAGCTTTGGATGTAGATGAAAGTTCTTCTATTAATTCTAGTGACAAGTTTGGCAAAAGAGCGAGGGAGAGATTTCAGAAAAAAAAATGTAAATCTGATGCAAATTGCTCAACTTAACTGCAACCAGAGGTGACCTGGATCTAATAGAGTTATTCTGTGGAAAATGTCCATTTGTCAGATTTGTTACTCCACTTGCATGTTTGATAATACCTGCAGTTTCAGAATTACATACACAATGATGACCTCACCTTGTGGGTTTTGCATTTCTAGACATTCCGGTAAGAAAAGATTAGACGGATATTTCTTGCTTTGAGTAAATCTCATACATACATCCTCATGTCTGGAATTGCCAGGAATACAGACTAATTGGGAGCACGGACATTTAAAGAAAAAAGAAAAAAGAAAGAAAGATGGAGACCTTATGAAAACTTTTCTTACAAAGATAAAAATGAAAAATATAGAAAAGAGGAAGCATGGGAGGGGGGTTGCATGTTTCAGTGTATGAAATCTACGTGGGAGTAAACACGACACTGGCAAGTGTTTCATGCTGTCTTCCTGCCAGCCACCCATTAAAGATGAGCTTAGGAAAAGAAAAAAACACAACATCCCAGCTGCCTGAGTTCCTTTTCTAGCATACAAAGGAAAGAGCCCCTCTGAAAATGTACATTGTGGGAAGCGTTGATGTGTTAATGAAGCATTTGGTTTGAAAGCCCTGTGTGACTGCTAGGAGGACCTGAAATAACTCCAGGTCCCAATATTTTAATTAATTCTATTACAACCAGACAGCCGTTGCTTTCTGTGTCTAATTTGCTGTCTTTTGAGTTCCCAATTTAATTCTCATAAATGCGTGTTCCACCCTTCATTTATTTCCCTCTAATCCAGAGACACAATCCCTACTTTGATCCATCTCACTTTTCAAAGATTTATTCCAGCAACTCTCCTTATGCTCCAGGAAACTCATTTGCCCTGTCCTCCTTCTTTTGAACATAAAAGTGACCTCTTACCTATCAGAGATTCTGTTTATATCTCCTGATCTGTTTTGCAGGATACTTTTGTGGGATAAAACTGACCATCAACACGCCCGCAAGATGTACTGCAAGGTAGAAGATCATTTTATCTATAAGACATTATGCTAGTTGGCTTGAGCTCCAATGAGGGAACTTCACACTGGAGATGGTTAATTGACTAACAATAGTTTCCACCACCCCCTCCTGTATATTCTCCTCTCTTCTTCCCTATCTGTAGTTATAACTTTCATTAATTGCAATTTTAATGTGATTATATATATAATGTGATATATATATATATATATATATATATATATATATATATATATATATATATATATATATATATATATATATATATATATATATATATATATATATATATATATATATATATATATATATATATATATATATATATATATATATATATATATATATATATATATATATATATATATATATATATATATATATATATATATATATATATATATATATATATATATATATATATAATATATATATATATATATATATATATATATATATATATATATATATATATATATATATGTAATATGTGTGTGTGTGTGTGTGTGTGTTTTTTTTTTTTTCTTAAGTTTTCATGGGTATTTATATGTATGGTATTCAGCTTTGTTCGGGTATTTTCCCACATCATTATAGTTCGGCTTTTAAAGTTGTAGCGACGTTTCGGCAGATTCTCATCTGCCATCATCAGGCTTGTGTATTACAGGCTTGTGTATAACAAAAAAATTTCCACACCACAAGCCAAGCAAATACCTGGGCACAATCAGACCCCCGATACCTCCAGCCCAAACACAGCCCAGCCAGCCACCCAGATGAAACCTAGCTTCTTAATAAATGATAGCCGGCCATTCACCCAAAGCCAAGCCGTGCTGAAAGCCCCCAATATATGAAACACCATGTTGCCAGCCAATCAAGACAAAAAAACAGTACAAAACAGACAGAAATATTAGAAACACCAATCAAGCAGAACACAGCAAACTCCAAGACCAATAAACACAGACCAAGACTCCCAATCAATCAGGATGAAGAAAAACCATTCTAACAAAGCATGAGGCTAGCACCAAATTTAAAACAGAAATGGCCGCAAAGCCTGACACACAGATGAACCCAACACACAAGACTGATGATGGCTGCCGAAACATCGCTACAACTTTAAAAGCACAACTATAATCACGTGGGAAAATACCTGAACAAAGCTGAATACCATACATACATACATACATACATGTGTGTGTATGTATGTATGTATGTATGTATGTATGTATTGGTTTCATTGTAAGCCAGCCAAAGTCACCTTATGACAAGATGGGTGGCAACAAAATTTAACAAATAAAATAAAAATACATTCCCGTGGAATGGATTGAATGTAGGGATAGTGACTGTCCCGCTCACCACTATTCCACAGACAGAAGAGAAGCTTTAGTTATCAATTTGTCTCTAAGCTAGAAGTGCTTGCTGAATTCCTGCTTACTAACATACAACTATGGGCAAAAAGGTTCTTCCTGAGCTTTCAAAAAATTTTAATTGAATATCTGCATACGAAAAATGTTTGGTGAGTGTAAAAATATAAAAGCAAACAAACCAATTCCATGAGACTTTGAGGAGATTCTGTCTTGTATTAAATTAACAATAGTATCAAGTGCAAAGGGTTACACACATTCATGTTAATGATGATGAAAAGTCTTTCCACTTTTCTCCCCCCAGGCATGTTTGCAGTTCTAAGCTTTAAATGGATATAAAGTTCCAGTAGCTGAAATGAGAACTTTTAACCTCTCTTTTTGTTTTCTTAAAAAACGATAACCTTACTGGAGTAAACAAAAGCTTTAACATTATTCTGCTTAACTTCCCTTAAATAGTAGGAGAATTTAAAGAAAATAGCATTGGGTAAGATGAATATTGAAGCAAAGACTTAATGGCTTCCCAAGTACCTCAATTGTTTGATAGCTGCATTGATGCAACATCATAAAATTATGCTACTCAAAAGGGGTAGAAGAAAAGTATGAAATGGCTGTCATGCTCCATAATTATGGAGAGATAGTTCAATGCAGAAAGATACTGAAGTTGACACAATGAGGAATGGTGAGATGGAGCTATAGTTTATCTACAGAGACCAGGTTGCTACCATATTTCAGACATGGCTAGGATTTGACTTCTGTGAAATGGGGAGGAGTTAACAAAGTTTGAGGAATCTGTGGAAAGTAGAGGATGAGTTGCATAAAATGAGGACGTTAATGCAGAGCTTAGAGTACCATCCATAAGCTTATCATCTGAACAGATAAGGTAGTCCATTGCAAGATGTCCAATGCTTCTACTCTATTCTAACCCTGAAGAGGATTCTGGAAGGAGAAATTGTCTGATAGGCATTTGTGTAGCTGTAGATTCTCAGTGGGCTGCTTCTTTGTTACATGGGTTGGTTGTTGCGTGGGTTGTGAACTTTTCAGGTAGTCTTTCAGCATCCATAATTAGTTCAGATATCATGGACTTTGTGACTGCTGGATGATACTTTTTATACATATACAATACACACTGTGGTCAAAATTATTTGGAAATAGTAGGTGTTAAATTAGAAGAACAAGTTAAAGCAACAACGATAGCACGGGCAATTTTTTGGAGGGGGATATGCTATAGAACTAGATAAATGACAGAAGCTATGGGATAGAAATTACAAATGAACAATATCGATAGCATACAAAGAAAACTAGTATAAGATGTTTTATAGATGGCACTTTGCACCAGCAAAACTAGCTAAGATGTTTAAAGATAAATCCATCAAATGCTGGAAGTGTCACCAAACACCGGGAACATATTGCCATATGTGGTGGTCTTGTATAGAAGCTAAAAGATATTGGACAAAAATACACACATGGTTGGAAAAAATGATTAAACAACATATAGACTTGAAACCTGAAATATTTTTATTATGAATGGTACCTCAAGGTTACCACAAAGAAAAAACATAATAAATTATACATGTGTTAACAGCAGCTAGAATTGTATATGCTCAGAACTGTGAAAAGTGATAAGATAGCGACAGAAGATAAAATAATTGAGAAAATATTTGAATGTGCAGAAATGAATAAACTAACCTTGGTAATCAAAGAAAAAGAAGAAACCGAATTTTATATTGTATGGGATTTATTTTATCAATGATTAGAAAATAAAACAATATTAATTAGATGAATATATAAAGTAAAAAGATAAGGTTGTTAAAATGATAGGTATATTAGATAATATTCATAAGAATATGTGATTATTGTGATACGGTAAGAAAAGTATTAATTATAATTGTAAGCACGAGAAATATGTACCTAGTCAACACACAGTTGAAATGGAATGGAATTATTGTGTATAAAATAAAAAACTTTTTGGGAAAAAATTATTTGGAAAAATAAAACTGCAAGGAAGTAGATGAGAAAGACATGTTCATTTTGTGACCTTTGCCCGCTTTGCAAAACAAAGAAAGAGTCCCCATTTTTAAATACATTAGACAGATTTGTACTTCTCTGACTAATACCAGACTGTTTTTTTAACACTTCTCCAAATGTTGCGCTCAATACCAGGAAACAGATTACAGACAAATTGTTCCTCCTAACAATACAATAGATTGTAACCAGGAGTCAGTGAGGTTTTCTCATGGCCAAAGAACAAAATAGGGCTTTTCACAGTTGTAAGTACTGTGAACATCTTTTCTCTTTTTCCTTAATGATTTGTGTAAGAAGAAAATAATAACTACCGGCATCTAAACCGTTTATTCTACTTTATCCAACTTAACACTAGCCTTGAACTTCAGACCTCATGGATCAAAATATCTAGCCTAGTTTTTGGATTATCTTACTCACCTCAGCCAATTTAGAAGGTGATGTTGATTTAAACCTGATCCATAATGCTATTTAATTTGCTGTTTCATATCTTTTAACATTTTGGTAACTCTGAATATTTTATCCATTTCTGCAAAGATGTGATAGAATGTAGTCTGGATTCCCAGCAGGGTGGGGTTCATTCTAGAGGATCAAGAAACAACTGTGCAACTCCATTCTAGACTCTTTCTTCAGATAATTTGTGTGTGAGAGAGTGGGTGATGACTGCTCCTCCTTAATGGTTCCCAGAGAATATGCTTTATGTGGCTGATAGGCTGCTTTAGTTTGGCCAAATTCTGTCTATGGGTGAGAAACAATAAAGAAATTTGCTTGAAAGAATCACAACATGTCTTTCTTGGTTTTTGGTGTTTGACAAAATATCGTATTATTTATTTTATTTATTAAATTTATTTTGCTCCTGTCGCTAGAAGTTATTGCCTGAATCAAGTTTTTTGGAATTGTCATACAGATAGATGGAAATGTTATTAGCAAGAACTTTCACAAATCCTGTCCAACCTGAAACCTTTGAGATGTGCTGGATGACAGGTTCCATAATTCTCTAATCAATAATTTGCAGATTGGCAGGCTGTGTGTAGCCTGTTCAAGATCATCAAAACAAAACACAAATATTTTACTTCTCCACATAGTTACAGATGTGGTGGTAAGTATTTATGAGGATTCTTAATCATCCAGGTCATGATTATCCCAAAGATGCTTTTTCAAAAGGCAACTTGGTTTTCTTTGTTTTTCCTTGAAGATGTTTCACTTGTCGTCCAAGAAGCTTCTTCAGTTCTGACTGGTGGTATGATTATCCTAAGAGTTAATAGATTTATTCTGTAAGATAGTTTGCTACTCTGAACTGTCTGGGCCTCTTGCCTATACAGATTGAGGAATGACTTCTCCAATTTTCTTAAATTTGTACAGTACTGATTATACTGAAGTGAGCAGGAAAGAGCTGTCATCTTGGTAACTTAAATGATTGTACCCAATTAAAACAATTTCAAAAATGATGTTATTGCAGTTGAAATCCTCTTTTTAATGGCTTACAGTAATTGCTAATTATTACAGCCTGATAATGTTTTAACCATAGATTTAAATTAGGTTCTAGCCTTAAAGCCTTTAAGTGTTTATTTCTCATTTAATTCTATCATTTTTCTCTTCTGTATTTTATTGTTAGATTAATAGTGTGTCAGAAACTTTACTGTGTCATAATAATCCATTTCTTCAGCCTCGAACCTCTGCTTCTGTAACTTGATGTCTTTCTTTTACGTTCTTCATTTGTCAGTCCTGTGCTGTGACATTTCTGTACAGTTGTTGAATGTGTTGACATTCCACTCCTATGCATACTTTCTTGGGAGTAAGTACTGCTGAACTTCTGTAAAGAAATGCAGGAGGTTAGACAGTGACATTGGAACAACAATGATAGCATAATTCTCCAAACCTTCTGGGTTACCATTTTCTACTGGTTTGTTTAATCATGAAAAATCCTCATGTTACTACTAAAACTAGTGTGGTCGCAGTTTGCTGAACCTATTTTTTTTAATGTGTCTATGGAGATTCTCAGTCATCCAAGTCCTGATTGTCCTAAAGTGCTTTCCCAAGAGGCAACTGGACTTTCTGGTTTTTCTTTGAAGATGTTTAGCTTCTCATCCAAGAAGCTTCTCCATTGTGGTGGAGATAGCATTTAGGATTGGGTAATCAATCACTGCTTGCTGATTGGACTGAGTCTGTCAAGTCTTTGAAGACACTTCCCCTGTTGCTAGGGATGTCCCCAGAAATTGACTCAGTCAGCTAGCTGGACAACGTGTTAATTTCTACTCCTAAAAGAACCAAATTTAAATCTGTTTAATTGAGAAAATAGGGGGAAAAAATCACAAATCCTGAATACTATTTCAACTGTGAACCTGTCTACTTGTTTGATAGCTGTCAAAGATAGTGCGGTCAGGTCTTCGGCCCAGGCTGTCAGACAACAGATCAGCTGAGGGCTGATCTACAATGTGTAAAGGTATTTTTGCGGGAGGTGTGTAGAAACATCATCCACACCGTATCCCCGCATTTTGGCTTGGGAGGGCTCTCAGCGGCTTGAAATGAAGAAGGGTCGTTGGTTTTCACCTGATACAACCTTTCTCTTTGGGTGGAGATAGCATTCAGTCCCATCCTTTTTTGGTCCGTTCCAAATCTAATGGAGCATATTATTGTTACAGGAGTATACGTCAGTCTGTCAATATTCCTTCACCAATTTCTGGGGATGACCCTAGCAACAGGGGGAGTGTCTTCAAAGAGTTCACAGACTCAGTCCAATCAGCAAGTGGTGACTGATGACCCAATCTTGAATACTATCTCTACCCAAAGAGAAAGGTCGTATCAGGTGAGAACCCTTCTCCAACTATTTTTTTTAATGCATTATTTCAAATACATCAAATGTGCTATGCAGAACTATCTTCTACAAGTTGTAGTCAAAAACCACATCATATTTCACTCTTTGTTTTATTGTCCATTTCTAAATGAGTTAGGAGCTGGGTGCATTGTGCATGCAGCTATTGCATCCACCATATTACCCTGTGATTTGCAGAGAGCTGTTTCTTCATTAACAAATGAAGAATATAATTAAAAACCAAATAGTTGGCAATAATGTAAGCTTAAGGAATTGCACTGGCGTTGCAAAGATAAGAGGGTCTTCAATGCTGCAAGACCTACACAGATGATGTTAATAACTTATTTTGTTATTGCAACAAATCATTATTTTAAAATTGGAAAATGAAGCACACTGCAAATGATAATAGTTATGGAGATCAGGAAAAAAAAAACCACCACCCTATTTTCTCCCATCTTGCATTTAGTTTACTGCCTCTGGGAGCTTCCCAGAAGCTCTTCCTGGCTCACCAAGATAGGAAGAGAAGAACTGGGTTTTTGATGTAATCCTTCAGGGCTGTTCTTCTGTTCTTAAATGTTGACCTATTTGATCCATTTCTCTTCAGGCTTCTTTGCAGGGAAAAAAAAAACACTCTTTGTTATCTTTCTCTATTTAAAGAAAAAAAAATCATCAATTGCTTTCATTTTCCAGACTTTCATGAAATGGCTTCCCTACTATTTTTGAACATAATGTCTTTTTTTGTTTCCAAGAGTAAAAGATGGATTGCTACTTTTTTTCGCTCACCTGCCAACAGGACTTTCATACTTTTAATAACAGCATAGTCAGTAAAACATGTTCAGATGTAGCCAAAGGCCACCCCTATTTTTCCTGTTTAAATTGCAGTTAAGTTGAAAATCCTTTTGCGTGTGTGTCAACGTCTAAGGTGGCTTACAAAGAGCCCAACCTTGGCTGATTTTAAAAACCGTCCTTCCAATAACTCAATCCCAAACTGTCTAGATTTAATGAATTTATTAATTGGATCGTCTTCCCAACTAAGGTCTTCAATGGAAACATTTTAAATAAAAGTGTTCAATGAAGACAGAGGAGGAAACCAAATGGGAACCGAGATAAATTGTGGCAATCAACACCATCTTGCCTCTTCCTCATTTGCAAATAGTCCTAAACTTACAGCCATTTGTTTAGCCATGGTTGAAGCTTCAACCATGCTGAAAAAAGTGACTGAAGATCAAAGCATCCCCAAGGTCATGTGATCAAAATTTGGGCACCTGGTAATAATGCATTTCCAATGGTTGCCCCTTCCCAGCATCACATGATCAACATTTGTGAACTTCCCAACTGTCTTCCAAGGGGCAAAGTCAATGGGGGAGGTTGGATTCACTTAACAATTGCATTATTTCCTTAATGCCCATGGCAAAAAAAGTTTGCAAAATCAGGTGTGGCTCACTTAACAACCATTCTGCTTAGTCCCAATCATGGTCATAAGTTGAAGACTACCTCTAGACTACATTTCTTGAAGCCATTTCTTCATGACTTCATCTAGATGTTAAGCAGTGGAGGGAGATGTGCATAGGCACACACTCCCTGAGAACACAAACAAATATCCAAGTGGCCTCAACGACCCTCCAAAAGGATGCAAATGACCGGCTATCTGCAAGGAGTATAAATCCTTCCATTCCCCACCATTCAGTCAGATCTGAAGAAGCTTCTTGGATGAGAAGTGAAACATCTTCAAAGAAAAAACAAGAAAGTCCAGTTGCCCCTTGAAAAAGCACCTTTGGGACAACCATGGAGGGAGATGTCTTTATTTTGGTCTTTGCTCAGGACAAAGTGGAACCGTGGGGGACTATGGGATTCCATTAAAAAATAAATAAAACAAAACTGTCCATATGTAAAAAAAACCATAGCAACGGCGACTATATAGGTTCAAAAGCTGGAAAAGTAAAACCTGTGAGATTGCAATAAAATCAAAACCTGTAAAATGTGATAGGGTTGGCTAAAATTAAAAATGCAATTAAAATTCTAGTGTTGAATATAATATAGTGAGATGATATACCGTACTACCTAAAAAGCTAAAAAAAATAAATAAGCTGTGTTAACAAAAGCTGTAAAATTGAATAACTGGAGGCTGGAGAGAACTGTGCAATAGTTTGGGCTCAGCTATGTTGAGCCTGCCTAGTTCTAGCTAGAAGGAAATATTCAGTGAATTTTGTGGACTGCTGTGTGCATTTAGGCAGCATTATGGATTACGAAGTGGTGAGAGTTTGAAAGCAGTAGGGAGGTGTCAAATTGGCCTTAGTGGCCTGGTGAAGAGTTGGGAAATCAGGGTATCCATATCAGTGGTGGGATTCATTATTTTTTTTTACTACCGGATCTGTGGGTGTGGCTTGGTCGGTATGGCGGAGGAAGGATACTGTAAAATCTCCAGTCAGAGGTGGTATTTACCGTTTCTCTGAACTACTCAAAATTTCCATTACCAGTTCTCCAGAACTGGTCAGAACCTGCTGAATACCACCTCTAGTCCATATCTTTATAAGATGAGCAGGAGAGGAGGCTGTGTTTGGTGATTTCTGGTCCCTGGGTTACAAAGCACCTAGAGCAGGGGTGTCAAACTCAATTTGATTGAGGGCCGTGTCAGGGTTGTATTTGACCTTGGGGATGGGGTGTGTGTGGCCAGCTTGACATCACTCGTGTCGGGGGAGCCTGATGCCCAAGTGTTCTACCAGTGAAAATGGGCTCCTGAACTCCATTTTGGGCTGCAACAGCTTCCTGCAACCCTCTGCCAGCAAAAATGGAGCTCAGGAGGGCTCCCTGCAGCCCCCCTGAGCTCTGTTTTCACTGGCAGAGGCACCATGGAGCAGTCTGCTGTTTCCAGGGTGTCCCCAAAGGCCAGATCTAAGCACCCCGTGGGGCCCACAGACCTTGTTTGACATACCTGACCTTTATATTTTTCCTAACATAGCTGATGAAAGGGCATGGCAGTGAGCTGGAGTAAATACCTTCCTATGGTTAGGGGCTTAAGAGATGCAGGTGTGATTACTGCGTATCTGTAGGTTTTTGGATGGGGAGATGGAAAGACTACTTACTCTGGCTACTTCACCAATTGTGGTTCTCAGCCTTGGTCATCAAACCCATGAGGGGCTGTGAAATCATCACAAGGGGTCTATAAAGATAAATTTCTATAAAGATGTGATGGAATGTAGTCTGGATTCTCAGGAGGGAGAGGTTTTATAGAAGAGCAAGAGACAACTGAACTGTGTTCAGATAGTTTGTGTGAGGGAAAGTGGGTGAAGACAACTCCTCCTTAACAGTTCCCAGATAATATGCTTTATATGACTGGAAGTCTGCTTTAGTTTGGCAAGATTCTGTCTATGGGTGAGAAACAATAAAGAAATCTGCTTGAAAAAAAATCACAACATGTCTTTCTTGGTTTTTGGAGCCTGATGAAAGATTATGTTAATTATTTATTTTATTTATTAAATTTATTTTGCTCCCATGTTGTATCCAAACAACACTGGAAGGCTAGAAGTCATCACAGGGAGCCTGCGAAGGCTTGAAGAAATGTTATGATTTAAATAGTGAATTAAGTCTTAGGCGGTCCATGGTCACAAAGGGTATTTAAAGGGGCTCTATGGTGAAGAAAAGGTTGAGATTTTTAAGGACATTTTAAGGACTATATTAGCCACCTCAATGGGGAGAACAAAAAAAAGCATAGCTGAACTCTAACTAACCCAGGAGGAGAATTGACTGTCAAAACTTATGTATAGAACCAAGAAAGTCCCTTTTGTCTTAGTTAGTTAATTTACTTTATTGTAATTGCACCTCGTACAGCAAAATCAAACACCATCTTCAGTGCACATCATGACCATGAAAATAAACACAAACACACATCCTTCACACTCCACACATTAAATTGAAAACCCCCGACACTGTACCAACACTGCACTATACAGTAGAATTCAACTGAGCTACTGCCCTGGGATAGAAGCCGTTTTTCAGCCTATTTGTCCTAGTTTTTATTACCCGGTACTGTCTGGCAGATGGTAATAGTTCAAAAAAAGGGTTCCCAGGATGAGATGGATCTTTGAGAATGTTTTGAACTTTCTTAAAGCAGACTTCCTTATAGCTATAAAGCTCTTCCAAAGAGGGGAGAGGGTAAGCAATGATCTTCTGAGCAATGACATTAACCCTCTGGAGTGTTGTCCTATCTGCCACTGTGCAATTGGCAAACCACACAGAGGTGCAGCAAGTTAAGATACTCTCTATGGTGCAGTGGTAGAAAGTCACCAGCAGTTTTTCATTCAGTTGTTATTTCCTGAGAAGCCTCAGGTAGTATAATCTCTACTGGGCGCTTTTGACCAGTGCTGCAATGTGAGCACCCCAGGTCAGCTCCTCTTTTATTGTAACACCCAGAAACTTAAAACTGGCCACTTGCTCCACTCGGTCTCCATTGATAAGCAAGGGCTGGATGTCTGATCTGTTCCTTCTATAGTCCACTATAAGCTCCTTGGTCTTATTGGTGTTGAGGACCAAGTTATTGCCTCCACACCACAAAAGCAAACGATCCATCTCATCTCGGTAAGCAGACTTTTCTTTTCTTGACAGTGACTCAGCCAGATGATTCAGCAGTCTAACTCTCCAACTCATTTGAATTCTCTCCACCACACCAGCTTGCAAATTTGCCAGAATTGCAGTTCATTCAATCTATTTGTTTCTTACTGTAGAACCTTCTCTTCGCATCTTAAAAGGACAGGGTACCTTTAATATATGCATGTCTCCATCTCAATTTTCTTGTGAATTTGTCCTGGATGATAGTTCCAAACCAGGACTGCTATGTTCTTACAAAATACTTTCCTGGCCTAAGGGTGTAGTATCGTAGTCTGGCTACAAATCTGGGCAGAAGCAACAGAGTAAGAATTGTACACTGGCAAGAGCCTGGGATCAATATTCCTTCTGCATCTGAACTTCATTTGGTTTGAACTTCATTCAAGGGGGCAATCAATATTTCTCCTGCCATTGAGTTTCATTCAGCCTGATGAAAGAGAATCTGCTTTTGAAATTTCTTGCAAATGAGAAGAGAATCTCAGAGATTCTCATGACTAAAAGAACTTAATTAGCAGTGAGATGGTCATGGCATATATCAATATCCTGCCCTTCCTTGTACCATAGTTTCTTCAGCAACTTGCAGATTTACTTCCTTCCCACACATTACTTAACCCCAGGGGTGGGATTCTACAGGTTCACACCTATTCGCTAGAACTGGTTGTTAACATTCTAAACAGTTTGGAGAACCAGTTGTTAGAAGAAATTACTGGCCTAATCCTGTAAGGAAAGCAGGAAGGAAACATTCTGGTGTTGCTTACAGAAACTGCCCCTCCGTTAACCCTTATTACATTCTTGGCAGGACTAGACTTCCTGTCTCAGGAACGTCTCTGGAGTTTTTTTCCCCTCCTTTGCTGGTAATTTGCTTATGTGGAGTGACCATTCAAAGTTACAATGGCACTGAAAAAAGTGACTTATGACCATTTTTTACACTTACGACTATTGCACGAGAGGCCAGGTGAGGATGCCTCGAAGTGAGTGATGTTGAGTTGGCCATACCCAGGCAATAACATTACCATCAAGCCACGCCCACCAACTAAGCCAATGCCCACAGAACCAGTTGTTTAAAAAAATGGAATCCCACCCCTGCTTAACCCCCAAAAGAATAACATTAGAAGGTAATATGTCTGAGGGAACTCCTCTGATTGGGTGTGGGGAACCAGGGAGGTTTCAGTATGAGTGTCAGCGCCAAAGAAACAACAACAGCACAATAAATTACTTCAGAGTAGTTTACTGTTTGCCTACAAACAGAATCTTGCCAGACTAAAGCATCCATCTGCATAACTATATTTATACTTTGTGAATTGCTAGGGAAGATCCATCATTGATGTCTTCCTGTCAACTAGACATTCCAAGTTCTGCTGTCTCTTTGTTCTCTAGGAAGGATCCATGCCCTCCTGCAACTTTGGAGGATATTTCACCACAAAGAGATTCCATCCTGCTGGGCATCCATCCTTTCTCTGATGAGAAAGCTTCTCCAAGAGGAATGTAAGTTTCAAGCATCTTAGGGACAGGGTGGAAAGATCTTAGAGTCTCTGTTAGAAAGGAAGAACATTGTTGAGGATATGCAAAGCACATTTCTGGATAGTGTTGACCAAGATATTGGTCTGTTTTCTAAGGAATGAAGAGGGAAATGTTCTGGGATGGGACAGACTTCCATTTTGTGATTAATGCAAGTCCTTGCCTCTTCTTTTCTCTCCCGAGAGCAACTTTAATGTGCTTTTTAATGGTTTCACATGCATATGCAAATAAGCAATACATCTCCATGAGGTTAGCCGTATGCCACTGCATGAGGAGGAGTAACAATATTACATGGGTCACTTAATAAGAAATGGCTCATCTCTGCAGCAATAAACATTTTTATCTCTCTAATACTGAAAGGAAAAGAAGGGTGTGTGATGTAAACCTGCCTGGGTATGCAAT
This sequence comes from Notechis scutatus, assembly GCF_049901735.1. Lineage (NCBI taxonomy): Eukaryota > Metazoa > Chordata > Lepidosauria > Squamata > Elapidae > Notechis > Notechis scutatus. The sequence goes on from NC_142018.1 coordinate 13,719,941, forward strand.
AATTCCATCATTTTTTATGTAAACATTTCCTAGTCACAATTCTTTCTTTACTCTTACATCAGAAAACATCATGGAGTGCAACATTTATTGTTGTATTTTGTATTTAAAATGAATCTCTTGCTTGCCTCCAAGTTATTCTTTATGTTGATAAATACAAGGAAAGAAAATTAGAATAAAAGAAAATAAATAAACGGGCGATTAGAGTAACGTTTTTGTTTTATTTACTTCATGATCAACCTTCCCTTTTAGAAAACATGCATACTCAAGAGGGAACTTCATAAATTGAAAATAAATGTGGCCATCTCCTCTTTTTGAGGCTGCCGACTTAGCAAATGGATTGCTCAAAATCACAGGAAAGAGAAGAGATATTTTCTTCTGAACCATTCGACTGGAAATATCATTCTGAGCAAACCAACACAGTATTTTCTCTTTGCTTTCTTTCCTTCACAATTTCTATTTCATTTTGGTTGAACAACACCTCTAGGGAGGTAGCATTTCTACTTCTAGTCATTCTCCTTGGCTTCATCCACTTACAGGCAGTGGTGGGATTCAACATTTTTCTACTACCAGTTCTGTGGGCATGGCTTGGTGGGTGTGGCATGGCTTGGTGGGCATGGCAGGAGAAGGATACTATAAAATCCCCATTCCCTCCCCACTCAAGGGGAAGGTTACTGCAAAATCCCATTCCCTCCCCACCCCACTAACCTGCTTTCCAGCTCCCTTCTCCTGTGCAGGTCAACAAAAGAAGACCCAGCCAATCAGCTGGGACTGAGGAGGCAGAGAATAGATGGGGGTGGGGCCAATCAAAGATGGTATTTGCTGGTTCTCTGAACTACTCATAATTTCTGCTACCGGTTCTCCAGAACTGGTCAGAACCTGCTGAATACCACCTCTGATTCCAGGTAGTCCTTGACTTGCAACCATTTGTTTACTAACCATTTGAAATTACAATGGGCCTGAACAAAGTGACTTAGGACCAGTCCTTGTGCTTACAATCATTGCAGCATCTCCACAGTCACCTGAACAAAATTCGGGCATTTGGCAACTGGTGTCTATTTATGATGGTTGCAGCATCCTGGGGTCATGTAATCCTAATCTGTGACCTTCACAGCTGGGTTCCAACAAGGGAAGTCAATAAGGGAAGATGGATTTGTTTAACGACCATGTGATTCACTTAACAACTGCAATGATTCATTTAACAACCATGGCAAAAAAGACTGTAAATTCAGGCATGACTGAATTTGCTTAGTAAAAACAATTCTGGTTCCAACTGTGGTCATAAGTTGAGGAGTATCTGTACACTCTTTCTCTTTCCCCCCGTCTCTCTCAATAAACATTTGACAGTCCCAGATTACTTTGGGCCAGTCACTCTTTCTGTCTGCTCACTTCATAGGGTTGTTGTGGGGAAAATATGTCAGAGCGTTTGCAGCGTGATTGCCATTATGAATAACGCAGGAGCAAAACATGGCACACAGAGACTTAGACATATAACAGTGGGTTATCTACAAGACAGTTATATACAGAAATATACGTGATAGGCAAATACCTTACAAGCAATCTTTCTTCTTAACTCGGAGAACTCTGCAATGAATACCAGACACAAGGAGAGAGAACATCCCTTCTAATGGCTGCCTTTATATAAACATCTCTTAAAGGGATAGCACCCATCCCCAGTCTTAAAGGGAAATACCCATGCTATGCTGACTCATTCTTATTGCATCAACCACATCTGGTCAGCTTCACTGCTGGTCGGTTCTTAAATCCCAAAACCTTAACAAAACAGGAGGATGAAGGTGTGTGGGATACATTCGCCACCTTGAGCTGTTTATAAAAATAATAAAGGCAGGATACAAGTAAATATTTTATTCTGTTCTGTTTATGGACACCAATAAAGTAGCTGTCATAGATCAGTTGTCAGACCTTTGAAGTTAGAAACAGAAATACCTCCAAGAAATAACTGTTGTAGGAAACTCGGAATGGTGCTTTTCATGAAATGTAGGCTAATTGTTTGCTATATTAGTTTTACTCATGTTTTTTTCTCCAATTGGGTTAGGACACCTTGTTTTCTGCCAGTTAGTATAATGCCATATCAGAAATTACCTTGCACTAGTTCCTTCTTCCGTGGTTTTAACTGGAGGTTTAGTGATTTCCCCATGCAGCCCTCCTGGAAGGGAAGGTGAATGTTTTATAATTTGATTTGTGGCAGGTTCAGAATACAGTCCATGATAGAAATTGTAGGAAGAAGTTTCTGCTCTTCAAATAAGCTATTGCTGCATGATTAAATAGGGCACGATTTTAAAATGTGAAATATAGAGATGAGTCGAGTCGAGTCAAGTCGAGTCGAATAGAATAGAATAGAATAGAATAGAACAGAACAGAATATAGAATAGAACAGAATATAGAATAGAATAGAATAGAATAGAATAGAATAGAATAGAATAGAATAGAATAGAATAGAATAGAATAGAACAGAATATAGAATAGAACAGAATATAGAATAGAATAGAATAGAATAGAATAGAATAGAATAGAATAGAATAGAATAGAATAGAACAGAATATAGAATAGAACAGAATATAGAATAGAACAGAATATAGAATAGAATAGAACAGAACAGAACAGAATAGAATAGAATAGAATAGAATAGAATAGAATAGAACAGAATATAGAATAGAACAGAATATAGAATAGAACAGAATATAGAATAGAATAGAATAGAATAGAACAGAATAGAACAGAATAGAACAGAATAAGGAACAGAATAGAACAGAATAAGGAATAGAATAGAATAGAATAGAATAGAATAGAATAGAATAGAATAGAATAGAATAGAATAGAATAGAATAGACAGAGTTGGAATGGACCTTGGAGATCTCCTAGTCCAGGGAGGAAATCCTACACCATTTCAGACAAAAGGTTGTCCAATCTCTCCTTAAAAACTTCCAGTGATGGAGCACCCATGATTTCTGAAGGCAAGCTGTTCCACTTATTAATTGTTAATTCCAGGTTGCTTCTCTTTTTCATCAGTTTCCATCCATTGCTTCTTGTCCTGCCTTCAGGTGCTTTGGAAAATAATTTGACCTTCTTTGTGGCAGCCCCTCAAATACTGGAATACTGCTATCATGTCATCCCTATTTCTTCTTTTCTTCAGACTATCCAGACCCAAATTGATACAATATAGAATAGTTGCCACTCAACACACTATAGTCATTTTGCATATTTTAAAAAATAAGCACGTCCAACTTAGCTTTGATTTGATGATAGTTTTTTCCATGAATTTAAAAAAAAACCCATGCAAGAGAATGGTGGAAACCCTGGTACTTAGTTACTGCCAACGTAATTGCAGGAGAACAGGGTCAGTATAAATTGATCCCCTGGAATCCATTTTTCAAAGTTAAGACTCCTTCCTGAAATATGTCCAAATTATTGCTGGTAAATTCCTTTTGGGAGCAATAAATTGACCACTGAGAAGAAAGGTGAAGATTTGAGAAGGAGTCCTTTGTTGCATTTTTTATATTTGCTGGCATCTACTTAGCTTGTGATGATCTCAGCTGTTCTGATTAGTTGGTCTCTCTGATTCCAGTACAGGTTTTGGAAGAGAATGTACTAGCTAGTCCTCTTCTCCCGTAGAACCATAAAATGTTTTGTATACATCTTTGAACAGCCTGAGTCCAGAGGATAACAGGAGATTTTCTTCCCTAAAAACTATTTTGTACATAGATAAGTTGGAGACATGAGAGCATAGTTGAAATCCAAGGGGTTGTGCTAGAGACATCAGTGCATGGCATGAGTAGGTGATAGATGGTCTGTGGATACCACTGCTTCTAGAATTCCTTGGCACCCACCAAATGCCCTCTTTGGCCTGACTGCATTTTTCTTAATTCTCTGACTCAATTACACACATAAATGAAGGAAAGAAATGTTAAACTAAATCCGAATCTTACTCATCATTTTTATTTTTTCCCCCAAGAATAATTCAATTTAGAATAGAGAGCCCCATAGAATTTGGAATAGGAATATACAACTTCTGTGAAGGTGAGAATTCATGGCAATTGGTGGTGGAATGTAGTCTGGATTCCCAGGAGAGGAGGGCCTGCATTCAAGAGCACCAAGAGACAGCAAAGTTTAGATAGTTTAGTTGGGAGAAAGACAGTCAAGATAGCTCCTCCTTAGAATTTATCAGAATATATCTTTAATGCTGCAAGTAGTTGCTTTAGTCTGGCAAGATTTCTGTCTATAGGGGAGGAACAAAATAGAAAGTGGTTAGAAGTAACTGTGGGTCTCTCTTGATTGTGGAGGGGGCTGACTTTGGGATAATTTTCAGAGTGCCATCGTCACCTTAGGTTCTTATGTAGCTTTCCACATAAGCTTCCTCTCAACACTTTAGAAACTTTTTTTTTTTTTTTTTTGTAAAGTTTTATTGATTTTAACAACAAACAAAAACACAAAAACATAACATAAGACATAACATAAAAACATCATCATCCTTCATAAATTTACAGACAGTGTATCAGTTGGTTCACCACTCCTTTTGTGCATCCATTCATAGTCATCATAATAATTATATCACATAATAACTCATATTATCAATCAACAATTATATATCCTAATATCATTTATTAAACAATCATTTGACTATAATTTTACTAATTCATACTTAAGCGAGATAACTATAATTTAGTTAATTTATTTTATAACAATTCATAAAATCATACCAAATCTATCTTAATAAAATATTCTAAAAATATTATCAAAACCAAGAAAAAGTGTATATTCATTATTTCCTAAATTTCTAAACATTCTATTATTATATTGTATTATCTAACCATTGATAAAAAAGATCCCAAACTTCATAAAATTGTTTATCTTCTTGTTCTCTAATTTCAAATGTCAATCTACTCATTTCAGCACATTCCAATATTTTTTTAATGATTTCTTCCTCTGCTGGTATTTTCTCACTCTTCCAATTTTTAGCAAATACAATCCTAGCCGCTGTTAACACATTTACAATCAAATACTTCAAATTTTTATTATATGTATCAGGTAAGATTCCCAATAAAAAAATCTCTGGTTTCAAATCTATATGTTTCTTTGTCATTTTTTCCAACCATATGCAGTTCTAGTCCAATATTTTCTAGCATCCTCACAAGTCCACCACATATGGTAATATGAACCAGGTATCTGATGACATTTCCAGCACTTTTCAGATTTATTCTTGAACATTCTTGCTATTCTTGTCGGGGGAAAATGCCACCTGTAAAACATCTTATACAAATTTTCTTTATATGCTGTTGACATTGTCATTTTATAATTTTGAGACCACAACTTTTGCCATTTCTCTAAGTCAATCCCATATCCAAAATTCTTCCCCAAGCAATCATCGTTTCTTTAACTTGTTCATCCTCCAATTTAATTTCCAACAAATAATTATATAATTTTTTAATCACTTTTCATCAGTACCTGTCAAAATCCTATCTAAATCAGTCATTTTGTCATAAAATCCTTCCATTTTGGAATCTTTAAGATACCTTGAATGTATTTGCGCATATGAAAACCAATTCATCTTTATACCTTGTTCTTCTAAATTTTGCATCGTTTTAAGTTCACCCTTTTCATCTAGTAATTCCCATATCTAACTGTTTGTTCCTTCTTATAAGTTATAGGATAAGAAAAGGCTTCAATAGTTGATAACCAAACTGGAATTTTCAAATAACATTGTTTCTTAATTTTCTCCCAATTCAACCATAACGATTCCGTATATAATGCCTTCTAAAATAACCCTGTGATTTAGTTCCCTTATACCATAGAAAAGCATGCCAACCCAATAGTAAATCATGTCCTTCTAATGCCAACAATCTAGTCTTTCTTAACGTTATCCATTCTTTAGCCCACATTAAATTTGCAGCTTGATAATACAACTCCCAATTAGGAAGGCCAAATCCTCCTCTAATTCTAGCATCCTGTAAAAGTTTTAATTTTATTCTCGCTTTCTTACCTTGCCATATATACTTCAACACAATTTTATTTAAATCTTCAAAATAGTCTTTACCTAACCTAATTGGTATTGTTTGAAACAAATATAACATTCTAGGTAAAATATTCATCTTAATTGTTGAAATTCTACCTATCAGTGACAATTGTAAGTTTCCCCATTTTTCAGATCAGATGCTATCTGCTGCTTAAGTTTAATATAGTTATTCTCTTTCAGTGTAGTACATCTTGACGTCAAATATATCCCAAATATTTAACTTTATTCGTAACTTGAATTTTCAATAGGTCTGTCAGCTCTTCTCTTTGTCTTAATAACATGTTCTTTGTCAAAATCTTTGTTTTGTCTTTATTTATTTTCAAGCCAGCCATCTCACCATACATCTCTATCTTTTCGAATAATTTTAAAGCTGTCTCAAGAGGGTCTTCCAGAATAAAGACCAAATCATCTGCAAAGGCTTGCAATTTGAATTCCTCCTTTTTAACTTTCATTCCTTTTATATTTGTATCCTCTCTAATATTTCTATTTAACACTTCCAAAGTCAATACAAATAACAAAGGAGATAATGGGCATCCTTGTCTTGTACCTTTTTTAATATTAATAGAGTCTGTAAGTTCTCCATCTATCATTACTTTTGCCGTTTGCTCATAATATATGGCTTCTATTGCTTGAATAAATTTTCTAGCAAAGCCCATCTGTTCAATAATAATAGCATAAATCTCCAATTCACGTTATCAAATGCCTTTTGGGCATCTAAGAATATCAAAGCCATTTGTTTTTCAGGATGCGCCTCGTAATACTCCAATGTATCCAGGATTATCCTCATATTGTCTTTAATTTGTCTCTTTGGTAAAAATCCATTCTGATCAGGGTGAATAAAATTATTTAAATATTTTTTAAGCCTCTCTGCCAGAATTGAGGCAAAGATTTTGTAATCTGCATTCAATAAGGAAATAGGTCTATAGTTCTTAATTTGTAATGGGTCAACCCCTTCTTTTGGGATAAGTGTAATATAAGCTTCTGACCATGTTTTGGGTATTTTCTTATTTACCATAATTTCATTCATGACTTCTAATAGTGGAATGCTCAACGATTCTTGTAGTATTCTATAAAATTCTACCGGAGACCATCTGGTCCTGGTGCTTTTCCATTGTTCTGTCTATTGAGTGCTTCAGTTAATTCCATCATTGTTATAGCACTTTCTAACATTTCCCCAGTTTCATCAGGTATCTTAGGTAGGTTAGCATTTTGTAAATACTGTTTAATTTTTCCCTCATCAAGATCCTCCTGTTTATATAATTGTCCATAAAAATCTTGAATGATTGCTTTTTCTCTTTATTACCATAGCATACTTGACCTTGATTGTCTATTAACTGTAATATTTTCCTTGATTCTTTCTCTTTTCTCAATTTATATGCTAACCATCTACCTGGCCTATTTGCATCTTCAAAATAATTCTGTTTAGCACTTCTAATTTTTGTGCCAGTTCTTCTTTCTCTGCTTGATCCATTTTATGTTTAATTATGTCCATTTTAAGTCTAATATCTTTTTTTTGTGGCGCTTTTTGTAATTCTTTTTCCAATTTTTATGGTCATCTTCTAAAGCTTTAATCATTTGCCTCTTCCTAATGTTCTTTTTCTTTGAATAGTCTATTATTAATCCTCTTGCATATGCCTTCATTGTATCCCAAACATTCTGTATTGAAGTGTCCTCTTTTTTACTCTTTCTACTACTCTTCTTAAATTTGTTTTTTTTTTCTGAGCAAATGAGTCTACTCTTAAACTATCTACTAAATGTATCCACACTTCATTTAGTTTCAAGAGCCCATCCAAGTTTAGCAGAATCTCTTTGAGAATACTAGAGCAGATATGGGCAAACCTTATGATCCTTGATAATTAGTTTGTTTTCTTTAAGTTTCTAAAAAAAACACTTTAGAAACTTAAAGAAAACAAACTAATTATCAAGGATCATAAGGTTTGCCCATATCTGCTCTAGTATTCTCAAAGAGATTCTGCTAAACTTGGATGGGCTCTTGAAACTAAAATGAAGTGTGGATACATTTAGTAGATAGTTTAAGAGTAGACTCATTTGCTCAGAAAAAAAAAACAAATTTAAGAAGAGTAGTAGAATCATCATGCGGTGAATTGGAGAACTGTGTGGGGCTGGGGGGAGATTTGTGGAAGAGAGTTCTCCAAATCTTAGATATGCCCATAAGGTTGAGTGAGATTGTCTATCTTTGGTGAACAGGGATTCTGCTTCTATGTAAATTTCTGGATATGGTAATCGCAGAGCTCTGAGGATTTTATGAAAAGATGGAAAAAGAATATTAGAGTTTTGTCTTATATGCAGCAGGAAAAAGCTATACTCTTTATTAGTAGAAGAAACTTCTTCAAATGTTGCTGGTTTTTGTGCATAACCAAACAGGATAAAATATGTCATTTTAATTTCATCTTCTCATTCATTTCTTGTATCTTGGGCAAATCTCATTTCTACTTGAATATGAGTTACAAGAAAGGAATAAACTTGCACCAAAGTTCAGGGGATTTGTTTGCAGATTTCTTCTCATAGATGAACTTTTCTGCACACGAGTGCTTTGCCAGCATTTTCTCTCAATCAAGTCTCTATCTCTGTACTTTGTTTTCTAGAGAGAGAGGGAGAGAGAATGAGGGAGAGAGAGAGAGGGATACACACACAGAGAGAGAGACGCACACAGAGAGATACAGAGAGAGAGAGAGAGAGAGAGAGGCAGAAAGAGTGGGGGGGGGGCAGAGAGAGAAAGGGAGAGAGAGAGAGAGAGAAACTGACACAAAGTCAACCAATTGGCTTTGTGCCCAGGACAGGACTAGAACTCACCATCACCTGGTTTGTAGTCTGGTATCTTAACTATTACACTAGAGAGAGAGAAAGTTATGTAATTGAAATGCAGCAAAATAAAATGAAGAGTTTCCACATAAATTTCACGTGCTCTGAAAAAGCATTTTCTTCTGTCTTTCAGTTTGTTGTTTTTAAGTCAACCAGTCATCACCACATAAAGAGAGCTGTAAATTAGTTTTGAGCTATTGAGATTCCTTCCTTCCTTCCTTCCTTCCTTCCTTCCTTCCTTCCTTCCTTCCTTCCTTCCTTCCTTCCTTCCTTCCTTCCTCTGAATGACATTTTACTTCAGTGAAAAAATACCATCAGTATTCAGATTTCTCTTGTTTATCTCTATGTGTCTTTCTTACGGTTAAAATATTCAATACACTGCTCAGGACAGCTTTGAAGCAAAACCACTGGACCAGGAATTTATTAAAAACAAATCTCATGAAAACCAGGGTCATGTACAAAATTAATATAATTTGCCAATCACTCAGCCTCCTCCCATCTTTACTGTAACTCAAATATGTGAGAAGCAGCTGGGAAGAAAAAAAACCACCAAAAATCATTGGATGAGAAGGAATGAACCATATTAGTTTAAAGGAATGCATCCGCACTCAAGAACTTGAAGTAAAATCCAATTTGCACAAGTTTCAATTTTGTATGTGATTGTTCCATTAAGACAAAAAAATTTTTTTTGCAAAATTCTATGGTGAAAGCAGATGAAACATTTTTGAAGCAGCAGGGATCATTATCCCTACATTAACTTAAAGATATTCAGTCCTCTACTGGGACCAAACAAACAAGTAAACAATGCTTCATTTTGTTGCTTTTCCAGTGTTTCTATGTGAACTAATGGCTAAAACTGGTAGTGGACAGTCCCGATCGGCTAGCGCTGTGAAATCATCATCTGTTTTAGAAAACAGTGGTTGTTTTCAATAGGTCCATGTTTTGCTCTATGATGTCAAGGATGTATATATAAATTGATCACTATAAATGAGTTTTCAGACCCTAATAAGAGCTGTTACTTTTAAAAAGAGAGCCAAAGATCCGACTGAGTGCAAATTTAGAAGCCGCTTAATGCAATGAACACTTGCAGCACAAAATCCAGCCAAAGTGTCAGCCTCAACTATTTTAAATCTCTGCATATCCTCGACATAGCTTGGCACATCAACAAGTAGTTGATCTCAGTCAATATACATTTCAAAGCAACAGCAGACCAGGTTCCTGGATAGCGTGAGTCAAATATGTGAATTATTAGGCACATTCAAGTGGGCCTCTTCACCTTCTTTGCAGCTTTTCCTGGAAGTAGCTGCAGAAAAGAAAATCTGTCTTCAACCATTTCGTGTGTTTATAAAGTAAATCCAACCCAGTTTTGCCCCTGAATAGAAAAGAAAGATATTTATATAAATTTCTACTAGGGTCCGTGTGTGGTTAGCATGTTGGCCCACGAGGTTTGTCTCTTGCTGCTTTGATCTCAGCTTCTGAGCATTTAGGAGTAAAAATAGCAGGGGCATCCCAGCTGTTCACCAGCGAACAAGTTTCTATACTCTCCCAGATGTGTCATGCCCCTGTAGAAGTCTGAATCTGAGGAGGAAGATGAATAGCTGAGAGGGAGTGTGAGTGTGGCTCCGTTGGCTGTGGAGGAGAGTTTAGAAAGGGAATTTAGAGGAAGACACAGGCCCACCCCCTCTTCATCCTAGGGCACGCAGGGAGGAATGGAGAAGAGGGCAACGTGGGTTGCATGGCTTAAGGGGGAAGAAAGGGCCCTGATTCCCTTCATTAGCTACACCTGGGAATGAGAGTTTAAAAGAGATGCATGCTGAGTGCGGCAGCTGCTGGGAGCAAATGTGAGTTTATCTTGTGTTGACTTTGGTTATCTGTGTTCCTGGTGTCTTCCCAACCATGTTGAGTTATTGTTGTGCCTTCACATCTGGAATTCTTGCTCCCCCTGCCCTGCAAGACTACCTCATCTTGCTTTGATTGAACTTATAGTTAAAGTTTTTGTTGACCACGTTTTGGACTTGATTCTCTGCAGCCAAAGGCTATTCCTGGGAGAGTTTTTCTCCAGCCAGAAGGTAACCAGGACATTGGGGGCAAAGTTGGAGCTAATAAAGGCACTCGTACTAATTATCTGACTGTGTTGCCTTTGTGCCATACCCCTTTGGGTCATCACAGTTGTGTGAAGTAATAATAAATGATGGAGCAGAACAAAAAGCAATGGATGGAAGCTAATCAAGGAGAGAACAAACCTAGAACTAAGAAGAAATTTCCTGACAGTGAAAACAATTAATCAGTGAAACAACCTGCCTCCAGAAGTTGTGGGTGCTCCCCACAACTTGGAGAGATTGGACAGTCATTTATCTGAAATGGTATAGGATCTCCTGCTTGAGCAGGGAGTTGGACTAGAAGACCTCCAAGGTCCCTTCCAACTCTGTTATTCTGTAATGTGCCGAGCTGAGAAGCAAAATCCATCAGGGTACAGAGATTTGAATAGTTCCATGCAAGGTCCTAAGATGGATGGATGGAAGGTGGGATCTACCAAAGAGTCATTTACTCAAGTAACTGAAGAAAATGTGCATCATTTTTTTTTCCTTTTTCAAGAGGAAAGAGAGAGAGAAAAAAACCTATCTGACTAGAAATGAAGTGATAAGATCACTTTCAGCAGTTTCGTGTCTGCTCTGGTAGCTGATAAGAACACACCAAGCATTCATTCAGCTGCACGCAGAAGTTGTGAGTTAAACTGTGAAATAAGGAAGACGACAGTTACACAAAGAAGGAAAGTTTAAGCTATAGACAATGAATTACAACATTCCCTCATTCAGCTTTTAGGACAAAAGGGAATGGCTTTTTTTTTTAAGGTTTCATGCCCAGTGTGTCAACTCATAAAACATTTTGTATACACGTTTTATAGATGTCAACAGAAAGAAGGAGGGCCAGCAGTGTGGAATGGAAAATACATCCCATTCATATTTTCTTCAGAGACTGATTAGATGACTGAAGCTTCTGCCCCACAAAAATCTAATTGGAGGGCATGATTGATGACTCTTGGCTAGGGATGTGTTTCGTTGGATGATACACCCAGAGGGGTGGGGGGAAAAGCAGGGTCAAAGGTGACAGTGAATTATGTATCTCAGAGTCGGCTACGCCCAGGCTAATGCCAGCATGTTAACTTCTAATAAATCCTTTCAAGTTTTGGGAGTGTGGCTTGAGGCTCATGATTTAATTGGAGTAATTGCCAGAATCCTGACACAGTGTTAACAAAGTTGCAGGACATAGTCACTGGCAGGCACAGATAGTCCTTGATGTACAACAGTTCATTTAGTGACCATTCAAAGTGACAATGGCATTGGAAAAAAGTGACCATTTTTCACATTTATGACCATAGCAGCATTACCCATGGTCATGTGATTTACAATTGGATGCTTGGCAACTGACTCGTATTTATGACAGTTGCTGTGTCCCGGGGTCATATGATCAGCTTTGGTGACCTTCTGACAAGTAAAATCAGTGGGGAAGCCAGATTCACTTAACAACTACATTACTAGTTCAAGAGCTGCAGTGATTCACTTAAGAAATGTGGCAAGGAGAATTGTAAAATGGGGCAAAACTCACTTAACAAATTTCTCACTTAGCAACATAAATTCTGGGCTCAATTGTGATTGTAAGTCGAGGGTTACCTACTTAGATCTATTTTTCTTTTATCTTTATTATCTTTATTATCGTTTTATCATTACCTTTACCTTTACCCTTATATCTTTATATCTATATCTTTATTATCTTTATCTTTATCTTTACCTTTATAATCTTTATCTTTATTTTGTCGAGCATGTGTTAGTTAACAGATATAAATATAAACATGATTATTAATACATGAAATGGATACAAATAAAAAGGGAACATTAGGACAAGGATGGTAGGCATGTTAGTGCACTTATGCATGCCCCTTAAAGACCTCTTAGGAAAGGGGTGAGGTCAACAGCAGACAGTATAAGGTTAACGTTTTTGGGGTTTGGGGAAGAAACCACAGAGTCAGGTAGAGTATTCCAGACATTGACCACTCTGTTGCTGAAGTCGTATTTCTTGCAATCAAGTTTGGTGTGGTTTACCTTGAGTTTGTATCTATTGTGTGCTCGTGTATTGTTGTGGTTGAAGCTGAAGTAGTCATTGATGGGTAGCACATTGCAATAGATAATTTTATGTACTATGCTTAGGTTGGACCGAAGGTGATGTAGTTCTAAGTTGTCTAAGCCTAAAATTTCAAGTCTGGTGGCATAAGGTATTCTGTTACGAGTAGAGGAGTGGATGACTCTTCTCGTGAAATATCTCTGGACTATCTAACCCCCCCCTCTCTCGTTCTCTCTCTCTCTTGACAATTAGACAATCCATCTTTAATGAAATTGCAGTGTTTTCTCACCTTTCTTTTGAGACCAAATGAAAGGAAGAAAGCAACCATGCCATCTGAAACAGCCATTATTTATTACAAGTTTAGACTGACAGAACAAGCTGAGCCTATCTGGGGTGTTATTGTGGGGGAATGGCACTTACCTATTGTATTTTTCAAACACTTCATGAACGTAGAAGGTGTCTGTCCTAGCAGCTTGAGTTGGATGGCAGATAATATTTCGAGAGAAGTGCAAGTTGTAGACATATGTGTGTAAATCACTATTTGCCTTCATTTCCCTCCACCCCCCATGTGTAAGAAAATAATAATAATAACCCACCAGCCGGTTGTCATCTGACATGGGGAATTGTCTCTGCAGAGCTCTTCACTTGTTATTTTTAATGTGGAATGTAGAATATTAAACTGTTTATCTTGTTATTGAAGCCATAAGGAGGCTCTTTCATGTCATCATTTCTATTTTATTTGGTTTTTGACGCCTTCATTAACTTTTCATAGGAAAGATCTGTAATTTACAGCTTCAAAGAACTTTTAGGATGTAAGTTCTAGGAATGAGAAGTCAAATCACATGTGCACAGAGCAATCTGGTCTTCTTCTCTCACCCACCCACCACACTTTTTCGTCTCTTAATTTTTTCTTTCTTTTCATTTGTACAAGGAAATAACTCAAGGGAGTGAGCTAGAACAATGCATTTTTAAAAAAATTATTATTTTGACTAGTTATCAAGAAAGTGAAAACCAAAGGTCGAAACAGATTGGTCTACCGAATTGTGGGAAAATTGTTGTTGAAAGCCTAAATCCAAAATGCCAAAATCAGAATTAATTCTAGGCATGAAAATCACCCAGGATTTAGCAGCAATATGCACATGGTTATGCATTCTGAGTCATACGTGGATGATCTCTGATGAGGGCAGGATGTGGGTTGGGTATCCACCTTTGCTCTACCTGACCTCTTTGTGGCTTTTGATATCACTGACCATGGTATCCTTCTGGATCATCTTGGCAAATTTGAGGTGGGTGGCATCGAGCTGTGTTGGTTTGCCTTTTTCTCTGGTGCTGATTCCAATCAGTGGTGTTGAGTAGAGACCTCTCAGCCTGGTGTGTGGGGGTACTACAGCATTCTGAACTCTCCCCCACATTTAACATTCCCCTGAAGTCTGACAAAACTGAGTTGGTTTGGGTTTGGAACCCCATCTGGGTCTAGGACTACACCATCTTTGGTGCTTGATGGTGTGTGGCACTGTGCACAGTTTGGAGGGTTTCCATGATCCTGCTTGAAGAGGAGATGGAAATCCTGGCTGGAAGGGAGTTTGTATGGCATTAGCATTTAGACTTGTATATCCACAGTGCTTTACAGCCCCCTCTAGGTAGTTTGCAGAGTCAGCATATTGCCCTGAACAAGCTGGGTCTTCATTTGACCAACATCGAAAGGAGTGGAAAGCTGAGTCAACCTTAAGCACATGGGGATCGAACTGCCAAACAGCTTGCAGCCAGCAGTTAACAGAAGTAGCCTGCAATACTGCATTTTAACCATTGCGCCATCATGGCTCTCTAGTTTTGTGTTGTGCACTATTTGCACTTATTCCTAAATCAGGGGGCTCTGTTCAAAGTCACTCATGCCCTAGTCACCTCCAGATTGAACTACTGTAAGTGCTCTGGAAGAATATCTGGTGCAGAATAGAGTAGCATGGACAGTTACATGTGCTTCCAGAACAGCACATATATTATATATTTGTTCTCTGAGCTGCATTGGTTGCTGGTTTGCTTCTGAATCCAGTTCAAGGTGCTGGTTTGACCTTTAAAGCCCTTCATGGCATGGAACTAGGTTGGAGTGATGCGTTGGCCTAGAGGTGGAGCTCTTGCCTCACAGTCAGGAGACTGTGAGTTTGATCCTAGATAGAGGCAGATATTTCTCTCTCTGGGCACAATGAGAATATATCTGCTGAACAAAACTCCGCATTGACAACAGGAAGGGCATCTGGCCATTAAACACTCTGCTAGCTCCATTCAGTTGCCAAGACTCTACCCGTAAGGGATTATGGGATCGTTAAAAGATGATGATGATAATGGCATGGAACTAGGTTATCTGAGGGTCCACCCCTCTCCAATTATATTTGTCTGCCCCATCAGGACTAGCAGAGGAAGCTTTCTATGGCGCCCTGTCTGCCAGGGAAATCATTTGGTGGGTTCCAGGAGGTGGGGCTTTTCCGCCATGGTGTCCACCTCATAGAATCTTCTCCACCCTTGAAGTTAGATTAGCTCCATATTAGCTCCACTCAATGTTCCTCAAGTCACTCAAGATTTTATGATGTCTCCCTTACTGTAGTTAGTATGAGCCTCTCCTGTTTTGTGTGATTTTTATTTTTAATTTAATTATTTTCAATTGTAATTTGATTATTTATTTTCAGTTAAGTGTTGCATGGCAACCTGAGTCAACTTTCATGTGAAATGGGTATATAGATCAATAGATAATAGAAAGATAGATGATTGATAAATAGACAGACAGATAATAGAAAATAGACAGACAGACAAATACATATACACATACACTTGTATGTAACTGTATGTATGTATGTAAGTATGTATGTCTGTATGTACGTATGGCCTATCCTAGTAAATCAGGATGTCTGTTGGGAAAGCAAAAAGTCATATTCATGTCTGATTTTGTTTCTGTTTTTGTTTTTCTGTTCTGTTCTGTGCCTTGAGAAATAGACTTGTCTTAAGAGAATGACACACTCAATACAGAGCATGTGAAATTGGCTGCACTTTGATCCACACTTTCATTTTATCACAGCTTTCATTCCATTTTTCTTCCATCATTGGAATTGAAGATCCTTGGTAATTCTGCAGAGTTTAGAATGTGTTGGGTCAGGTTTTTATAAGCAGAAGAAATAAATGTGCCAGATGTTGCCTCCAGATTGCGGTCCTTTCTACAGATGGTGGTTGGTCCATAAATTTCAAAAGGCAGCAGAGTCAGGGATGAAAATATTACAGATAGAACTACAGGTAAAGGAGTTAATACCAATGTAATAAATGTGGAAATGTACATCAACATGAACCTTAATAGTTTTTTTTTTCCTTTTCCCTTTCCCAAATTCCAGAGGGAATCTCAGACTTAAGAGTAACAATTGAAACCGGTGTTTTTAAAAATGTTGAGGTAGATGCAAGATATTTCAATTCCCAGTATGGATAATGAGCCTATTGGTTGGAGATAGTGAACCTTTCTATCCCACACATCTGTTGGCCAACAATAACAATAGCACTTAGACTTATATACTGCTTCACAGTGCTTTGTAGTGCTCTCTAAGTGCTTTACAGAGTCAGCCTATTGCCCCCCAACAATCTAGGCCCTCATTTTACCCACCTTGGAAGGATGGAAGGCTGAGTCAACCTTGAGCCTGGTGATATTTGAACTGCCAAATGCAGTCAGTCAGCAGGCAGAAGAAGTAGCCTGCAGTACTGCACCCTAACCACTGTGCCACCATGGCTCATAAAACTAGAGAAGAAGAACTTAAATCAAGAAACAGAACAGGAAATCTTAAATTTGAAATCTCCTATAGAAGTGAAGCTTCAGTAAAAGCACAAATTGACTGTAAGTCTTGGGATGGGGAGGTCCGATCAAGTCCCATCACCTGATGTGTCCTCTCCATCACAAGACCTACTAACCACATGAAGCCCTTTTAAGCAGACGAACACAGACATTGACATCTCCTAAACTCTACTGATGATATTACCTAGTCTGGTAATGAAACGTTCAGAAACCATCCCACAAGCTCAGAGAATGAACTTCCAACCTCATTATTATTAATGTTCTCTTCTTATCTTGTTTCCCCAAAAATACGACCTACCCTGAAAGTAAGTCCTAACTTGATTTTTACATGTGTGCCCAATATAAGCCCTACACCCCAAAATAAGCTCTAATTAAGATCCCGCCCACTCCAGACTGCACAGATAAAAATTAAGCTAAGGTGGGGGTGGGGTGGGGTGTGGAACTGCCCTACTACTTACCTTTGGACAGTTGTAGCTGGGCCTTACACACCCCGATACCTACCTTGCCGGCCCATTTCTTCTGCAGCCAGCAAGGCTTTCCTAAAGGCCTCTGTAGTTGATAACAGAGCCCTAGATCAATCTGGAGCTCTGTTATTGGCTGCAGAGGCATTCAGGAAAGCCATGCCGGCCGCAGAAGAAGTTCCTGAAAGTCCCTGACAGCGAAAAGGAGGCCAGGGGCAACGCGCGCAAGTGAGATTAATCAGTGGATGACTTCCCCTGAAAATAAGACCTGGTACCTTTTTTGGTGACAGGGTCTTATTTTGGGGGAACATGGTAGGTGAGGTGTAACCGCACTATTGAACAATTACGAATAATGACTCTAATTTCAAGAGAAATGCACAGTCTAGAGACGAGAAGACTTGAGTAGGTCTTTCTGCTGCACAGATGCTGAGAGTTTGGAACAATTTCCCATCTCTTCCTTCCATTTCTAGCGGTTCTCTGCATTAGCAGTTCTTTGACTCAGACTGGACAGCACTCCAAATACAGATTGCAATCAGTGAACAAGTCTTTGAACTTAGAACACGGAGCTCTTCCTGCTGAGTTGGTTTTTTAAGTATATTTTCTGGCAGTTTTACTGCAGAAAGCGTCCAACCCAGGCAAATCAAAAGCAAAAAAAAAATGATACAAACTGCAACACAGGAGCTCATTACTCTACATTCCCACTGTATGGAACTGACTTTCTATCTGCAGGTAAACAGGTGAGGATTTGATAGAAACACCGAAGGAAAAAGGGGGAGAGATGCATGCATTTTCAATCAAAGGATTTTAAGAAAACTCTGCTTGTCGCACATCAGTAGAAGAATCTCATAAGTTGCCTGCTTACTAGTTCAAGGCACATAACAAGGCTGTGTTTGACCTTTGTGCTATATACCAGAAATTAGGAAAGCCAGAGGGGGGAAAACTGACATTATTTAAATTAAATTCAACACAGCTCACTATTATTGTCCATGTTTTCAATAACTTCCTACTGTCACTCAAAAATGAGATAGTAGCAACTTTTCAGGGGTCTCTGGAGTCACACATAAGACTTATCATAATCCTTGTGCAAACAGGAGGCTCCGACCTTGTATTTTATACTTTTGATACTTGTTTTTTTTTTTAAGTTGTAACTTCATTTTTGTTTTTACCTGGTTGCAGAAGCAACTTATCTATCCTTAGAAATAATAGTGAGAGAAGTTCATGAATGCTTAGCAGGTTCTGAGATACCATCACATGTCATACATCAGTTATGGACCATTTTCCAAGGGTACATTTCTAGAAACCCTTTATAGCCCTTGGTGTGGTTAGTGTCAATTCATAAAACATTTTGTATACATGTTTTATAGTTGTCAACAGAAAGAAGGGGGGGCGTTCAAAGAGCAGGCAGCAGTGTGGAATTGAAAGTACATTCCATTCATATTTTCTTCAGAGACTTATTAAATGACTGAAGCTCCTGCCCCTCAAAAATCTAATTGGAGAGCATGATTGATGACTCTTGTCTATGGATGTGGTTTGTTGGATGATTTTCCCCCCAGAGGGGTGGGGGGGAAAAGCAGGATCAAGGGTGACAGTGAATTACATATCTCAGAGTCAGCTACGCCCAGGCTAATGCTGGCATGTTAACTTCTAATAAATCCTTTGGAGTTTTGGGAGTGTGGCTCAAGGCTCATGATTTAATTGGAGTAATTGCTGGAATCCTGACAGTTAGTGCTTCTATTACATTAATAAAAAGTCAAATTCAAAGCCTCACCAAATTGGAGGAAAACCAAGCTGAAAAGCCCAATTCTGTTTCTTATTGTCAGCATTCCAACAAGCAAACTCCAAACCAGTAAACTCCAAGACAAGCATTTCCTCAAAGTTCCATTTTATTATAGTTGTCATATTGGCACATCTGAGAGTTCTGGGTTTTCCCTTCCAAAAAGAAAATCAAAAATCCCTCCCCTGTACCCACTAGTCCACCACTAGTCCATCACAAACATCATCCCAACTGAAGACCCTCTCCAAGTACAGGGTAACATGGCCTTGACTGTGAAAGCATGTTGTTGAGTCTTCTACCTCTCTAAGAATTCCCCCCCTCCCAAATTCCCAGACACTAATTGTGGCAACCTCAAAGCTTCCATGTAAAATATGGTTTCCAAGGCTGACACTTATAATGGCAGCTTTATCCTTTCCCATCCCACATCCCCTATTGCCTGTTGACAAATAAATATATTTCTTGGTCATCAAAACACCAACAAAATCCAAAGCATGGAGCTTTTTCTATAGACTCAGGCAAAATGCCCATATCACCTCCACCTGCAATCTAAGATCTGTTAACAAGAGATGCAAGAATTTCAACTCTGGATTTCTGGATTGCAATGCTGAGGGTTACCTGAACTAAGACATACATTGCATAAGAAAGTAGACCAGGGATGTCCAACCTTGGAATTTTAAGACCTGTGAACTTCAACTCCCAGAATTCCCCAGCCACCCCTGATGTAGACTTAGATATTTTGAAAGATCAGTTTCTTCCTTATGGATTTGATGTGATTTCCACTTTCACTCAAGTCAAGATTGGATGTGGGATTCAAACAAAGAGGAACTCCCCAATTGTCTAATTTCATGGTGTTTAAAGAAGATTATTTGATTTATTTGATTTGTCAATCGCTTACAAGATAATAAGTATAAGTATAAACATGAGTAAGAATACAGGAAATAGGTATGAATAAATGGGGACAATAGGACAGGGAAGGTAGGCACAATTGTGCACTTATGCACGCTCTTTACAGACCTCTTAAGAATGGGGTGAGGACAATAGTGGATAGTTTGAGGTTAAAGGAGTGGGGGTTAAAGGATGTAACAACAGAGTCAGGTAGTGCATTCCAGGCATTGACAACTCTGTTGCTGAAGTTGTACGTTCTGCAATCAAGGTTGGAGCGATTTACATTGAGTTTGTATCTGTTGTGTGCTCTTGTACTGTTGCGGTTGAAGCTGAAGTAGTCATTGACTGGTAGGATATTGTAGCAGATAATTTTATGTACTATTATGAGTTTGAATGGACTCCAGAAGATGGTAGAGGACAGGAAGGCCCAGAGGAACATTGTCCATGGGGTTGCAATGAGTCGGACACAACTTGGCACCATCACCACCAACAAAAAAGATTAAATTTGGTTTCACTGAGTTTTGAAGAGATGTGGATAATCATAGCATCTGTGTATGAAGGAAAGGGCACAGAATTAACCATCATTTCAAAGATATCAAGGACAGAGCTTCAAGAAGAGATGGAAATGCGTTCATTTCAGTACATGCCATGATCAGTTGAGGATGGCCAGTTGGAAAAGGTATAGAATGGTCCGAACTTTTAAGATTTTACATTGAAGGATTTAGTGATGTACACTGCAGCTGTGGAAAGGACAAAGTAAAATCCGAAAGCATATTGGTTCTAATTGTTTTGTCTTGAAACAGATGATTTCAGTTGGTTTTAGATTCAGAATTTTCCCCCTGAAGCATTATTTGAAGTGAACGTCTTTCTTTCCTTCAAGATTTATTAATCACTTTATTGCTAATGTCTTTCAGGGCAACATAAAATATATACACTCCTACAAAAAGCCAAATCCACATCATTCAAATATAAAAAAAGCAACATAATAAAGCAATCAATTCAGAGCAGCAGAGACTAAAACAACAGGCATCACAGCCATAGAATCTAAAAAGTTTTTCACAAGGAAACTTCATAGACATTCAATATCACTGCAGAAATAGAGGATTACTTTTAAAATTGTTTTCTTCCCCCACAAAAATCAAATAATTCACTGTTCAAAAAAATCAAAGGCAGGTGGAAGTTGGTGGTAAATGGAATATGTGCAAACCATGGCTGAGAAGCCACGTATAACCCCAGATCTATTATCATCCCCCCTTTCTCCAGTGAGACCCACAAAATTGTACTACCAGGAGGAAAAGTGGGGATTTTTCAGGGATTTTTTTTAAAAAAAAAACCTTTCTGAATGTGAATTGTGAATCTGAATGTGAAATATTTTGCTTTAAATGTAAAGCTATTTTGCTTTAAAATTATCTTATGCCCTCCCCTCTGCATGCATTAAAAGGAAAAGAAAGTGGTCATTGTGTCATTAATATGTGTTCTTAAGATCTATAAAAAGGAAGTTTTGGTCACCACACTATAAAAAAAGATGTTGAGACTAGAAAGAGTGCAGAGAAGAGCAACCAGGATGATTAGAGGACTGGAGACTAAAACATATGAAGGAAGTGGGCATGGCTAATCTAGGGAAGAGAAGGACCAGGAGAGACAGTATAGCAGTCTTCCAATATTTGAGGGGCTGCCACAGAGAGGAAGAGGTCAACCTATTTTCCAAAGCACCCAAATGCCAGACAAGGAAGAATGGATGGAAACTGATCAAGGAGAGATTCAACCTAGAAATAAAGATAAATTTTCTGACAGTGAGAGCAATCAACCCCAAAGGTGGTATTCAGCAGGTTCTGACCAGTTCTGGAGAACCAGTAGTGGAAATTTTGAGTAGTTTGGAGAACCAGCAAATACTACCTCTGACTAGAGATTTTACAGTATCCTTCCTCTGCCATGCCCACCAAGCCATGCCCACAGAACCGGTAGTAAAAAATGTTTGAATCACACCACTGATCAACCCATGGAACAGAAGTTGCCTTCAGAAGTTGTGGGAACTCCATCACTGGAAGCTTTCAAGAAGAGACTGGACTGCCATTTGTCAGAAATGGTGTAGGGTCTCCTGCTTGAGTGGGGGTTGGACTAGATGACCTACAGGATCCCTTCCAACTCTGTTAATCTGTAATAATAAAGAGAAAAGTAGGGTGTTACCCAGCTGGAAACATCTGATGATGTTTGCTGTCATTCATTGCCTCAGATTCTGGTAATCTTTATGGGGTCCTTGATGCCCTCTGAGCTTGGTGGTTTTCTTGCAGACATTTCAATACCCAACTAAGTAATATCATCCACGGTAGAACCCCACACCCTTCTAGTACTGATGACGTTACCTAGTTGGGTGACAAAATGTCTGCAAGAAAACCACCAAGCTCAGAGGGCATGAAGGACCCCACATTTCAACCTGAACTACAAACATTCTTTTCTATTAGTCTTATCCTTGCATGTTCAAACTATCCTGCAAAGCCTCTTTATTTTTCTATGAACTAAAGGACAGTCTCCCTGCTGAGTACCTAATGTTGTATAGTGTGGAAACCTGGTGGCATACATCATAATTTCTATATGATCTGTCACTCTGTTCAGGATTCTGGAAACTGTACCCCAACACACTGGGACATTGCCAGCCACATAATTGGCAGTTCTGCATGGCTTTCTAGATATGAAATCTCTCTCTCTCTCTCTCTCTCTCTGTGTGTGTGTGAATGTGTGTACATATGTATGCATGTGTGTGTGTGTGTGTATGTGTATGCTTGTACATTTGTACAAACTAACACACATATATGCACATTGCATGAATCCAACATTCCACATCTCAGAATGTTACAAAGAAGAGACGAGATAAGCTGTGTTCTTGTTTTAATAATAACTGTTCAAGTGGTGTAATTATATTTTTCATTTGTAAATACATGTTTCATCTCAGAATATCATTGGGATCTTTGTCAATACCTAATTAAGCCTTCTTGGGATATGTAAATGGACGCGTGATAGAAAAACCAAGGCATGGACAATTAAAGCAAATCCAGTAAGGGAAGTGAGAAGTTTACCTTGGAGTCAAAACGTGCTCTTTGATCACTCTTAAAATTTTCTCATGTGCCAATTCTCACTACTTGGTTTGTCTTTGGGATTGTGATTTCAAAACAGAATCACTCATTCATCACTTTAACCGGTTATTTTGGTTGGGCTACTTTTCAAAGCCCAGAATATAAATGGGAGCTGAAATTAATTTACGCAGATGGTGAAGCCACTTCTAAAGAACATTGACCATCACATTTTTCTTCTTGGAAGGCAGAGAGTCTGAGTCTTGAAATTCCTTGTGGATAATCACTCTTGCTTCCATGTTTCTAAAATGACTACCAGTTGAAGAACTGATGAAAGCTCACGTGTATTTATTTATTTTGTTTATTTATTATTTAGTTTAGTTTGTCAAGCATGTATGAGAGACCAAGTATGAACATAACATATAAACATGTAATTATAAACAGGTATAATTATATACATAATAAATGAGTACAAATAAATGGGAACAGTAGGACAGGGATGGCAGGCATGCTGGTGCACTTATGCACACCCCCTTACGGACCTCTTAGGAATGGAGGTCCATGGTAGACAGTTTAAGGTTAAAGTTTTGGGGTTTGAGGATGTAACAACAAAGTCAGGTAATGAGTTCCAGGCATTGACCACTCTGTTGCTGAAGTCGTATTTTCTGCAATCAAGTTTGGAGCAGTTTACTTTGAGTTTGCCTGTGTGTTATCGTGGTTGAAGCTGAAGTAGTCATTGACAGGTAGGACATTTTAGATTTAAAACTACTTTTTCCCCTAAACTTGGGGACTGTACCTTGTTTTAGAAGATAGCTCCTTACACTAAGGATGACAGTCAATGGTTAACCTACATGCCAGAAAAGAAAGTCAACAGGAGTCAAAGAGAGGAGAAAGAAAGGGTTAAAGAATATAGAAAAAAAAAAGAGAGGGATACTTGGTTTGAGTATTCTTAAAGGAGCATGCATCAGCTTGTTACAAATAACCTCTACCTGTTTAAAAGAATACATAAATAAAAAGAACCAGCTCCTTGCCTGGAGGTTCTGTTTTATTGACTTGCCTCTACTCAAAGCTGGGCAAAGACTTAAAAAAGGGTGAAAAGGTCTTATTTATCTTGGGATTTGGGATTGGAGAAAGCAGCCTTTAAAGCTGATAGAATTTAGTTTGCAAAGCCAAGAAAAAACATCCCAGACCAAACCAAACCAAGCCCGCTCTGTCTCCACTGAACAGATTAAGAGGAAACTAGCCAAGCTTCAAATGACAAAAGCCTGAGTAGCAGTTTTTGGAAGGTGGGTTGATGTTCTGCTTGTGACACATCCCCGCTGCACTTGTTCTACACGTGTTAAGTGTTAGTAAAAGAAACCATCAAAGCAGCTTTACTTCCTGGCCCTCAGCAATATTATAGACTGGAGAGTCCCGTAGGAAAGATCAAGAGGCAAGTAATGCATTAGGCTGGGCAATTCGTTACCCTGCACTATTAAGGCAGCATTTTTGTTTTTGTTACTAGAAAAGATGTGTCAGATGATGTAGGAAAACAGATGAAAGAAGCACATTAAAAGAAGGAGACCGATGAAAAGATAAGCAAGTGAGCGAGTAGATAAATTTATTAGAAGACAGTCCAGAGAAGATATGGCCCATTTCAGAGGTGGTATTCAGCAGGTTCTGACCAGTTCTGGAGAACCGGTAGCGGAAATGTTGAGTAGCTTGGAGTACCGGCAAAAAGCCCCTCTGACTGTCCCCACCCCCATCTATTTCTGCCTCCCATTGAGTCCCAGCTGATCATCTGGGTCTTCTTTTGTTACCCTGCACAGGAGAACGGAGCTGGAAAGCAGGTTAGTGGGGTGGGGAGGGAATGGGATTTTGCAGTATCCTTCCCCTGCCACACCCACCAAGCCACGTCTCCCATGCCACACATCCCAGGCCATGCCCACCAAGCCATGCCCATAGAACCAGTAGTAAAAAAAATTGAATACCACCACTGGCCCATTTCCATGTGACTGGTGACTCTGTAGACTGAAATTAGTTTGTTTTTAAAGTAATAGAACTGTTAAAACACCAAGGGATGTTTATTTGCTGTGTTCTACCCCATCCTCCTCCAAAATCGCATTATCTGTTTATGTGCTTAGATCTGTGATTCATTTGCAGCATATGTATGTATGTATGTATGTATGTATGTATGTATGTATGTGTATATTTATATTTATATTATATTATATTATATTATATTATATTATATTATATTATATTATATTATATTATATTATATTATATTATATTATATTATATTATATTATATTATATTATATTATATTATATTATATTATATTATATTATATATATATGGCATACAATACAGAAGAAGCCTGATGATGGCAGATGAGATTCTGCCGAAACGTTGCTACAACTTTAAAAGCACAACTACAATGACGTGGGAAAATACCCGAACAAAGCTGAATGCCATACATGTAAGTACCCGCGAAAACTTAAGAAAACAAATATATATATACACACACACACACACACACACACACACACACACACACACACATACTTGAAAGAAGCAGTTACATTATATTTATTTTATGTTTAGTGCACTTGTACAAGGGAGCAACGCTTCTCGTCCATGCTTTTATGCAATGTATCCATTCATCCTTCCTGAACCTCTGTGTCAAAAGTGGATCTCATGTTGTTGGCCAGCTCTGCATGCTGCATGCTGCATGCTGCATGCTGCATCAGGTTAAGGATTGACATTCCCATAAGCTGCATGCACTTGTCTCTGTCTTGGCAAGGATAGATCCTGGGGCATTGCCAACAAAGCAGACAACAGAAGAAATGAATTTGCATATAGATTTGGGATGTGTTAATTTATATGTGTGAACGCAGGGTTAGAAATAATTGCTATAATTTTAAATAGAAATGCAATGTTTCTCACCATAGTGGGGAAGAGAGACTAAGACCATGTATTAAACGTGCCTGAGCTACTGTCAATGGCATTCTTCCATGCTTCTTCTTTCTTATGTTCTTTCTTAAAACTAGAGGATGGTTTAGAACAATGGTCTTCAAACTTGACAAGTTTAAGATGTGTGGACTTCAACTCCCAAAATTCCTGAGCTAATATGACTGGAGGAGGAATTCTGGGAGTTGAAGTCCACACATCTTAAAGCTGTCAAGTTTGAAGACCCCTGTTTTAGAACAAAGAGCTCTTCTCAATATTCTTGGCCATTCTGAGTTCACTACCATACTAGGTAGCTAGCCAACTAGATTGTTCTGGGCAGCTTCAGAACATGTGTTGAATGATAACATGCCTTCTGAAAGAACATGCCTTCAAAATAAAAGATGGTTCCCTGGAAGGCAGGATACAGTGCCACCTATTTCGTTGTATCCATTACCTGCCTGGCCTTGGTGCTAAGCCACCAAGAGAGCTTAAATAAAAATCAGAGTTGTCATCTGTTCCTCTACCTCTAAATCAATGCCTACCCTCATCCTCAATTACGGTGGGAAGATTCTCTCCACTTTTTCTGATGGATGATTTAATAGACTTGCTACCCAATTCCCTGTCTATAGGTATTTCATAACAGCACATTGATTTACATGCCTGCTGAAGTAACTGCTGATGAATTAGTCAGGCTTGGTGGCTAGTGGATAAGAGAAACTGAAGTGATATAAATGAAGAAGAGAAAAATGTAATGAACTGGTTTATCTTTGTCCTTCCTGACTGTACAGGACCAGGCTGAAATTCTGCAAATGATCATCCATTTAAGGTTTAGGCCAAAAAAAAAAAAAAAAAAGTGTTTTCCAGTTGTTGTTATTTTTAAAAAAATCTGGTTTGACACCAGCTCTCTCCTCTTTGTAAGATGGTTCAGGGCACCCACAAAATAAAAACCACACTGTGCTGATGAGAAATTAGCAAACAATATTTACTATTGCTATTTGCAAAGGGCAATTAAAACTAATTCAGGTCAGAACACAGGATGGATGCAACACAGGAAAAGAGTGTGGTAGAAATGCACAAATGTATGTTCAAATCTAATTATTTATTTATTAAATTCGTTGGCTGCCTGTCTTACCACAGGGTAACTCTGGACCAGTGATGGGATTCAAATATTTTTACCATCGGTTCGGTGGGCATGTCTGGGTGGGCGTGCACACCAAACACTTTGTGGAGACGCAGAGGCATTCTAACTCACCTCTTGCAAGCCTGCACTGTCCCGGTCACTTCACCCAATGTTAATATATGTTAATAATAACATATTAATTATAAGTTAATAATGACATATTAACCTTAGCATTACAAAACAATAAATGGAGTGGTGCAGTGGCCTAGAAATGGGACTCTCTCCTCACAATCAGGAGGCTGTGAGTTTGATCCTAGGTAGCAGCAGATATTTCCCTCTCTGGGCACAATGAGTAAATATCAGCTGCGAACTCTGCATTGGTGACAGAAAGGGCATCCAGCCAGTAAACACTCAGCTCCATTTAGTTGCCCAAACTCCTTCCCAATGCAAGGGATTATGGGGTCATTAAAAGATAAAAAATGACAATACAATACAGTGTAATACAATATAAAGACAAGCCAGTTCTCTGGCTATAGGTTCTCTTTTATAGTTAACTTCCCCCTCGGAGCTCTCAGGTTGCCTGGATGCTGACCCACACCTCCTCCTCCTCCTCTGATTCAGCTGCTAGAGGGGCCGGTGGCCAATAGGCCACGCATCCTCAGAAAGGCGAAATCTATCAATAGGATGAATAGATGTATCAATAATCCAAGCAGGCGACCGTCACTGTCAATGATGCTGCCTTTGAACCAACCCAGAATTGTCTCAGTGTTTCAACCACGATGGGTTGAAGGCTCAGGATTTGTCTCCTTAATAGCTATGCTTCTTTCTGCTTATCTCTTTGCTCCTCTTAGTTTACAAAAAAATCAGACTTGTTTTATCTTGGAGGCATTACCCTTGGGAAAACGTTAAGAAGAAAACATACGCCTAGACTCTGTTAAAATAAGCAACACATTAAGCTCAGTTTACAGCTGCTGCAGTATATGCTACCTATAGCTAACATCTAAAGGGGGTGGAATACCCCCTTCCTTTCCCAGGAAAGTAGCATGCACTAGTGTGCTTCTCATCTCTTACTTCATCTCTTAGTGGTCTCCCATTATTTGAAGGTCTGCCACAAAAAAGAGGGGGTCAATCTATTCTCCAAAGTAGTGGTTGCCAACTGGCCCACCGGTGGTCCCTGGCCCACCCCTGGCCCACCAGTGGTCCCTGGCCCACCCCTGGCCCACCAGTGGTCCCTGGCCCACCCCGGCCCACCAGTGGTCCCTGGCCCACCAGTGGTCCCCGCCCCCCCCGGCCCACCAGTGGTCACCGCCCCCCCTGGCCCACCAGTGGTCCCTGGCCCACCCCTGGCCCACCAGTGGTCCCTGCCCACCCCTGGCCCACCAGTGGTCCCTGGCCCACCCTGGCCCACCAGTGGTCCCCACCCCCTGGCCCACCAGTGGTCCCTGGCCCACCCTGGCCCACCAGTGGTCCCTGCCCACCCCTGGCCCACCAGTGGTCCCTGGCCCACCCGGCCCACCAGTGCTCCCTGGCCCACCAGTGGTCCCCGCCCCCGGCCCACCAGTGGTCCCCGCCCCTGGCCCACCAGTGGTCCCTGGCCCACCCCTGGCCCACCAGTGGTCCCTGGCCCACCAGTGGTCCCCACCCCCTGGCCCACCAGTGGTCCCTGGCCCACCCTGGCCCACCAATGGTCCCTGCCCACCCCTGGCCCACCAGTGGTCCCAATGACGGCTCTTTGAATCTCCCGCGATCAGCGTGGCCAATCACGGGTGATTCCTTATGAGCCAATCACAGTAGTTCTTTCCACCAATCACCGTGTAGTCCGTTTGGACCAATCAGGTGAAGGTATTCCAAGAATGCTAATATGGAACACTATTGGCTGGTGATGCATCCTAACTTGTAGTTTAAAAATCACAAAGAACTCGGTTTATAAACTTGTTGTTTGAAAAATGAGCCAATCATTTCCCCCCAGCCTTTTGTAGTGTAATGCTGTTTGTATGATAAGCTATTGATATATTCTTGCTGGTGAATTATGTTTACTTTCCCTGCCTTCTTTCCTCTCTCTCTCTTTCTTTCTTTCCATTCCTTCCTTCCTTCCTCCCTCCCTCCCTCCCTCCTTCCTCTCTCTTCCCCCTTCCCCTTTTATTTCCTTCCTTCTGTTTCCTTCCTTCCTCTCTCTTCCCCCTTGCTTTCTGGGGCTGCAGGATTCTGTACTATTGTGGAATGATAGCAGAATCTCAGGAGAGAGGCAGCCCAGAAGTATCCTGTCTTCTAAGAGTCTTCAAAAGCCAGAGGGATATTTCTGCATTAGTACCAGTATTTCTGGTACAAGCTACCTGTTCATTTCGGGAGGAGAGGAGCCAGTAAAATAACATCGACGTCGATGCCAGTTGAGCGATGACATTCCAATCAAGGGTTTTGATCAAGGTGCTCCGTGATGCCTAATGAAGTGATGGGTGGATCAAGGCGTTCTCTGATGTGGGAGCTGAAAGGCAGCCTCTCTAGCCACAAAAGAGGAAGAAAGAGATGTGGAAAAGCTCTAATCATAATAACTGGCTGAGAAGCCCATTGATGATTCCCTTACCGCCTTAACTCTACTTTTGAGCTTCTAATAGGTCAGGAACACGATCATCATTTTGGCATAGCCGCATAACGTCTGCTTTTTTTTTAAGGCGAACTAATGTCCTTTTAAAAGTTTTAATGTCCCTTTTTAAAAAGGGACGTGGTGGCTCAGTGGCTAAGACACTGAGCTTGTTGATCAGAAAGGTTGGCTCGAATCTCTAGCGCCGCATAATGGAGTGAGCTCCTGTTACTTGTCCCAGCTTCTGTCAACCTAGCAGTTTGAAAGCACGTACAAAATGCAAGTAGAAAAATAGGAACCACTTTGGTGGGAAGGTAACAGCGTTCGGTGCACTTTCGGCATTTAGTCATGCCGGCCACATGACCATGGATACGTCTTCGGACAGCACTGGCTCTTCGGCTTTGTAATGGAGATGAGCACCGCCCCCTCGAGCCGGAAACGACTAGCATGTATGTGCGAGGGGAACCTTTCTCTTTCCCTTAATGTCCTTTTTTTAAAAATGAAATTCATAGCCTTTTAACTCCCATTTGGAAAATCTGCCCTTCTGTTAATGTTATTTTCATCAATATTAATATTTCTGGAAAATAAATGTTAAGCAAAGGATTATAACGTTGAAATAATGTTAAGAACGAAGTACATCCTTTTAGACATACAACCTTTAGGTGTTTGCAAGCTACACTCAAATTTTGCATTTTCCGAAGATGCATTGGACACATTTCTGTCACATTCATCAATGAGACTAGTTTGTTTTTTTTAAATTCTCACAATAGGATGTTTTTTTTAAAAAAAAATCAGGGTGTTTGCTTCTTTTTCTGGGTTTTCTTCAAAACCACAGGAGGAATCATGCTTACAATGTATTGGGTGGTACACTTGGAGGCATTGTTAGGAGGTCATAAAAACGGGACACCCACTTTATTTCTACTTCCCTTGTAAATAAATGGCATTGTTTATATTTGCAATATTGTTGACATTTGCAGCAAAATCTGAGCAATGAAATTAGGTGGGCACCCCAGAAAATGGTGCTTCTAAAAGATCCAAGTGTGCCTTAGAATATAGGATTCTGGTGGAAGCTATAGTATCTTCTGATCAAAGAGCTTGAGTCCTTGGTATACTTCAGTTCATTCTTGTAGTCTACAGGTTTACAAGCCGTATTTTAAAAGCTCCTTTGTCCTCCACCCTGGCACCCAAAACACACTTCCTCAGACATATTAATATCTTTTTGGATCGTTCTGTTCAAAGCAATATGAAGTTGAATTTTTTTCAATCATTTCAAGCCGACTGAGGACAATGTTTTGTCAATGTTTGAAATAGCTATCATGTCATCCTTGACAGTAAGGGAAGGATGAGATAATGCGAGGACTGAATACTATCCTTCTAAAGTCTCTTGGAGAGGGTAAGGAAGCAGAGAGGGAAGAATTCCTGTTTTATGCACGGTGTAATTGGAACGATGCTTCTGAGTATGGGATTAACATCTCAATGAGTTGATTTATTATGATCCAGAATTTATCCAGAAGGCCTAGATTGTTGGGGGCCATATGCTGAGTCTGTAAAATGCTTAGAGAGGGCTGTAAAGCACTGTTAAGTGGTATATAAGTCTAAGTGCTACTGCAATTGCTAGCCTTCTTGTGGGGATGGGTAGTATTGAAAGGTTCCTAATGCAGATGTTCTAGAACTTGGACTTGGCTATTGAATTGCTTGAACAAGACATTGAGCAAAATCCAATGAAGTGAAGTAACTTTATGTAGCTCTGTGTTTTGAAGAAGTGTGGAAATTCAGACTTAATTTATAGTCAGTGAAGTTTATAGTCAGCGGAGTTCTATCGTCCTCAATTTTGTCCGGGTTGTACAGAAATTATATCTCTATTACACAATATTTTAAAAAAAGAAAGAAAGGGATCTCTTCTCTCCTTGCTCCAGGGCAACAATTCTACCTCTGAGATGCAATAGAATATTTTCAAGCTATTGCACAAGACCAGCCAAGGGCATTTCCCAATTTCATTGGTAGCTGAAAATAAAATCACCACCATATCAACCACCACATCAAATGACTCCATCAAATGACTTGGGTTAGTAGCACAAACAGGTCAGGTGAGTTGATAAGAAGAGAAGAATGGTCTGAAAAGAATTAAAGTTTATAAGCTGCCTCAAAAGGTCAGTTAGGACCTATTAACAGGACAATCTTATGTTTTTCAGAAAGCGCCTGTGTTCTTGGTAGGCTATGAAATCTGGATTTAACCTCAAAACCGTGTAAGGGATTGAATTTTTCTTCTTTCTTCCTGGGGAGCTAAGAAATGTGGAAACAGTAAATTCCGTCACAGGCGTGTAATTTTAGAAGGGTAAATAAAATGAAGAAACTGATACACATAACCACTGCAATAAGCGATAATGCTCTCTGCAAACAGCTGAATAAATTACATATCCAGTTGTCTATGTTGGGAAGGTTTCAAGTGAGTTTTAGCTGTTCAGGGCATCTCTTTTCATAATCCCTTGTCATTGGTCATGCTGGCTGGAGGTGATAAAAGTTGAAATCCGAACAATATGAAGACTATCAGCTTGCACATGGAGGAAGTAATAAAAACCTAATCTAATTCTTCATGCCTCCTTCTTGTGTCTAACAAAGTAACCATTGCCTCTTTTAGTTTCAGGTTCAGATTAGAAAGCATCGAACTTTGCTGTTTTGGAAAATAGAATGTAAACCAAAGGAGGGTTGAATGTGGCTGTGATATATCCACAAATTGTCAACACTGCCCATAGAGTTTGCAGTGGGGAGAGGATGCTAATTTGTGACTCACCTCTGTAATATTAGGCCCGGAGCATCTTTGACTTCTTCTTGGAATATACCTAGATTCGCCAGTGTTCTATCCAGATGCTGTTTTGTTAGCAAAACATACTTCATAGGTGAGAAAGGAAAAATAGAAGAGAAAGAAAGAAGAGTAGCATGGAAGGCTATCATTTAAAATAATCATATCTTTGGTTATATTTATGCTGACCTATAAGAATGTATAGAATGAATGCTTATAGAATGCATCATCTCTTCCAAGATAATATATGTCCATCCTTATTATATGTTTCAGAAGAAATTAAGTGGGAATGATTTCAGCACAAGCCAGCCCATATCTGGTGTCTGATGCTTATCTCTTAGTTGTGATGACATAGTACTCTATAAGGGCTAAGACATTGAGCTTGTTGATCAGAAAGGTCGGCAGTTTGGTGATTCAAATCCCTAGTGCCACGTAACGGAGTGAGCTCCTGTTACTTGTCCCAGCTTCTGCCAAACCTAGCAGTTTGAAAACATGTAAAAATTCAAATAGAAAAATAGGAACCACTTTGGTGGGAAGGGAACAGCGTTTCGTGCGCCTTTGGCATTTAGTCATGCCAGCCACATGACCATGGAGACGTCTTCGGACAGCACTGGTTCTTTGGCTTTGTAACAGAGATGAGCACCGCAGTGGTGGGATTCAAATTTTTTTTTACTACCAGTTCTGTGGGCATGGCTTGGTGGGCGTGGCAGGGGAAGGATACTGTAAAAGCTCCAGTCACAGGTGGTATTTGCCGGTTCTCCAAACTACTCAAAATTTCCGCTACCGGTTCTCCAGAACTGGTCAACTGCTGAATACCATCTCTGGAGCACCGACCACTAGAGCCAGAAACAACTAGCACCTAAGTGCGAGGGGAATCTTTACCTTTTAGTACTTTATAACTCAGTGTTTCTCAAGCATGACAGCTTGAAGATGTGTAGACTTCAACTCCCAGAATTCCCTAGCCAGCATACTGGCTCTGGTATTCTGGGAGTTGCGATTTACACATCTTCCAGTGGCCAAGGTTGAGAAACACTGCTATAAATATTAAAGGAAGACCCACAGCTCATTCAAAGAACGTTTGCTGTTTTCATACAAGAAATCTTTTATGACGTCTTCTTTCTTGATCATCCTTTGCTTATAGCTAGAGGGCTATAAGATAAGAGCTCTGAACTTGCAGTACATTTTATGAATTAACCTCAAAACCTCAGCTGCACTTAGGGCCATAGGTTGCCTGGCCTTGTTTAAAAGAATTCTAGGTCAATGGATTGTCAGAGTCAATTCTCACACTATTAGTGAGAAATATGAAAACAAGTCTGCAGGTCATAGAAGCAAAGGGAAAAATCTAATGGGCCAGCTCACCTAAAAGAATCTCTTACTTTGGGTGGGAAGAAAATAAAATGAATGAGAGCTTGAGCACAGCAGTTGGTTCTGCCGTCTTATTTTCCTCAATAGAAATAATTTATTATTAGTTCTTGGATTTCCTTGTGAACTTTCCAATTGGCGCCAGTGCGATCTTCACCTGAAGCCATTCATGGACCATTGAGTTGATTCATCATAAAATGATTGCTAAATCTCTGTGTCACACTGGCCAAACACAGCATTTCCCCAATGACAGCATGTTTAAAATAATGATAATGGAACCAACCATAACTGTGTTTCTTACCCAATTAAATTATAGATTTTTTTTTTAAAAAAAATGCATCAAATTATTCCAGGACTACTTAAAAGAAAAGACTTTGTAGTGGACAGAAGTGTTTTATTATAATGATCTTGTATTGACATAATGACAACATTGTGCTAAGCGGTTAAGGCTCTTATATTTCCCTCATGGCCAGCTAAAGCACTGAAAATTGAAATGTACATTAAAAACAGTCAATCTCTGCTGGCAGAGAGGAGAGGAAGAATGTAATATTATTTATTAAAAGTTGGTGTCTTGAAGACATAGGAGTTACTGGATCCCTGCAATCATCTGGTCAGTTTTCTTTATAACAAGGGATTTGGAAGTCTTTGATAATGCACTTTATAATAAGAGATGTTTGAAATATTGTTTATCTGTCTTAGTGCAAGGAACAGGCATATGTCTCCAGACTTTTTTAAAAAAGGAGGGGAAAAAAACTCAGCACGAATGGTGTTTTTTTCCTCCCAGAACTGTGCAGGCCTTCAACTTTAAAGGAAAGAATGATCTTTGAAACAACTTATGGTAGCACATGATAACAATTCCTTAAATATAATATATTTTCTTGGGATTATGCTGCAGTTTTGGGGAACAGCCATGTGATCCTGAAAAAAAAATACAACTTCTGGAATAGAATAGAACAAAACAGAACAAAACAGAATAGAATAGAACAGAACAGAATAGAATAGAATAGAATAGAACAGAACAGAACAGAACAGAACAGAACAGAACAGAACAGAACAGAACAGAATAGAATAGAATAGAATAGAATAGAATAGAATAGAATTCTTTATTGACCAAGTGTGATCTCAGTGTACACAAAAGAAAAGAAACACATTCATCAAGAATCATAAGATATAACACTTACTAATAGTCATAGGTTACTAAATAAGCAATCAAATCATACCAGGAAAAAAAAAACAATATAAATTGTAAAGATACAAGCAACATGATTATAGTCATAAGTGGGAAGAAATAGGTACTAGGAAGTGTTATTATAATCTCATAGTAGAGGAATAATAGTAATACAGTCTCAGTAAATAAGTTGACAATGTTGTGGGAATTAGTTGTTTTGCAGAGTGATGCCCTTCAGGAAAAAAACTGGTGTGCAGTGCCCTATAGCATCATTTTGAAGGTAGACGTTGAAACAATTTATGTCCTGTAGATATTTTGACAGCCCTCTTTTTGACTCGTGCAGTATACAGGTCCTCGATGGAAGGCAGATTGGTGGTAATTGTTTTTTTCTGCGGTTCTAATTATCAGTTGAAGTCTGTGTCTATCTTGTTGGGTTGCAGAGCCAAAGCAGACCATTACAAAGTGCAGAAAGCTGCTATATTTGTAACTTTCTGTATCTTTCCCCTTCCAACCCAAAGTTCTTCTGAATTCTAATGCTGTAGGAGACATTCAGATTTCCTATGTCATGCCTTACACAAGACTGAACCATTTAGTTCAGGTTTGTTGATCAGCAATGCTTTCCATGGATTTCAGGCCAAAGTTTTTCCTAGCCCCACCTTAAGATGCTGGGGTTAATTCTGGGCTATTGTACTGTACTTGCAAAACAGTTTCCAGTTAATCTCAGAAACCTCTCCATGACAACTTCCACACTGCCTCTCTTCCCATCATCTTTTATGGATGGTTTCCTTCCTTTACATTTTGCAACTCTCCATTCCTGCAATATGGCTGTCTCTGCATAAATGTGTGAACATTTTGGTGACTTCTTAACTTCTAAACGGTCAGAAATGTTATCAATAAGATCTTCACTTGTATTCCAAAGTTAACTAACACAAACATAGCTGGACAGTTTAACAAACTAGAAGACTCCCAAGGTCCCTTCCTGTTACTCTGTTACTTTAACCTGGAAATAAGGAGAAACTTTCTGACAAGTGAGAACAATCAACCAATGGAACAGCTTGCCCTCAGAAGTTGTGGGAGCTTCATCACTTGATACTTTCAAGAAGAGATTGGACTCCCATCTGTCAGAAATGGTGTAGGGCAGGGATCCCCAACCTTTTGACGCCGTGGCCGGTTCCGGCGTCAGCTGGGCGCCGCCATTTTTTACGAAAAATCACTTCCGGTGATGTCACCGGAAGCGATTTTCGTCAAAAAGCCCTATGCTCGGTGAGCTTTTCCGGGTAGAAATGGCTTTCTACCCGGAAAAGCTCACTAAACGCTGGCGCACCATCTTTTTGACGAAAAATTGCTTTTTTACCAAAAAGATGGCGGTGCCAGCAACCAGCGGCCGGTAAGGCTTGTTCCGCGCCTGGTACCGGTCCGCGGACCGGCGGTTGGGGACCCCTGGTGTAGGGTCTGCTGCTTGGGCAGGGGGTTGGACTAGATGACCTACAAGATCCCTTCCAACTCTGATTATCTGTTACCTGTTATTTCAAAGACTTTTTGCTTGCATCATAAAATGTTTGTTATGAACAAACTGGGATGCATGGGTTCCTAATCTTCTCAACCCCTAATTTCAAAACTAGGCAATATCTCTGGTTTATTTACAGGTTGAGCAGATGGGAAGCAAACATGCATGGAGGCAATATTAATCCCTCAAGCAACATCATTTCCCCAGCAGTTGAGAACATGTCTGTTCTGGAAAGTAACCCTGGGTTATTTCTTTCTAGCAGGTGCTAAACTCAACTTGCATTCAAGTGGGAAACTTTTTTTTCTTATTGCTTATGTATGTAGGTAGACTGTGAGTTGGAGACGCTACTGGGCACTAGAGACTATTTATAGTCTTTTACTAACCATCAGGGTTTTTCTTAACTATCAGATGAAAAGTTCTTCAAAACCCTTAGGCACCAATGACTTCTTTTTACGTTCAAGAGGCAGATAGGAAAAAAAATAACTTTGCAATTGGGAAAGTATACAGTTGTTATACTCTGTCTAGAATCATTTTCTGTGAATTGAGCAGCCATATAATAGATAGATAGATAGATAGATAGATAGATAGATAGATAGATAGATAGATAGATAGACAGACAGACAGATAGATAGATAGATAGATAGATAGATAGATAGATAGATAGATAGATAGATAGATAGATAGATAGACAGGGATAAATAGATAGATAGATAGATAGATAGATAGATAGATAGATAGATAGATAGATAGATAGATAGAGATAGATAGATAGATAGATAGATAGATAGATAGATAGATAGATGGATAGATGGATGGATGGATGGATGGATGGATGGATGGATGGATGGATGGATGGATGGATAGACAGACAGACAGACAGACAGACAGACAGACAGACAGACAGATAGATAGATAGAGGACAGACAGACAGAGTTAATAAAAAAGATTGTGAATAGAATTAAAACTTGGGTAATATATCAATTTAAGTTTATCTCAGTTTCTCTTATTCCAGGTTCTCTCACTGTAGAACTTCTTCCTTTAGTTTGTAATGTTGTAATGTTGGTATGTATGTGAAATGCAACTTTTTTTTTTCTTACTTTGCAATATATGTATTTTTAGTGCCCCTCTTCCCAAACATGTGCATTTCGTTTGCAGTTTTATCTAATGAACACATTTCTTGCAAATTTTATTCCTTAATGCAATGCATTTTTGAATATAGATTCCATGAATGTACACATTTATGGATATACGTTTCCCTAAAATATTTTTTTTTAATTGGCAATGTGTATTGAAAAGTGCAGACTCTTCACATTTCACACTACATTTGAATAATTGCATTTTGGGTTGCTTGTTGGATCCAAAATGCAAATTTAGGTAAATAAATGAATTGTTCCCCATCATAAATTTCTGCTTGTTCCATACAAACAGAGAACTCTACTGGATCAGACTACATAGCAAAGTTATCCAGCATGCTTTGTGGAAACTCACCAGTCAGAACTGGACACCACAGTTGTCATCCCCACTTTTAACGTAACTTCCTAGCCTTCTGCATGCTTTTCTATGCTTCAGGAGGCAGTAAATCAAACTTAGTGATAATTTATTGCTTGATCCTCCATGACTCTTCTTAAAACCCACAATTGCTGGAAGCAGTTTCATCTGTTTAAGCACTCTGTGAAAAAGTATTATTTCTCTTGGTCCTGAATCTGCCTGTGTTCAGCTACAGTGGGTGACCTTGAGTTCTAACATCATGACAGAGAGGGAAAAAAGATATCTCTTCCCCCCTGTTCTCTGTCCCGTGTTTGGTTTTACAGGGGTTTACCATGCATCTTTTCATTATTATTTTTTAACTTTAACAAGACCAAATTCTGCATTTTTTTCCTTGTGCGGTGCAGTCCTCAGGTATTTTTCTGCACCTTTCACAGATTGGTATTATCTTTTTGAAGATGGACTGATCCAAATGATATATAGAAGTCCGACGGACGAACTCAACCAAAGCAAGCATGGCTGAGACGATCCAATCTCTTAATGCAAAGCTTTAGCGAGTACATCATTTTGGCAAAGATGAGGGCAAAATCAGATCTAACCATTTCCCATGCAAGTCCACATGGTAAATGTTCAGGTTCTCCCTAATTGACCAGGTCACATTGTCCAATGGAATCTCCTGGTATTGTTGCGAGAAAGTATTTTAGCTCTGATAAACACCTGCCAAGGGGTCCTTGGCAGTGGTGGGATTCAATTTTTTTTTTACTACCGGTTCTGTGGGCGTAGCTTGGTGGGCATGGTTTGGTTTGGTGGG
Organism: Notechis scutatus; assembly: GCF_049901735.1. Taxonomy (NCBI): domain Eukaryota; kingdom Metazoa; phylum Chordata; class Lepidosauria; order Squamata; family Elapidae; genus Notechis; species Notechis scutatus. The sequence continues at coordinate 13,758,685 of NC_142018.1, forward strand.
CATGGCAGGGGAAGGATACTGTAAAATCCCCATTTCCTCCCCACCCCAATAACTTGCTTTCCAGCTCCATTCTCCTGTGCAGGGCAACAAAAGAAGACCCAGCCGATCAGTTGGGACTCAGGAGGCAGAGGATAGATGGAGGCCAGTCAGAGGTGGCATTTGCCGGTTCTCTGAACTACTCAAAATTTCCGCTACTAGTTCTCCAGAACTGGTCAGAGCCTGCTGAATACCACCTCTGGTCCTTGGTTCTCATGGGTGGCATCTTGATGTAAATTCTATCTACCCCTTCCCTCTGTCGGTTTTCCAGTGAAACTCCCCTTTTCATTCAGCACTCAGAAACAAAGTTCATCCAAATAAGAATTTATTGAAGAAGTCAGACTGGCACATCTGGGAAAACCCGAATCTGAGAGTTCCGGGTTTTTCCTTCATAATTGAAAATCAAGACCCACCCCCCCTGCACCCACCAATCCAATCACCCATCATCCCAACTGGAGACATTCCTCCAACCAGTCCTTTTCGGGTGCAGGGTGACTTGTCCTTGACTTTATGAGAAGAATGTTGTTATGTCTAAACTTCCACCGCTCTATGAAATCCCCCCTCCCAAATTCCCAGGCACTAGGATGTGGCAACGTGGAAGCCTCTAAGTTAAAATATGGCTTTCAACAAAGCTGACACCCTCCTTCCATAGTTCGTTGGCAAGCTGAGAAGTGATAATAGTTGCAGTAGAAAAAGCACCTCTTGAATCTTGACAGCCAAGTGTATTCTCATCATAGATTGGTATAAGATCATCATTACAACAGTGATTTGTGTTCAGCCCATGTTCAAATGATTTCCTATGTAGAATTCACTCCGTTTCCCCCCCCCTCCCAGCAGCTGCACATTGGGTGGGCATTTTCAATGAGGTGTTTACGCTGACTTCTAGATCAGTTTCATTGAATCTGCTCCTTGGTATATAGATCTTCTCTAGCTTTGCTGGTGGAGGAGGCAACCTTTATCACTTTACACTTAATTACGCTGAACTCTGCTTGCTATTTGGAAACCCATTCAACCAGTTTACAAGATTCTGTAGTGATAAAACTAAAATTGTTTTGTAGCATCAGAAAACTTGCCCATTTCATTGCCTAGCTCTTTTTCTTTTTATGATCCTGTAATCCCTTTTATTGGGGTGGAATTGGGATGACTGAATGGAGCTGAACATTTACTGGCTTGGTGCCTTTCCTGACACCTATGTGGAGTTGACAGCAGATATTTTCTCTTTGCGCCCTGATAGAGAAACATCTGTCACTGCCTAGGATTGAACTCACAACCTTCTGAATGGGAGATAAGTGTCTTCACCTCTAGGCCACTGCGCTCTTCCATTTTATTGCCTAGTTCTAATTGTAGAACATTCATATGCAAGTTAAAAAAGTTCCAGTTCTGAGACTAAACCTTCTAATCTGGATAAATAAATTAAAAAAAATTCCAACAAATAATTTTTATTTTTATTTTCTACTTCAAGCCATTAATCCATCGAAGCAAATACTGGAAAGTACCAGTATCCTTTTTTTTTTTTTTTTTTTTGCTAAAAATGTTCCTACAAGCTGATTTATTAGGAGGAAGTTTTGCTAAAAACTCAGCTTGTTAACTGTAATTTTAGCTATTCTTAGAAATGTTAAATGTTTGTATTAGTTATTTGTTTGGAGGTCCCTGTCTTAATATAATTACAGCAATAACATGTATTCATTCATCCATCCATTTAAAAAAGTAAAAAAAAATATGTAAAAAAAAAAAAGCACACTCGTCCTCAGCTATTATTATAAAAACTATTATATAAAGTTGCCTTGAAAGAGGCTTCACCTCTAAAAATGGCTTATATGAAGTTAATTGCACATGAACAATATATATTGTTGAAAAGTACAGTAAAAAGCTCTATTGCAATGTGGCCTATTTTCATGGGCATTTTTAAAAGAAGGTCTTTGTAATTTAACAGAATAGAAGACTATGTGGCCCCTTAGAGCTGAACATTCGTGTTCAGCAAAAATTCCTTTTGCTTCCATATTTTTATTTCTTTTCATCCCGGTTAACCGCTTGAATATGTTCAACGTTCACCTCCTCTCTGCATTTTCTTCGCTCAAGATGCTATGTGTAGCGCTGCTTTGCCCCTGCGATTGCAGATGGCCTCAAAGCAACTTGAGAAATGTCAGGCTAGAGCATAAATAAATGCATGCATGAGCGAACAGCCTTGGTAGATCATCAGTAGGAGAAGCCTTACGGAAGGGGCATGCAATTAAATAATTTTCTCAAGAAGTCACACTGAGTCAATTAGGTAAAAACTGCCCATGGAACAAAACAAGAAAAAACAAACACTAAGAAGAAAGCAAAGTGTGTGTGTGTGTGTGTGTATGTTGGGGGAAGACAGGAAAAAAAGCAGACAGTGTCCTGAACAGGTTCTTCAACTTTATTGAAGGAACTTGATTCTTTGCCAAAAAAACCATGATGCAGCCAATTTTCTCTTTTAATGGGAATTGGATTCTGACTGCCAGTTTTGCACAGCAAGCCTCAAGGGCAGTGATTAAAGTGGTCCAACCCTTCTAGCACGCTAAGCAACTGGTAGAACCAAAGATTTAATGAATGCCTTTGCCTTTGCCACCTATTATCGGGCCCTGCATTTGGCAGGAGGGAACAGGGGGGGGGGGCAAAATGAAGAGGCGGTTAAATTTCTCACCCCCCAAGCAGATCTAAACAAGTGGCCCAACAAATGCATCTTCTATAAAATCATCACTTTGCACAGGTAAGTTCTCAGGAAATCATAGGCCAATAGCTTTGGATTTGTTATTATTTCATATGTACATATAGAATAGGGTAGAATTCTTTATTGGCCAAGTGTGATTGGACACACTAGGAATTTGTCTTGGTGCAAATGCTCTCAGAGTACATAAAAGGGAACTTTCGTCAAGAGTCAAGAATCATAAGGTACAACACTTAATGATAGTCGTAGGATACAATAATAAGCAATCAAATCGTACTAGGAAATAGTCAATAAAATTGTTAGGATACAAGCAACAAGGCTACAGTCATGCAGTCATAAGTGGGAGGAGATGGGTGAAAGGAAGGATGGGAGGATTAATAGTAATTGTAATGCAGACTTAGTAAATAGTTTGACAGTGTTGAGGGAATTAATTGTTTAGCAGAGTGATGGCATTCGGGGAAAAATGAATATATATGCACAGTATGTAGGTTACAAAATCTCAATGGAGATTAGGAAGTGGGAGGAGGTGGATCTCATCTTCTCTATAAGTCATATGTTTTGGATGTAAAACACACTTAGATAGTGAGATGGGCAATATATAAATTTAATAAATAAATCTCTCTCTCTCTCTGGGTCTGGTAGAACTATGATTGTGTTCACATGGCTGGCATGCTCACCAGTTGTGAGTATTGTGTTGATGAATTAATGCAATGGCTTGGTTTCGTCCAACCTATTAAACCATCAATGAATCACCTAGGCTGGTGTTTGCATGATAAAATTGACTAAAAATGCAGCCTAGTGTTTTGTATAAACCCATCCTGCTCAACCTTTAATGAGACTGCAATTTTCTTAATGAGTGTTATTTGCTATATCCCATCAATCTCATTTCAAACTTTGGAGCATACCTTCAAACAAGAATAACCAGTGAGCTGAAGAATCTTGCACTAATCAAGATTTTAGTTATTATTGCTTTAATAATAAATACTTCTTGCATGTTTGATGACTTTCAGTTTGAACTTTAATAACTCAACATATAATGTTCATAGCAGTGGACAGATAGATGTTTTAGAGTTGTGCTGGAAACATGTTTTTGGAAGGTGGTGTAGTTAAAGAGATGTGGAATAGTCTAAGGCAGGGGTCACAAAACTTTTGGACTTCAGGGACCACCAAACTCATAATTTTAACTCCTGCAGACCAGAGACCCTGGGAAAATCCCCCCAAAAGACTGCAGGAAAATTTCCCACCCCGTTTTCCTACCGATCAATCATTCTTTATTTGGGATCACAGGATACTGTCTCCAGCTCCGTTCTCAGGGGAGAGAGAGAGACTTTTGGCTTCATGCAAAGAAAGCAGCAGAAGCAGCAGAAGTCTTTCTTTCTCTCCCCCAAACTCTTCCAGAAATGAGTCTTTGTGAGACTTGTCGCACCAGCACAGCCTCTTGGAGCAGAATGCCTTGCAGGGTCCCAAAGACTCATTTCTGGTGGAGTTTGGGGGAAAGAAAGAAAGACTTCTGCTGCTTTCCTTGCGTGCAGCCAAAAGCAGAAGAAGAAAGAAGTGGAAAGAAGCAGCCCGGTGGCCAGGCTAGGCGCATGGGATGAGTGGGGCAAATTCCTCCCTCTCTGTCCTTTCCCCCTTTGCCTCACTACCTCATGCTGTTCGTAATGCAAGTGACACAAGCCTTGTGTTTCCACAGGCCATGTGAGTGGTGCACGCTTGTGTTCCCGCGCAGCCTGGATTAATTGCTTTGGGGGGTGCTTTGGGGGTGACATTTCTCTGCAGACCACCAAAATTTTCTCATGGACCACCAGTGATTCCCGGCCCACTGGTTGGCGAATGTTGGTCTAAGGTCATTATGATGAAATAAAAAATTGCTATAGGTGCTGTATGTGGGAAAGGCGGGCTTATGTATGCCTGTATGGGACTGGACCTGTGCCATGTTTACATTACTCATTCCCATGTTTCTTAGCTCCCAGTCTCTGATTAATTGGTTTTAAGGTTTCTAGCTTACAAGACTGTAGCTTAGACAGCTTTAAAAGGGGATTAGAAAAAAAAAATCCTGGAGGATACATTGATCAATGGTCCCAGACATAATTTCTATATGCAGTCTTGAGGTTCAATGATGATAAAATGCTTAGTAGCTGTGACTTTGGAGACCGTAAAAGAATGCTTCTTGATTTTCCCAAAATAGCTGATTGGACTTTTCCCCCTCCCAACCAGCCAATCTTGGCTCCTAGACTCTAAGTACATTTAGATGTATGCCCACTATTATCTTACATCACAAATTATGTCTTGGGTAATGTACGCATTCTGTTTGTTATTCATTCCGCTCCTGCTTATTATGTAATATATGGTTCATATTTCAAGCCTGAAGGAAATGTTTCAGCATGGTTAGACACATATAAGGAAGGAGAGAGAGATCATTTGTGTAGCATTTAAAGGCACCAGGTTAGAAACTGGGAGACTGGGAGTTCTAGTCCTGCCTTAGACACAAAGCCAGCTGGGTGGCTTTAGATCGGTCACTCTCAGGCCTAAGAGGCACACAGTGGCAAACCACTTCTAACAGCATTGTAAAGAAAACTGCAGGGTTAAGAACTTGTCTTTCCTGACTTTCCTCCATAATTTTTCCATATTCGCATATTTTCTCCTTTCTTTTTGATGTTTTTCCTCTTTTCTTTGGGCTCACTTCATATGGAAGTCATCACCTCCTTATCCTGAATCATCTCGGGCCAGACGCTTGTCACAGTTCACAAATCATGGCTGAATAATTATATGCGTGGAACGCTATTGGCTGTCTTGGCTGATCTATGAAGTCCTAATCCACAGTTTCACAATGGCCGCATTTACAATGGCCACAATTCAAACGAATGATACAAATGGTATGGTGTATTGTGTAACCCCTGATTTCTTTTAGGTTGTTTTGAGAATAAAACAGAAGAATTTTGGGAGAGAAAAAAAAGCATAATGAAAAAAATCAGTAATGGCAGACTATTCAAGTCTCTTTACTGATTGATTAATTCAGCTGTATATACTAGATCAGTAAAACTTGTAAACGGAAAAGAGTCACACTGATGAATAAAAAATAATGAGGAGATGCCAGTCACTTGTTTGGTAGGCTATAGTTGGTGGCAGGTTATGAGGCTTGGAAGCATTCAGTTATGTCTTTGGGGACACAAGTGGCAAATCTCTTCCTTCCTTCCTTCCTTCCTTCCTTCCTTCCTTCCTTCCTTCCTTCCTTCCTTCCTTCCTTCCTTCCTTCCTTCCTTCCTGTTCTCTACTTTCTTTTTTTCTTTAAATTCATATTGCTTATAGTTTGTAAAACATTTCTTTAAGAAAAAATAATTAAAAGCAAGCAATGTTTGCTGTTTGCTATTGGAAAACAAGTATTTTAGATGAAAGTAACCAGGATAGCAAAAATGCCTTCCCCTCTCCCTCTTCTTTTTTTAAATATTCCAGCAGATATATATCTCACAAGGACGATCAATTGCAACAGTGAAAGTATTTGTTAATTATACATTTGAGAAGGAAAAACAATAATTACAGCTGCGGACTTCAAATAGGTCCTCCCATGGTTCGTTTAGAGACTTCAAAGAGAGTCATCTTGGCAATGAGAGGAAAATAAACAATGCCTACATCCAAAATACATCTATTCCTTGTCATGCTGGCTGGGTGTGCATTCATTTGTGTGAGTGTTTTGTTTCCAAAACAGAATATACATTATTTTTTAATTGTGCAGCCTGTGAAGATAAAATTGATGAGAACTTTCTGGGTAATCTCTGCAGATTTCATCTATCATATACATTTTAATTAAATTTGGCAAATGAATAGAAATCATTACGTTGAAGATAAAGAAAATCTCTTTTTCATTAGACGATGTATGTGTTGCAAAAACCACCAATTTATGAAACACCTTCCATTACAAGTGTTTCTTTGATGCCTTCTTTTACTTTTTTGGTGACCAGCCGAGTGTTTTTTATTTCTTTGAAGCAAGCTTTCTTTAAAAAAAAAAAAAGCCTCTATGTATTTTGAAAATGGATGCATATCTTATTACCTCCTTTGCTTGCTACTGCAGAATGTTTCATTGTTTTCTGGATGCTGGTCACATGTTCACATTTTGCTGTTTATAAACTGCCCAGAGAAAACAGCTATTGGAACCACAGTAGAAAAGAATGCAAATAAACTGACAGGCCCAAAGAATCAAGAACAACGCAATGAGTTTCTTTATTATTGCTTGCTTATAGACACAAATCTTTCCAGAGTAAAACACTTATCTGCAGAACTACTAGATATGGGTAATCCTTGAGTTAAATTTGGCCCTTCAAAGCAACAAAAAGCACTGAAAAAAAATGGCTTATGATGGTTTTCACACTTATAACCATTGCAATGTCCCCATGGTCAGGTGATCAATTATTGCCTATTTGCCCAGATAATATTTCCAATTTGTACAATCCAAATCATTTGCTCTAAATTCATCCATCTGGCTCTGTTCCGAGCAGGCAACCCTGCATCCCTGTGTATTCATTTTTGGATCTTTCTTTTACTTAGAATCCCCAAACTCTAAAACTCAGACCTATTGCATCCAATTAGTTGGATTCATCCAACACAGAAACTTAAAAAAAAATAGAGGGGTTCAGTTTGCTCTGGGAATTTCACCAGTTCCATAAAGTCATAGGAAAATCCATAATTCATAGTATGGTCTGCAGAAAACAGTCACTGCACTTCTGGCATGTTCAACTTTTCAAACAGATCAAAATTCTTTCTCTCCTTGATTATTCTGCAGGTGTTGTTCTGGCTTCTCTGAACCATTCTCTGCCCTCTAGCCAACCTTCTTGTTTAGGATGCTACCTTAATTCCTTGACACACGCACATTCCCATGGCTACTTATTTTTTTGCCTGTGCTATTCATTTCCCAACCATTTCTCCTCCATCCTTCAGTACTTCCTATTTCAGTTCTTGCCACCCGTTTACTAGAAGGAGATAATCAATTCCGAAGATTATTTATGCATCTGTTGTGATCTTTTACAGCACCAACCAACCAGTCCATCTCCAGGGTGTCAGCATTCCAACTAGCCAACTCCAAACCAATAGACTCCAATACAAACAGTTCTTCCCAGTTCCATTATATTAGAGTTGTCCTATTGGCACATCTGGGAAAAGCTGAATCTGGGAGTTCTGGGTTTTCCTTTCACAAAAGAGAAATCAAAGATCCATCCCCTGCACCCACAAGTCCATCCCATGGCCCAGTCAAATCTTTGTCTTAACTGGAGACATCCCCCCCCCGGACACTCCTCTCCTGGTACAGGGCAACATGTCCTTGACTCTCTGAAAAGAATATTGTTGTGTCTAATCTTCTACCCCACTCTGAAATCCCCCCCTCCCAAATTCCCAGGCACTCAATGTGGCAGCTTCGAAGCTTCCAAGTAAAAAAATGGCTTCCAAAGCTGACACAAGTTCAGGTATCTCACTTCTTTAGAAACATTAGATGCAATTGTAGGTAATGAATAATCCCTATATATGCAAGTGTTTAATGGTCACAATAGAGAATGAGCCCGCCAGCAGTGTCTTCTTCTTTGAGAAACCTGAAAATACTTTATGTATTTTGTATGTATTTATGTATGTATGCGATTTAGAATCTGCTCTTCTCCATGGTTGCCCCCATGGATCCAGTGAGAGCAGAAGATCAAGGAGATTACAGACTGGTGATCTCATCCAAGTCACGGTCCTTTAAGCACGGGGCTTCCCCTTGGAAATAAGAAACTTGGTCAACCTAAATTCACAGGCACACTAGTAGGCTGTCATCTCCTTGCTGAATCTATTCCTGTGCGCTGAACTGATGTTTGGAAATAATTTCCTCATTTCCTGCCCCTTTCACAGAATTTACATATTTCTTACCCCAGAGTATACTACAACCTCCTTAACCCTACAAGTAATTCAGCTTCTTAACATGCTCAGAATGTGCAGGACCTGTTCAAGAGTCACCACACAAGCAAGTTCTGAGCAAGACTCTCTCACAATACCAATTATACCTTCCTTTTTCTGAAGAATTTCCCCCCCCCCTTTTGGGGAAGAGAAAGCAGCCTTGAATCTAGAAATAATGAGCCCGATGTTAGATAAAATAGTCCTATGAAGATGCAAGAAAGTGAGAAAAAAATAGAAACCACATTTAGGGCATGCAAAATATTTTTACAATCTCCCTCCTTCAATTATTCCCATGTCATTTTTTCCTATTGAAAAAAAAAAGTGTCACATTAGGGAAATATTGGAAAGCAAACAAACCTTTTATTGGGTGGTTTCTATTTTGAAATGGTTGAATGGGTTCCCCCCCCCCCCCAAAAAAATCTATTGACTTTTAAACTGAAGAACCAAAGATGCTCATCTGAGATTAGATGAAATGGCCCTGAAATGTAATGGCCTTGCAAACTGAAAAGCCCCCAATCTGAGAGGTGTGAACTGGGCCATCTGTAAGGCCAAAGTCCAAGAAATAAGATCGTGAAGTTAAAGTATCTTTCAAAACACAATCCACTACACTTGAATGGGTACAGCCAAGAGCAGAATGAAGTGATGAGAGACAAAAGAGCTTGAATATTAAGCTCTTTTAGATATACAATGCATGTCATTGTATGTCACATTTACCCACTGTTAATTGAACTATGGTTGGTGCCATTTTTGTGCCAGTACAACAGACAGAACTATGTTTTAGAATGTGCCTGTCCAGAAGTTTGAGTAATGATGTAAGAAGTAGAACAATCAAATACTATGAATACCAGGCAAGACCCACACATCACATTAAAGTTCTTAGACAATCTTTGCTTGGGCCTCTCCACAGGTTGTCCTCAATAGCCCTCAATCTGGCCAGTGGTCAATACTTCTTCCAGAATAGATTGAAACCATATTCTACCTTGTTACACCTTCACCTTGAGTACTTGGTTTATTTCCGGGCACTTGAGCTTTACCAAACTTTAATAATAAAATTGAAGGAAGAGCATAGCAGTGAGGGTGATCAGAAGATTAGGTCAGACCTAGAAGAAGAGATTGAAGGAACTAGAAAAGGTCAGCCATGAGAAGAGATGTTGTAAATGTATAATTTTCAAGTATCTCATAAGATGTTACACAGAAGAAGAATAGAATATGTTCTCTATATTCTCAGAGGACAGAGCAACAGAAGAGCAAAGCCAAATTTCAATTCAGTGTTAGAAAAAACTAATAGAGCAAGAATGAAAATAATTCTCCAAAGAGATAAAGAGCTACACTTTGCTAGAAGTTATTTTTTGCTTCCAATCTGTTGATGAAGGGGATTGGACTCCATTGTCTCCATGGTTCTATAGTGAAAATTATAACCCAAGAACATATAGATCTGTTAAAATGTTCCCATTCTCACTTTCTCTATCCCTACATACCATGAAATAATCTCATGAAATAATTGACCATGCAATTGTTGGGGCTTTCTTAATTATACCAATGCAAATAATGCATCCATTATTATTTTTGTACAATGAAATTTTATTTAATTGTTCGTTTTATCAAGCTCCAGAATCCCAAAGGTGCTTTTTCCAAGAGGCAACTGGACTTTCTGTTTTTTCTTTGAAGACATTTCTTGGATGAGAAGCAAAACATCTTCAAAGAAAATCCAGAAAGTCCAGTTGCCTCTTGAAAAAACACCTTTGGGACAATCGTGACCTGGATGACTGAGAATCTCCATAGACATCAAGCTCCAGAATCCTTGCTTTGCTGCAGAGTAAAGAGCAACAACCTGGTTTGTTTGCACAGAGATAGCAGGCAGGGAGTTGGTAGGGTTTATTCATTTAGCAAAACCTTAAGGGAAGGCTGAAGAGGACTTGATTGAACATAACCAGATAGAACCCAAGATAGAACTTAGCACTTCTTCTTTTATGACTTCTACCAAATACTGAGTCCAATCAACAATGGAACATTTGCAGGTAAACAGGAAAAGGTTTATGCATACATTTAGGCCAAAGGAACAGATAATTTCGTTTGACACAATTGTCTTTACCACATAAGCCTTCTCAGAAATAACCAGGAATGGACAGATCAAGCTTTTTCCAGGCTGTATCAACTCTTGCCTGAATCCACATTTCCACAGTAATTTGTAGATTTGTGCAATCGGCTTGTAGATTGTGACAGCTTGCAAATGTAATAACATATAAGCTCTCCTGGATTGCAAGACACTAAAATTGATTTTTTTTTATTTTTAGAGTACATTTTCTCACAAAATATTCATCTCTCCAATATATTCCATCCAAATGTAAGCTGATAAGCATGGGAGGAAAATACTGCAAGGTCTGAATTACTAGACCTTTAAAAATTACTAGCAGCACTTTGAATTGTATATGAAAACCAACTCGAAGCCCATCAGGCATTTCAGCAAATGGGGAGGCCATATATTCCCTATATGAGGCCTCGCTTAATAACTGGAATATGCAATTTTTTTCTGTAGTTTTACACAGTATGTGCTTGGTGAATGCGGATAAGCAATTTGCCAGCAGCCTAAAAGAAATGCAGTCACTATTTGATGAAATTACAATGGCAAATAAATGCCACTTGTGCTTAGATTGTGTTTTCTCATACCTGAGATTCAAATGAGGCATTGCAGATTTATTGATGATGATAGTAGCAGTACAAGAGAGATCTGCAATACAATTAGAGGTGTTTTAGATATGCTGAGAATTTCTAAAGACATGTTTTAACTTTACCAGTGCATTTAAAGTATGGTTTTGTGATTGTCATTTGATACTTCTTTATTGTCAATAGCAATCTAGTTATTCACCCCTTTCTGTAATGAGAGTTATATACAGGGGATCCTGGACATATGTTCACAATTGAACCCAAACTTATGTTGCTAAGTGATACATTTGTTAAGTATGTTTTCCCCCATTTTATGAACTTTCTTGCCACATTTATTAAGTGAATCATTGCAGTTGTTAAGTTAGTAACACCATTGTTCAGTGAATTTGAGCCATGGTGGTGCAGTGGTTAGAGTACTGCAGGCTACTTCTGCTGACTGTTGTCTGCCTGCAATTTGGCAGTTCGAATCTCACCAGGCTCAAGGCTCACTCAGCCTTCCATCTTCCCAAGGTGGGAAAAATGAGGACCCAGATTGTTGGGTGCCATAGGCTGACTCTGTAAACTGCTTAGAGAGGACTGTAAAGCACTGTGAAGGGAGATATAAGTCTAAATGCTATTGCTCTTCCTCCCTCCCTTCCTTCCTCCCTCCCTTCCTTTCTTCCTCCCTCCCTCCCTCCATCCCTCCCTCCATCCCTTCCTTCCTTCCTTCCCAGTGGTTAGAATGCAGTGTCGCAGGACAATTCTGCCCACTGCCAGCAGTTCGATCCTGACCTGCTCAAGGTTGACTCAGCCTTCCGTCCTTCTGAGGTGGGTCAAATGAGAACCCAGATTGTTGGGGGGCAAGAGGTCGACTCTGTATACCACTAAGAGAGGGCTGTAAAGCACTGTAAAGCGATATATACATCTAAGTGCTATTGCTATTGCTTCCCCACGGACTTCCTTTGTCAGAAGTTACAAAAGGGGATCACGTGACCCTGGACACTGCAACTGTCATAAATATGAGTCAGTCGCCAAGATCACGTAACCATAGGGACGCTGCAACAGTGGTAAGTGTGAAAAACAGTTAGAAGTCACTTATTTCAGTGCCGTTGTAACTTTGAACAGCCACCAAATGAATTGTTGTAATTCGAGGACCTGTATTGCTTTCAACAGTAGTTAGCGATTTGATTCCCATGCAACTTTTCAGCCCCCATTTGCCTTAAGTGTGGTTTGAGTTGCTGAGTTGTAATGGTTACACAAGAAACACTGGCTGTGAAACCTATACAAGATTGGGCATCTGGATATCACACATCTTGAAAGCCATCCTTTGCTCCATTGAGCTTTGTTCCAAACCACCCTTCAAAGTAAAACTTGAAGAGATGCATTGCCACATTTCTATGTGCCAGAGCATCTTGGCTGCTGAGTTTCCCTTTGATTGATGCCACCAGTTCCTTTGATGTGCATCACATATAGAGGAACCCATTACCAAAGTGAACAGGCTAACTGAGAGGAATTTGTCCCTCAAATCACTCTGGCATTTTATTGAGGTGGAGTGACGTGTCACCCCAAAGGACTTCACCAAAGAGTGATTCACATCTAAAAATCAAAAACCTCTTACTGAATCAGAGCATGACTGATCTACAGATCAGAACTAGAAGCTCATTGATAGTTCAGCGTGCATTGGAAAGCCAGCCATGGTGTTAGCAGGTTGGATAAAACAGCCATCCTGCTCAGGTGTAAATCATTTACTTCTTTGGGTATGTTTATGCACACACTATGATTATGTCTTGTAACCTAAGTTTAGGAATACTCATCATCAAAAACCGTCCCTCAATATTTTCAGACACAAGTGTTTCCATTTTAGGTTCAACCTGAAGATATGTTCAGGTTGAATGTAAATCAGTGGTGGAATTCAAATTTTTTTACTACCAGTTCTGTGGGCATGGCTTGGTGGGTATGGCACGGCTTGATGGGCATGGCTTGTTGGGCATGGCAGGGGAAGAATACTGCAAAATCCCCATTCCCTCCCCACCCCACTGACCTGCTTTCCAGCTCCATTCTCCTTTGCAGGGCAACAAAAGAAGACCCAGCCAATCAGCTGAGACTTGGGAGGCGGAGAATAGATGGGCGCAGGGCCAGTCAGAGGCGGTATTTGCCGGTTCTCCAAACTACTTAAAATTTCCGCTACCGCTTCTCCAGAACTGGTCAGAACCAGCTGAATAGCATCTCTGATGTAAATGGGAAGTGAGATTGTATCACTGAACTGCAGCTTCTTTTTTGGCCCAGCTTTGTCCATGAGAAGATTGGCAAATAAGTCAACTTCATACATCTGTCCTGGAAGAAAAGACTTTTGCACCATTGCTTCTTGAATATTTTTTGAGAGTTTGTTCCATTATTATGAACTTTTATTCTGGGTGCAGTTCTGTTGTTTCAGTGATAGAATTGGATTCAATTTCTGTTTTTGTAAGAAGGAAGCATTATTATTTTGAGATTATTAAAGATCTGATAACTCACTCTTATGTTTCCAGTCTGGAGAAATCTTTGGGTTTCTTTCGACTGCATAGCTTTGGTTGCAAAGGAGATGGGTTGAAGTTCATAGGTGTGTTTTGTTAGTGGTCAAGTGCCATTTAGACTTTTTGGAAAATTGATATGTTGATGCTTTGGAGAACAATAGTCCTTTTCAAAACATCTCCCCTTGCCTCTCTAGATACATTGAATTCTCATTCCTTCTCCCATTCCGACTCACAGTTGGGTGATCAGTTGAACATTCTTCATTTCAAATTTTTTTCTGTAAGTGACTCAGACTGTCCTTTCTTTTTCTGATCAATAATACGTAGAAGTCTCAGCTGCAACTACAGAGCACAAAAACACACCTTCTTTCCATTTTCTTTTTCTTTTTAAAAATGGCTGATTTGGAAGAACAATACTAGGATTTTGTGATTTGTGAAAAGAAAGTCTTCAAGGCTATTTAAAAATAAATCAGAATTGTCTTGAGTGTGAACCAAGCTGAAAGACAAAAGAAAGGGAATTTTTCAGAAAACGGGGAGCATAGAAATGGATTCAAGAGTAAAAGATAAATAAACAAAATCCTGTTCATGATTTGGTGTGAGAGATTATTTAAAATAATCTTTGTGAAATAGGTGGTTGTTGAGAAAGGGTGTAGAGAGTTAGTTTTTTTAAAAAAAGAATGACTCGTACCTGGTGAGTCTGCTTCATATTTTTATTCCATTTTAATATTCAATTATGATTATGTGAAATTTGATGTGTTTGGAGGAGGATTCAGAAGGTGCTGCATAATTTTCTATTTGCATGCAAAATTAGTAGAATCTCTTCAGTGCTATTTTATTGTGAAACAACAAAGGGAGCACCAAGGAATGGACTTTGATGCTTATCCTATATTGGCATTCAACCACAGATAACAGAATGTAACTCATCTAAACTTACAGAAATGGAATGGAATGCAAACCCATCTATAGTTGCCCAGGTCTTTCATGCCTCTTTCTTCTACCGCATGCAATCAAATAATTCTGAGCATTCATGACATGTAATAATTTTTTAGCATTCATAAATAGCAATATCACTTAGACTTATATATTTCCTCACAGTGCTTTTACAGCCCTCTCTAAGCGGTTAGAGTCAGCCTATTGCCCCAAATAATCTGGGTCCTCATTTTACTTACCTCGGAAGGATGGAAGGCCGAGTCAACCTTGAGTCTGGTGAGATTCGATCTGCCAAATTGCAGCCAGCCAGCTGTCAGCAGAAGTAGCCTGCAGTACTTCACTCTAACCACTGCGCCACTGAGGCTAAATCAAGAATATAGGATTTAGAAGGATCCGAACATTCTTAGCAAATGCTGAAAATTTTGCTGAGATGCGATGCTTTAGCAATTTAAGGTGCTGGGCTTATCAGCTGGAAAGCTAACTAGCCCAGATTCAGGGAGCTGACCACCACACAATGGGTTGAACTCCCATTCCTGCCCTAGCACCTATCCACCTAGCATTTTGAAAGCATGCAAATATGAGTAGATTAATAACTACCCCTTTGGTGGAAATGTAACAGCATTTCATGCACCTCTGGTGTATAGCCAAGTCAACTGCATGAACACAGAAAATGTCTTTGGACAATGTTGGTTCCCTTGGCCTAGAAACAGAAATGAACACCATGCTATAGAACCTGTCATGACTGGATAGAGAAAACTTTGCCATTATCTGCTGAAAAAGACCTCAGTCTTTAATCAAGAAAATTACACCAGCCAATCTGTGACTTTGTAAGATATCATTTTAACTTTTAATTATAATTATTTAATTCCTCTTTTAACTGCCTTATACTAGAATATAATAATATTTATATATTTCTTATATTTTAATTGTATGCCACCCATCTTATAAATGAATGAATAAATACAAATAAATAATTGGGCAGATCAAACAGAACATCCCAAACCAGGCTTGATAAGTTAACTATGGCTGAATTTACATCTCTCATTGAATCAAATAAACCACATTATGGTTTAATTCTGATTAAGAATTCAGCTGTAAAGTGGTTCAGTGCTCAATTTTGGAAAACTTTGTGGGATCATCGAACTCAAGTCAACTCTTCCCAATGGCATTGTTGCCCTTGCTCTATGTACCTATTTGCTCTGATCTATTGACAGCCTATTAAGTCATTTCTTAAAAGATTTCTCCAAATGAGACTACTTCAGACAGCAAATATTCAATATTCTGTAATGGACAGTCAGCTTCTTAATCATCTTCGTAAGGTTGCTAGTGTCTGACAAAACTTAAAAAGCAGCTTTCCCTGGAGGCTGATTATTGGAATATTTGCTACTAAGATTCTGCTCTGTCTATTGCCCAAACATCTGCTTCTAGCTGCTGTCAGATAAAGGATACCAGGCCAGGCTACAAGGTTGATTTGGTTTAGCGATTTGCTATGTTGTAGCTTTGTTTTCCGATGATTTAGAGCAAAGAAAAAGAAAACATATACAGAAGGAAGCAGTAGAATTTCTTGTTTTTGTAAGCTTCACTTTTTGAGCATAGCAAAAATTAAATGACAAGTTCCTTCATTTCCACATTCTTTTGTTAAGCGGTGATAATCATAAGAAGCAGGCAGAATCATTTCATTTGAAGGGAGCTAAAATGTTGCTGTTCAGCATGCTACTATGCAATTTACATTCTGGTTGATGTTTACAATAAATATAAGTGCTAATTAAACTAACAGTGGACAAATACTGCCCATTAGCTGCTTCTGATTTTCCGTGTATCCCCCAGACCCGCAATAACATGTTATAGAAATGCAGTAATAAATTGGCTGAAGTTTAGTACCCTTTGTTCAGTGGTGGGATTTAATTTTTTTTACTACCAGTTCTGTGGGTGTGGCTTGGTGGGGGTGGCAGGGGAAGGATACTGTAAAATCTCCAGTTAGAGGTGATATTTTCTGGTTCTCTGAACTACTCAAAATTTTCGCTACCCGTTCTCCAGAACTGGTCAGAACCTGCTGAATACTACCTCTGCCTTTTTTTTTTTTTAAATAGCCTTCAATCCCATCCTTAATACTGAATATTTCTTTTCTTTTTTGAATTTTTTTTATTTTTTAGACAAACATAAACAAACACAACATAAAAACATCAAGCCATCTTCCACATATGTACATATGTGTAATATATATATGTAATACTGAATATTTCTATAGTGTTGAAATGTAATAAATAAAATTCCTCAGACGTTGCCCAGAAATAATTCCCCAAATAGTGGCACAGGCAAAATCAAAGTGATTTGTTTCACAGAGGCTTCCACTTCCTGTTGTCATCCCTAACCCACCCAAAATATAAATATATTCTTCATGTTGTGTCATCTTTGTATCTTATGATTAATGATTATAAATATATGATATATAATATGTGATATGTGATATATGAACTATCACTTTGTTATTTATATCTACATTGAGAGTTTATGCTCCAGAGACAAATTCCTTGTGTGTCCAATCACACTTGGCCAATACGGAATTCTCTTCTCTTCTCTTCTCTTCTCTTCTCTTCTCTTCTCTTCTCTTCTCTTCCCTTCCCTTCTCTCCTCTCCTCTCCTCTCCTCTCCTCTCTCTCCTTCTCTTCTCCAAGGTCTCCTGAAATCCTGAAAGAGGCCAAGATGCAAACCCCTTGTTTTAACATACCTAAAGAAGGAAAACTCATGTCTAGAAACAGAAGGTTCCTACTAGAAGTTGTCTTTTAACACTGAGCAAAAAGATTGCTGCTTTGCCATTTCTAATCATTAATTTTAGTCCTGCTCATTGAAGCAACAAGGAACAAATCCAATCTATTTTCTTTATGCTTGACTCTCGCCTAGCCGATGTCAGCTGCTTTATCTTTCTATCATTGTATCCCGCTTGAAAAAAAAAATCATATTCCATTGTTTCCATTAGAGCTTGATTCACTGCTCCTTAGTATTCCAGATATATACCTCTGGATAGTCACCAAACATTGGCTGAACTCACAGATTTACTAACCTACATTTGTATGATCATGGTTTACGGACTGAACCATAACTGATCAGGTTCAGACATCACTCTGAGTTACAGTCATGCAAAACCTCATTCTTGCTTGAAGTGATACATGGCAAATTGCTTCATGTTATGGATCCACCAGCACTATTCTTTCCTATCTTACTTTGTGACCTTTTAACTGGACATAACACAAACCTTCTCCAGTCTTCAGCAACCTTTTGCCTATAGTACTAGTACTTTAAAAGTACATTTTAAAATTGTTTTTATTTTTTATGTTTTATGTGTTTTTTAATTTTATATGTTTTTATTGTATTATTTTTGTAAACCAAAAAAAATACTGTTTTATTTGTTTCCCTAGTATGTTTTGATTGCATATTAGTAACTTATATATGATTTGATTCCTTTTAGTAACCTATGACTATCAATAAGTGTTGTATCTTATAATTCTTGATGAATGTATTTTATTTTTTTCTTATGAGAGCATATGAACTGAAAACAAATTCGTTGTGTGTCCAATCACACTTGGCCAATAAATAATTCTCTTCTCTTCTCTTCTCTTCTCTTCTACTCTACTCTACTCTACTCTACTCTACTCTACTCTACTCTACTCTACTCTACTCTACTCTACTCTACTCTATTCTTTGTGGTTTCTCTGCTGCATATTCAAGATGTAAAATTTAGGGTATGTGCAATGTTTATCCTCATCCTTTTCCTGGCACACAATCAACTTAATCCTTCAGAATCTCAACATGATCAAGTTACAGCAGGTACTGTATAATTGACTCTTTTGGCCATGTGACCAAATTGGACCTTTTGCGAAGTGGTTGAATTGGGCCTTTCTGGGTTGTTGTTTTTTTTGAGCAAGCTCATTTTCTGTCAACCCAGCTGTCCTCATTTTCACGAGATCAGCAAAGATTCAGGTAGACCCAAACATCAGCAGGGGGAAAGACTCATTACCTTGCTTAGCTGAGACTCCAATTTTAATTAGAAACATCAGCATCCATTATGGAACAAAAGGTGAAGGGCCGTTAGTTTAGTAGAGTCCCTCTGGATGGGTCTCTCACTTCTCTATGCATGGCTGTAAATACTAAATGTTGCTCGCTTTGCCTTTGTGTCTCTTTGTGATGCAGAAACAAGAGACATTGTGTACACTTTCTGCTGGGCTGGGGTGTATTTTCGGAGTGGGAGTATCTACATTCAACCCTCCTGGTCTCCCATTGATTGTAGCTGTCAGAAGCATGGTGGGGTTTTCTTCTCCACTGTGGTGCTCATTTTGCTGACTCTTGCAAATTATGTCAAATGGTTATTAGCAGTGCCCTGGTAATTTAGTTCCTGCCAGCCTTCAAATAGGTTAACAGCCTGCTCGATGTGGTAATGATGAGGTTATTGTTCTACAAATGCAGGCAGCCTATATTTGCAATGAATGGTCCGATGGCACAGATTATTTTATTTATTTTGTTTGTTTGTCAAACATGTACAAGATAACAAGTATAAGTATGAACATAAACAAGAACAAAGTAAGTACAGATAAATGGGGACAGTAAGAAGGGAAGGTAGGCACTCTGGTGCGCCTTTTAAGGACCTCTTAGGAATGGGGTGAGATCCACAGTAGACAGTTTGAGGTTGAAACTCTGAGGGGTTGAGGCTGTAACAACAGAGTCAGGCAGGGGTGGGATTCAAATATTTAACAACCGGTTCAGTGGGCGTGGCTTAGGTGGTGGGCGTGGCTTGGTGGTCATGTGACTGGGTGGACATGGCTTGGTGGTCATGTTATTGGCTGGGTGTGGCCAACTCAACATCACTCACATCAAGGTACACATCTCCTCACCTGGCCTCTCATGACTGTGGGGATGCTGCAACAGTCGTAAGTGTGAAAAATGGTCACAAGTCACTTTTTTCAGGGGGAAAAAACACCAGAGACGTTCCTGAGATAGTCCTGCCAAGAATGTAATAAGGGTTAATGGAGAGGCAGTTTCTGTGAGCAACACCAGAATGTTTCCTTCCTGGCTTCCTTACAGGATTAGGCCAGTAATTTGTTCTAACAACCGGTTCTCCGAACTGCTTAGAATGTTAACAACCGGTTCTAGCGAATAGGTGTGAACTGGTAGAATCCCACCCCGATTCCAGGCATTGACCACTCTGATGCTGAAGTCATATTTTTTTGCAATTGAGTTTGGAGTGGTTTACCTTGAGTTTATATTGGTTGTTTGCCCATATATTATTGTGATTGAGGCTGAAGAAGTCATTGACAGACAAGTTGTTATAGCAGACAATTTTGTGAACTATGCTTAGATCGGACCGCAGGTGGCACAGTTCCAGATTGTCCAGGCCTAAAATTTTGAGCCTGGAGGCATAGGCAGTTCTATTGTGAGTGGAGGAGTGGAGTGCTTTTCTTGAGAAATACCCGTGAACCCTCTCAATTGTGTTAATGTCCGATATATAGTGTGGGTTCCAGGCGGATGAGCTATATTTGAAAATTGGTCTGGCAAAGGTTTTGTATGCCCTAGTTAAAATAAGGTTAACAATTCTTAAAGCCTTTTTGGCAATGCTATTACAGTGAGCTCTGGGGCTTAGATCGTTTGAGCTGAGTACTCCTAGATCCTTGACAGAGTGAGGGTGGTCTATGAGATTGTTTCCGCCTAACTTGTATATAACAACGGCCAACAGCCTCAATGCCGAGAGATGGGTTTTGTAACTTTACTAACTGAATGTTGCCTCTCTTCCGAAAGAAGGCAGCAGTCAATAGCTTTCTCTTGGTTAAAAGTAGCTAATTGATTTTACCATAATTTCTGATCCAAAGTCAGAAACGGATGGTTACAGTACTTAACAAGCCTTGCTTTGTGCATTGCAAGACGTTGGGGGCTGGAAACTGTAAATCAGCAACCTCTTTCACAACTTTTTTATTGCAGCAAACAGTTTGTCAGGACTTTGAAATTTGGGGCTCAGGAAGAAGGGGAGAGAAGAGGTTAAAGAAAAAGCTTTTCACTTCATCTGGCAATTATCTATTGATTCTAAAGTCCTGTATGATTCAACTACACAATGAGCATGGCTTGGACTGAGGATTAGTGCATGCATGGCTTAGACTGAGGATTAATGCATGCTAACATTGCAAGATTATAACCAATTATTGCATTCCATCTGTCTTTTTTTTTGCAATTAAACAAAATCTGGAGGTTCTGTGTTCATTGTTTGCAAGCTTCCCCAATTGTAAACACTTTTCATGTGATATAAGCCTCTTAAAAGGCAGCTATTCCCGCGAGTCACACATTTGCAGGCAGTTTTTTCAGATATATGGTCTTTCTCGTCCCATTCTCCCTGTCCCATGCTCACTTATTGCATATATGAAAGTTGAAACGCAAGCAAACCTTGGAAGCAAAAGAAATCTCATTGCTCACAAATCAGTTTTCCCTTTTAAACAAAAAGCATGGCTAATTGACAAGAGCCAGACATTAAAATGCAAGCAGAGGAAGATGGTTTGGCCCTTTGATTTCTCTCCCAATACAGCAGAGCTGACAACAAGACGGGGGGGAAAAAGTCATTAAAGAGGAGCAACAGTGACACCAAAGAAAGGAAAAAGCTGGCACTTTGCTTGTCTTTAAAACAGGTGTTTGTATCACCGAGTATCCTACTGAATTATGGAGTCACTGCAGCTGTTTGTGGACATCGGATTAAAAAAATAAAATAAAGAACAACAACTTCCCAAATTGAAAGCTTGAAATGTTGAGAAGGGAAGAGAAAATTCTCAAAAATGCAAATTGGAGCTTCGTTTCTATGAAGTGGAATCCCTCTTGCTATTTTCATCTTGATTTTGCATTTCATCCTTTCCTGCAATACCTCTTTGAATTAACTTTCAATGTTGAATTTCAATCATCTTGGCTTCTTTTTAAATTTGACATAGAGGGTTTTCTTTTAATGTTTTAATAATTTATTTGTATACTGCCCAGAGTCCCTCTGTATGCAAGATGAGTGGTTTCTAATTTGCTAAATAAAGTAAATAAAAATGCTGCACTATGTTCTATCCAAAAATGAACCAAAGCTAAAATAAAATAAAATAGCGGGTATATTAGCTTCCTTAGAATGGGAGCACCAAACATTTTCTGGACCAAGGATATGGATTTGGTCTTTGCAAAGGGGGCTTACATTTCAAAAACTACCGTGTTTCCCCAAAAATAAGACTGGGTCTTATATTAATTTTTGCTCCAAAAGTTGCATTAGGACTTATTTTCCAGTTAGGTCTTATTTTTGGAAAAATATGTTTCCAAATACATCTGTCTGGCTGACAATCTTAACTGGGGCTTATTTTCAGAGTAGGGCTTATATTATGAGCATCCTGAAAAATCATGCTAGGGGATATTTTCCACTTGCGTCTTATTTTCAGGGGTCGGAGTTAAGACAAAATCTTGATTGGATTGAATTTCATTCAGTGTAATGAATTAATTAAAAGTCCATATAAAGCCAATGTGGTCCAGAGGTGTTTGGAACCAGTAGTAGTGAAACCCAGTTGCTAAAGTACTTCTAAGTTTGGGGTGCTACATGAAGCATTTTGAACTCTTGAATGAAAGGCAGGATATAAATCTAAATTATAACCACATAAGGGGGCACAGGGACTCATTGGTTAAAGACTTGAATGCTTTCAAACTGCTAGGTGTGCAGGAGTTGGGACTCTCTACTTTTCAGTTGACAGCCCAGATTTCAGACCCAAGTGCCATGTGAGGGGCTGAGCTCCTGTTACTTGCCCCAATTTTTGTCCACATGTTCAAAACCATGCAAATGTGAGTAGATAAATAGGTACCACTTCAGTTGGAAAGGAAATAGCACCTTGTTATATAGTCATGCTGGTCACATGACCACAGAAGCATCTTCAGACAATGCTGGTTTTCCTCAGCCAGGAAATGGAGATGAGCTATATCCCTTAGAATCAGATACGACTGGACATGAGAAACTTTTACTTCACCTTTACTTTATCTATTACCACTGGAGTTGCAATATAATAAAAACTTTTCTGGGAAGACACAAACAATACTTCTGAGGGCTGCAATTCATATCTCTCTGCTTTTAAAAGAATGCCACCATTTAATCAGTGGTGTGTTTCAAACATTTTTACCACCGGTTTGGTGGGCGTGGCTTGTTGGGCGTGCTTTGTGCACACGCACACATTTTGCATGTGTATGCTTGCCAAATGCACTTTGCGCAAGCGCAGAGGCAGGGGTGGGATTCAAATTTTTTAACAACTGGTTCTGTGGGCTTGGCTTACGTGGTGGGTATGGCTTGGTGGTCATGTGACTGTGTGGACATGGCTTGGTGGTCATGTTATTGGCTGGGCGTGGCCAACTCAATATCACTCACATCGAGGCATGCATCTCCTCACCTGGCCTCTCATGACTGTGGGGATGCTGCAACAGTCGTAAGTGTGAAAAATGGTCACTTTTTTCAATGCCGTTGTAACTTTGAATGGTTACTCCACACAAGCAAAGTACCAGCAAAGGAGGGAAAAAAACTCCAGAGACGTTCCTGAGACAGGAAGTCTAGTCCTGCCAAGAATGTAATAAGGGTTAACGGAGAGGCAGTTTCTGTAAGCAACACCAGAATGTTTCCTTCCTGCCTTCCTTACAGGATTAGGCCAGTAATTTCTTCTAACAACTGGTTCTCCGAACTGCTTAGAATGTTAACAACCGGTTCTCGCGAATAGGTGCGAACTGGTAGAATCCCACCCCTGCGCAGAGGCTTTCCGACTTGCCTCCTGCAAACCTGCACTCTCCCTGTGTCTTCAGCAGCTCCCGCATGGCAATCTGCTGTGCCACGCAAAGAAGCTGCCCGTCAAAAGAGGGAATAAAGGTTAGTATGGGAGCCCGGGCAGGCGGGCGGGCCCAACAGCTCATCGGCGCTACCTGCTCTGCAGAACCGGGCTGAACCGGTAGAATACCACCACTGCATTTAATCCTGTTTAATAGCTTCCTGCGTATTGCCTTATGCATAACCCCACGAAGCCAAAACAACAGTACCTGCATATAAAAATAGATTAGCAGCATTCTGGTTGGAATTAACATTTTGAGATGTCTTCATGAATGTTCCTTGTGGTAGGGCAGCTTCAGGAGACAAATACATTAGTCAATAATTGGTCAATAGCCGCAAGGCAGTCTAGGGAAATTTGCCCTCCCAGAAACCATACCTTCCCATGAGGATATAATTTTATCCTCTGTTTTAATCTTAATCAGTTTAGAGCGAGTTCTGGAGTTGTTGCTGAGCCAGATGTTAGAATTCAGCAGTAGGTCTCTACGCTTATGAAGGCAAGTACAAAATATAATGAAGTTATATTAACCAATTGAAAAGTTGTCCTGAAGGTACTTATTATATTATTTATATATATATTTATATTACATTATTATACATTGTAAAGGTACTTATTCCTTTGAAAACATTTTGCTTCTCATCCAAGAAGCTTCTTCAATTCCGAAGAAAAAGCTTCCTGGATGTGAGAACTGAAGAAGCTTCTTGGATGAGAAGCAAAACATTTTCAAAGGAAAAAACAACAACCAAGAAAGTCCAGTTGCCATTTGGAAAAAGCACCTTTGGGACAACCATGACCTGGAGGATTGAGAATCTTCAAAGACATTTACCATTGAAAAGTCATTCCCAACTCTTAAGAACAAAACATTGGTTGCAGGATCTAATTTGGATCGGCCACCAGAACCAGAGGTTTTGTCTTCCAACCTTTCAGAATCGTGCTGAAGCTCATCTTCAGGGAACCTCTCTGTAGCAAAACATTGGTTGACTAAAGGAGAAATACGAAGAAACAGAAAACCTCTTTTAGTCCTTCTGTTTAATGTTTGTGAGCTTCTATGGCAAACCAAACTGATCTTATTTGACTGTGTTCTGACCCACGCCCTTTTCCAACAAATCAAACACAATTCAAAGGGAACAAAAACCTTGTAATGCTTTTACAAAATAATTAGCTGTGATAAGCACAAGCCTTGCCAAACTGTGCAAGACTTTTCAAAAGATAACAGACAAGAAATAATTTGCAATACAAGAATCTTCAAATACAAACTCAGGACACTGGAATGTCCATGAGGCTGGAGTTTCAAAATGTCTTTGCCATCTGCAAAGTACGTTCATTTCACAGCTGGCTTTTATCTTCTTGAAGGAGGGACCGTTACCTTGCAGCCTTACTCCCGAGTCGCCTGTGCTACTGTAGCTGGTCTTTCCTATGAGCAATTCTGCACGCACATGCGCACTTGGCACAGGCTTCTTGGGAACCTCCTCATCGCTGCTGCCAGCCCCCGCAATCTCTGAAGGCATCAGTCCACTCCCTAATGGTCCTGGCCCATCATCTGAGTCCTTGCTCTCCTCAGCCGTCCACACCTGCTGCCAGCTAACCACAACAGACTGTGAATATATTCTGAAAGATGCAGAAATCCACAAATTATTACCCTCTCTAGGTTCCAGTTGTGCTTTTCTTCCTCCAAAGGACATTTATTTCATTTTTTCAGATTGAAGAGAGAGGAAAAAGAAAGAAAGAGAAAGAAAAAAAGGAGCTTTTCCTAGTCTTGCCTTTAAAACTGGTTGGATGTCCACGAAAAATCTAAAAACTGCTCCAGAGATGTCCTTAGTGGGTTGAAGATGAAACTGGCTTGCCATATTGATCTTGTTAACAGAAACAAATGGGATGGCAACTTCCTCTGCAACTGAGCAGAGTGAAGGTTTGTGACGTTGTACCAATTCTGAAGTGTCTCGCTGCTCTAAATGCATGTTTGCGAGCATCAGGGAGCACATCTTTACCACTTTGATATCTGGTGCTTGATGATCGGGTTCTTAAAATAGTCACCTTCTCTATTTTATTGGCAAGTGCCAATCTTGTTCTAGAAAACAAAATAGATGCAATGTGAAGGAATCCGCCCACTTGACTGCCATCCTAGCAAGGGCAGGATTGTTTACTGGCAGTTCAGACAACAATTATTTTAAAGTGGGGGGAAAATGACCACTCACAGTTGCTTGCAATATATTTACTCCTTTGTCCTTGTCATTGCTACCTGCTCTGCCTAGGTGGGAAACTTTGGTAAGGAAAGGAGACAAATAAAACAAAAATAGGTTTAGCTTAGGTGAGGACATCGTAATCCTCTGAAATTGTTTATCTCCTTTGCAATAACTCAATGTCAAGACAGAAATCATATAATTCTTGAGTTAATTCATACCTATGACTTTTTTTCGTTGCTTTAAAGGTGTTTAAACACTTGCTGATTTTAAAAGGGTAAAGAGCCATGGTGGTTAGAATGCAGTACTGCAGGCTGCTTCTGCTGATTGCCGATTGCCTGCAGTTCAGCAGTTCGATTCTCATCAGCTCAAGGTTGACTCAGCCTTACATCCTTCTGAGACTGGTAAAATGAGGACCCAGATTGTTGGGGGCAATAGGCTGACTCTGTAAACCATTTAGAAAGGGCTGTAAAACACTATGAAGCAGTATATAAGTCTAATTGTTGTTGCTATTATTCTTGCTGTTTGGTTTGGTCAGGAACAAATAGCTTCCCTAATTTTCTGGAAAATAAAGACAGGGAAAGGTGAAGTGTTTTCAGATGTTAGCCATTTGAGGTAGTCTAGGTAGGAAACCAAACCATGAATACTAATGCTACCTGTATTGTAAGGTTGCAATGACAGAATCTTACGAGTTTGAGAGAGTGTAATTCCTCCCCTCATTGTCCCCTCATTACATCATTGTCTGGAATGGACAGTAAGGATGTGAAGATCACCTTTGATCCAATTCAGATCCTCAATGCAAGGTGGCTCTATGATTCAATGCATTAGACCAGGGGTGTCCAACCTTGGCAACTTTAAGACCTGTGGATTTCATCTTCCAGAATTCCCCAGCCAACCATGCTGGGAATTGAAGTCTAACAAGTCTTAAATTTGCTAAGGGGCTGAATACTAAGAGTTGAAGTCCATAGTGACTTTATTTTGTCAAGGTTGGAAACCTTTGAATTAGACAATGCAAATAGTGTCAGGAAAATAAGAAGATTTGAACCAGTCGATCGATATACTGAAGTGATTCTGTGGTGGTTTGATTTGATGATTCAATTTGACTTTCCCATCTGATTTGGAAAAGTGATATGATTTGGAGATTTGATCAAGCAGCCTTTGAATCAAATTCCTAAATCAAAACTTCACACAGTCCTAATGAATGCCTGGCGGGTACTACTTTCCTCCACTCTGCAGTATGAGAGAGATGCTAAGCAGTGCAGTTAAGTTATGGAAGCAATTCAGCTAAGGCCTCTGCGTAGCTTCTCAAAATTCTCCATTCTGTTGTATTCATAAATTTGTAAATTTTATACACTGCCTGGTGTGATCTACATATTTAGGCAATATGCAACAATAAATAATGTCAAAATACATTAAAATACAATATATAAGAGAGATAAAGCTACATAATAATACAGCCATATAACCATCCTAACTCATAGCCATAAATTAACGCAACTGCACTCACAGACACTAATTTCGATGGGCCTGTAAGAACTTATTGATGGGAGAAGGATTATTCACTGGTCTGCTGTTTATGTACTAGCATAAGGATGGGAAACCTTTTATTTTAAAGGGGAAAGTAGAAGATGCAGCAGGTACGTGTGATTTGATTTGATTCCCCATCTTTAAAAATGTTTAACTTTATTTGAAAGCTAACTGCTTTTGTGTTTCTCCTTCTCAAAGTAACAGATTTTCTTCAACAGTTGTGGATAGAAAAAATTTCACGTGGATCTCAAACTACTCATCTTAGTTCTAGTACATCCAGTTTTCTAATTATATGTTGCAACATCAGATAATAAGGAAGCTAACCTTGATCAGAACATTCAGCAATTATTATCTATGCCAAAAAAGAGTGAAACGGTTTTTTAAAGTCTAGAACTGTGATGGTGAATCTATGGCACGTGTGTCGGAAGTGGCACGCAGAACCATCTCTCTGGGCATGCCAGCCATCGCCTGTTGCTCTTCCGTGTTCTAGCACAGGGGTCCCCAACCGCCGGGCCGCGGACCGGTACCGGGCCGCGGAACAAGCCTTACCGGGCCGCTGGTTGCTGGGCGCCGCCATCTTTTTTTGGTAAAAAAAGCAATTTTTAGATCAAAAAGATGGCGGCGCCAGCGCTGGTGAGCTTTTCTGGGTGAAAGCCATTTCTACCCGAAAAAGCTCACCGAGCGCTGCGCCGCCTTTTTGATGAAAATCACTTCGTGACGTCACCGGAAGTGATTTTTCGTCAAAAAGATGGCGGCGCCCAGCTGACGCCGGAACCGGGCCGTGGCGCCCAGCTGACACCGGAACCGGGCCGCGGCGTCGAAAAGGTTGGGGATCCCTGTTCTAGCATGTGCACCAGCCAACTGATCTTTGCATGCACAGGAGCTTCGTAAACCAGAACAGCAGCTCCTGGCACTCATGCGCGTGCCAAGAAACTGAGCTTCTGGTTTCTGGCGCTCCCACGTGCATGCGCCAGGGAGCTGCTCTTCTGGTTTCCAGCACTCCTCCCCGTGTGCTCCCATTTCAGCACTTGGTGCCAAAAAGGTTCGCCAACACTGGTCTAGAACAATGAGATAAAATTTGAAATCACATCAGGCAGACAACTCCCTAGGTTGACCAGGAAATCAACTTCATCAGAAGGCTAAAAGTACTTTTATTGAGATTGGCTGAAAAAACAGGTAGATTCCTGAGATTGGGATTGTTCAGTACTATCTACTCCTCCTTGTTATACGTCAAAGAATGTAGTCATATATTTGAGCTGTTTCCAAATGTTATCTAGAATTTAAAAATTCAAATTTTTATTTTTTTAAAAAAAGACTTCTGTCCTTTTTACCCAGGTAGTGATTCCTGCATGTTTCCATCAATGTCATTTTCCTCACTCTCCACAGATTCTTAGCTTCGATTTCATTTATGCTTTAGAATTAATAATTGCAGTAATTTAGAGACTGAAAGTTTGCTATTGATTTTTGCCAAAAAAAAGTGGGGGGGATCATGAGTGTAACTGTGGAGATGCACTTACTACCTTGACCTCATGTTTTGTTCTTCTCTTAGCTTGATTTACTTTGTAGATTTGCCAGGTAGGATTGTATCTGGCATAGGTGCTGGATGAGTAGGTGGAAATTCTTGAATAAGAGAACAAGGCTATGCAACCCAACCTTACACCTTATATCCATTTATGTTGCTGACCTAACCTCTCTGGTTTTATAACAAGAGAAGAATCTGCTTGCAGAATTTTCTGTTGAATTCAATCAAAACGTGCGTGCCTAGTGATAGAAATGAGCCTGCCATCACAAAGAAATATTTATAGTCGTACAGTTAGATTTTTGATGCTTGCTTTGGAGCATTCAGATATTCGCTCCCTTCTTATGAATCTGTCCATCAAAAATGCAGCCTCTCCATGCTTCCACTTCAGGTCTTCGTTGAGTTACATTTCACACCATTCTTCTTGGTCTCTGTGTCCTAATGGTTAGGGAAGCTGCTTGGCTTTCTCCCAGGGTTATTCTGGGATGAGTTGGATCTCCAGAGGCTTTTTAACCAGATCAAGAAAGCATAGCATATATGAGGGGGGGGGGGGAAAGCTCAACTCTGTCTTAATGGGGCTCCCGCAGGGGGATAGTAAGAGCAGCTTGACTGGATCTCTGTGGGATACCATAAGGGACTGTGTGGAACTAAGGGGAAGACAGACTTTAGGTGTGGCCAGGGAGAATAAGAGAGTTCCATAATTCTGTTTAATCGGTCCACAGAGTCTAGTGAGGTTATTAAGGACAAGTTATATTTTTTTCTTATACATTTATGTTGGAGCTTTAAAACTTTTTTTCCCCCACAGAAACATGGAGAGGGAAGCTGTCTTGCCCTGCTGATGTTATTTTTCCATTCTCTTTCTTCCTTTTCCTTTTGGATTTTTTGTTTTTAATGTGTGTGGTGGGAAGATGTCGCTTCTTTTGAAATTGAAACCTTTCTTTTGGGCAATGGCAGAGTTTGTCACAGAATGAAAATGGAAACTCTCTTTCCCTTTTCACCATGCAGGAGAGGCACAAACCAATGTTTTCTAGCGCAATCCTCTACACCTTTTCTCTCAATCTGCCCTCCTCCATGGAAAAGATACCACAATCTCTGGATGCGTAATCCCTATTTTTTTCTTCTTTTCTTTTTTAAAATTAAGTGTTTAACAATAGTTACCTACAAAACACAATGCAACCCTTTTTTTTTTTTGTAATGGCAATGCCACCAATAGAGTACCCCCACTCCCACAAGTAATTTCTTTAATCTAATTTTCATTGACATTAACAAGATCTGAACTTCTGACCTGCAGGTGGTTTAATGAAGTTACTAGGCAACGAAGCTCTTTATATATCATGCTCACTCTTTGGAGTTAATTCTGAATTTGGTAGGCATGTTGCACAAGGTTTTTATTGTTATTATTATTATTTAATGGTAGCTTAAGCTTCTTACTGTTTTATAGCTCTATAAGAGAAATGGCATTGTGGAAAGCCATTTAGCATTTTGTAATCTCTTCTTCATCTTATTGTTGCTCAACATTTGGAATGCTGTGATTGTGTTGAGGATGTGTAGAGGGGTGCAAACCTTCATTTTCCTTTTAAAGAATGGAAATCTAGGCCCAAAAGATTTGCACTGTAGGATTGTTTTGGGAGGGGGAGTTCATTTAGATCAGAGACTACCACACAATCCCATTGAAGCTCAAATTGGCTTATTGCTTGGAAATCGATCAAACACCACTTGGGTCCAACTGGATATTGTTCACATCTGCGTTTATTGCATCTTGCTATCCTTAAGGAGAGATATAATAAATTATAAATGTATTATAATTTTTAAAATATTAATTCATAAATATAAATTACCTTATATATTTAATCAGTGTAAGAAAAACAGGGTTGCACAGTAGAGAGGTCAGGATAGCAGAGAACGATGGCTTATTTTAGTTAAACAAAGAGATCTTAGAATATATCTTGTTGAGCTGTTACTTTTCTAGGTGTTATCAGATGTCCTTGTTTCTTAGCACCTCTACTTATTTGAATCAACATTGTGTCTAGATGTTTTATGGCTGACCTAGCTGTTTATATTTTCCTTAGAGACAGGGCACAGTAGAGAAGGATGTGTACTAAGAAGGAAGAAGTGATTTTCCTTGCCTATCCTAAGGTTTTCTTCTTCAACCCAACACATTGTACACTAACATGGGTGGGTTGGCTTGTTTGCAAGTCAGTGCCTTGTATTGGTCTGGTTAGTCTGTAGTTCAAGGTAGTATGCCAATGTAGACAATTGTCTTAGTTCAGCAAAAGATGTTTAATTTAATTTGAGGTACGTACATAGTGTGTATGCAGCAAAGGGGTGTTTCTCTATTCCTATAATTAAATCTGTGCAGAAAAAAAGAGAGAAAGGTTTCATGAAAGTTACTACAGAAATGTTTCTGTCAAAGGGCCTGACCCAGCAGAAGACTTTTGTCAATAATAGTAATAGCAATAGACTTACATACTGCTTCGTAATGCTTTACAGTCCTCTCTAAGTGGCTTGCAGAGTCAGCATATTGCCTCCAACAATCTGGGTCCTCATTTTACTGACCTCGGAAGGATGGAAGACCGAGTCAACCTTGAGCCAGTCAGGATCGAACTCCTGGCAGTGAGCAGAATCAACTTGCAATACTGTAAAATAACCACTGCACCACCAATAACAATAAAAGTTCAATCCATATATTTCTTGAGTAAGAGAAGACTATATTTCTTGCTCCTCAATTCAGTGAGATGAGGATTGAGAACTCTCTCTCCTTCTCTCTTATCTGTGTTAATGTGCCAAGCATTAGTTTGGCTAATTATTACAATGTTTTAACAATTTTATTTACACTAAATAAAATCCTATAAGTAGAAAGATGCGAAAGTATTAACCACATTATAAGAGCTCAAAATGCCGAAAAGAAATATTGCAATCATTTGTCCTCTGGAGAAGACAAAGGTATTAATTTGGTTGGTCCACAGCGTGTCTCGTTTTGGCAATATATCAAACCCTTGCAGTGCTATCGCTCTGAATCAATTAGAAATTACTCACTGGGTAAATTGCATTGCAAAAGCTATGATTTGTTAATGCTCCTTTCAATCTTAGAAGAATAAAAGCCAGAAAGTAATAAATACGACAGAGCAACCAACATGTTGTTTTTATTCAGATGGATTGAAATCTATTTGCAACAGTATTTGCTTTTAATAAATTAATTTTTCAAACATTGCAGAGCGAGACCTATAAATATTGGGTAGTGGATTTTTTCCCCAAATGATGGAATTTTGTTGCCAAAGGGTAGTTCGTCTCTTTGAGCAACATTTTATATATGTGTGTGTATATGCATATTGCTTCAAAGTATGTTTTACTATACATTATAATATTATTAGCCTTTTTTCATATGACAAAAGAGTTACATTTTTGGCTTTCTTCTGCTCTATGGTGATTTTTATCTTATTGTATCCATATAGGAATCAGTGCTTAAACATCATTTGGGGGCTCCCAACTCAAATTTGTAATACTTTCCCCTCTCTCACACATGTCCTATTCCTCTTTCTCTTTGTGCATATTTCGAACTGCAATTTCATATCTACTCCACACTTCCTCCTTTCTATGAGCTACTGAAACTAATGCTGTGCCAAAAACTACAATGCAATTGCTCCTCACAAACGACGATCCCTGGTGAATAGGATGTCTCTTTTTCTACCTCACCCTCAAGGGCATTTAAGAATTCATATAGATTTTCTCTTGGGCAATTTCTTTGAATTGAAGGTATTGTTGGAAATGGCAGAGGAAGTATTTTTCCCCCCCAAGTGTTGCTTTGTATACCTGCATCTTTCTGTTGCATCTTCCCTTCCTGCATAGAGTTTCCAGTCTGAAAAAGACCCGTGGGAAGATTTCCATCATGAGATCTTTCATTGGAAGAGTGAGAATCCAGGGAGATAAAAGGCTATGGATCACACAATTAAAGACAGGCCATTCATGTTTCTTTTAGGGATAATCAGAGGGGTATTTAAGAAAGAAACTAAATATATCATAACACATGTACTAACAGAGGCAAGAATAACCTACACACAAAGTTGGAAACTAGATAACATCCCCACAGAAAGTACAATAATAAAGAAAATAATGGACCGTGCAAAAATGGTCAAACTCACACTAGAATTGCAAGATAGAGAAGACATGGAATACTATACAGTCTGGGAAAAATGGTACAATTGGTTAGACTGTAGGAATAAAAAATAATGTAAATATGTATATATTGATTTAATTGGAATAGTTGATGTCACATCACTGTGAAGATTGTATGTGTGTTGTTTTTATATGTGTTGTTGTTTATATATATATATATATATATATATATATATATATATATATATATATATATATATATATATTGCTTTTTTAATTGTGAAAAAGTTTAATAAAAATCATTTTTTATTAAAAAACAAAGCTAGGTCATTTATGCATGCCTCCTGGCTATGTCATTGCTAAATAAATGGAATAAAATTGCCCAAAGTCCTCTTCTCTTTTTGAAATAAAATTTGAAAGCAAATCAGGGTAAGTGCACTGTAAATCATACTGCCATCATATTGAAGGACAGAAAATTGTGTGTTCTTTGGTAGATATCAAACTTTGAAGTGGGGAAGAGTGGTATAAAGTTTAAAGTTAATATGCCATCAGTTAGAAAGGTTAAACTTTTTTTTTATTTAAAAGCTATAAGTAAGTGACAAATATAGTTCAAAGAGCCCTGGTAAAAATGAATTATTTTTAATGACAAAATGGAAGGTACAAAGGAAGGACAGAGAGAAAAAGGAAATGGATTGGCTCTTACAAAATCCCTAGGATAGAAACCTATTTTCAAACAGATTACTTTAACACATTCCCACCAATATCAAAACTCTTTCTATATTCATCTCCTTCTTTGTTGATGCTCCCCTTCCCTCTCTTTCATAGCTGATAGATTCTCCCCTAAAATTGTTAATGACGAACAGAAGAATCAAAGAAATGACATTTAGTTGTTTTGTCTTCTAAAAATATTTTTCCCTACACATTTTACTGCTCAGACACTAGATCTTAGTGTTTGATACCCTGCGATCAGAGTGAGAAATCTGTTGCAAAAGATGATCTATTCTTGTCTATGGAGATTCTCAGTCAACCAGGTCAAACCAGGTCAAAATAAATAAAATTGTCTCAAAGGTGCTTTTTTTTTTTTTTCCAAAAAGCAGCTGGACTGTTTTTTATTTGAGGAGAGAGAGAAAGAAGGAGATGTTTCACTTCTCATCCAAGAACAGATGAAGCTTCTTGGTTGAGAAGCAAAATTATTATTATTTCTTCTTCTTCTTCTTCTTCTTCTTCTTCTTCTTCTTCTTCTTCTTCTTCTTCTTCTTCTTCTTCTTCTTCTTCTTCTTCTTCTTCTTCTTCTTCTTCTTCTTCTTCTTCTTCTTCTTCTTCTTCTTCTTCTTCTTCTTCTTCTTCTTCTTCTTCTCTCCTCCTCCTCCTCCTCCTCCTCCTCCTCCTCCTCCTCCTCCTCCTCCTCCTCCTCCTCCTCCTCCTCCTCCTCCTCCTCCTCCCTCCTCCTCCTCCTCCTCCTCCTCCTCCTCCTCCAAAAACAGTCCAGTAGCCTTTTGAAAAAAGGGGGCATTTGAGATGACTATTCTTATTTTGCTAGCTGAGATCCAATTATTTACTATCCCTTGATAATTAACCACTTAAACTTGGTTTACCAGAAACAAAACTGTTATAAACACACTACACCAAATTTATATAATTTAATTTTGTAACCTGATATCATGCAGAGATGGCAATGATGCCAGAGTTGTTGTTGTTGTTGTTGTTGTTTTAAATTAAAGTAGTTTCCTTGATCTCAATTGTTGTAACAAATTAGCCCTTGGTTTTCATTCAATTCCACCCCCCACCCTAAGCATGAATGAATGCTCTGATTTTCCTGGCTAAGAAGTCCAGATCAGGTCTTACCAAACACCCAGTAGATATAGACACAGATATTGGGGGAATTTTAATTAGTGCCCAGCAGTCAGGAGGACAGACATGCAACGTTCAATAAAGCAACTCATTCTTATCTCAGAAGTGCTTCTTAGAATGTTAATAGAAGGCCTTTCAGAAGTTTTTGAAAGGTACAGGTATGCCTACTCTTCACTGCCTCTAGGTACAGGTTGATGTAAGAAATCTTAACAACCTCTTGCCCTTTGATTCTGTCTTTTCAGGGGAACAAAACGGCTTCTAATGTGCAAACATGTGTATTTTTCCATGCATTAATGCAATCAGCAGCAGGTAAGATTTCAGAGGATTATTTCCAATCAGTCGAGAAGAGGTTTTCTTTTGTAGGCTTGATGAAAAATTGTTAATGTGTTGCTGTGGTGTTTTATTCAAGGTGAAAATTCGACTTTAATCACTTTCAAGGAGAGGCAGAAACTCCACCACTGTTCACTTTTAATAATGCCAAGGAAAGTCATACATACTAAATCTAACATAATGAACGTAGCATGTTAGTGAGAAATAGAGGGCTCTGATCTTAGCACCTCACCCCTTTCATCCATAATTCCTTTGGAACTCTGCGCTATATACACATGAATACTAGGAAAGGCTTATGATTAATATTATTTTAATGAATTATACAATCATTGATGGTGATTCACCTAAAGAGATATTTAAGTGAAATTTGGGGAGAAGTGAATAGAGTAAATGCTACAAAATGAGAGCAATTCCTACATTCACCTGCATAAGATTGGACCCCCAGATAAAGTTTTCTTTAAGGTTCTGTTAAAGAGATCCTTATAACCTATTGCAGGGTTTTTAATAGCATTTTCAAAAGTGGCAATCAAGAACGAAATCTAATAAAGCACCTCTAAAGCCACAATAGTGTAAGACAGGGTTTTATTACAAGACTGAATTCAGATCACCCATTGAACTGAATCTTTGAGCAGAATCACCAAATCAGATCAAGGCATTGCATGAAATGGCCACATCCAATGGTGCCAACTAGCTCTTTGATAAGAATCTGTGTCCTGGCACAACCTCCACCACCAGCTGCGTTGGTACAGTGGTTAGAATGTAGTACTGCAGGCTACTTCTGCTGATCACCGGCTGCCTGCAATTTGGCAGATCGAATCTCACCAGGCTCAAAGTTGAGTCAGCCTTCCATCCTTCTGAGGTCGGTAAAATGAGGACCCAGATTGTTGGGGGCAATGTGCTGACTCTGTAAACTGCTTAGAGAGGGCTGTAAAACACTGTGAAGCGGTATATAAGTCTAAGTGCTATTGCTATTGCTATTTTGAGCATGCATGTGCTGTCACAATAAATGTAGAAAATTGTAGATTACAGTTCTAGAATTGTAATACTGTTGTAGTGCTTGCATTACTTTGATCCTGTATTGGACCCAGCCCAACAACAAAATAGTACAATCCAGCCAAAATTCAATTCTTTGTTTGCTTACACTCAATAATCAGAATCTTGCCAGTGTAAACTTCTGCTAATTTCATCCTAATGGATCTTTTTCAGCACCTTCTAGGAAGTGGCTGTCCTAACTCTCTTCCTCTGTCTCCAATCCAACTCTTGGCTGTCTCGTCTCTTGTCTCACCTCCCTCCTTGGAATGAGCTCCCTCCTTTTTTGGGGGAGGGGGAAATTGGCACTTTTTTAGCCCATTGCACCCCCTCCCCCTCCATAGGAATCTTCCCTCACATCTTTCTTGACTCCCAGCATAGCTGCTTCTGGGTGTGTCTTTGGATGATTGCTTATTTTATGGACTCTTCCACATGCCTGCATAAACTTCTTGTGGAATGCACTTGACTGTTACATTTTGAATCAATTAACTCTTCAAACTGAACTGACTTCTGGAACTGAATTGATGTGTCAGATTAGATCTTGAGAGATTCGCACTTCCCCAACATAGGACATTAATAAGGGAATGCAGCTGAAGGCACAGCGGCAGAGATGTCAACAAAAGCTTTGATGAAAGATATCTTTCCTAAGCTGGCACTGAAACCTGAGACAGTTTGGCACTACTAGTAACAGAAGGGAGAATGAATTGCACTTAAACTGAGAAATGTGCTAGGCTGAAAAATCACTGCTTACAGAGAGAAAAGGAGCAATTCATAAGAAAGGCAGTCTTTTTTATGAACCGCCAGATTGCAAGAACACAAGTGAGTGGTCAGAGGAGGAGACCTGAATTCATTGGTAGCCTCACACTGCAATGAACAAGGACACACATTCAACTGTGCAGCTACTAAGATTGTTGGATGAGCAGGCATAAAAATAGCCTTGTCAGTCAACAAGTGTGCTGATTTACCATCAGCATATCTAGTGCTTAGAAGGCAAGGGCTGAGCAACACAAGCAAATGACAGCCAATGATTTAAAAGCCAACCCCAATCAGCATCTAAAAAGCCATAGACACCATATAAATACCATACACAGAACAACACACGCTGCGCTACAGAGGAAGTTCCCTGAAGATGGGTCCCAGCACGAGTCCAAAAGCTCAGAAAATCAAACTTCTGGTCCCAGTGACTGACCCAGATTGGATCCTGAAAGATTATCCTGGATCACATATATTTGCCTTCATTCATGAAAGACAGTCTGGCATATGAGAAAGGATGAAACCCATTGAAAGGCTTTAGGATTGGGATGGCGGATACATTTCACAAATAAAATAAAAGCAAGTACTTTGTGGAAAGCATTTTGCAAACCTGTGACCCATAACGAGAGGTAGAATTAATAGTTTGAGTAGAGCTAAAAATCAGAGCAGCAACTGCTTAAATTATTTTTCCAGCTTTTTATGCAAGGCTGGAAAAAAAAGAGGATGTGATCAGAGGGTAATAAAGGAAGTGACTTTTACCTGGTCACACCATTTATGTATGCACAGATTTATATACTACCTGTTCCATTGACCTCTCAGTGCTATCTATGGTAATGCCATGCTGAACAATTCTGCTGCAGTTTACCTACCAATATCAATTCAACCTGCTGAAGGAAAAAAAAAGTTTTAAGAACAATTGGAAGTGTTGTATAATAGCCTTGCATTTATTTAGTTCCTGGGAGGCTTACTGGTACTACGGACTCCCCAGAAGCATACAGCCTCTCTGATTTTCCATATTTCTATTAAATTTTAAAGGAAGAGTCCAGGAAGGAATTCTTCCCATTGGCTTTTTTTTTCAGACCAAGAATTATAGTTATGCAGGGAGACATCGGGACGATTGAAACATGTTTTAAAAAAAGAAAACAACTTTATGGAATAGCCCTGAAAATAAGGCAGAAACATACAAACCTCTTTTGTATAGGAAAAACCGTCCAGAAAATTGTAGGGCAGCAGGAATAGTTTATAACCAGGGATGGTCAGTGGCACTTCCTTTCACCCCAACAGAGCTCATGGGTTTGTTTTTAAATTGTTTTAATTGCAATTTTCAAAAATATAAATCTTATTTATATTCATAACAGTGTTTTGGCATCGATAAATACATATATCTTATATATCTTATTATATACACATCTACATTAATAATTTCTTAAGGTCTCTTGTTTTATTTACAATCATCCATTCTTCCCAATCTTTATATCTATTTTTTAACCACTCATACCATTTATCCCATCTTGCGTAATAGTCGGAATCCTCTTTTTCTTTCATTTCCAATGTGAGCTTGTCCATTTCCACGCATTCCAGTATTTTTTGTATGACTAAGTCCTCTGAAGGAATATTAGCTCCTTTCCATAATTGTGCAAAAGCTATTCTGGATGCTGTCAAAATATGGAGTATAATACTTAATATTTTTAGGGTATTGGCCTGGGATTATTCCTAATAGAAAAAAAATCTGGTTTGAGTTTGATTTGGTGTTTAGTGATCTCTTGTAGCCAGAAGAGCTCATGGGTTTTACGTTCTAACCAAACATTGAAAAATCCAAAACAAAACTCCCAACCCACCATAGCAACCTTTCACTTCCAGGTTGTTCCAGGAGGAAAGGATAGGTGGGGATCATCTAGATTTTTCTGCTGGCTATTCCAGAGTCCTGAAATCTCCATTGGGAGAGGACAGTCTTAGCTGGTCCTGGAGATTATACCTGAAGGCATTTGTCTGCGAAACATATTCTTTATTTTGGAACTGTCATTCCATAGCATAATATCACAAAACGCACCCCAGGAGAATAGACTTAGAGCACCATTGGCTACTAATGTCAGTTTTCTCTGGTTCTTTCCTGGTCCCTTTCCACACTTGAGGACTCATCAACGCCATTTATTTTGCCCCATTTTGTCGATTTGCTCTTCTCCATCAAAAGAAATGCAAAGAAATGGTCTCCTGTGATTCAGTGATACAATGAATACTCCCAAAACCAGGTCCTTCAAAAGTAATGAACATCTGCTAGACTTTTTGAGTCACATTCAGTTGCAGAGTCCTGTACTGTAATTACACTGTCATTTTTGGGGGGAAGGCTGGTGGCACAGACAGCCCACATTGTTGGCTGTTATGATGGCCAATGTGCCTGACCAATTGCTGTAACACTGTTAAAGGAAGCAATTAAACATCTCTCTATTTCCACAGAGAGTGTCCACCCTGTGCATATCAAAAGTCTATTCCAGAGCCTGCCTTCCTTCCTTCCTTCCTTCCTTCCTTCCTTCCTTCCTTCCTTCCTTCCTTCCTTCCTTCCTTCCTTCCTTCCTTCCTTCCTTCTTCCCTCCCTCCCTTCTTACCATCCCCAAAGAGAAAATCTAGCTACAGTATTAACCTAAAAAAGAATAATACAGTGCATTAATGCCATCTTTTAAGAATGACACCTTGGAGAATCTTACATGATGTGGACAGAGAATTCATCAATTGCAGGAAACCCTTTGAGAAGGTACCATCATCTTCATGGCTACAGTGAAACATGCACAGAGACATGCAAACATACGTTCTTTTTCCTGATGACTATAAACACAGCTGTGCAATTTATTATTTTGAATAATTTTTAGAGCAGAGCTAATGTAGGCTGTTTCTCCTCAACATCTCCACTGGAACAAACATTGGAAAAGCATGTATATCCAATATTCTGCCCTTTAGCCTTGTATCCTTTATGCATAATTACCCCACAGGTATTTCAGCCAGGACCCCTAATTCTAGCAAGGTTCCCCTTCCCCAATTAATTGAAGAACAAAGGCTCTGGGCTCTGACATGCTGGTATCTTCATGCTTTCTCCTGTTCCATTCTTTATTTTGAAACCTACTCACTGATTACAACAACCAATACAGCAG
Organism: Notechis scutatus; assembly: GCF_049901735.1. Taxonomy (NCBI): domain Eukaryota; kingdom Metazoa; phylum Chordata; class Lepidosauria; order Squamata; family Elapidae; genus Notechis; species Notechis scutatus. Next base: position 13,798,706 of record NC_142018.1, read on the forward strand.
AATACAAAGCTTCCAAACTACAGATGGTCTGAATCCATTCTGGGTACAAGGTTTTATTTGGAGGACAAATTTTGGAATATTGCTGTGTAATATTTTACTCGTGCCCTAATTGGAAGAAAAGGCTCTTGCTCCCATCCCAAAGGCGCTTTTTCAAGAGGCAACTGGACTTTCTGGTTTTTCTTCTTCTCATCCAAGAAGCTTCTTCAGCTCTAACTGGATGGTGGAGAGCTGAAGAAGCTTCTTGGATGAGAAGCGAAACATCTTCAAAGAAAAAGAGCTGAAGAAGCTTCTTGGAATAGAAGTGAAACATCTTCAAAGAAAAACAAGGAAGTCCAGTTGCCTCTTGAAAAAGCACCTTTGAGACAACCATGACCTGGATGACTGAGAATCTCCATAGACTTAGATGGGGGAAGGGCCAGTCAGCGGTGGTATTTGTTGGTTCTCCAAACTACTCAAAATTTCCGCTACCGGTTCTCCAGAACTGGTCAGAATCTGCTGAATATCACCACTGCTCAAAATATTTCATTCTTCCAGGAGGGTGGTAGGTACTAACTTTCTACAATGGCAAAGTGCTGTGATGACTTGGCTTCAGCCAAGAGGGATAGAGAGCCAACGACTTGGAAGGCAGTCCTAAGCAAGTGTTCCCATCAGTGAGAAATTGACTCATAGCTTGGAGTTAACGCTTCTTGCCGCATTTCCTCCTATGATGCAGCAGAGCTGGAAATTAATCAGCTCCACTGCAGAAGGTCCGTAGAAACCCCATGACATTTTTTCTTCTTACAACCGAAGGGTGGGGGGGAGAGAGCAACCGTGGTAATCAACTGTGTTGCTGGACTCTGAGCAGGGTACTTGAAGGATTCCAGCACAAAGGGTACCATGTAAAATATTGTGTGAACACGATGGCCTGGAAGGTATAGAATAGGAAAGGATGGGAAGTAAAGCATTGCGGTTCTTCACACTATCTTCTAGGAAATTGAGGAATGAAGGCCAAGAAAATGCAACATTAAATGCAACATAAAATGCAGAACATCTTCTGAATAGCCAAATGATTTAGGAAATATGCAATAAGCACTTTCAAATTCAGAAGGATGCAGCAGGCACATTGGCCTTCAAGCTAAGCCAAAGGAAGGAGAGTTGCAGTGTACAAATTCCATACTTCCTTTAATTCCTGCCATGTTATGAAGATCTCCTCCTCCTAGGTAAACCTAGTATTAGGACTTCAAAATGAGATTCCTTGTTCCCTGAAAAAAAGTGTTGTTTTTTTTTAAATTGGGGAGTGCATTATATAGGGATAATGGCAATGATGATGATGATGCATTTATTTTACAGATTCCAAGGTTTTGATCTGTTTTGTGCAGAACAGGAGATATTTCATTTTCATTTTCAGGCATACAGTGTTATTTTTTTTTTTAAATGATATTTTTGAAGTCAATCTACAGCAATTTAAAAAAAACAAACAAAATAAAGAAATTATAACAAAGAGTTCAGATAATTCCCCCCTTTCAGCTCTATGCAAATAAATGTATTGTGGAAGAAATTTGATGTTCTTCCAACAGGATAGATTTCTATGCAGAGTCCCACTCAATTCTTGGGAATGTTGAGGGGGATGAATACTCCACAAGGATGTGATGCTGCAGAGTTCTAAAACTAAAACTAGAAAACCTTGAATTACGCCGTCTTCGGTTGGACTTAAGCATGGTATATAAAATCATACATTGCAATGTCCTACCTGTCAGTGAATACTTCAGCTTCAACCATAACAACACAAGAGCACACAATAGATACAAACTCAAAGTAAACCGCACCAAACTTGATTGCAGGAAATACGACTTCAGCAATAGAGTGGTCAATGTCTGGAATACTCTACCCGACTCTATAGTCTCTTCCCCAAACCCCAAAAACTTTAACCTTAGACTGTCTACTATTGACCTCACCCCTTTCCTAAGAGGTCTGTAGGGGGCGTGCATAAGCGCACCATCGTGCCTACCGTCCCTGTCCTATTGTTTCTCTTATTCTTTTATTTTTCTTATATGTACCCATTTCATGTATTCACAACTATGTATACACTTATACTTATTATCTTGTAAACAATTGGCAAATCAAATAAAATAAAAATAAAATAAATAGAGTTGCTCTCCACTCTCCATGGATGCAGCTCTGATGTTTCACCTCCCTTCCAATTCGCACCATTGAATCTTGCACGAACGTGTTGCATTTTGCTGTGTTCAGCATTGTATGTGTTGGCCTCAGCATTTCAAAATCAGCTGTCACACCATCTGGCATTCATAAACATTACAGGCACATCATGGCTTTTTAACCTGCAGCAACCCTGCCAACTTTCTGGTGTTTTTCTCCCTCTCCTACTCCTTCCCCCCATCTCTTTCCTCTTGGGAAATGATTTGCCTGTTTGCTCTCCAGGGTAGCTGAAATATAAAACAAGATAAGACCAGATAAGGGTTTGTTCATACTGGAACTGGAGAGGTTGAGTGACTCGTTTTACTTAGGATTCTTGTTTTCTGATGCTACGTAGGCTGCAGCAATTTGACCACTGATGTCCAACAGAAAAGGACAAACAGTGGGTCAAAACTTTGATTTCTCCAAGGCTTTCTTCTCTTCCCTCCACGCCCCCCAGCCAAGGGTCCACAGTGTGAAGAGCAAAAAGTGGGCAGAGTATCTTGGTTGCCATCTTGACTACACTCTGCAAAAAAAATCTGCACTCTGCCCTTGTTCCTAAGGTACTGTAGAATCTGTATCCATCATTCTGCAGCCTTGCTGGCTAACTTTTCTTTCTGCTCTCCTTGGTCTTTGAAGGCAAGCGAGGGAGCCAGCTACCAGAAAGAGAATTGCACAAAGGCAAGTGAGGTGCCTTCATCCTTCTATAGATCTGTTTTGAAAGAATTCCTGAAGAAGCATTGACATAACCTGCTTCAAAACAAGGTGGAATTCTTCCTTACAGAAACAAATACCTTTAGCTCTTTACTATCGTGCATCTCAATAAAGGCTCCCCGTTACCCACTCAGGAGAATGTGACTAACATTTTCTTTGTTTTCTTTGAAAAACATAGTTCAAAGGTGCATTTTTCCTATCAAGTAGAATAAGCATGCTTTTTTTTTAAAAAAAAAATAGAAACACAGCAACTACACAAACACTCTAGAGAAAACTCTTTCCCCAAACCCTGCAATAATCTGATGGTAGACAAGTGCTATTGTTTATTTCTGTTTTTCTATTTCTTCTAAGGTTAAAGGTAATGGTTTTCTCTGTCCAGTTGTATTCAACTGTAGCTCATCTCCAATTCCTAGCTAAGGGAGCCAGCATTGTCTTAAGATGCTTCCGTAGTTATGTGGCCAGCAGTGGTAGGATTCAATTTTTTTTCCTACCGGATCTATGGGTGTGGCTTGGTGGGCGTGGCAGGGGAAGGATACTATAAAATCTCCAGTCAGAGATGGTATTTGCCAGTTCTCTGAACTGCTCAAAATTTCTGCTACCGGTTCTTCAGAACTGGTCAGAACCTGCTGAATACCACCTCTGGTGGCCAACATGAGTATATGCCAAAAGTGCACAGAGCGCTATTATCTCTCCCCCTTGCCCGAAGTGGTACCTATTTATCTACTTGCATTTGCATGCTTTCAAACTGCTAAGTGGTAGCAGCTCAAGAAAGGAACAGGAGCTCACCCCATCATGTCGTGCTCAGGTCTCGAACCCAGACTGTCAGCTTCCTAGCTGACAAGCTCAGTGTTTTTAACCACTGAGCCCTTCCTATTTCTCCTACTGAAGCCTAATGTGAAGCCTTTTGCAAGCTGGACTGAGCTGGTGTCTATGAAATAAATTTCTAATAAAATCTTTTTCTGGAAAACCATAGACAGCAGGGTAAATTAAATCAAGGATATATTGTTAACTGTCACAGCGTCATTTTTACTCTGTGGATTCTTAGCCTAGCCTGATGGTCATTTCTCAGACTACTTCCTAGAGATTGGTTAAGTATAAACATTTTGCTGATCTATATTATAATATTAATATTTAATACTTTTCTTAATAGAACCATAACGTTGGGAGGGATCTCAGGGCTAACTAGCATGAACTCCCAGAAGGCGAACTTTCAAAATTCTGCTGAATCATCTCCTGTTTGTTTCTGCAAAGGAGAAATAGGCAACTTAAGAAGCTGTTGGACGTAAGCAGCATCATCAATCCCTGAGCTTTCAAATTAGAATTTCTTAGATCTACTCAATCCTTAAATTCTGCATTTAGGTTCCTTCTCAATTGGAATTGGTATGGTGACCCTCCAAGGAATGCTGTATTAAGTTGGTTTTGCATGACAGGAGGCACAAGTGATAGTTGACTGTGGTCTTCTAGCTCTTTAAAGACACATTCCTCCCATGTAAGAAGAAAACAGCCCAGCCTCAACTAGGTTATCTCCATTCAAGACCATTTGCCATTCTGACATTAGCCTGATCCGTCCATGAGCCAAGAAGTGATCAGGAAGAAGATTATAACAAGGACTTAGATTACTGGGGGCAATAGGCCGAGACTGTAAACCATTCAGAGAGTTCTGTAAAGCACTATGGTGTTCATCGAAGCCTGGCATTCCCCAAGCAATTCCTCAACAGACACACTGACCTGCAACCAGCCTACAAATCCCTCAGAATCCAAACCAACCACACAACCAACCAGAGACAGCAACAATCCTGAGCCAATCCCCCTCAACCAGTATTTCACTTCCCAATGACCCTCACCTGATGTAAACTCCTCATCACAAGATCCTTCATGAGACTCTCACTGATAATCACACCTGACCCATCACAAGACCCTCACTTGACACACCCACACCTTATAAACAGAAGAACACTGACACTGATATCCAGAGGTTCAGCAGGTTCTGGAGAACTGGTAGCGGAAATGTTTGCTCCCCACCTCCATGCATGCACGGATGACCGCCCACAACCACCGTGCATGAACCTTACCCTCAGCATGCGCACATGATTCCCCCATGCATGCGCCTTGCTCTTTGTGCGTGCGCACGCAACCCTCCTGTGTGTGCCCCCCACGCCCCTGTGCATGCACGGCAGAGACCCAAAGATCAGTTGATGGGAGGTACACGTGCATACACGGCGAAGCTGAGCTGGGGCGACGGCTCACATGCCACCTCTGGCACATGTGCCATAGATTCAGGGATGGGATTCTACCAGTCCGAACCTATTTGCTAGAACCGGTTGTTAAGATTCTAAGCAGTTCGGAGAACCAGTTGTTAGAAGAAATTACTGGCCTAATCCTGTAAGGAAGGCAGGAAGGAAACGTTCTGGTGTTGCTTAAGAAACTGCTTCTCTGTTAACCCTTCTTACGTTCTTGGCAGGACTAGACTTCCTGTCTCAGGAACGTCTCTGGAGTTTTTTTCCCCTCCTTTGCTGGTACTTTGCTTGTGTGGAGTGACCATTCAAAGTTACAATGGCACTGAAAAAAAGTGACTTATGACCATTTTTCACACTTACAACTGTTGCAGCATCCCCACAGTCATGAGAGGCCAGGCGAGGAGATGCGTGCTTCAATGTGAGTGATATTGAATTGGCCATGCCCAGCCAATAACACAACCACCAAGCCACTCCCACCAACTAAGCCATGCCCACAGAACCAGTTGTTATAAAATTTGAATCCCACCCCTGCATAGGTTCACCATCAAGGGACTGGCCCAAAGTCACCCAGCTGGCTTTCATGCTAGAACTCACAGTCTCCCTTTTTCTAGCCTGGTGCCTTAACCACTAGACCAAACTGGCTTGTTCAGCAGACAGCAAACTGGCTTGTTCAGCAGAAATCCACATGCAAAACAGGAAAAAAAAATTTATATTCACTGCCAATTGGTCACAAACCCAAATAAGTTTGAGGATTCAAATTGTGGGGGAAAGGGGGAGTCAATAGTATATTGAGAACAATCTTAATTTGAATCCAGGGCGCCTACGTTGAAGCCTAATGAGCTAATGACTATACTAGCCTCCAGATTTCTTTTTAATCTTAGGGCCTTTGATTTACTACTATTGTTTATTCATCTTTTTCCTCCTTCAAACCACAGCTTGGCATAGAGTGTGCTTTCTATTGCAGCTTACCGAGTTTCTGATGGGGGAAAAAAATATTGCAATTCTACTCCCTCTAACTCTAGGTTTTCCAGGTAGGAGAGTCTGATTTGATGTCATTAATCACTTTCCCCACAGGCACATTCCTTGCAAAGTTGGAAGTAACACTTCCAGCTATAAACCTATTAAACTGAATTCCTGGCAGCTACAGCGGGAATTCATGACTGCCCACCAAAGAGGTACAGTATCTCAAAAAGCACACCAGAACTCAGAAGCTGAACTTTGCATTTATTCTAGAATGAAGGCATTCTTTATACCAGAATGCAGGCAACACTGGATGATAAGATAACTGAAGAAGCCAAGATGACCAGGTTGATGCGATGGATGTTACTTTCTGATTTCCTTTGTTTTCTTGTTTATGTTAATTGATTTTTTTTTTATTTTTTGGTCAAATTACGGAACTTACCCATTTGTATGTGCAAATAAAAGAGCATCATTAAAGGAAAAAGACAATAACAGAATGGAGTATTTTCACAGCAGGAGGAACAGTGGATTTCATTATACAATTCATATTTTGCAGTTGAAATCATGCAAAATGTTTACCTACTGGTAAACATATTGCTTCCTACCAAATGACTGACTTCTATACCTGTTCTGGAGCACCGCTAAAAAAGCAAATTTGCACTTCAATAGCTGCGAGTAGAAAGGGTGAATCTGACATGTTCGTGTGAATCTGACATGTTCTGATTTAGCATAAAGACGGCCTCCAAAATTTCAAAGATGAAAATGCACCATCGTCTCCTCACCCCTACAATCTATAACAGCACAATCTAGAAACACCAGCACTGTTAGAGAAATAGTACCAGTTAGAGGGAAAACCATCCAGCATCCCTTGCAATGCAGGGAGAGGGTATATGGTTTCCCAAGTGATTTTGGTCATATCATCATATCATGGCCTAGTTCATCTGTAGAAGAGCATGCATGAATGTGAAATTGAATGTTTTAAGCAGTTGTTCCAAATTTCTGTCCTTTCAAAATAGAAATATATATGTGGCATGATAAATCAAACCCCCACGCAAGCAAGTTAGATGAAAGCTAAGCAGCTTTCTCTGTTTTGACTTCAAGTCAGTCTCAACTATATGGTAACTATATAGTAACTATGTACCCTTTTCAGAAGGGCTTTGCCATTTCCTCCTTCCTAGGGCTGAGAGAAGGTGACTGGCCCACAGTTGCCTACTTGGCTTCTATGCCCAAGATCTCCCAGTAACTTGGTCTCTAGCCTAGTACCTTTAACCATTATATCAAACTGGCTCTCAGCAAGCAACAATATTATCCAACAACCTCCCTTTTAGTACATGACGTATTTCTTTCTTGCCCAATTCTTATCCCATGTAAACATTCATTTTATCTATGAAACGTATTACATAAATTTATTTATTATTGGAAGGGAATTATGGTATCGCAAAGTTTGAAAATCTCTGCTTTGATAACTGTTGGATAAAAGTTTCCTTCTCTTAAGGGGAGAAATCACCCATTTCATTTTTCTGGTGAAGAGTTTTGAAACCCTGGTTTCACCTATCTCTAGAATGTGTTGGTTTTACACATGTTTTGTTATGGCCATTGTCACAATAGTGAGAAACAAAGAAAGGCTGCTTCCGGTTTGCAGGGCTTCGGCGGCAGGCAGGAATCCGCGATCGTGCGTGGTTTCTGCCTGGGCTCACCACTGGAGCGCCCCGAGCCAGTTTGGCTTCAGGGCTAAGCCACCCCGTAGAGGTGGTGAAGAGGGGGGAGATCCCAGCAGGGTCGAGGAAAGCCACATCTTTCCTCCTCAGCTGGCTAAACTCCCTTTCCCGAAGGCGGTAAGAGCGGCGGTCAGAAATGGCCGCCTCAAAGAAGCACTCATCCGGAAAAGAAAGTGCAGGAGGAAGTTAAGAAGTGAAAGTTTTGGCTGACTGGGATAAGAAGCAACAACCAAGGTATCCTGGAATTAAAAATTTATAAAAGATACATCTCTCCCAAAGAAGATTCGGAAGCAGCGAATGAAAGTGAAAAGGGAAAGTTTTTTTTTCCACTCTCCTTCCTTACGGTGACAGCAAAGACAGATGAATGAGAGATTGGAAAAACCCACTTTGGCACCAATAGGTAATTAAACTGGAAATATAATTAAATGCCAAGGGGACAACAAAGATTTCTGAATATTAAAAAATCCTTTTTTTGCTATAAGTGGGAAGGGAGAGGGAAAGAATAAGAGCAGGATTTGGAAGGAGGAGCCTGCCTGGAATTCAAAAGAATTTAAAGTTAAATCTAAACAAGACTTCTAAAAGATACATTTTAACTGGAACTTTGCAACTAAATAGTAGCCCCAGGAAGAGAAAATGAAAAAAGAAGAAAGTGCTAAAAGAAACAGCTTGTGTGTATTTGGATTGCTTGGTGACTTTGGGACTTTTGGAAATTATATCTGAATGACTAAAAACAATTGGGTGGTTGTTTAAAAAAATTCTACAATGGCATCACTTGTGGATGAACTGAAAATAGAATTTAAAAAATATAAAGAAGAGGAACAAGAAGGGAAGGGCTCTTCTGGCTCCGTTTTTCAATTTTTAGAAATGGCGATCTGTACCTATGAGAAGCTACAAGAAAAGACTACGCAACAAGAAGATTGGGACAAAGAAGAAGCCATCTTTGATGAACAAGTAACTTTATCTGGAGAAGAAAGGGGAAAGGAGGGAAAGAGAGTGGAGAATTTAAGACCTAAAAAAACAACCAAAAAAGGGAAAAATAATGTGAAAAGTGGATATAATGTTAGAAAGCAACAGAAAAGGGGAATACAGAAGAGGGAAATGGAGGTGGAGAGACAAGGGGGCAAAAAGGGGAGAGAGAAGCAAGGGAGGAAGGAAGGGAAGAGAAGTTACAAAGGTTTGGAGCAAGATGTAAAGAAACAGGACTTATTCAGAGATAATGGGTGAAAATTTAACTGAAAAAGTGATTCTGCAAAGGTACATAAGATTGTATTGTTATATTTGTATTAGAAATAATGTTAGAAAATTGGAAACAACGTATGATTAAAAAGTGGGATAAAATAGTCAGTGTAACTCAGTGAAACTTTTGTGAACAAAATCAATGAAATGAAATAAACGAGAGAATTGAACTAGGAAGGAATGGGAACATTTTAATTATTCAATGTTTTATAAAATATAAGTGAAGTGGGGGGGGGGAGTAACTATGGAAAGTTTATAAGTGTTCCCATAGAAGTATGATACCTATTTGAAAAGAAATGTGTAAAATGTTTAAGAGCTAAATGAATATTAATATTAACAATAGAATTGAATTGGTATGGATTGTTGTTTTAATCGTATTATATACTTATAATTTTTTCTTTTTTTTAAATACAGTGTGTAGTTTTAGAATGTACCAAGCAGAATCCGAACGGAAGTTATATATTATATTAAGTGTTATAATTTTAGGGGAAAGATATAAAGGCGTCATACTCCAATCAGTGATTACAGGAGAAATTTTGTTTAATGAGAAAAGATAATAGACAGCTGAAACAGGACAGACAAAGAATATAAGTATAATGATTTGAATCGAGATGAAATAAATAAAATAAAATTAAGAAAGTTAAAAGAGGGGAGAAGCTATACAGAAAATGTAGAATGGTAATGAGATATGGAATGGTATATAAAAATGAGCATGAACTTGAATTTGTGTCTGTATGAAGAGATGTAACCCGGGATCAAGCTGCTTTCAAAAAAGATGTTTTATGTTTTTATGTTTTATGTTTTGTTTGTGTATGTTTGTTCTTAAAAATCAATAAAATTTTTCAAAAAAAAAAAAAAAAAGAGAGAGAAACAAAGAAAGGCTGACCCATACTCTGATATACTTTTGCAGTCTTATTTTTCTCCAACTAGCACAAGACTTTGGAAGAAAACAACAGATTATGTGTGGTTGGTTACTTTCTCAGATGTGTGAATTTCACAGCAGCAGTTTAAAAAAAAAGTTAGCCACAGGATGGAAAAGGGGATAAAAAATAAATCTCAAGGACTGTGATTTAAAAGAGTGACAAACGCTGACTCTTTTTCTGATAGAATACTTTAACTTCCACTTGATGGGAATAATAGTGTCACTTTGGAAGGAAAACTTGAACGACTATTCAAAGATAGGAATAAACAATTTGATAGTATTTAACTCATAGATGGCAACTCTTATTTTTTTCTGTGACTTTAAATGTGTGAATCAGTTGCTATAGCAATTCCTGCTTTACCTTTTAAGACAAAGAATAGTTTGGAGCTATAAAATTAAGTCCCCTTCAACCTTTCATTTCTCATATGTAACCAAAAAAAAAAAACCCTCTCTTTTTCTTCCTTCCTTCCTTGCTTTGAATCAACTCTTGCCTTGCTACTTGCACATAATTCAGTGGTCTGCTCTTTGATCTGCAATTATTTCAATGGGATATTAATGATTTGAATAGCAAATTTTATGATTCAGTGAAAGCAAAGATCCCCTGAAACATACCCCTATGGATAAAAGATAAGCTTATGCTTCTTTCATTTCTCTTTTGTTCCAAAATGCATTTGACCAAAGCAGACATATTTATTTCTCTGGCTGATTCTATCTGGATTGTCTAGAATATTGACTTTAATCTATTACAATCTATTCTTCTCTCAGTACTAGGATTTGTTTCACAAAATATGTTATTACCATTTATGTTGGAAATTCGGCTTAATATTTATGTGTGTGCACATAAGCACACACATTTTTTAGTGTATAACAACAAACACACACAAAATTTGGTTACCATGTGAACAATGGCATAACAGCAGTTTGTAATTTCCTAAATTTCCATGGATGGATTATTCTGCTTCCTTCTTGCACAACATGATTAATCAGGATATTTCAAAAATTCTGCTGAGATTTAAGATGCAAGTCATTCAGGGGAAGAAATGAAGTAGCGGACTTGAAAAAATCCAGATCTGAAATGAAATGAAATGAAATGAATCTTGCTTTGAACGCATCTGGTGGGAATCCTACACAAAGGATTAGATTGTCTTTTTCTGGTCTTTAGCTACCAGAACTGGATTTCAATTGATTTGTTCTAAGATGTCTTTGTTGTCTGAATCCTGAACTTATCCACACGAAATGCCTCTTTTACAGTGCAAAACTACCATGCAGCACAAACGGCAATACTACACAATATCACAGATTCCCCAAATAGTCAAAGGTTAAGCTTGACAAATTTAAACACACTGTTGAAAATCTGCAGTTTATGAAGCTGAAAGCAGCCTTTTCAGATGTGTAATTTTCCATAATTGCTCTACTCTCACTGCAAAGCCTATGGGTCCCGTGCTCAATTTGGTGAATGCCTGAAAAATTGTGTGTCCGGTTTGTAGTTCCCAGCTTAAATCTACAACCAATTTACCTGAAATTATGGATGTGCCTTACCTATACTTGGACGGTTGCTTATGTGCTGTTGGGAGTGAAAGACCAGATCCATACATGATGCTCCAATGATACTGATAGATTACTATTCATAGCTATGCACAGGAATCTACTTAACTAATAATTAGGATTATTTTGCCCTTGGATAAGGGGAATGGAATTCTAGAGGGATTGGACTTTGTCTATTTATGGCAACGTAGAGACTCCAGACTTTTGACTGCTGCAGATTCTACTACTCCTTCTCCAACAAATGCTCATAATTGCAACTGGAGATAACATGTGTCCATGTTTGCAAGTGAAATACCAATTTGGAATCGGCCTATATGAAACAGTCTAATAGCTAGTAAAACAGCTTGCCCCTGTGTGTTATTTAAAAACAAGAAGAGGGAATCTTGTTGGTATTTCTACATGTATGCAGTGTTCATTATTGATGGATTTTTCCCTGGAACGTTCTCCATTTTTTTTAAAAAATATATATATATATTTCCTCAGTATGTTTTCCATGCTACTTTTCTTTTTATATGGATGTATTTTTAAATATATTAATTTTTCATAATTATGACTGGAATCTAAACATTCCTTAAAGACTCTTGATTTGTTCTTCAACTGCTCAATTTCACAGAGATCATTTCCTAGGGGACATAGCATAACACATAGCACAGAAGCCAGAAACAGGCCCTGTTAACTGGTGACATCACTGTTGTTTGGGGGAATGCCCAGTTGGAGGTTCCTTTCTGGTCCATGGCAGCCCATGGTCTTGAATGTGGGTTTGCTAACTTCCATCTAGTGATGGGATTCAATTTTTTTTACTACTGGTTCTGTAGGCGTGGCTTGGTGGCTGTGGTATGGCTTGGTGGGCATGGCCTGTTGGGCGTGGCAGGGGAAGGATACTGCAAAATCTTCATTCCCTCCCCACCCCACTAACCTGCTTTCCAGCTCCGTTCTCCTGTGCAGGGCAACCAAAGAAGGCCCAGCCGATCAGTTGGGACTTGGGAGGCAGAGAACAGATGGGGGCGGGGCCAGTCAAAGGTGGCATTTGCCAGTTCTATGAACTACTCAAAATTTCCACTGCTGGTTCTCCAGAACTGGTCAGAACCTGCTGAATACCACCTCTGCCTCCATCCCAGTGTCCTAACTACATGAGCTACCATGGTCCAGGGGACATACAAATCTGGGGGAGGGGGATGAAATAAAAGTAATCAAAATCTATAAAATGGCAATCATTTAAAGACAAAAAACGGCAGCAGCAGCAAAAAGAAGACATCACTACAAAGAAAAGTAGTAAGCAATTTGTTCCCCATTGTTGTAAAAAGTCATGTCTGATGGTGCTGGAAATACAACATTGGTGATGACAAATTATCATTTCTGGAGAGGACATTCTATGAATTGGGTGCAATTAATGAAAACTATGTCTGAATTGACAAGAGATCCTAGGAAATGGCTCAGGATCAAAATAGTAAGCCCCAGATAGTTAAATATGTAATTTCTCTTTGTGTTAGTTGATTTTGAATGCAGAATGATGAATACCAACCTACTGTACATTGCTTCTTCTCTATGACTTAATAGAATCTCTTTTGGTGAACTCTTTTTTTTCTCTTTGATATCCATGTTTTTTTTTTAAAAAAAAAATCTTCATTCTTTTTTGCATGTCAATTTCCCAAATTCTTTGTTTGCAGCTTTGAAAGGTGGAATAAAGGAGCTCAGATAATTCCATTAGAAGTTAGAAGTTCCAAAGTATTTCTCTTTGCATAAAATTTCAGTCTTAATCACAGGCTAAATCTTCACTCTCATCACTATCCAGAATTTCTTCAAATATGTCCTGTTGCATACTTGGATAGAAATAAGGTTTAACCATTGGGGTGGGTGGGGGAGATGAAAATTCTTAACCAATCCTAGAGAAATATGCAGATAAGACTTCCTATCTTTATGAATTTATTTTTGTTCTGTGTTTGTTTTTATAGAGATAAAGTTAAGGTTACTACCCAAAGCAGTCCAGAGTGCAAAGAGAATGTGGAAGTTGGTTTTGGTTACTATGGAAATTCAAGAAAAGGGCACGGATGCAGGAAATTGGATGAAGGAAATTCCCTGCACGGATGCAGGAAATTGGATGAAGTAATCCAAAAAAATGACCTTAATTTTTCCCTTGATGCCCTTGATGATATCCAGGAGAGAAGAAGTCAGGTGCCCATTATGGGTCCTCATGATAGAGTGAACCTGGTCTCAGGAATTTAATGGTTGAAATTCAACTGGATATGGTGCAGAGGTGAACACTTGAATTCAAGGTGCCTAAAAGTTCAGAGGTTGAGACAGACTTAAACGTACATATCTCATAAACTCTTAGAAGTGGAGGTTGCTGAGGATCTGGAGCCAGAAGTCAAAGTCATGTCTAGTTGCAAAGGAAGTCTTCTTAGGATTGACACATATAGTTACAGAAGCCACCCATAGACCAGATAATAAACTGTGTGGATCAGCAGCAGAAGAACTTGATTTTTGAAGACTGGGATTTGAATCCCAACATTATTTTGAAAATTTTAAAGAGTTGGGTGTGAATCTTCATGCTTTGAAAGTAACCCCTTACTGTGGGAAATCTGCTACCCAGTTTTACACCTTCACCTTTCCTGGATCAGATCTCTTGGATCATGCTTCATGCTATGGATTTTCTGACAATCTGGCTTCCTTGTTGATAGCCCTTGGACTGATTTTCCTTAAATTCCTGCTTTGGATTCCTGATTGAACTGGTGCCATTATACCTATGCTTTCTGGGACCTCAACCTGGGCCAGGTAAGGCTACTATTACTCTTCTTCGGTCCATTTGGTGTGGTAATGTCCAGTGTCTATTGAACCTCCAATTACCCTGCTCATGAACCCAACTCAACCAAACACGTTATTTTGAGAGTGGCGGCAATGAGGCAACCAGTGGGAGAAATTTAGCTTCAGAAAACAACGATCTAATTAAGCTGACCAGTCATTTAAGGCTCTGCCAGTTTGCAGTGTACACTGAGACTTTGCAAAATCTTAATAGCAGTAACTTTGCAACATGACTTAAATCTTTAGGGGTGAAAATTAGACAATCCTGTCCCCTTTCAGAGATGGTGTGTCAGAGTTAAAAGAGAGTCTATTGCCAATTTTGTTGCATCATTATCACAACAATTAAGTCCACTTAATGAGCAGGCTACTCTTGATTACACCTGACTCAAATCTCAATTAAAGTCCTGAGTTGGGAGAAAATAAGGACAGAGAATGCATTGCGGTAATTCACTCGCAGCCTCTATTATTTAAGAAAAGGGAAGCAAGCTGGACTATACTCTTTTCCAAAGAGTTATTAATCTCATGGGGTTGGGCTGATGAATGCAAGAAGCATAATTATAGGGAAAGAAATTGCTTGAGTTAGTTAAATTTTTGGAGATATGGTGGTGCAAAGTAAGGCTTGAATACCAACGGTACTTGTGTATGTGTATTTGTGGTTAAATCACATGGCAATTTTTTTTTTTAATAAAAAGCTGATTATTTCTAGCATGGTCAGGTAAAGGCATCTCGGTGTACCAGCTAATCATAAAAATGTGAACAACTATAAAGAGCCCTTTATTTGGTTGCTTTTGTTGTTATGTGCAGTGATTGTGCTCTACTGAGATACTTAATCCTGTGGAATGCTGTCTCTCATGAGGCAGTGAGCTAAAGAGGAGCTGTGTGCAGGAAACAAGCAAGAGAATTGACAAAACTCTAAAGATGTAAGAAGGGAGAGATGTAATCTTAACTGCAGGGAAAGAAGACTAGTATAACGTTAAATATTTTCTCCCCTTCCATGCTCTGCGAAGTTTCATTGTGTGGAGTAAAACAAATCTTCAAATGACCGCGCAGTATGGAATACAATTTTCTTCCTGCCTATTGTAAAGGTTTGGTATCTCCCAGCAATACTGCCAGAGAAGTTTGGCAAAGGTTCAAGGAATCAATCCAATTTCTCTCTCTTTTCCCACCCCCCTAGATTCTACACTGAGTTTCTTCTATACAACATATGTAATTGCATCTTATATATTGAATACACACGTTGTTTGAATGGCCTTCTCTACCTTCTACATGTCTTTTCAAACTCTTACAATGACACATATCTGCACCATAATTTTAGTGCGCCGCAGACTTTTTAAAGCACTGGAGTGAAGCCACTTTTTTTTTTATTAAGGATCACGATAGGAGAAGTGACTTTGAAAATCCAAAGACATTAGGGAAAATCTTAAATGAAAGGAAGGCTTACACTTAAATTGGTATCTGCTGCCTTATCTGAAACAATTTGTTACAGGGAAATATTTATAAACACAATAACAGACTGCGTGGAATTAATTCAGTTCAGGGTTGCATAAAATTAGTCTCACAAACGAGGCTCAGCAGGTCAAATGGATATGAAATGTTTCATTGTCTTTTTTTGTGTGGCTTTTAAGCCACAATTTTTGATTGAATGTTGGGATTGTGGAATGTGGAATGAATATTACTATGTCTTTCCTAAAAAAAATGTTGAGGTTGCCTTTAATAACTTGGTTCATCTTGGATTACTACCTAGAGAATGTGAAGATATTCTGATCCTGAAGAGACATGATAAGGGTTAGCAATTGTTCTTGACTCCCTAGTCCAAAATGACCGTTCTCTCCTAGGCCTCCCCCAAAAGCACGAAGTCAATTCTGAGTGCTGACAAGAACCTCTTTTATTACATTAATGTGAATTAATTTCATTCACAGTCAGTCAACAGCTTGGCAAACAGTCTTGTGAAGGTATACTAAGGAGCTCAGACCTTTATCAATCCTGGAACGTAAATACTGTATATACCGAGTATAAGCCTAGTTTTTCAGCCCATTTTTGTGCTGAAAAAATCCCTCGGCTTATACTCGAGTCAGATTCCCTCTGAAAAAAAATGGTGTGGAGTCGCGGCCTCCGGCGGCAGCGACTCCCAACAGCCCACCCGGGAAGGGAAAGGCAAAAAGCGCTTTGCCTTTCCCTTCCCGAGGCGGCGGGACTGGGGCGCGCCGGCGGTAGTGACTCCTGACTCAGGGGCCTCCGAGGGAGGGGAAGAGAGTGACTCCTGCCTCCCGCTGTCATCATCATCTTCTTCTTTTGGGTTAGTGAATCAATTAAACCTTTCATGATAGTGAGATCGTTTCCCAAATTAATTATTTTTATTTTTGAAATTTACCAGTAGCTGCTGCATTTCCCACCCTCGGCTTATACTCGAGTCAATAAGTTTTCCCAGTTTTTTTGTGTAAAATTAGGTGCCTCGGCTTATATTCGGGTCGACTTATACTCGAGTATATACGGTAGTTCACATTCACAGCTGGCAGGGAAGGGCTGGGTTACACAGACAAATCTTCATGAGGCTGGAATGAACAGACGAATGAGCAAGTAGTTTCCTGCAAAAGCCCCCTCCCCTTTTGCTTCCCTTTTAATCCTGATGGGGGTGGGCATTCATCGTCCACCTGTGGCCTTACTCCCACGTCAAACCTGAGTTCTTAATTGTGCCTTCCTTTTGGCAGCTCTGCATATGAGCTGGCTGGGAACTGGCTACAGAAGCTCCCCTGCCTCACTGCTGTCCGAGCCTGAAGGCAGATGATAACTGCCAGCCTGCCCTGGCCCCTTCTCTGCCTCTGATGCAGAGCCCTTGTCTGAGCCTTCCTCAACCTCCAGAAATGGCCTGGATTCCTCCCCAACCTCCTTACTACTGTCCGACTCTGCTGCTACCTCCGCCAGCTGCCGGCGGGCCACAACAATGGCTTAGGATATTCAGGTTTTCTATCTATGACCTTTGGCATTGGTCTCCAAAGTTAGTAATTCATCAGTTGAGCTATTTGTCAGGATGGGATAGGGGAAGATGCCATGTCAACGGGATCAGACCTCAGGTATTCAGGCTGGTGCTTAAAGTCGTACCCAGGAAGGGACAAAAGAAGGATCAGACTGCACATGATTAATAGGTTAAGTGAAAAACAGAAACACTTTTGCCCAAGAGGAAATAAAAGATGTGGTTGATAGCAAAGGGCTGAGCTGGAAGGTGTCACTTCTAAAAACATCTGATGATGGATATGATGGAAATCAGCCTAAGTAAGGCAAAGTGACAAGGGAACTCCTGTGAGTAATGAACATAGGGGGAAAAAACATTTTTCAGATAGGAAATGAAACATTTCAGGACCATAAAGAAAACATGACTTGTGTTTGAGGGTTGATGGGAGCAAGTCCAGATAGTCCTCAACTTACGATAGTTTGTTTAGTGACCATTCAAAGTTGCAAAGGCACTGAAAAAAAGTGACTTGTGACCATTTTTCACAGTTACGACTGTTGCAGCATCCCTATGGTTTACAAATACATGATCAAAATTTGGACTCTTGGCAAGTGACGTGTATTTATGACGGTTGCAGTGTCCCGGGGTGATGTGATTGTCAGGATTCCGGCAGTTACCCCCCATTTAAATCATAAGTCTCGAGCGAAACTTCCAAAACTTAAAAAGGATTTATTGGGAGTTAACATGTCCAGCACCACCTGGGTGTATCCGACTCTGAGATAATCATTCATTGTCACCCTTGACCCTGCTTTCCACCCACCCCCTGAGTGTATCATAATTCATATTCTCCAATGGGACACATCCATAGCCAAGAGTCATCAATCATACTCTCTAGTTAGAATTTTGCACGGCAGAAATTTCAGTCACCTAGTTACTATCTTTGAAAACATTTGTGGAATGCAGTTTCAGTTTACAAGCGGCTGCACTGCTCCCCCCTCCCTTTCTGTTGGCAACTCTGAAAAGACCATAGAAATATTTTATGAGTTGACAGTGATCCCTTTTTGTGACCTTCTGACGAGCAAAGTCAGTGGGGAAACCAGATTCACTTAACAGCATATTATTAACTTAATCACTGCAGTGACTCACTTAACAACTGAGGCAAGAAAGGTTGTAAAATGGGGTGAAACCCGCTTAACAACTGTCTTGCTTAGCAACACATTTTGGGCTCAATTGTCATAAATCGAGGATTAACTGTCGTCGAGAAGAAAGGCATTCAGCCATTGAATGAGAACGTTTACCAAGCTTAGTGTGCAGATTCTGAAATTTACATCGAGATAATGCACTAAAATTAATTTCTTTCACATTTCTGGGTGCTGAAATACCCATGGCCTATCTGAGAATTTAACTCTCTGAGAGCATTTAAAATTAAATGAGAGGCAGTTTTGGATCCAGAGGTGGGTATTCAACCAGTTCTGACCAGTTCTGGAGAACCGATAGTGGAAATTTTGAGTCGTTTGGAGAACCGGCCAATACCACCTCTGACTGGCCATGCCCCCATCTATTCTCTGCCTCCCATTGAGTCCCAGCTGATTGGCTGGGTCTTCTTTTGTTGCCCCGCACAGGAGAACAGAGCTGGAAACAGGTTAGTGGGTTGGGGAATTAATTTTGCGGTAACCTTCCCCTGCCACACCCACCAAGCCACGCCCACAGAACAGGTAGTAAAAAAATTTTTGAATCCCACTACTGTTTGGATCATTCTGTTTCAGCTCATCACCATTGTATAATTTGGTGGGTTAGCAATAGTGGAAGAATTTCTAGTTGTGCAAATATCAACAATTGCCAAGTATGGGCCCCCATCCCAGTTTTCCAAACCTCTCAAAAGTTCCATTTTTCCCCCCAAGAGCATTGCTATTCAAAAAAAATGAATAAACCCGACCTCTGAAAAAACTTAATCTGTCTATTTCTGGGATAGCTATCATAGCAAAATAAAAGGCCTGAAAACTTCACCAATCTCTCAGATGTTTTTTTTTTTTTTAACGTGTGTTCTCCATCCTTACAACAGCCGGCAAGAGCTCTGTTGTAGAAGTCGCAGCTGGGCAGAGCTTGGAGCGTGCACTATGATTAAAACGCTCCTTTGAACTAAAGTGTTAGATTAAAGCAATGCTGAAGTTCCTTGTATTGGACAGCTAGGTTGAATTGCTTTGATCTGGATGATGTGAGGTATACATATACGTGTGCAAATGGTCCTTTTGTCTAACTCAGAGTGCCCAATTAAATCATTTCATGTTTGGATTTGAAACACTGGTGGCACTCAGGTTTTTTTTTTCCCATTAGTCAAAGGTCCGCTTTGAATTTGATAAATTTTACAATCAACTTGATCAAAGATCAAAAACATTCTCCAAAGGTGTAAAAGAGGAAAAATATTGGGCCCTTTCATATTCTCCAGAACAAAGCCCCATCGTGATCCAACATCTTTTGGTGGCAAAAAACAAAGAAATAAACCACAGACCAGCACCGATTTCCCAAATGATCTTTATTTCAAAAGCAAGATAGGTTTCCTCCATTTATCAATCTGCTGCCGGAAGCTGGTTTCTGGTTCAATATAGCTTGGTTAAGTATTTTTTAAAAAAATCCAGTATTAGCCTGGACAGATGAGAATTGAAATACTTTATATAAGTGATGGCTTGTAACCACCCTGAGTTATTTGCAGAGGGATTATTTCCCTTCTCTGGCATTTCCTAGTGGACTCTTAAGCTCCAAAAACCGAGAAAGACATGTTGCGATTCTTCTGAGCAGATTTCTTTATTGTTTCTCACTGATGGATAGAATCTAGGTCGAATGAAAGCATGCCATCACCCCCATGAAGCATATACTCTTGGAACTATTATGCAGGGACTGTCTTCACTCTCTTTCTCTCGCACAGAGTACTTGAAATGAGTTGTATCTTGTTCGTCTGGAATAGCAATAGCATTTAGACTTATATACTGCTTTATAATGCTTTACAGCCCTCTCTAAGTGGTTTACAGAGTCAGCCTACTGCCCCCAACAATCTGGGTCCTCATTTTACCCACCTCAGAAGGATGGAAGGTTGAGTCAACTTTGAGCTTGGTGGGATTTGAACTGCCAAATTGCAGGCAGTCAACAGTAGTGGCCTGCAGTACAGCACTCTAACCACTGCACCACCGAGGCTCTTGTTCCCCCTTCCATCCTGGAAATCCAGACTGCATTTTATCACATCAACATACATACTTTCCATGGTTACAGGGGAGTCTGCAAGAACCCTTAAGGGTTGTGCATAAGCACAACAACGTGCCTATCATCCCTGTCTTAATGTTCCCTTTTATTCGCCTCTATTTCATGTATTAATAATCATATTTATACTTATGTACATTATCAAATGCATGCTTGACAAAACAAACAAACAAAGTCTGGTGGCGCAGTGGTTAGAATGCAGTACTGCAGGCTACTTCTGCTGACTGCCAGCTGACTGCAGTTCAGCAGTTCAAATCACACCAGGCTCAAGGTTGACTCAGCCTTCCATCTTTCTGAGGTGGGTAAAATGAGGGCCCAGATTTTTTGGGGCAAGAGGCTGACTCTGTAACCTGCTTAGAGAGGGCTGCAAAGCACTGTCAAGTGGTATATAAGTCTGATTACTGTTGCTATTGCTATGGTGCTGTTGATCAAGTAATCAAAGTCCTACCCTCTTCACACATGTTTAAAAAAAGGGGGTGGAATTTTGATGGCATGATTACCTTGATTTTTTTACCATCCCCTGCATGGTCACATGGCCATTCCAGGAAATGTCACAGAAGAATGTCTACTTCTCAAAGACCCTGGTGAAACATTAAACTCTTCATGCTTTCTCCATTGTAGATGGTTTGGGAATTTCCTCCTACCTGAATCTGTGCCAGATTTTTTTTTTCACAATACCGTGAGGTGTATAAGAGAATGAATAAAGTCTTCATTTTTGAAGGATTCATGATCCTACAAAGGAAGCAAAAACAAACCACGGCTAGCTGATGACTGCAAAATGGCTGCTACATAGCCACTTTGGCACATGCCATACAATCTGAAAAAAAGAAACAGTCATGTTCTTGGCTTGTATCCTACTTTCGTCTCTGTCTCCCTGACTTCAAGGCGGCAGCAAAGAAATAGGCTTCCTTTCTTGTGTTTTGCAAAATTAAGCCATGAAGGTCCATTGCCAACTGAAAGATAGAAAACTTATCACCTAGCAGACGAATTAATTCTCTGCAGGACAGAGAGGGAAATCCTTTTTCAGCATTATGCCAATGTCTCTCTTTTCTTCCAGGCTGCCAGTTCAGTTTCCAGCCACACAATGGCCTGAACTGTGAAATTTTCATGAGGCTTGCAAGAGAAATAAAACAATAAATGACAGGGCTAACACTGCTTTGTTGGCTAGTAAATCTCAAAATGATGCTCGTTCTGCCCAGCTCAGAATAACCTTAAATTTTTCATTGCATCTTTCTTTTCCTTTTAAAACATATTTGTCATCATTCAGAGAGTAGGCAGGTTTTAAGGGTTAGAGAACATAACTATGGTACAGGGAATACCATAGGGAGTAGCTGAGGAAAAAAAGACAAGTAGGATTGGGAAAAGAAGAAGGTTTAGCTTCCTTTTTTTGGCCATCACTAAATCAGATTCAAGAGTTCTGCAATATTTGGTTCCTCCAGCTTGAAAGTTTGTTTGTTTAGAAATTTATATGGCTGCCCAATCACTCTCAGTGAGTCCGGGCAGATAACTAACTAAATAACTAACTAACTAGTTAATTAACAAATAAATAAACCAATATAGAACAATAAACACAAAGCCCAAACACCTGGTTTATTTTGTGACCAGGGCAGTTCTTTAGACTTGGAAAGGTGAAGTTAATCCCGTTAACCAACCAAATCAAAGATCCTATAGTGGAGAAAGTGAAAAATGTAATACAGTTTTGTGCAAAGCTTTCCCACCAACTTCTTGTGCACTCAGTTCTAAATAAAAGAACCCACCCAATGCATGAAATGCATCCTCATTTCCACAGCCCACTCCTCAAAACATCTGATAGTTGAGAACAAATCTGGCTAGGTTAGGTCTGGACTTTCTCTAGAATCAGCAAAACATTCATAGACGCTGATATTTCAGTCAAAGAACATGCAAAAATATACAAATGAGGGGAAACTTCCATCAGAAATGCAATTTTTACCTGGCTGTGAGATCTGCATGGGATCAGTAGAATGAGTTTGAATAGCAAGGTGATGCAGGACTCAGATATTTCTACAATCCCCAAACAAAAAGGCAACAATAGTCTTGAACTCAGAGCAAGAGGGCTTGAAGAAGCCCCACTAATCTCTTCTTCCACCCCCATTTGTTGCACCTGCCATTCTGCTGTGGGGCATCCAATGGCGTGTGCGTATTCATTTTCCAGCCTATAGTAACCTGCTACAGAAATATATCATGCTCACAGAATACATATCCATATGTCAATCTTCTTAGCATCTTAGAGCAGTTTGAAACCCATCCATTGTTTAAATAACAGAGGCACTGCGTTTCATGGAACACAATCAGAGAAATGGTAATTAACCCAGCGGGTTCCCAACTCAACAATTTTCTCTAGAGGGCCAAGGTCATAGGCAGGAAGCTGTTTGCTTTAGAAGAGCTGCTCAGGAAGAGAGGGAGGGAGTGAGAGAGGGAGGGAGGAAAGAGAGGGGGAGGGAGGGGGAGAGAGAAGGAGGGGGAGGGAAGGAGTGGAAGAGAGAGAGAGAAAGAGAGAGAGAGAGAGAATCCAATTTCCAAATCTGGAGATGCACTCTTTTGTTCCATTTTTCCTCCTCTTCGTAATTAGTACTTATAACTGCCTTCTCATTCCATGCAGGACTCCTTAGACTTTTGTCTATGTCACTTCCAATTGCTCTTGAAATCCACCTAGTTTCAAGCAGTCCATGTTTATTTCCGGAGTACGTGCAATTACTCTAATCTGTTTTTTTTTTTTTTCCATTTCTTAACAAACAACTTTGCTTCGTTTTTCTCCTCTTGCTCTTCATTTTCCCTAATTGTTATGCCAATTATGATGCTGCTGCGTTTGAGTACTTGCTTTTATCGAAAATAATTTCTACCTTTGCTTATGAGTATGAAGAGACAAGCTAGCCTGTGTAAACTGAGATGCAGGTAGTGAGACTGAAAACTGAGGAACTAGAAGTCTGGAGACTAGACAGAACTCCAATGAAAACTTTTCCAAGATGCCTCTCAAGATTTTGAAGAGATTGGCCAAGTATCTGTTGGCTTGGAAAAGCAGCCAGAAAAGATCAAGAGCTTTAATACTGGAACATAGTTACATAAGACTCTTGTTCTCTACTACACATTAATTAACTGTTGCGATCAAGGCTTTGTTCTTATCTGCAATAAGGTTTCTAATCTCGTCAAATGTCATGTCTGAGAATCTTCTGGAAAGACTAATCAAGTTCTGTTTGTTTAAGGGGCTGAGAGTTTGCAGAGTCATGATTCATGCTGTGTCCAGGGAGCACATTTAGCTGAGATGACTACAAGCAGCCCAAGATCAATTCACAGAAAGGCTTAGTTCAGTGGCAATGTTGACACATGAATGTATTTAGCTCATCTATTGTTGATTAAAATATTTATAGTCCATATCCTACTCTTGACAATAGGGTGACAAGTTTAGAGAATGAACCGACCAATTGGAATAGGGGCTAAACCTGTTGTTTGAATAACCTACCAAGATGTATATTACTAACATATAAAATGTTTTT
The DNA here is from genome assembly GCF_049901735.1 of Notechis scutatus. Taxonomy (NCBI): domain Eukaryota; kingdom Metazoa; phylum Chordata; class Lepidosauria; order Squamata; family Elapidae; genus Notechis; species Notechis scutatus. Next base: position 13,822,720 of record NC_142018.1, read on the forward strand.
ATTTATTTTTTATATTTAAAAGAAAATAGCAGTAGCAATAGCCCTTAGACCTATATACTGCTTTACAGTGCTTTACAGCCCTCTCTAAGCGGTTTATAGAGTCAACGTATTGCCCCCAACAATTCGGGTCCTCACTTTACCAACCTTGGAAGGATGGAAGGCTGAATAAACCTGGAACCTGGTGAGATTTGAACTGCCAAATTGCAGGCAGCCGGCAGTCAGCAGAAGTAGCCTGCAGTACTTCACTCTTACCACTGCACCACTGTGGCTCATAATATATACTTATATTTAAAACATTCGCCTTAGTAGTATTGGGCAAAACCATATTTGATTTATGTGAACTTCAGATTAATTAAATACAGCTAATATGATTATTTCCTATTTAATAATCCCTCCCTGTATTAAAAGTACAGCTAGATATAATTTAGTAGGGTTCCAACATGTCTTTACAGATGTGTTGGGATTATAACTCCCATTGATCATTCATTCTGACAAAATTTTCCAGGACGATCTGTAATTAAACCATGCAACATTTTTGAGTAAAAAGACAAGTAAGAACATCATCAAAGGTGGTATTCAGCAGGTTCTGACCTGATGTGGAGAACCAGTGGTGGAAATTTTGAGTAGTTCTGGAGAACTGGCAAAAACCACCTCTCACTGGCCCCACCCGCATCTATTCTCCGCCTCCCAGGTCCCAGCTGATTGGCTGGGTCTTCTTTTGTTGCCCTGCACAGCAGAATGGAGCTGGAAAGTTGGTTAGTGTGGTGGGGAGGGAATGGGGATTTCCTTCCCCTGTCACCCCCACCAATCCAAGCCACATCCACCAAGCCACACTCATAGAACCGATAGTAATTTTTTTTGAATCCCACCACTGATCTTGGGCAAGGAGCCACCATTATGAGATGGAAGGAAAGCCTTAGAAACTGTATGCCTTCCTCCCCAAATTTTCATCATGAAAGCTCAGATTGTTGTTGCATTAAAAAAAATGCTAGCAGGATTGAACTGTAGGTGATAAACAGGCTGAGCCTGAGGGAGGAGTCAAATGCATCATCGGTCTGGAGTCCTTTGTGCCCACAAAAGATCTAAGTCCAACTCACTTTGAATTCTGTGGACTCTTATGTATCACCTTGACTGTTAGTAGTTCAAATTCTTGTTCAGAGGTACCATGAAATAAATCTGTAGTCATTTTATACCTAACCCTGGCTCCTAATTTCTTTTGCCTCACATGAATGAATACTTTTAGACAGAAACAGTCACAGGTTGATAATTTTTAAAATATTGCATTTATGAACATTCACTGTGGTGGCACAGTCTTGCCCATCCCCTTCACTTTGGTCATTACAGGCTTCCGAGGAGGAGGAGCCCTACAGACTAACATAGCAATCAAAAATTTGCCAGAAACTTGGATATTGCATTTATTATCCCATGCTACAGGAGCAATGGCGTGGATCTCAGTTTTGTCAGATGCATAAATTCAGTGCCAAAACGAACTCAGTTTAGAAATCAAGGCAGTATGGTACAAACTCTGAAACTGCCTGCATTAAAAGAAACCCCGCTGATATAAGTGCATCATTGCTGCCACACCGTGAAAACCATTCCGGCAGGTGTCCTTATAATTGAGGGTGGAGGAGGAGATGGGCCCTATAGTGATACAGCTGTGGTCTATAAATTATTGAAGAGAAATTTCACTCGCAGGAGGCATATGTTGCCGAGGCACAGTTGGCTTGTTGTGGAAGCAACTCATTGCCATTCCACTAAGAAAAAAACAGGAACCCTCAAAGACATTCCAGGTACAGCTGCTTAACCCTTTGACCCCTCAAGGCATTTAAAAATGGTCCTCTGCTTTATGGTAGCCTCAAGGTATAAAATACCACGCTTGTTCCTTAGGTGACGTTAAAGAAGTGGAAACTTCCAGAGGCAAAGCATTAAAAGTAATTCCTCTGGGCCTGGCAGTTTTCCATGCAGATCGTTGCTCACCTATCTTCTCCTTTTTGCAGTAACTTCTTTTGACTAAGTTGTCCCATACAACCTAGCCGTTTAACACCATCCTTTAATTTATGCTGAGAACTTCATCTTCTGGGGATAATTGACTTGCATGTGGTTTTTTTGATCTATTATCCTCCGTAATTGTCCGAGTTGTTCCTTATTCATGAAGATCAAAGGGAGCTAGTCATTGTTATATATGTTATGTGCCATGGATTTCATTAGGCATGCTATTAAACAGGTGTGTGTTTCCAGGGGGAGATAAAAAATCAATTCTTCATTTTATTCAGAGGTCTCTTCTGTGTATAGGTAGGATGGGCTTTCTTTTCAAAGGGAGGAAGAACTGGTTACTGGTTCTACTGGTGTGTTTGGTTTGCACATTAACCTTACTGAGAAGTTCAGCGTCAACAGGGTTGATGATGGTCATGGGTGTCCAATGTTCCTGTCTGTATCTCTCCCAGAAAAACTCAGCCCTTCTGAGTTCAGGAACATTAGAGGGGAAGTCCTACTCATATCTATCTGAAATTGAATAGACCGCTGAGAGAGGTTAATGTTTACACAGGGAACTTGTGTGATGGACTACAGTGAAGTGACAATTTTCCAGGGAGGAGATGGGTGAGAAAAGAGGCAGCACAGCCTGGAGATGAATTACAGTCAGAGGGTTAGGATAGCCACTCCCTAGTAGTAGGGGTATATCCGCTGGGTTGAGAGTAGTATAGATTAAGTCTGGCAAGACTCTGTCTACTGTGTGTGAGCAAATAAAAAACTGAACTTGGATAGTTTTACAATGATCTTGGACTAACCCTGAGAACTCTTCCATCTTATATGTGTGAGAAGGGATGGCAGAACCTGGGGAAAGAGTGAAAAGGGGAATTGGCCTAGAATACCAACGTAGCCAGAATAGAACTAAGTTGCAACCCTTCTTAGGTGCCATTGACCCTAAGCAGGTGCCCACTGTTAGCTGAGAAGACTCCTATGCATAGGCTATTAAGCAATAAATCAATTGGGCCATTATGTGTGAAATAGCTCTTTCACACCTGATATTAACCTCTGAATGGGTTAATGTGTAAGACGATTGGGTTTCATTGAATGCTCTTTGTTCAATACTGGGTTTCTACCATAGATCTGATATTTCATCTCTGCTCTATGTGATACATTGGTTGGTGGATGCAATTCAAGGTGCTTATTTTGACCTATAAAACCCTACATGGCATGGGGCCAGGTTTATTTAATAACCCCTGAGTCATGGTGGCGCAGTGGTCCGAGTGCAGTACTGCAGGCTACTTCTGCTGACTGCCATCTGCCTGCAATTTGGCAGTTCAAATCTTACCAGGCTCAAGGTTGACTCAGCCTTCCATCCTTCCAAGGTGGGTAAAATGAGAACCCAGATTGTTGGGGGCAAGATGCTGACACTAGATAGATAGATAGATAGATAGATAGATAGATAGATAGATAGATAGATAGATAGATAGATAGATAGATAGATAGATAATAGATAGAGATGGAGATAGATGCTGTAGAATCGGGTCTTCAAACTTGACTGCTTTAAGACTTGTGGACTTCAACTCCCAGAATTCCTCCTCCAGTTATGTTAGCTCAGGAATTCTGGGAGATGAAGTCCACGAGTCTTAAATTTGCCAAGTTTGAAGACCCTTGGTATAGGGCTTCCTCTTAGAACAGGAGGTTGGACTAGAAGACCTCCAAGATCCCTTCCAACTCTGTTATTCTCTTATTCTGCCTTGTTGTACACTACCCAGAGTCATCTTGTGTGAGATGGGTGGCTATATAATATTTGATAACAATTAATTAATAAGTGAAATATTAGTGATTTCTTGAAATTGTTGCCATCTTAACTTCCCAGAATGGCCGACTTTAATCTTGTAGTGCAGTTAGTTTTGTTGTTTTCTTCCCAGACTGAGACAAATTCTGAAACATTGTAAGGAAACAGAATCGTGTTAATTATTTACGTTAGCTTTCTTTCCAGGACTGCAAATTGTGGTGAAAAATAGAAGAGCAGCCTGAAAGAAAATGGTAACAAATAATAACATGAATCTGTGCCTTAACAAATTAACAACTAAGTGAATGTGACTGAAATGATTAAATAATGAGGAAACAAAACTTTTATAATGGAAAAATAATATAAAAACCTAGACGTTTCAAGATAGTGCTTATGGCAGCTTTCCTCCCCTCTACTTATTTTGTAAATCCCATAAATTGTATCAATGTCTTCAAATGTTATGCTACTCACTTGGGTTGTACACTCCTACCCCTGGAAAGCAACATTTATCCTCTAATGAATAAAAGGTAGATTGTGTGATGACCCAGGGTGGGATACAAAATAAACACAGTCCCAAAAATAGGTGAAGCCCCTTTTATTCCTTCACTTTGCTTCAAAGTTCCAAATATCCTTGACTGGAGACAAAAAACTCCCCCACAAGCAGTTACGAAAAGGAGGAAATGCTGTTTAAACTAAAAAATGCCTATAAATCATAAAGAGTAAAAACAACACAAACCACACTGAAGCAATTAAGGGAACCAGGCAAGATAAGGGCTTGAAGACAGATATCAGAACACACACTGGGAAGGATGCCAAACTCAGAGAGGAACGACAGACTAGAGATATTTCCACGCTTTGTTTTCAGCACTGGCCCATATGCATATCCGTTCTTTTAACCAGTTTTCACAGCTGCAGCCCATGAAGAGGATCAAAGCCCTTTCCTCCCCCATAGACCACACTATTCACATCTCTCCCTTATCCTCTCCTCCCTGCGTGCCCTAGGATGGAGAGGGGATGGGCCTGGGTCCTCCTCTGACTGCCCAGCCAGCCTCTGCCCTTCCCCAGCCTCCTCCACAACCTCCGGAGCCACACTTCCACTCCCTGTCGGCTGTTCTTCCTCTCTCTAGGAGCCAGTCTCCAACAGGGCCATGACAGATTGAGGGTATGTATATGTCTCCTTTATATCTTTTTTTAAAATAAAATGTTATCAGGTGCTTTAAAGCAAAGCAAGCACATTAAAAAGGTGCGGGGTTTTTTGCTTAAAAAAAAAAAAGGCTTACCCAAAGCGAAATGCATTGTCTAATCATATAATGAAGTTTCATTACTGTACTGCTTACTCAGTGTGATTAAAATGCACAAAGAACTTTGTCACTTTGCAAATTTTAATCTAATAGCATTTACGGTATGGGAATAAAATGGTTTATTTTACACAATTTCTCTCGCAATTTGTTCAGAAAAAAATTAAATAAAAACATGCACCCCTCCTTCCGACTTTTGCATAGTCTCCAGAGTGCAGTTGATGTTAGGGTTATTCTTTTACTTATAGCAGATCTCTGATATCTTTGACAAGCATAAATTCAATTGTTAAATTGTTCTACATTGTTGTAACTATGTGCCGGCTAAAACACCGCTATTTAATTCCTTTGAACACCACAGTTGTTAAATACCCTGGAGTGAGGATGTAAAAGAATTTCTCTGCAAAGGCTTCTGGGAAGAGATTTGTATCTTGCTTCCCATCACACTAAGGAAGAGATGATTTCTAGAAGCAAGCAAAATCCAGCTAGTCTTCTTTCCTGATAAGAAACAAATGTTTTTCATCGCTCTCTCCCTCCCATGCTCCTTCCCCACTTCTGTGTGTGTGTGTGTGTGTGTGTGTGTGTGTGAGAGAGAGAGAGAGAGAGAGAGAGAGAGAGAGAGAGAGAATATCCTTGTGTGTGTGTGAAAGAGAGAGACAGGGAGAGAGAGAAAGAGAGAGAGAGAGAGTGTGTGTGTGTATCCCTGTGTGTGTGTGTGAGAGAGAGAGACAGAGAGAGACACAGAGAGAGACAGAGACAGAGAAAGACAGACAGATACACACACATAGAGAGACAGAGACAGACACAGAGAGAGACAGACAGACAGAGAGAGAGAGAGAGTGAGACAGGGAGAGAGAGAGAGAGAGAGAGAGAGATGGGAATAGTGACTTATATTTCCTTTATGATAATGACAAGGAGGGCATTGTTTTAAACTTGCAGCTAAATTCAACAGGGAGCGAATGCAAATAGAGAGGTTGAAATTTTCCATAAGATTCTCAATGGGGATAAGCAGGAAGCAGATGAAGTGTTTTTAGGGAGCTGTTTTTCAGACGTTCAGAAAACACAAGCTATAGTTATCCATAAGGTATTATCCACCTCCAAGAATTGTTACAGAAATTCTTTTACTTCCCACCCAAAAGCTTCATTTTTCTTGGCTCCCTAACAAGAGATCATCAAAATTTCCCATCCACCAACTTTACTGCGTCCTTCCTACATTATCTGGGGAAACCTTGGTAATACTGCCACTGGCCTTTTCTTTTTCCTTAGAGGAAGACCTCTCTCTCCTCTGTCTCTGAATTACTTAGGAGGAGATAAGTGACAATCCTCCTTTATTCTTTGCTTGGATGGGATTTGTGCCAAATATGTGAGTTACGATCCCTTATTAATTAAGAGCTGAAGCCTTTGTTAAAAACATCAAGGTCAAAGAACTGAACGAAAGTTGAAAGGCATGAAAGAAGAAGGCAAGGCAGGGAGAATCCTTGCTTTAAAAAAGAGGCTCATTTCAGGCAGGATCACTTCGAAAACAGTCCCCAAAGAAAGTTCATGGCTTAAATCACAACAAACAAAGCAAAATACCACCACTTCCTGTTGTGGCTCCGATTCCTGAGCCTGTACTGTTAGAGGAAGAGGACTTGGAAGATGAGGAGGAGGAACTGGGAATGCCTTCCTCCCCAGGACCTTCCTCTCTGGCAATGCCTTCCTCCCTGATAATGCCTCAGGTTTCATCAGACAACCGAGAGGAACAGCCTGAGATTAATCAGGAGGAAGGCATATCGGAGCAGCCCCTGACAGGGAGTCAAGAGGAAGACTGTTGGCTTGATCCTAGGCAGCATCATAGGGAGAAACGTGAGCAGCAACGTAGGAGGCGTGGGAGGGTCAGAGAGTGAGCTGAGTCATTTTGCCACACCCCACAGGGGATAAAAGTGGGTGTGTTGTCGGCTAGAACTTTGTATGGGACAAAGTTTAATCTTACTTTAGGTTTTTCATTGTGAATGATTCTTGTGGTCTGCCTTGTAATTCTCCGTGAGTAGCTTTTTACTTGTTATCAATTCGGACTTGGCAGGCAGAGCGTGTTGGAATGCCAAGGACATTATCAGTTCCAAAGAATTAACTCTGTGAAGTCCGAGTCAGCTTGCCTGCCTGTGTTTGTGTGAGTTTGTACTCTTTCATCTTTTGAGAAAGAAGAAAGGTGAGACAGAACACTTCCATTGACCCCAAATCTCTGATCTTCAACATGGGTTGCTATGAGTTGGGACTTGTTTTTTTTAATCTGGTTTAAGGTTGACACAGCCTTCCATCCTTCCAAGGAGGGTAAAATGAGGACCTAGATTGTTGGGGGCAACAGGCTGACTCTGTAAATCACTTAGAGAGGGGTGTAAAGCACTATGAAGAGGCATATAAGTCTTAAGTGCTATTGCTATTTAAGCCATGGTGGCACAGTGCTTAGAATGTAGTATTGCAGGGTAATTCTGCTGACTGCTAGCAGTTCGTTCCTCACTGGCTTGAGGTTAATTCAGCCTTCCATCCTTCCGAGGTCAGTAAAATGAGGACCCGGATTGTTGGGGGAAATAGGCTGACTCTGTAAACTGCTTAGAGAGGTCTGTAAAGCACTATGAAGTGGTATATAAGTCTAAGTGCTATTGCTGTTACTGACTTTTTGGTGTGCAAACATTCCAAAACTCCCAAAACAAAATGAAATAGGTTTTCTCCTGTTTTTCAAAGCCCACTTCAAAATGAGTTTTGTGGGTATTTGGGGGTGGTTGCTCTGCCTTTGGAGGTCTTTAATCAAGAAACTGGGCTGACAGTTTCCTTAACTGTTTTGGTTAGAATGGGATTTTAAAGAGTCACCTTGCAGCAAGATGGGTGGCAAACAAATTTAATAAATAAAGGAAATAAATTCAATTTCTCCCCGTTACAGTTTTAATAGCAGGGATCGGGTTAGATAGCCTTAGCAATCTGCCATCGCTAAGAACTTGAAGAAAGGGCTGCAACTTGAGTTGAAGGCAACCAACCATAGGCTGTACCAACTGCAATGTGTGCTCTCAAAATTGTGCAGATTATGATTGCAGTTGAGGCCAGGATTTTCATTGCTAAACTAGGCAGTTATTAAGTGAGTTGTGCCTGAACTTACAGCCTTTTGTAACTTTCTCAAGGGAGAAAGCAATGCTGGTCTGTTGTTGCAGTGCATCAGGGTTGATGGAGTTTTTGTTAATCGGAGGCAGCTTCACAAAGTATTTCCGAGCTGTTAATTTTAATCTTCTTCTCCATTAGCTTTTCAAGTTGCTGTAAATATGAAAGAAAAAAGAAGAAGGGTGTCAGGTAGGGTTGTTATCGCTGGGAATGAACACTACATTTGCTGCAAATTAATTTTGCAAACTGAGTAGCACCTTTGTGGAAACACAGGAATTTCTGCCTCTTGGTGAGAAACCCAGCTCAGTTGACTTGAGAAAGGAGAAAATACTTTTTCAAAGGACAGCAGCAAGGGAGGACTTTGAAATAAAAGGAAGAGCCTGTAGGCCAAGTAGTCATAGGAACCATTCTATGTCCATGTTCTTGCTCTGCCAAAGGTCCTTATTGTTCAATTCAATACCCTGGGAGTCTCGGGATTCAGGATTTAGATTTTAGAATTGCCCATAACCCCAGAGTACTCACTAGTGGTATTCCCAAAGTTCAACATTGTTTGTTCTGGAATAGGAATGGGGTCATTTCAAAGTACCATCAATTTCTTCAAATTAGGAAGAGGTTTTGGCCTCCTTTGGGAATATTTGCACATTTTGAGATGGGACAAACTTATTAAATGACCTCTGAAGCACAAGTGGGAAACTCTGTGCCTGCCTCACCAGCATGATAAGAAGCCCTTGGTTTCATTTCAGTTGTTGTTTTTTTGGAAGTGATAGGTTGAGATGTCTGTAAGGAATAAGATAGTGTTTCTGGCAAATCTGAGCACTTGTTGTGGGTAGAGGTGGAATACTGATAGCCCTCAAATTGTGACCACAATTGAGCTGAAAATTTCTGTTGCTAAGCTAGATAGTTGTGAAGTGAATTTTTCCCCATTGTAAAGTACAGCAGAGTAGAGTAGAGTAGAATATGGAATTAGAATAGAATAGAATAGAATAGAATAGAATAGAATAGAGTAGAGTAGAGTAGAGTAGAGTAGAGTAGAATAGAATAGAACAGCATATAGAATAGAATATAGAATATAGAATATAGAATATAGAATATAAAATATAAAATATAGAATAGAATAGAATAGAATAGAATAGAATAGATTTATTGGCCAAGTGTGATTAGACACATAAAGAATTTATCTCCAGTGCAGAATGACCTTTCTTGCCACAGTTGTTGAATAAATCACTGTAGTCGTTAAGTTAGTAACATGGTTGTTAAGTGAATCTGGCTTCCCTGTTGACTTTGCTTGTCAGAAGGTTGCAAAAAGGACACTGCAACCATCATAAATATGAGCCGGTTGCCAAACATCTGAATTTTAATTTAGCGACCATTCTAAAGGTAAGCCACTTTTTTTTCAGTTAGAATGGTCACTAAATGAACTGGTTGTAAGTTGAGATGTATGCCAGGAGATCAGAGTGGGGAGAATCTGGATGATGACACAGGTAAGTTTTTAAGTAAAATCTCTGTTCTTTACCAAAGGATAGGCTCATAGATTTCCACTGCTCTCCTCTCCTCTGCCTTCTGTGCATCCATGCATCAGGCACTTCACCCAGCTGTTCCTCCTTTTCCTCATCAGCCATACCAGACCTGAGGCTGTTGACTCTCCCTCTGAAGACTGACGGATGGCCCAGGCTCTCTCTCTCTCTCTCTCTCTCTCTCTCTCTCTCTCTCTCTCTCTCTCTCTCTCTCTCTGCAAGCTTCATTCTCTCCATCCCCTCAGAGTTCTCAGGTTGCCTTGACCCTGATTCCCACACCTTCTCCTCATCTGATTTGGCTGCTGGAGGCACCGGCAGCTGACAGGCCACAACAAATCCATCTGACTTTCTCTTCTTGTGGAGACATGTACTTATTTATGCTCGTATTTGATGCCTCTTCATTACAATGAGATTTCTCGTGGTGAGATCCCAGTGTAGCCATACAGGTTCATAAACAGATGACAGCCAGCCAGGAAAAAATGCAATCCCTCCTATCAAAATAATCAGCTTCCAATTGGAAAATTCTTCCACCCACTCCTCTGTGTGCCAGCAAACAACATTTTTATCCCATCAGGAAATTATAGAAGACTAAAGACACTCGAACAAAGCATTGGCACTTGGCAAACACAATAGGTGATACAGTCTCACTTTGGGAATCCCCTTCCTTCTCCACAACTAAAAACAGTTCTATTTCATGTTGGTAATACAAAAGTCCAACATACCTCAAATAGTACAGAAGGGCGGGGGGAAGGAAAAGGAAAAGCTGTGAAGAGGATTTGGGGTTAGTCATCATTGAGGAAGAATTCTGTAAAACATATTCTGCAGGTGACAAGAGAAAGCAAGGAGAGAGGCTTGTTACTGTTGTGATGACATTCTTCTGATCACATTCTATCAGGCTATTATATCCATGTCAGTAAATGCATCTCAAGAGAAAACTGCTCTTGTTTGTGCAAAAAAGCAAATGCTCATAAGCAGCCTCTTTTTAGAATGGAATCGGTAGGTTTTTTTTTTTTTTTGCTTCCTTAGATTTTTGCAGTGGCCATAATCAAAATAACAGGTTTTTGTTAGGGCTGCCTCAAAGGGAAAATATGTGATGCGGAGATAGAATTTACTCCACCCTATTTGGAAATCAAACCAGGTAAAGGGAGGCTGGATCATTATCCCCAGAAAAGCAGAATCTATCATGTGAAGTATTAGTGCCGCTTTACAAAACCCTAGTAAGACCATACCTAGTACACTGCAACTGATTTTGGTCACCATACTACAAAAAAGATGTTAAGGCTTTGGAAAAAGTTCAGAGAAGAGCAGCTAAGATGATCAAAGGCCTGGAGACTAAACCATACGAAGAACGGCTTCAGGATTTGGGTTTGGGTAGTCTAGAGAAAAGAAGAATTAGGGGTGACATGATAGCAGTATGCCAGTATTTGAGGGGCTGCCACAAAGAAGAGGATGGTCAAATTATTCTCCAAAGCACCAGAAGGCAGGAGTAGAAATAATGGTTGGAAACTAACCAAAGGGAGAAGCATAAGCGCACCAATGTGCCTACCGTCCCTGTCCTATTGTTTCTTTTATTTTCCTTATATGTACCCATTTCATGTATTCATAACTATGTATATACTTATACCTATTATCTTGTAAGCGATTGACAAATCAAAATAAATAAATAAATAATAAAATAAAATCTATCTATCTATCTCTCTCTTCCCCCAGATGCATTCGCTTTCTCTCTCTCTCTCCCCCCCTCCCCCTATCAATATTATCAACTCTATTACACATTCTGAATGCACAAGAAGGAAAAGATGTCTACTATGAACTGGGTTTTTAAAACCTGGTGATTATAGAATGCTGGCTTGTGGGAATGGGAAGTACAGAGCTAACCCCCTGGGCACGTCATCATTGATTTTAGTAAGCATAGATACTTATTTGATTATGGTACTCTACCTCACCTCTGCTTTTCAATCTTATTTCCCCTTTCTTTCTTTCTTTCTTTCTTTCTTTCTTTCTTTCTTTCTTTCTTTCTTTCTTTCTTTCTTTCTTTCTTTCTTTCTTTCTTTCTTTCTCTCTCTCTCTCTCTCTCTCTCTCTCTCTCTCTCTCTCCCTCCCTCCCTCCCTCCCTCCCTCCCTCCCTCCCTCCCCTCCCTCTCATCTTCGCTGCATTTGGCAAGTTTATTTGCGTTTCCGGTTCGTGACCTCATTCTTTCCTTTCTTTTGAGTGTGAACTTTGCTGCTGTGTTGGCACAAAGCCTGCCTTGATTATCACGAAAGAATTGTGTGCAACAGAAATCCTGGCTTACATAATTATGATGAAATAACTTGTGTTATTTTAGCAACAGCAACATAGTAACTTCAAGGTAAATCTGTCAGAGGCAGCAGTAATTACACAGTAATTCATTTTAATGCATTTGCATTACAAGCTGATGATGCCACTGATAACACGTCTTGCCAACCTTATGAAAGCTTGGGGAATCTATATAGCCAGTGTGCAAAACACACAAACGCAGCAGCCCAAACTTGATGGAACACATTAGTGGCTTTGTCTAGGTCGTCTGGGAGTAGAAGCAAGACTTTTTCTTTGTAAAAATGAGTAGATCAATATGGAATCAAGTTTAAATTCTGATTTTCTTTTCTCTTTGCTAGTTTGGGGACCAAAGGCTCTGTCAAAAGGTATCTCGCTTGAGTCAGAAAATGCTTTTTTGTTTTATTTCATTATTTCCCTCCTCCCCACCTCCATGTATTATTATTTATTGCTTTCCAGAAAGAAGTAGAAATAATTAAAAAATAAAATAAAATAAGAAACCAGGACAAGAAAAAAGCAGAAAAGGGAAAAATATTAATATGTATACATATACACATACATATACAGCAGATTAATATTATATGTTTTCAATAACTGAGCAATCATACTTAGATCATGATGGTCAAGGGTTTAGTGTGTGTGTGTGAGAGAGAGAGAGGGAGGGAGGGGGAGAGATGGAGAGAGAGAGGGAGAGGGAGGGAGGGAGAGAATTGGCTTTAATTCCATTCTCCTTTGGAACGTTGAGTCAGTTCAATTTGAATCGTCACTGTAATTTGGAGTATTGAACCAATTTAATTTAATACATTAGATGGTGTGACCAACACTTCAAACAGAACGACTTAAAGAACTTTCTTGAGTTACCATGCTGTTTGAGTTCAGATGTTTTATTCTGGATTTCTTCCTTTGTGCTCTTCTATGCTCTTCTGGTTGACACTAGATACTTTAAGTTTTCACTGTCAACCAAAGACATATTTGTCTAGCTTTGATTAAATTTGTATGGGTATGTCTAGTGATTACTTTTGGCATTCTTTTTTTTTTTTTTTATCATCTCTTATGGATTCCTTTCATGGCTTTTTAAGTGGTAGAGAATTTAGCTGGTTTTAGGGTAAAAATGGTGATAAGTTGAACTACTTGAAGCCAGCTTTGGAACTGTGGTAGTAAGAAAAACTACAATACTATTCTTACAAAACTATAATAAATAAAGCCCATTGTTAGGTCATTGTTAAATATGAAATAAAGGTCATTGTTCATAACTGACAAAGTCATCAGGAGGTGGAATATTTTGGACACATTCATTTTCAGTAGCTCATTGGTTCCTATATCCCAAAATGTGATGGTTTTCCTTCTGTAGTTACACAAATGAAACTTTCTGGAAGATAACATAGTGAGTGTTTTCTCCCATCCACACTCCACTTTTTAAATTGTTAAAGAAATATGAAGGATTCAGAAACTGCCTAAAGTTAGTTTTGCTGTCTTTGCAGGGTTTGTAAAAGTCATGGGAATATGAGATGGACTGGGAGTTTAATTACACAAATCTCCTGATATAAGACCTTATGATTGACCTAAATCTTCTCAAATTGGTGACGGGCCACTTTCCACATCCTGACAAGTGATGGGAAGCAATCCTTATGAATTCCCTTAAGATGTTACTATAAGGAGAAACCAAGGAAACAAAACCCAGCATGCCAACTAAGGCTGCTGAGAACCACTTATACAGAAGAAATAAATGCTACATGGGATTAATAAAATGTTGATGAGAAATCCAAAGATGAGGTTCAGGGAATTAGTTGAAGAAGCAGACTGATATTTTATGACATAACTAATTACCCAAGCAAGAAAAAGTGATTATAATGATTAATTGCTTTGACTTTTTTGTGGGAGAGTTAAGCAAAGGCAAAAGGATAGTTTGGTGCAAAATGAGTTTAGGATATCATCAAACATTGTAGCTCAGCTGCATGCAGTCAATCTGAATTCTATATCTTTATCTGCCATACATTTACGTGTAGACAGACAGACTTGCTGTATGGAGGTAAATTTATATCTCATCCTTCTAGCGCATAAGCTTTAGTTAAGGCTACTTGCAAAGAGTTGTCTGGTGATAAAAAGAAAAATATGGTGCAGGTTATTGTTGGAAGAAAAATCCGGTCTGGTTCCAAGATGGAAGAAAGGCAGAGGAAATAAAATGGAGGCTGACTGGCTGCAAGAAAAGGTTTATGAGCAGAACCAACAACAGCAGGTAGTTCTGGGACAGCTGACAAATTAGTATGATGAGTACATGCATTTTTATAGGGTTCTGAGATGCTGCTAATGGGGTTATGCAATGTAGTGAGACTTGTGTCTTTTGCTATTGTAGTGGTGGTGGCCTTTCTTTAATGGCTACAAAATATCCATTTCTAAAGACTTCAGGCATCTGCTGGAGGCTGTTTCACTATGCAGAAAGTCTGTGTCTGCTTTCTGACTTTAAGAACATGTTTCTCCATTTCTCCTTTGGGGAAATATAATATTCTGCCTCTTTTAATATACCCCAAAATATTTCATTCTGGGGTGGGGGTTTTTCCCCACACTATGTTAACAATCACACAGGTCAAATAAAATGTATTTTCCCCATAAAATCAACACTATTGGTTTATGGGAAATCTTTGGCAATGAACAAGGAGGATCTCTAATTGAATTATTTAGGTGTAGCCATTATAAAGTCCCTTTCTCTTACCTCAAGGTGGACTTCTGTGAGCACTTAGGGAATATCTCAGTGATGCAGTTGGTGGTTCTTTCAAAATCCTGGTTGAACTCTGGAATACATGTCCTCTTCTTGTGACTCAGCGATGGCTATCTCTTTAGTTCACAGGGGAGCTCTGGGACACAAAAGGGAGAAGGTTACTTGCTTCTGTAAATCTCAACAGCAAGGCAGCAAGAAACACAGTTAATTGTAGATAAGACTTAATTGATCAAGGCAAATTTCAAAATTGAGCAGTCCAAAGTCAATAAGGGGAGATAGTTTTGAGGTCCCTAGCATGAGGCCCAGACCAATAACAACCGTAAAGCTATCTAGTATGAGAGCGTATGATAAAAATAAGGGAGGTGTAACTACATAGCTTTATACTAATGAAAGTGGTATTTCATTGAAGGAAACCAAATGTTGCATTAGATGGACTACGTTCTGATGGTTCTAGTCCTCAGTTTAGGAAGATAACATTACATTCATGAAAACATAAGAAGGGTCCTTCTCTTCACACACACATCTACCTCAGGTTGGAAGAATTACATTTCACTAAGAGATTTATATGGTTTTAATTCTCTTTCTGTGTGTGTCTCTGTCTCTCTATCTCCCTCTCCCTCCCTCCATCTCTTACACACACACACACACACACACACACACACACACACACACTCACAGGTGAAGAGATTAAACAAGCTAGTTTGCTCTCAGCCATATAAGATGAGAATCCAGTGTTATCATTTCTCCTGATTACTATCTTCCGCAGGTAATTATACTTCTCCTTTGCACATAATTAAAGCAAAGTTTGATTTCTATTCATTCTTCACACTGGTAAAATTATCAAGTTACTTCTTGACTAATTATTTTTTTTTGTAGCATAGCAGTGTAGCATATCCCTGTCACATCCCATTTAACAAATATAAAATAGCTCTGAATCAGACTTCATACAGCCTGGAACTCTTATTTTAAATGATATTAATTTGTAACAGGAAAATCTTTAGATGAATGCAATCCTACTTTCCAATTAATTATTTTAGAATCAAATTGGCATATATTTTTAAAACATCTTTTAAAACCTTCACATGTTTCTGCTTTCCCAATTTCTTTTCTTTGTTTTTTTTTTAAAAAAACAGTTTATCCAAAATGCACTTTATTTGCTCAATTTCACTGCATTAATACTTAATTTAATGGATCGCTATATAG
This sequence comes from Notechis scutatus, assembly GCF_049901735.1. Lineage (NCBI taxonomy): Eukaryota > Metazoa > Chordata > Lepidosauria > Squamata > Elapidae > Notechis > Notechis scutatus. The sequence goes on from NC_142018.1 coordinate 13,838,633, forward strand.
TAGACTTTGGATGAGATAGACACTATTTTTGGTGTGCTTTATGTGTAAAATGCATAACGTGCACAAAAGATTGTGTTATAAATTTGCATTCAGGTTGAATAGACATTCTTTTTTTAAAAAAAAAAAACAAACTTTATTGATTATAGAACTAAAATAAAATATCAAACAAACACATACACAACACACACAAAAAAAAAGAGGAAAAAAGAAAATGATTAAAAACTAACAATTCTACTATCGATAGTCTATGGTTCCTTGTTTGTTATCAATATTGGTGATATATTTACAAATACATCTTATTGCAAATATATAATTACTACCTCTTTTACATTTTACGTTGTTTACTAATATATTTTCTATTTTTGTTCTATCCAGTCATACCAGCATCCCCATCTTCTATAATATTCTGATGTTTCTTTTTCCTTAAGTGCTAAGGTTAACTTATCCATCTCTGCACAGGCTGTTATCTTCTGTATAACCATCTCCTCTGTTAGAATATCTGCTTGTTTCCAACACTGCAAAGGTTATTCTGGCTGCAGTAAGAATGGACATTCTATTTTAGTAGAACCCCATTTTCTTATTATAGCAGAGTTTTATTGATACTATTTATTTCCTATTTGGTTCCAAAACTTTTTAAAATAACTTGAAAAAGTTGGAAACAAAAATGTCAGATATTAAATATTGTTGGTTTAAGTTCAGAAGAAAATTGCACACACACACACACACACACTCATTCATTCATTCATTCATTCATTCATTCATTCATTCATTCATGGTAGGCTTGTAAATGAAACTGGCCTCAAATGGATATGTGCAAATGATGACATTTGGAGGAAAGTGATTGTACCATGGTTTGCTGCTGCAAACTAATTTAGTATATATATCCATCCACCCACCCTACTTGGAGATTCTGGAAGTAGTAACATTTATGACTATGCATCTTGAGGAAGCTTGCTTTGTTCAACTACATGAACAATAATACCATAACTCCTGGAAACCTTTCTCCCTCATGAAAAGCCAGGCTTTTGAATCTGAAAGTAATTGCTTGATTAATCAGTTGATTAATGCTTTGATTAATCCTTTGATCCAATTAATGCTTGGAGTCCCAGATTTTTAATCAACAATGATTTTGACCGAGGTCTATATAAAAGATGGTTGTCTGGAGCCAGAGGGAATTTTAAAGCAACATGATACATGTCATTCAGTTTGCATCTTAATTGAAGTCAAACTTTGTTTTGATTAGATCAGTTTTAAATGAACTCATCAAACTAGCCAAACTAATCAAAGTTGAAGTTTGACTCCAGAAAAAAAAAAGCAGCACAGTGAATTAATTCAAGACAACGTTAATTGAAATTCTCCAAAGAATGTATATTCAAACTCTAGCATTTAGTGATGGCAATGGTTACATCACATAAGGATATTTCCAGGTTTAAGTCAGATTCTCACTTCTTTTTGTCATTACTGACATTCAGTATCAATGTTTTCATGAAGGACAGATAACTTCAAGAATCAAATGGTATCACTAACTGGTGGATTTATCTTTTTTTAAAATTTGCCTTCCTGGAGTTTTCTTTTTAAATCCATTTTTGTCATCAGTTTGCAATGCAAGCAAAAGTCTACTCACAGATTCATAGGCTTTGTTGTGCACATTGCTGATAATGCACGTGCTTTTTCTTTTCTTTTTTGCCTAAAGGGCTTTTTGAAGTTTCAGGGTAGCCCAATAAAGCAAGGATCAAACTCAGCAGCCTCCGAAGAGTGTCCTCTATGTCAGTGTGATTTTATTCTCTTTATTTGTTGTGGATCAGGATCAAAGACTCTGTAAGCAAAAATGTATGGAGAAAGAATTCAAAATGCTGAGTAAAAAAATCCTCCCACGTTTTATATTTTAATTAATTCATTTTGTTACATTAAGTGAACGTCATCTATCCATCTATTTTGGACTGATTCTATCCAAGTATTGGGCTTAGGACAATTGCCTCTCCATCAGACATATTGTTTGATATCCTTTTATCTTTAAATATTTTTAAGAAGCGGTTTTTCCTTTGTGTAATTAAGTTGGTCTCCCCTGGACTCCACTGTCACATGCATTTGTGTGTGCAGGTTTCCCTGCATATGCACTGTGGAATACTGCTGGTGTTAGGCTTAAGGGATCCCCAAACCCTGAAATATGCAGGGATAACTACATTCCATTTTACATACTGATTTGGAAAGATCCAATTTGCTAAGCTCTTATCGGAATGGAAAGCAAATGAGATACCCCTCCATTCATACAACCAGCATGCGAGAGAGAGAACATAAAATGTTTGTACATAATTATAAACCACAAACCACCAATAAAAAAAAGCTTAAACAAATTGTTATGATATAAATGCTTTCATTTTGATCTCTGAGTGCAATCTATTATCTACAATGTTAGGATGTGTGGGGTGATGAGGCATCTATAGTTTTCTAGATGTTATGCTTCAATCCCAGTTGTTCTTATACAAAATTCTCCAGGATTATTTTTTTCTTTTTCACAGGGAAATCATTGAATAACTTTGTAGTATGGATGTGTAAGTATTCCATTCAAGAACTCAATCTAAAGATTACATTTATTTATTTACATGAAATCAGTTTATGTAGCTACACATCACCCGTAGTACAAAAAAAGAAATGTCCCTTTGGGTGGTTGATAACATTTAATAGTAATATTAATAAGGATTAAAAATCCACAGTGGCCACCAAACATACACTCAGACAGAACAGTGAACAAAGCTTTTCAACACATTCTCTAACTTTGACTTTAACTGACTTTCTAAACAGAATCATCGATTTAATAAGAATCAAGTACATACAAACTAGATCCATCTGAACAGTGTCTAAAGCATTTCATACAAATGGAATCCAACTGGTTTGGCTAGGACAATCCACGCTGAAAAGCTTGACAAAATCAGATTGAAATTAATGATTCAAAATATATTTTTTCACTAGTCTTTGTTAGATATTCAACATTAATGTCAACTTGTTTTTTTTTGCTATTGTATCTCTGTTAGACCTTTCCCCTTGAAAGTTTAAAGCACTTTAAGATTCTTCCTTTATTTTATTCCTGAAGCAGATCCCCATGACCAGGTTTGGGGTGGGAGAAAACGTGGGAATGTGCATGGTGACATGTGGGAATGACCTAGGAAGGCAAGAGAGAGAATGAAGGGCCTTGGGAGACGGTGGGAGGGAGAGCCTCAGCCTAGACATCCATCAAGCAAAAGGTGTCTCAGCCCACAGGAGAAAAAGGGCATAGGAAACATCTCAAAAAATACCCAGCTAGTTTTCTAGAGAGTAACTTCTGAGATGTTCCTCATGTCCCCTTTCCTCCTAAGGGCTGAGATACCTTTTGCTTGATGGATGTCTAGGCTGCGGCTCTCCCTCCCGTTTCCCAAGGTGTCTCACAGATCATTACAGTGATTGATTATGATCTTGAACTGGTTGATTCTTCCTGATCCAAAGCATAGCTTGACATCTATATGGCGCTATCCCATGAATTTCTATGGCACATTTTCTATTTGAAGAGGCCATACCTATCTGACAATGTAAGATTTACCCCATGGTCTTATAAAACAGTATGATTTTTTTCTTCTTCTTGCATAATCTACTATTTTAGTGAGGTGTGTGTTTGTGTGTGTATGTAGGGGCAATTTCCCCATTTGTTTTCAAAAATACTACTCCCTCCTCACCAATTACTCTATCTGTAATGCTTTCTTTATCTGGCATTTCCAATAATTTTATTCATGTTTGAACGACTCTTGTCTCTGTATACTCTACAAAGTGTCTGTGTGAATGACTGTGTAAAAGAAACAATTGTAGGTGGAAGGAAAAGAAGTGAGAAAGTATTCAGTTTGCATTTCATATCTGTGAGCAAATTTATTTTTAATTTCTTTCCTCTTAATGTTGCTAAAAATAGACGAGTCCAACAGATACATCTATAGCTTCTCCCTCCCACAGATGCTTCCAAAAAAGCTCACCAGCAAATGAGGACCTTTATAATAAAGCCTGTGCTACATTTGTAATACTTAATTCTCTGCGTTTGGTTGAAATGCTCTTTATAAAATCTGGGGGTGGCTGAGAGATAGGAAGAGTTTTGGAGAATGAATGATGCGGTAAACAGTCTGCTAACATAGCTCTCGTATGGGCAGGCTGACAATTGATAAGGGAGGAAACAGGGCATTTTTGGCCTAAAGGTGCTTTTGCAAAAGGCAGCTGGATTTTGTTTTTCCTGGAAGACATTTCATTTCTCAACCAAGAAGCTTCTTCAGTTCATCTTGGATGAGATGCAAAACATCTTCAGGGAAAAACCAAGTCCAGATGCCTTTTGAAAAAGCACTTTGGGGACAACCATGACTTGGATGATGGAGAATTTCCACAGGACGTTTTTGGATGTGGGCACTAAAAAGTGACTATCCATCTTACTATTAGTGGTATCTATCTCCTTTACATCCTCCCCTTCTTTGCTTAAGTCAGCCTATTCAGCAGGTGGCAGAATCTAGACCCATGATGGCGAACCTATAGCACGTCTGCCACAGGTAGCATGCAGAGCCATTTGTCCTGGCACGCGAGTTGCAGACAAACTTACCTCACTACACATGCACGCACCTCACAGCTGATTTTTGGCTGGTTTGAGGCCTTTTTTGGACTCCCACAGGTTTGAGGAAGACTTCTGCAGGCTTTTCAGGACAAAAACTAGGCCTGTTTCATCACTTCCTGTTTTTCCGGAAATACCGGAAGTGATGAAATGGGCCTAGTTTTCGGCCTGAAAAGCCTGCGGAAGCCTGCAGAAGTCTTCCTCAAGCCTCTGGGAGGCTGAAAAAGGCCTCAAACCATCTGAAAATCAGCTGTGATGCGCAGTGGGGTGGGTGAGTGGGTGGGGATTGCACATGCATGTGTAGGGGGCGTAGGGGGGCACACATTGCCTTCTGGGTGCTGGCACGCGAGCACAAGTGTGTAAGCGTGCACACAATTTTTGGCACAGGTGCCCAGAAAGGTTAGCCACCACTGATCTAGACAGAAAGCATAGTCTTCTGCACATGTACTCATTCTGATGGGCTTCTGTTCCAGATGAAAGCAAAGCAAAGGAAGATTGGGTAGAACATTGAATGCTTTGTGGATTTGTTCCCCCAGGTTTGCCCAATCAGAAAGTAAATGGAGCCACCAAGAGTCCACCAAGAGCACTTCCAACAACGCTGACTGGGCAAGCTACTTGTATATAAACAGAGAGCAAACCCCACTTCTTTCTAACACTGATGATGTTACCTAGCTAGGTAATGAAATGTCTGCAAGAGAACAACCAAGTTCAGTGAGTACTAAGGATCCCCAAAAGTAAATGTCAATGGGGATCAGAAGTATGGTTCTTAAGGTCTTCCTCCAAGGCCATACTCAGTTTGAAAAACAAACAAATGAATTTAGTAACCTCTTTTTCAGTCTAGTTTTCGGATCAGGGGCTGATTTTGGTTAGGGCTGCAGCATTTAAATTTAATTTTCTCTTCCTCCAGTTCTACAACTCCAATTTTGACTGTATTTCATTTGTTAACAACTTTTTTTTGGATTGCATAGTTGCATTATTGTTTTAATGAATTGCTTCATGCTTAACCTTGTGCTTATTGTTATATACTGGCTGGATATTCTACATACAGTTTCTTTACTACTTGGGATGCAGTTTACTGTTTGGCAGAAGAAAGCCTAATTTGAATATTGCATTGAAAGGCAGATTGTTTTTATCTATAATTTATAGGGCTGGAATTGTTTGAATTGAAGGTCAAAAACCAAAACAGGAAAAAATTATGTATACACATCAATAGATTTGGAGAGCTGTGTCTAAAAGTATTGAAGATTCAAAGATTACTATATAACTGAGCATCTAATCAAGACTATAATTGTCATAAATCCAATGAGTCTTCTCTAAATCTATGGAAATCTCTCACTTAAAGGCAAGAGGAATCTCTCTTCTTAGAAAGAATGAAAATACAAGTGTGATGAAGTCAGCTTTTCACACCAAAGGAGGCACAAAAGCATGTGAAGATGTTCTGTTGCTTTCAGGAACTAAAGACAGTCTCCTCAGTGCTGAGAGATTTCCTTTTTGGCAAACAGGATGACAAAAGTTGCAATGGTCAAGAAAAAAAAAACACTTTATGAGACAGGCAGAAGATGTTTACTAGGTTGTAGATTATGATGATTGTAAAGCAAGTCAACAGGTAACTGAGCCAATTTTATGAACTTTGTTTTGCAGCAGCTGTTAAGCAAATGTGGCAATCATTAAGTGAATGCTGTGGTCTTTAAATGAACCCATTGTGTGCTGTGAGCTGGGTTTTGGTGGCAAAAAAGTTATCAGTTGCGGCCACAGGACCATGGGATGCTGCAAATGGCCATAAATGCAAGCCCAGTTGCTGAGCGCCTTCAGAATCTTAGAACTGGATTGTAACTAGCTTTTTGGAGTAGTGCAGTGGCCTAGAGGTGGAGCTCTCCTCTCACAATCAGGAGGTTGTGAGTTCAATCCTAGGTAGAGGCAGATATTTCTCTCTCTGGGCACAATGAGAATATGTCTGCTGAACAAAACTCTGAATTGGCGACAGGAAAGGCATCCGGCCATTAAAACACTCTGCTAGCTCCATTTAGTTGCCCAGACTCCATCTCGTAAGGGATTATGGGGTCATTAAACAATGATGATTATAAGTAGTTTTTTGGGGGGAGAGATCCATGTATATATGAGTCCTGGAAGACAATTTCATATGAGTGAAACCAGGGGTGGGATTCAAATTTTTTAACAACTGGTTCTGTGCGTGTGGCTTAGGTGGTGGGCGTGGCTTGGTGGTCATATTATTGGCTGGCATGGCCAACTCAACATCACTCACATCAAGGCACGCATCTCCTCGCCTGGCCTCTCAGACTGTGGGGATGCTGCAACAGTCGTAAGTGTGAGAAATGGTCATAAGTCACTTTTTTTCAGTGCCATTGTAACTTTGAATGGTCACTCTACACAAGCAAAGTACCAGCAAAGGAGGAAAAAAAACCTCCACCAAGAATGTAATAAGGGTAAACGGAGAGGCAGTTTCTGTAAGCAACACCAGAATGTTTCCTTCCTGCCTTCCTTACAGGATTAGTCCAGTAATTTCTTCTAACAACCGGTTCTCTGAACTGCTTAGAATGTTAACAACCTGTTCTAGTGAATAGGTGTGAACTGGTAGAATCCCACCTGAGTGAAACCTTAGCAAAGTCCACTGGTTCCATATGGCCTCTGTGGGCACGGAAGCTCACAATTTGCATCCTATCTCCTTGTTCTGCCCCAGTGGTGTAATTTGATGATGATATGTATGCAGCTGCTCTGAATCATTTTTATCCCTGTACAATAGGCCATTCTGTATAGCATGAGGGATTTGGTAAAGGCAACAAGGAAGACTTGAAGCAATAGATTAGACTCCTGCTGGCAAGCTCCATGTTAATACGTTGTCAGAACAATGCTGGGAATGAACGGGGTGTTAATGTAGTGACAACCAGCAGGAAGGGTGTTTGCATGCACTATTTAATGTGGCATTGAAATCGCGCAAATATTATCTTTCTGACAAGCTAAGGCCATGCATACACCAGCACTGTTGCTTGAAGTGGAAGCCCAGAAACCCTCCCTCACCGATATTATTTATGGAAATCTGGAATGTGTGAGGAAAAAAATTAATTTCTGATTTATTTCTACTTTTGTATTTCATGCTACAGAAAGATGCACAATAAAAAAAAAAAAACAAAACACAACCGCTCCTTGGAAAAAATGGTGGTGTTCTAGCAAGATGTAAGACTTTTGAATCTGTTTTTGTTTACATTTTCATCCTGCCCTGTTGGCCTCCAGAATGATTTTCTTGTTAGATCTGCTGTTTCTGTCCACCATTTATAGAAGCGATATTGTTCGGGACTTTCAAGTATGCTGTTAGTTACTCTGAGTAGTTCACCTTGGCACCTCATTGAGGGATCTTAATGTTAATGATGAAGTTTAGTGACGAAGCTAAAGACTAAACTATTTTGTGTGATGTACTCTATTGGGAATGTTTAAATGAGTTGAAATCAGTCCTCCTAGCTGATAGTAGAAGTCTCAGTCAGTAATTCAAGGACATATCTTTTTGATTAAAAAGACGTTAATTAAAGAATGAAGAAAGCTCTTAAAGAAGAAATCCAACCTATATCAAGTATAAGATATAAATCCTATTTATCTCAGATGCAGTTTCATTTTTTGAACTTTTTCCTCCCCCTGAACATCTTATGCTTTCATTATAAGGATTGTTTATAACAATCTGCACCTAGTTATAATGAAAGAGGAGGCTCTTGAAAAATTCTTCTGGCTTTTTCAGTGTAGCTCTCTCTTGATAAAGCTGCTGTGGTGTCAAGGAAGAGCATAGCTCATTGGTAGAACACATGCATCATAAAGTTGTGGGCTCAGTTCCTGGGAAATGCATCTGAAATTGGACACATGTGGCCAGGAACTAACATCCAGTATAAACAATTAGGAGGTACAGCTTCTTATATTTGAGGTAGGAACCAGTGGTGGGATTTATTTATTTTTTACTACTGGTTCTGTGGGTGTGTCTTGGTGGGCGTGGTATGTCTTGGTGGGTGTGTCTTGGTGGGCATGTCTTTGTGGGCATGGCAAGGGAAGGATACTGTAAAATCTTCATTCCCTCTCCACTCCTTGGGGAAAGTTATGGCAAAATCCACATTCCCTCCCCACCACGCTAACCTGCTTTCCAGCTCCATTCTCCTGTGCAGGGCAACAAAAGATGACCCAGCTGATCAGCTGGGACTTGGGAGGCAGAGAATAGATGGGGGCGAGGCCAGTCAGAGGCGGTATTTGCCGGTTGTCTGAACTACCCAAATTTCCCGCTACCGGTTCTCCAGAACTGGTCAGAACCTGCTGAATACCACCTCTGGTAGGAACCTTCAAATAGTAGAGCTCCCATGGACTTGGTGAACTTTTAAAATGTTAATAGAAATGGTTGGTTCTGACATTAGTTTCATAGCATTGTGATTTATTTTCCTAATTCAAAGTGCTCCCTTAAATCTCGAGACCGTTTGTGAGTTTAATGTTGTTAGATGAGACCTTCATGTTGACCATTCATGAGCTTTCCAGATGTTGACTTCTAGACCTCTGTGACACAATACAGTCTGGATTCCCAGGAGGGAAGAGGATTTAAGGGAATGAATGCTTAGAGGAGTAAGAAGCAAGTCAGTTCAAATAGTCTGTGTGAAAGAAAGAGGATGAAGACAACTCTTCCATCATAGTTCCCAGAGTATATGCTTGATGTATGTAGTAAGTTGCTTCAATCTAGCAAGATTCTGTCTATAGGCGTGCAACAATAAAGAAATCTTGGACAAATCTTCACATCGTTTTCATGCTTTCTGGAGCCTGACAACCTCTTAGCATTCTCAACCAGTCAATGGTGAAGAATGCTGTAAAATGTAGCTATGCGCCACCAGAGTACTACAAGGTTCCCATTTCTGAGTTAGCACTTGCAATTTTCCATGACATCAACTGCTTGTGTTTCACTGGGATTAAAAAAAAATAGTAGTGAATTTAGGGGGGGAAATGCAGAACTGAAAAGAAAAAAAATCAAGCCATCACCACCTGCTCCAGCTTCATCAGGATGTCTCTGTTTCCTCCCTTCGCGTTACATTTGTTAAATTAAGAACCACAAGTGATCCTTGCTGTTGAGGTCCTGTATCATATCCCATTAGCTACTACATCACTACACTCCTTTTGATAGCAGGTTGGAAACAAAATTGGACAGACTCGTTCCCAAGCAAAATGTGCTCAGAATCAGGAAGCCAAAGAGTTGAATGCAAACAGCTGGTTTGCATTCAGAGATCTCTTATGTCATCTCATTCATCGTTTCAGTGCAAGCCACAAGTTGAACATTCTTGCTTCAGTGACTCTCTGGGAAGCCATTTAGAGCCATGTCATATTTCTCTCTCTCTCTTTTTATGACTTATTCCATTTTCTGACTTAAAAAAAGAGAAGAAGTCCTAAGAGGTAAATGAACGGTTGAGCGGAAGAGCTGAGAAGCAGAAGAGTGAAAGCTCTTTAAAATGTGCTCTTTGCCCGTGGAGTTGCATAACTAGAAAATTTGGTAGGCATAGCAGGGCCCTTTTTAGTGGAAATGAAGCTTTCTGCTGATTCTAATATAGGGCTTTTAAAAGGCCATAATGAATGAATTACAAGTGTATGGTTTTCTTCTTGGTTGGTGAACGGTCGCAGCAATTCCTTAAGAAACCTTCTGAAAAGAAACAAAATATTTTCATTGCAAAGCATTTCTACCATCATAAATCTATCATCTGTCTGCTTTTCCATCCATCCATCCATCCATCCATCCATCCATCCATCCATCCATCCATCCATCCATCCATCATTTAAAGTTCTTATTAGAAAGTATTCAGCTTTAGACTGGATTCAAATTGAGGCTATAGAGCAGGGGTGTCAAACTCAAGGACCAGAGGCCAGATCTGGCCTGTGGGGTACTTACATTTGGCCCATGGGTTGCCCTGGAAACAGCGAGGGAATGGCCTACAGTGCTTTGCTGACAGAGGGTTGCAGGGCGCTGTGGCAGCCGAAAATGGAACTTGAGAGCCTGTTTTCACTGGCAGAGCACTCAGGCCATTACAGGCGCCCCCAACATGAGTGACGTCGAGTTGGCAATGCCCACCCTCAAAGTCAAACACAACCCTAAATGAAATCTCTCAATGAAATCAAGTTTGACATCCCTGCTGTAGTCTAGAGTATCAAACTATTGTTCACAAAAGAAAAAGAATCACCGTGCAGGTTGTTCTATAACATGATGTTACTGTAAGTTTCTTTTGCCATATACCCGTATTCTTTTAAAAAAATTAAATAGAAAGGGGATGAAAAAAGACACTGCATTTGCTTGGTAAGCAGAACAGGGGAAAAACAGATAAATAAAAAGAAAGGGTTTGAGGACAAAGTGGTAGTATGACTAGGATTGCTTTCGTAATCAATTTCGTTCAAGAACGGTGAAGCAGCAGACCTCAAGACCTCTAAGTTGTGAAGTCACACTCTTCTGCTTGGCTGTCCAGTCTTGTCAGCATTGCTGAAGGTATCATAATTATTGCAGATGATGCAACGCGTGACTCCAGTTAACCTGGTTACAAATGTCTAATCTCATCATTCCCTTCGTAGCCACAAGATGACTTCCTATCAGGCTTCCTGATGAACGCATTATTCATTCTCTGTGAGTAAGAATTAAGACAGTTAGGCTCATTTTATAAATATAATTCAGGAAGAAAAAAGAAAGAAACGTGAATTGCTATCTTTTCTTATTTAGCAGGCAACTGTGCTAGCTAAAGCCGGAATTCACGATGGGTTCTTCTATGCCCTTTATCTGGCTTTGTTTGAAATAATCTTAATCATCCATATTTGATCTGTAGGGAGGACAGAGGAACAAATGGCTCAGAGAACAACATTGCCTTCTTCTCAGCTGCCTGCCCCTGCTGCAAGAGAATGCTTCAAAAGCTGCCAAATGCTTGGACCAGGCTAAGGGACTTGTTGAGAAGATGTTTTGCTAGTAAGAAAAGTGACTGTGGAGACACCAGGTGGCTCTTTACTTCTGCATGAGTTTGTAATGTCATGCAACAACAAGAGCTCCTAAAGCCCCAGTACAAACATTCCTCCATCTCCAGAGTCATCTCTTTTCTGTAGTTAAACACCTGATTAGATTTTCAGAATATTCAACTACCCCATCATGGAAAAGACAATATCTGAGTTCGGTGTGTTGGGTATTGACATTACCAAACCATAAAGATTTGCATGCAAATTAAACAAACAGGGCGTATTATGGATTGTTTCCAGTGGTGGCTTTGAGTTAGTGTTCAAATAGGGAACTGAATCCAGTCTATAAACCTGATCTAATTTCCTTCCACTTGCTCTAGTGGACCAAGTGACACTAAGTAGCAAACCTTAGGTGTGGAAACTCCTTCACACCCTCCATTACTTCATACAGGAGCATCAACTCATACAATAAAGACCATGCCCTAACCCAGACCCATGACTTTGTCCTTTTTCCCTTTGGAGCAGATGTCATTTAAATCAGTGTTTTATTCCTGAAAGACAGCAGTTCTATTATTCTTAAAGGACAAATAATGGAAAGGAATGATGGAAAGAACTTGCAATCTCACTTAGATAGGTGCTGCTTAATCTTTCTTACACAACAGCGTGGTTCCTTCTTGCTGTAAGCAAGAGTCGAAATCAGAATTGAAATCTGTACTTCTCAACGTGATTCCTTTTGTTTCTTGGCTGCTGTCTGTAGTCCAGTGGGGATGAATTTCATCCAATGCATTTCAAAACAGCATCCTCAAACTCTAGCGGCTTTAATACGGTGGTATTTATTTCCAAGCAAGCCTGCTTTGAGAAATACTACCTGGCCAGATGTAAACCAATGTGACCATTTTTTTAAACTAAGGAAAGAAAAGAAAAGGAGAAGAAAGAAACACCGATTACTATCCAGGAATATCGTTTTCTAAGCTCAGTTGGGATGCAAAAACTCAGGAAGTTTTACATTTGTGGTGACATCAAGGCTAGGCTCCCACTGTACTGGTTAGAAAATCAAGCTGGTATCTTTTACCTTACAGCTTGTACTGTTTTTCTGTGATCTAAAATCTGCCTGCCTGCATGAGCACATTCATAAGATTGCAAAATATGTTACTGAAAGATTACAATATAATGTAAAATCCCATCCTTTCCGCTGCACGTTTTCCCACTGTTCGGTCTATATATTATAACCAGCGCTTTAGCCCGCTTTATCGTACATACTGTCACTTGCTCTTCTTGTTTCAAATTTCAGTAAAAGTTTATACATTTTAGCAATGATAGACTCATCATTTGTATGCAATTTTATTTCAAACTCAGTTTTAGAATGTTCAAAACCATAAATTCTCTTACCTACTCTGAGTCTTTTTAGTAATTGTAAACAAGAAAACCATTGTCAATATTTGAGTTTTGCAGTGTTAATTCAGCACCAGAAAAATAAACACAGATGGCTGATGCTTCATTTAACATCTTTATAAACATAATAAGTAGATTTTACAAACCAGTTGTAGATTTCTCCAACATGGACCAAACTCAGACAGAAACATGTTGCAAGTTCAGAGCAGAGCTCCAGTCTTCAACAAGCAAGTTAGTTTCTCTTTTACTTTAGTTCAGCAGGCAAGCAAGAGGAGAGAAGCGGTTTCATTATCAATAGACAGACTCGGAGCTCAACATAGCTTCAGAGCTGCAGAGCTTAACATAGCTGCCACACCTAAACTACTTCTAGTTTCAGTTTCCAGCCTAGGCTACTTCTAGTTTCAGTTTCCAAAGCAGTCCTCATTGGCTGACTTAGTTGCTATGCCTATTCATTGGCTGACCTTGTTACCAAGCTTTATTCCAGTTCATGAATATACTCTGACAGGCAAGTATATCCCTGTTTTACCAGCTCTTGATTTTCTTGTACATTTCCCTTGAGAAAATTCTAGTATTTAACAATAAATTAACCATTTAAGTTTGCCTATTATTTCTTACCTATAACATACTTTATGTCTTGAAAGCCTCAAGATGTTTTTGACCCAGCCTGGGTTTGTATCCCATTTTTTCCCAGTATGGCATGTTTACAAAATCCATATTAACCTTGAATTTATCATACTACAAATATTCATGCCACCCAAATCTGAGGTCATGTCCTTCTAACTCCAAAAGCCTTCCATTTCTTGTAAGACCCACTCTTTCTACTAAATCAAACTGCAAGCTGAAAAACACATTTTCAAATCAGATAAACCCAAAACCCCTCTTTCTTTTACACCTCGTAACACTTAATATTTAATTCATGTTTTTCCCTCAACCACACAAATTTAGATGTATCCTTCTGCCATTGTTTTACTGGTGCATCAGTTGTCAGAATAGGTGTTGCCTGAAACAAAAACATCATCCTAGACAAAACATTCATCATAGTCACAGAAATTCTCCCCAGCAATGACAATTGTAGTTTCTCCATCTTAACATATCTTATTTAACTTCATTTCATGTCTTAACACAGTTGTTTTGAAATAACATACAATTCATGTTTGTTATATTGTTACCCAAATATTTTACCTTTTTCTCAATTTTTAAACTTGATTATTTCATTATTCTGTTTACCTTGTATCGATAGAGATTCTCAGTCATTCAGGTCATGGATGTCCCAAAGGTGCTTTTTCAAGAGGAAACTGGTCTTTTTTTTTTTTTCTGTGAAGACGTTTCGCTTCTACCTTGTGGTTTCATATTTTTGTTAATGTCATTGTCTTCTATTTATTGATCTTAAAACCTGCTAATGCATCAAATTATTTTAATTTGTCCATGAATGTTTTTCTCTCTTTAAAGGATCTCCCAAAACCAATATCAAGTCATCTACAAATGCTTTTAAGATTTGAGTCTCTTCTTAAATCTTTATTCATATAATTCTCTAATCTTGTGTTATATCCCTATTCAGGATTTCAAGAATCAAAATAAACAAAGGAGGAGGGAGTGGGCATCCCTATCTTGTTCCTTTTTGTTTCTTACTCTTTTTGTATCTGGTTTTGTTAAAAATCCAATTTATACAATTTTCTCTAAAATTCATGCCTTATAGAATCTTGAACAGGAAATCCCAGTTCCAATTGCCAAAGGCCTTCTGTGCATTGAAGAAAATCAATGCAGCCTGTTTTTAATTATGTTGCTCCAAATATTTCAAAATATATTTCTAATGTTTGTTAACTGTCTTTTAGGTAAAAATACACATCGATTCTTATGAACAAACAATATAAGAAGCTGCTTTGTATCTTTTTTCTTTCTTTTCTATTTTCTTTTTTTCTTCTATTTTTGGTGGGTTTTTTTATTTTCTTTTTTCTCACTCCATATGAGCTTCTATTAGTTTTTATTTTATTTCCTAAAGTCTTTAATAACATTATATTAAAAAATGAATTAAAAACAAGTTACTATTTAACAGACAGTAAGTCAGCCAAACCGTAGTGCATTCAATAGCTGTTTAACCACCATTGAGAATGAATGGATTTTAGGATTCCATTTTTTTATCCTTGGAAGTTTGACCTCATTGTCTTCTTGGAGAAGTAAGATAATATTTTTCATAGCATTTCTGAGCTCTCCAACATTTTCTCTGACCTAAAAGGCAGTATGATCATTCCTTCTGCAGCCTAAACTAAACATGAGGTGTATATTAGATGTGCAGTGGTTAGAATTCAGTACTGCAGCCTAATTCTGCCAACTGCCAGCAGTTCAATCCTGACTGGCTCAAGTTTGACTCAGCCTTCCATCCTTCCAAGGCCAGTAAAATGAGCCTCCAGATAGTTGGGGGCAAGATGCTGACTATGAAAATCACTTAGAGAGGACTGTGAAGCACTGTGAAGCAGTATATAACTCAAAGTGCTATTGGTGTGGTGGCTCAGTGGTTAGAGGGCAGTACTGCAGGCTACTTCTGCTGACTGCCGGCTACCTGCAATTTGGCTGTTCAAATCTCAGCAGGTTCTAGGTTGACTCAGCCTTCCATCCTTCCGAGGTGGGTAAAATGAGGATCCAGATTATTAGGGGCAATATGCTGACTATGAAAGTCATTTAGAGAGGGCTGTAAAGCACTGTGAAGCAGCATATAACACTAAGTGCTATTGCTATATTACTGTTTTAATGCGGTCATCATTTTTGGAAGAATAGAAGAAATAGATAACCTCCAGTGAGGCTTTGTTTCTTCTGAAATCTGCTTGAGACATCTCTAACCACAGTCCATTTGTGCTGTGGGAGAAGACCAAAGCAGCAGTGCAGCCAGCATTGATTGAGCAACTTGGTAACTGAAAGTGGTAATGAAGAATCTTCTATTTATTGCCTAAATCATAACTGTCACCACACAGAGAAAAACACAGTTTTCTGTTTGCTGTAACTTTTGGCATGCTCCTTGCCTGTTAATAATTTAATAGCTCATATTGAATCCTCCTCCTCTTTCTCATTTCCTTGTTGTGTCATGAGCATGTTTATGCCTATGGACTCTGTCGAAGCAAGTGAAGAGAACCATGTGCGCTAAGCTGTCGAGACTGGAATTTGAGAAACGGCTCTGGCTGGAATACCAGTGTTGTGACTTTGTTTGACTACTATTGTTGTATTATTGTTAGCTGTTTACAAAGTTGCCTATTGGTTATTCATGAATTTTGTAAATTTAAATGAGATTGAGCTGGGGAGTATGGCTGGTTTAAACCAAGAATAAAGCTTTGGCCTGTTCATATCCACTGTAGGGGGAGAAGGAACTAGTAGCACCTCATCAGAGAAGTGGTGGGATTCAATTTTTTTTTTTACTACTGGTTCTGTGGGCGTGGCTTGGTGGGTGTGGCATGGCTTGATGGGCATGGCATGGCTTGATGGGCATGGCATGGCTTGATGGGCATGGCATGGTGGGTGTGGCAGAAGAAGGATACTGCAAAATCCCATTCCCTCCCCACCCCACTAACCTGCTTTCCAGCTCCGTTCTCATGTGCAGGGCAACCAAAGAAGACCCAGCCGATCAGCTGGGATTCGGGAGGCAGAGAATAGATGGGGGTGGGGCCAGTCAGAGGTGGGATTTGCCAGTTCTCAGAACTGTTCAAAATTTCCGCTACCAGTTCTCCAGAACTGCTGAATACCACCTCTGCATCAGAGCTGAAAGCACAGTTTCCAGTAGCACAAAAAATGAAGCTAAGCATAAAGATTGCTGAGATATGTCATTCAGTTATATGGAGGACTTTCCTGGTTCATAGCTCCAGTTCTTTTTCTAAAAATGGTCAAGATCCTTTGAATGGTTTGGATTGCAGTTGCAAATGATGTGTTTTTGCTAAAGCTCTGATTTATAGGTACCGTAATTGCTCCCATTTTTCTAAAAACAGGTTGGTAATAATGTGTTTATAACATAAACATAACCTCATGGCATTGATGTCTTAAACCAGCAGATGAGGTTTTTGAAGAGTAGGGACCATGTCAGAAACAATCATCAGCTTTCCACATCTCACATAAGTTTCAGAGCTGAAAGTAGATTTCCATTCCTATCTCTCTGTCTATAAGAAGAGGGATTACTTCTCCTCCTGCAGAGATTCAGGAGTGATGGCTCTTCAACCTCCTTTGCTCAAAACAGAATGGAAGATTTTAAAACATCATTTGCGCTTTATATAATGGGTAAAAATGTTGAGGTTTGTCCCTTTAGCCCATGGTTTCCAGGGCTTTCAGGGAAGAGAATTTCTCAGGTGGCATACAGGCTTAATAAATCCTAATAATCACAATCATAATCTCATTTCTACTTTTCCAAAAACCTCAAGTCTATATAGTAAAAGGAAAAAAACAACAGATTGAGACTGGGAGTAGAATATCTTTATAAGAATCAACTTCTGTATCTATTATATCCTTCATGAAATTTTGCTTTCCAAAAACACTCGGATTTCTGTACTTCAGCTATAGCTAATAAGTTCTCAAAGACCCAGGAGTTGTTTTTTTTAAACAAGCTCCCATTAATCTTGGCTTCATACCTTACATCATGGTATCTGTATTCAAAACTCTCTTTGTTCCAGGCTTGCTAACCTGCATTACTCAGTGGTTCCCCCCAGTCAGCTTATTTCTTCCTTAGTCTTTTTGATTAAAGTTCTCAATTCATTTGCTATCTTTCTGTTTCTCCACAGTTGCTCTAGCAGAAGAGCTGTAATGCACTGTGGGGAATATGTGTATTTACTTTGAGGTGCTTTCAGCCAAGGAAGCTTTCTGACTTCTTGAGTTGAATAATGCACCAGGGAGGGGGTGTAGGGGAAGAGAAAAAATGATTCCCCTGCACTTCCAGAATCATTTCACTCTCCTATGACTTTCCATCCAGAGCCCATGGAGTGGATTCAAAGATAGCATCTCTTTTGGTTGGTTGGTTTGAGTGGTGATTAGATAAATGATTAGAAAGTGATCAATGGAGTGGAGTCCTGTTCCTCCATCAAGGATAGCAATATCACAAGATATTGGATGAAATATCTTCTCGGGGTCTTCCTTAGACCCCGAGAAATAATGTTTATGATCTAGGTCAGCTGGAAACCATAGAGGTGGGCACGGGAGAGAAGGGCAAAGAACTTAAGGCTTTTGTTTACCATCTTGGGTGATTTTGATGTTTTTTGAATGAACAGTGACCCACACACTGACCCATGCAAAAGGGGAGAGGGGGAATGATCTGAAGCTTGTAAGGCAAGGAGGATGGCTGGACAAAGAGCAGAAATGAGAATGGATGTGGTGCATTGCTTAAGAGCTTGTCTAGGAACAGAGAACCTCATGTTCAAATCCATTCTAAGCCATGAACATGATTTTGGGCCTAATCTACTTCTTTAGGGTTATTTTTCTGCGTCCTGGAGGAAAGGAAAGATATAAATCTGATGAATCAATAAAACCCTGACGTTGTCTCCTCCATTCACTCATAGAATCCCCAAAACCGTTTAAGAGAAAGCAGCTCACAGAATTTCCCTTCTAGTAACATTTCTACCACACACCATTTCTTCTGAGCCTATACACAGTTGATATAAAGTAGCTTGGAGATATTTTTCCTTCATTTAATAAACAATGCAGTAATTCCCAAAGGGTTTACTAAGGCCTATCCATGTATTTCTGAGAGCACACTGAGGAATGCATGTATCTTTTATTCATGCCAAGTATGCATTCTTTGTGGCTTTGTCTTTCAATATTGAACTGATTCCTATTAATAGTAAATTTATTCTGTCATCTATCTATCTATCTATCTATCTATCTATCTATCTATCTATCTATCTATCTATCTATCTATCTATCTATCTATCTATCTATCCATCCATCCATCCATCCAATCTTCATTATTTTTATTAAGAACTCAAGATTGAAAGATCTCTTATTTCTAGAACTTCCTCCTATTTTCTCCCACAACAACAGCCCTGTGAATTGAACTGGGCTGAGAGAAAGGGGCTAGCCCAAGGTCATTTAGCTGACTTTCACGCCTAGGGTGGGACTAGAACTCAGAGTCTGCCAGTTTCTAGCCTGGTGCTTAACCACTACTCCAAACTGGCTCTCAATATCCCAAAATATTTCTATATCTGGGTTTCAGCACCTGAGGACTGAAATATAATGAAAATAGATTTTGAAAGAATTTTGCATTAAACAAAACCCTAGTTACCTTTAGTTTGAGATTCCCAAGTGAAAGATCTTTGTTTGGTTTTTATTCATTTCTGGCCAAGCTGTCAATAAATAATTATGATAAGTTTTATTATGCTGTCAAGTTGAATTTTGCTCATTCTCTCTCTCCTTCTGTCTCTCTGTTTTGCAGTCTTAAATTCTTCTCATTGCATTTCTCTATCAGTTTATGACCTTTTTTTTTTTAGTCTGCAGAAATATTCCTATACAATTTCATGTAGACTTATGGCCAAATGTTTCCTGAATAAATGCATGTTGCATGATCTTTAACTTACATATTTTTGCAAGTTTTTTCTCTTAATATACTGGGGAATGTAGGCTAACATTACAAAATCTAGGCTCAGGAAGGTTTGCTTGAAGTTTGTCTTCTAGTTTGTGTAGAGATTCAGCTAAATTGGTAAGCTGACCATGACAGAACTTCCCATCTATGTTGGAAACTAATTGGAACTTCCCTGGAGTTGATCTTTCAGAAATAGGAAGGAGAAGGTTTTCTGCTATGACACCAGTTGAAAGAAAAACCCAACCAGCTTCACTGCAATGTACAGGCATGCCTATTGATCTGTTTCCTGAGAAATATCACTTTCTTGGTGATTCTTCTGAGTTTCCTAAAAAAAAAATCTTCACAAGGCTGGCTCAGATCAGAATGTACACATTGCTTTGTCTTGAATTTGCACCCAGGACAATGACCAAAAGATAACTGAGCAGTATTTTCAGTTTTCACAGTGACTTTTTTTATTTTCAGAAGAAAACCTACAGAAATACTTTACTCATAGCAATAGCAATAGCACTTATATACCGCATGACAGGGCCTTTACAGCCCTCTCTAAGTGGTTTACAGAGTCAGCTTATTGCCCCCAACAATCTGGGTCCTCATTTTACTGAGCTTGGAAGGATGGAAGGCTGAGTCAACCTTGAGCTGGTGGGTCTTGAACTGCTCAACTGCTGGCAATCAGCAGTCAGCAGAAGTAGCCTGCAGTACTGCACTCTAACCACTGTGCCACCACAGCTCTTGTGTGTTTCTCTGATTCTCACAGCTTTACTTTCATTTTATCTTTCTCATCTCTTTTAAAATATCAGCTGATAAGGAATCATGATCTGATGAAATCATCACACAACTTAGGAAACCCATGGGTGGGTATGATATGGTGTCACAATGAACACAGCAACATTTTTGGCAGAGCAACAAAAGACACAGTGTTCATTCCATGGATGCTTTTAAACCCTCCTGGGATCATTGTAGTTGAATGTTTTTGAGACTGATTCAAAATACTCATGAAAAAGAACTCCTTTTTTAAAAAATAAATTTTTACAGAATAATAAACGTAAAAAAATGAAAAGAAAAAAGATAGGAAATATAAGAAAGAATAGAATTTTGACTTCTACTCTTTTAATAAAGTTGATTCTGATGGTAGATGCATCATTTCAATTTAGCTGTAATCTTAAGTCTTTGTACCTACGTGTAAGACTGCTGTTCTCGTCTTAAATATAGATTAAAATCCAATTAATAGATCTGCTGAAAAGAAATATAAACATTTCCTATAATTTGACTAATTAATTACAAGTTGAGTTATTTAAAAATGAACTATTTTGTTTAAATTTGTGACATGACATTTGAGAGAACATGCTTCTCATCAACAAAGTTTTGTTACTTCATCAGGGTGGTATATTACTCGCTGAAAATCCAAAGTCTTCAAGACATATTTGTTTCAGTAAAGCTTGGCAAAGTTTGGTGAAACACAAGCTGGTAAATCCCACATTTTCCACTATGATAGAAGATGAGAGAAAATGCCAGATGTGCATGGTTTTCATGAAAACTAACAACGCCTTGTATGCTAAGACTAAATGTGACCCTCTCATTTTATTTGCAATTGTATTGTGGAACACCATATATACTGCTTTCACTGAGTGGCAAATGTAATACCTCAAAACCAGAACTCTACTTATCACTTTTTTATATTTTTATAATCATAAAGACCATATTTGGAAGTAAATATGTTCATTTGACTTCCAAACGCATAACTGTATAGAAATTAGTTTCGGAAAAGACAGCTGCAGTATCAATATAGAGAAAATAGTTGATGAGGAACTGGTGAAGGAACTGAAATTGAGCAATGTGGACAAGAAAAGACAGAAGGTATCTGATGGAGTTAGCCACATGCAAGAAGACCACAATTTGTGTCCTCTGCAGCCTCCAAAGATGGGAATAGGTATCCTGGATTTAAAGTTACAAGCTTGCCTTCAGAAGTTGTGGGAAGCTTTCAAGAAGAGACTGGATTACCATCTATCAGAAATGGTGTAGGGTCTCCTACTTGGGCAGGGGATTGGATTAGATGACCTATAAGGTCCCTTCCAGCTCTATTAATCTGTAAATAATTCTGAAAAACAAGAAGATAGACTTCAGAGCTGTATTTAGAGAAACGTGTTTACAAGGAAAGTGGTAAAAGACAAGATACTTGTCATGGGGAACATTGCATTTTCCTCAGTAGGGACTGTCATATCTTGCTTTTGGCGGATTGAAATGGTTTACCTACTTCCCTCTAAACCTTTTTCAACTCCCGAATGATGATCCATTGTACTACACATCACTCAACAAGTGCAGAGGTATAAGAACTAGAGCTAAATTGCTTCCCTGAGCTGGTGAAATGAGATTGGGAGAAAGAAAAGCAAAACTAGAAAAACAATAAACTCACTTTTCAGAGTTTTAGGTCGCTCCCCTGTGTTTTCAACAGAGCCCATCCATACAACCACTCTGGATTTGTGGGTGTGAACAGTGTAAACAGGAGTGATTTATCGTGTTTCCTCTTGCAACATCGTTCTTCATCTTTCATTTTCATTTTGATCAGCTTCTTCACCAGGGTGGTACACAGACCCCTTTCTACATTGATGTACATTGATTAGCACAGTTACTAATTATAAATGTGTTGGTAAAGTTGTTAGAAAAGAGGAAAAGGAGATGTCGAATGAAGAAGCCTACAGCTATGAAGCTACTTCCACAGCAGAGTTATTCCAACTAACAGAGCAGCCTGAAACTCAATGAAACAACGCTTATTACAAAATTGGATGAACTCCGGGTACTGAAGCAAGTGGGATTTTTTTTTATAATGATATTGACCTTGTTTTGACTCTTCACACTGGAAAATCAAAAGGGTACAGTCCTTCTCCCCTCAGGCTGCATTTCAGCCTCTGCATAAGATTTCCTTTGATGGCATTCTACAGGTGCAGGGGAGAGAAAATAGAGACTTCCCTTTTTATTGTGGCTTCTCTTGGTTCACTATGCTGGTTGGAAACAGAAGAGCTGCATCGATCTATTTTAAATTGGATGGTTTCAGGCTTAAATCATCAGGCATGATTCTTCGGAGGTGTACCTTCTTCCTTACCGAAATGGCACAAAGCCTTGATTGTGCAAAGGAGAGCTAGCAAAACTCCCCCCCCTCCATTGTGTGCATTTGTCAGGGGTAATGTCTTGGGGAAGAAACAGCGACGTGTAGCAATTAAGGGAGACCCGGGAAACGTTTCTACCAGATCATGCAGATATCGAAGCAATGTGAGCTCAGGGGCTCTTTTTCAGCTCCTTTGGGGGAAGAATAAAATAAGGTTAACCTCTGCATGGACAGTCTGGAGCTCCCAGTGAAATGGTGAGATCTAAAATAATAACTCAAGTCATCAGTAAAATCAATAAAAATGTTACCAATATACAGGTAGGTATTTCTTTAGCTCACCTCCATTTCCATCTCCTCCTCCTTCTCCTCCTCCTCCATACTCATTGCAATTCTTATGCTAGAGCAGTTGAAAAAACATGTAATCAACAGTGTATTGCAGTTTCATAATCTCCTCCTCTTCTTCTTCTTCTTCTTCTTCTTCTTCTTCTTCTTCTTCTTCTTCTTCTTCTTCTTCTTCTTCTTCTTCTTCTTCTCCTCTCCTCCCCTCCTCCTCCTCCTCCTCCTCCTCCTCCTCCTCCTCCTCCTCCTCCTCCTCCTTCTTTTTCTTCTTCTCAATGCTTCGCAATGCTTTGCTTACGTTAAAGCATTGGGAAAAACATGTAATCAACGGTGTATTACAGTTTCATAGTATCTTCCTCCTCCTCCTCTCCTCCTCCTCCTCCTCCTCCTCCTCCTCCTCCTCTCCTTCTCCTCCTCCTCCTCCTCCTCCTCCTCCTCCTCCTCCTCCTCCTCCTCCTCCTCCTCCTCCTCCTCCTCCTCCCTTCTCTCTCTCTCTTCCATAAAAACTGGGGGAACTAGCTTTTATTTCCCAGTGATCTAAGGGTTTATAGAAGACTTCAAAACTTGATGCAGGACCATAAACATTTCCTCCAAGTCAAAGTATAGAAAAGAATTATTCCAAGGGTATTTCTCTGACATGTTCCATGTAATATGATCTACTCTGGGTGGTAGGCTGATTCAGCAAGATGGGTTCCAAGTCTCTTGGACCGAATCTGGAAAATTTTCTTACAAGCCCCACTAGAAGGTTGAATAAATATTATCCAAAATATGGCAGTGTGACTCAAAAGGGCATCTTGCACTTCTCTCTTTTTCTTATTTCTCCCCAACTTATAATAAGAACATATGAAGTAATGGCAAATCCTATTTTGACAGCAACCTATGTTTCAGGTAATATTTATTGAGGGTTTTTTTTTTTCCTCAGCTATGAACCAAGGCATAGAACGCCCTTGGGCAAATCAATCTCTCTCAGCTTAATTTACCTCACAGGAGCTCAGGGAGGCAAAAAAAAATGACACTGAAGAAAGACAGGATAAAAATCTTAGATAGATGGAGCAGGGCCTTTGAGGATGTACAACCTCGGAATGTTAAGAGTCTGTCCAAGACATTTTGTTGCTGGAGGCAAGGAAAAGATGGTGATCTCTCCCACTCAAGGTACAAGAGCTGGCTAGACTGGCAGTTGACTCTTTCATGAATCCTGCTGGTGAATCAGGTGCTCCACTGCATGTGGAGATGGTGAAACTAGCTTTGAGAGTGCAGAACAAGTTGCATGACTGTCTTCCATTTAGATCTCATTGTGAACCTATGTCATCTCTAGCCTGAGGCAAATGTTCACTGTACTTAATGATAGGCCCTCGTCACTGTTTGTGAATATCCCTAAAATGTACTGTCACTGTATGAAACACCGTGCTTAACTAGGTGCATCATGTTGGGTCCAATCCAATAAAATACTTTCTGTTCTGTTCAGGTGTCATGCCCCTGTCGGAGTCTGAATCCAAGGAGGAAGACGAACAGCTGAGAGGGAGTGGGAGTGTGGCTCTGTTGGCTATGGAGGAAACGGGGGAAGGCAAAGTCTGGCTGGGCAGAGCAGGGAAGAGGTAGAACAAGGGAGAGGAAGTTCAGAGGAAGACCCAGGCCCACCAGTTTCTCATCCTAAGGCACGCAGGGAGGAACAGAGGAGAGAGCAACGTGGGTTGTGTGGCTTATGGGGGAGGAAAGGGCCCTGATTCCCTTCATTAGCACAGCTGGGAAGAGAGTTTAAAAGAGATGCATGCTGAGTGCAGCAGCTGCTGGGAGCAAACATGAGTTTATCTTGTATTGACTTTGGTAATCTGTGTTCCTGGCATCTTCCCAACCGTGTTGAGTTATTGCCATGCCTTCACGTCTGGAATTCTTGCTCCTGCCCTGTTGGACTAATTACCTCATTTTGCCTTGATTGGACTTATGGTTACAGTTTCTGTTGACCACGTTTTGGACTTGATTCTCTGCATCCAAAGGCTGTTCCTGGGAGAGTTTTTCTCCAACCCAGAAGGACATTGGGGGCAAAGTTGGAGCTAATAAAGGGATTCCTACTGATTATCTGACTGTGTTGCCTTAGTGCCATGCCCTGGGTCATCACATCAGGCTTCAAAGTTGAGTTATTTAAATCCAGCTGACTGGAATCCTAATTCAAATTAGGGTTAACAAGATGGATGTGAGCTCTTTCTAATAGACCAAATAAATAATATGGAGACCCTTATAATAGAATAATTTGATTAGTTCTTGTTCATAAATGACTATTCTGAAAATAACCCAGAATTTCCCCATAGCATACTACCGAAAACCAAGTTATGACCAAATTCAAAGGTGGATGTTCGTAGCAGCATGTTGAATATACTACTTTTCTTTCAAGTCTTGGATTAAAAATTTATGACTTTTTCATCAAAGTTTAACTATATTTCTGGACTGGGTAATTTGTGTTTTCATTATTTCCATAGGCTATTTATTGTGTGCTTTGTATTTTGAAATATTAATGATGGGCTATTTGCATTTATTTCCCATCTCTTTCTTTTTAAAATCGTTCTAAATCTCTTCTCCATTTAAATGTTCTATTAAAGAAGTTTAATTTTACCCAGTCTTTTTACATAAGGAAAAGAAAGGTGGAGGAGAGACCTGAAAAAGATTGATGGTCCTTTGTGCAGCATTGATTGTCTTGTGGAAAACTTTCCTGTTACGCAGTGAAGGCATCTAGGTTACATTATAATGCAAATGGCAAAGTGTAGCATCTTTGGGGATAATGAATGGGGTGTCATTTTCAGTTGTTCAATGCAGGTTAGGTAACTATTTGTAGGAGATGAAGAGGCAGAGCCTGAGGGTAGAGTCGAGAGAGGAATTACGTTCCAACAGGTGATCCAAATCCAGCCCCTCTTGAATTCAGTTGACTCTTATTGAGCATCAATTTAGTGCTGATTGTTAGTTGACTAGATTCTTGTGTATAGGGTTGAGCTATCAATCATCTTAACTGGAACTTAATGTATGCTCCTCATTCTTCACAGCTGACACTATCAGCATTTAGTCCAGAACCATGCATCAAATCTGGTCAAGGGTATGAACACCTTGTCTACATTTATAATCACAACTATACAGAATTCAAACCTCCTAATTTCATTACTGGATTCTCCTTTGAAAAGTATAAACTATAGGAACCATTCTGACAGGGTTCTGAAGATTTCAATGAAAATGAAAGTTCCAAAGGTGCTTTCCCAAAAGGCAAGTGGACTTTCTTGATTTTTTTTCTTTGAAAACATCTCACTTCTCATCTAAGAAGCTTCTTCAGTTTCTGAAGAATTCCCCACCAGTCATTTAGAACTGAAGAAGCTACTTGGATAAGTGGCAAAACATTTTCAAAACAAAACAAAACAAAATCTAGTTGCCTATCAGACAATGATGACCTGGATGATTGAGAATCTCCTAGACATAAAAATGAAAAGGAAATATTAATATAGTAATTATACTATACATGCCAGCCTCTCATAATATGGAATAGATGTCACATTGGGCATATGCAGGGGTGGGATTCAATTTTTTTTACAACCGGATCTGTGGATGTGGCTTAGTTGGTGGGCATGGCTTGGTGGTCATGTGACTGGCTGGGTGTGGCCAACTCAACCTCACTCACATTGAGGCCTCTCATGACTGTGGGGATGCTGCAACAGTAGTAAGTGTGAAAAATGGTCATAAGTCACTTTTTTCAGTGCCATTGTAACTTTGAATAGTCACTCCACACAAGCAAAGGAGGGAAAGAAAACTCCAGAGACAGGAAGTCTAGTCCTGCCAAGAATGTAATAAGGGTTAACAGAGAGACAGTTTCTGTAAGCAACACCAGAATGTTTCCTTCCTGCCTTCCTTACAGGATTAGGCCAGTAATTTCTTCTAACAACCGGTTCTCCGAACTGCTTAGAATATTAACAACCAGTTCTAGCGAATAGGTGCAAACCTGTAGAATCTCATCCTTGGGCATATGTTGTGGTTAGCTGGCAGCAGGTGCGGATGGCTGAGGAGAGCGAGGACTCAGATGAGGGGCCAGGACCATTAGGGAGTGGACTGCCGCCTTCAGAGATTTTGGGGGCTGGCAGCACCAATGAGGAAGTTGCTCGTAGGAAATAGCAGCTGCAACAGCATGGGCGACTCAGGAGTAAGGCTACAAGGTAATGGCCCCTCCTTCAAGAAGATAAGGCCAGCTGTGAAGTGAACATTCTTTGCAGGAAGCAAAGACGTTTTGAAACTCAGCCTCGTGGACATTACAGTATTTTAAGTTGGTATTTGAAGACCCCTGTGTTGTGAAATATTTCTTATCTGTGATTCATGGCAGTCTCGCACAGTTTTGGTGAGGCTTGTGTTTATCAAAGTTAATTCATCTGCAGCAGCCTTTTAATCGGGGATTCATAAGAATCATTAAAAGGTTTCTATTCTCTTTGGTTCATGTTTGTTTTATTGGAAAAGGGTTTGGGTCAGAACAGCATATATAACTATTCACAAACACTACAATTTGCTCTAAATATAATTAAATGGATTTTATCAAACAACCTAATCTTGGGACATTCACCCCTTTGCTTTCAACTAGTGTCACTCTAATGTGTTGACCAATAACTCATAGAAATATCAGCCAATATGGAAACAAAGGTAGCCCTACAGATTTTTTAGAGTCACAGATATTCACTGCCTTCCCATCACTCTGTAAATGGCAAAGAGTGAAATATTCTTTTTTCATTTATCTATTGGAATGCAGGTGCTGAAAATGCCGATTTTATATTAGTAAGTCTTTACCACTTTATTGCTTGGCTTGAGTATCGCTCCGTGCCATGTACTTGACATCAAAAATGATAATTTGATATTCACTCTTTGGAAGAAGTAACACAGTGCTTCTCCTCTGGGTGAAACAAAGTCAAGTGTTTTGCAAAGACCATCATTTGGTAGCTTTAGGTGCCCACGTGGAGGCGGAGTATCTGAGATTCTCACTTTGAGTGTGTGAACCTCTTTGGAGAGGTCCTAATTTTAAGTGCTTTGCACAGAGGTGATCTCTTGTCTCGCTCACTCACGCACTCGCCACGCTTAATGATAGTTGAACAAAGTGTATTGTGCCGGATAACACCTTCAGAAACCTACTTACACCATCACTTTGGATACCTGACCAAAAAAAAAAACCTCAGTAGCACTGCCATGGACAGAAAATTGACCATAGTCTGGAATTGATTTCTTTGTATCTATTGCAGGATTACATCGCCGAAACATAAAATGAGGGTTAAATACTGTGTGTACCTAGGAGAAGAGAATTCCTCTGCTTTCAGACACCTCTTTTTTTAATGTATCTTTCCTTTTATGGACACTGAGAGCATTTGCACCAAGACAAATTCCTTGTGTGTCCAATCACACTTGGCCAATAAAGAATTCTATTCTATTCTATTCTATTCTATTCTATTCTATTCTATTCTATTCTATTCTATTCTATTCTATTCTATTCTATTCTATTCTATTCTATTCTTCATTCCATTATTCTATTCTATTCTTCATTCCATTATT
The DNA here is from genome assembly GCF_049901735.1 of Notechis scutatus. Classification (NCBI taxonomy): domain Eukaryota; kingdom Metazoa; phylum Chordata; class Lepidosauria; order Squamata; family Elapidae; genus Notechis; species Notechis scutatus. The sequence continues at coordinate 13,867,124 of NC_142018.1, forward strand.
CTATTCTATTCTATTCTATTCTATTCTATTCTATTCTATTCTATTCTATTCTATTCTATTCTATTCTATTCTATTCTATTCTATTCCTTATTCTATTCTTCATTACATTATTCTATTCTATTCTATTCTATTCTATTCTATTCTATTCTATTCTATTCTTCATTACATTATTCTATTCTATTCTATTCTATTCTATTCTATTCTATTCTATTCTATTCTATTCTATTCTATTCTTCCTGATGAGGATGAGGACGATGTTATCCATTTAACTCTTGGGAGATACTATGGGCTCCACATCTTTTGATTTTGCATTAGTTCTTTGAGTTTTTCTGTACTCTGGGTGATGTCAGCTTTGATGGTGAGCTTACTGATACCTGTGCTTAACAATTGTTGGAAGAAAGTATCCTTCTGGGTTCAGTTCCAAGTGGGAAAGAAAGACACTGGAAACATGGTGACTGCTTGGAAAGATGGTTTAATGGTGGACAGGAGCTCATGGCTTGGAACTCCTGAGCGAAAAAAGGGAAGAGGTGCTGAGAGACCCTTATTTTATGCCCTCTGTTGGTATTTGAATTTGAGCTTGTATTCTGATTGGTTGTCAGAGTCCCATGGGGCCATGCAGGGGCAACTCTATAGGCTGTCCTGAGTCCCAGGCTTGGTTGAGCCTTGCTGGATGATGATGTAATGAAAGGGCTTTGGGCAATTCCTATTATAGCTCTACCTAGAGTAGATCTTTGTTACGTAAAATAGACTGGCCCAGGCCTTAATAGCCCATTAGCAAAGAGGGGCTGAGTTTCTACTTCTCTTTTAGGGGAAATATTCTGCCTTTTTAATATATCCTAAAATATTTCATTTCTCTAGGAGAGGGCTAGGTTTTAATTTCCAACACTATTGTGGAATTTCTTTTTGGTTTATTTCAGAATGAGATCAGAATTCATTAGCTTCATGGTTTTCTAGCCGGCATCTTTGTGACTATTTCTATCCTCTTTTCCCTTCCATACATAGGAAACTCAAGCTGAGAGCCAGTGAAGTATAGTTGAACAGGCCAAGGAAAATTCAGCCACAGAAGCTCACATTGTTAATTTGGGGCTATCTGGCAATTGAGTTCATGTCTGGTGCTAATTCATGGATTATTTAACCAATTGTTGAGTGAATAGAACATGTTGTCATAAGCCATGGTTTACAAATGACAATAACAGGATTCACATAAACATACAAACTCAAAACCAAATCAAAAACTCTTTAACATCTTAGAGAAAATTGCAAAACCACTAATTTTCTACCAATACTTGTAGCTCGGGATTGAACTGTGGAATCATTGGTGCCTTCTGAGTTGGATTGGTTTTTTTGCAGATGTTTCATTACCCAACTAAGTAACATCATCAGTTTTAGACGGAGTGGGGTTTGCTAGCACTGATGTATTAATTTTATTTTGTCCCTAAATTAGAGGGGTCTACTGCAATTCTTCCAAAGGGAGAATTTGAAAAGCCAAACAGAATGACAGAGTTGGAAGGGACCTTGTAGGTCATCTAGTCCAACCCCCCTCACCCAAGCAGGAGAATCGACAGATGGCAGTCCAGTCTCTTCTTGAAAGCTTCCAGTGATGAAGCTCCCACAATGTCTGAGTGCAAGCTGTTACATTGGTTGATTGTACTCACTGTCAGAAAATTTCTCTTAGGTGCTTTCCTTCTTAATATAGTTATTGGTGGAATTAATTGTGCATAGGATCATGATGGAAAGGATATGATTAAACCATTCTTGGCCTCATACTTGGGAGCTCAACTTTTCTTCTCAACTCTTTTTGACCTCCCCCTACCTCACATCTACACCCAGATACATTATAAAGCACATTGGAACTTAAACTCTCTAGTACAAATGCCATTTTGATGGATGATAGATGTGTGCTGAACTAATACAAAGCAGAGCTGGGGTTATAAAAGGAAAACATAATTTCCTGGATTCCTATTATATTGGCACCTTTACTATATCTTAGTCTCTCCAGAATTATGGGAGCTTTCTACCTCTCAGAGAGTCTAATACCATTGCTTGCACATTTAATTTTTATTATTTATACCAACAAGCTCCTGTAAAAGAAAGGGAAATATAAATGCCACAGACAGTTGGAGGATAATATTAAATGCACTTGAATAGTGAGGTGGCCAGCTTATATTTTACAACAAAAGACACTTGGTTACTCTTATAATTATCCCACTTGCTTTGCAGGTAGCAGAGAAAAAAAGAGAAAGAAAGAGAAAGAAAGAAAAAGAGAGAAAGAAAGAGAAATAAATTATTCAGGCTTTTTCCAGATCTGATTGTGTGGATTATTGTGATGACCTTCTTCCTATGTGAATTTCTGCAGTGTGCAGGGAAAGTGTGTTCCACATTTCTACCCTTTTATTGGCTTTAAATTTACTATCCTTTAGTCTCAGTGAATACATACCTGATCCTATAGTAGGGACGTAGTAATAAAGAAAGGAACTCAGAGAAAAAGAGGTCATCTAGGGAAGGGCAGGTTGGAGAGGAACCAGCCTGTAACTTGAAAATAAATCAACTCACATTTTTAAGGCAGTCATAAGGCAGTCTTATTATTTTGAGAATAGAGAATAAATATTCTCATTTTTAATGGCTGGGTGGGAATTTGCAAGTATTATTCCAATATATTTGGTAGTTATAAGCAAACCACTGTAAATCTGGCCCAACAGATTTGCAGAGTGCACTTTTAACTCAATAAGCATGTTTTCCTCTCCCCAGAAAATAATATTAATCCATGAATTCATTCTTGCAGAGTTCATCTGATACATATTAATAGGCTAACCTAGTGGGCTCTGCTCACAAAATACCATATGCCACCTAAAAGTCTCAGAAAGGTTATAGCTAACCACGGTTAGCAAGCTGGGTGATTTAGATTTTTAACTGGTCTGAGAATTAGTCCTAACTTCTAAATAACCTCTTTCCATTATTAGAGACAAACACTCTGTAGTTGACTTCCATGTAAACATCAAGACCTTTTGTTGTTATTGGGGTTCTGTGTTGTATCTGTTGTTTTGATGAAGTCAGTGTGATGCCATTCAAACTGTTGTAATGAATATTATAAGAGGGGGAGGTGAGAAGGAGAAAATTGTGAACTGTTTAAAGACTTGAGGAAATGTTTAAAGGCAGACACAAAAATGTGTGGGTGTAAATATAATATATAACAACATAACATAGCATAGCATAACAACATTTAATAGAATAGCATAGCATAGCATAGCATAACAACATAGCATAGCATAACAACATTTAATAGCATAGCATAATAACAACATAACATAACATAACATAACATAACATAACATAACATAACATAACATAACATAACATAACATAACATAACATAACGCATAACATATCCAGTAATCCCCCTTTTTCTACAAATACAGAATAACAGAGTTGGAAAGAACCTTGTAGGTCATCTAGTCCAACCCCCTGCTCAATACCCTATACCATTTATGACAGATAGTAGTCCAGTCTCTTCTTGAAAGCCTCCAGTGATGGAGCTCCCACAACTTCTGCAGGCAACTTCTGTTCCATGGGTTGATTGCTCTCACAGTCAGAAAATTTCTCCTTATTTCTAGATTGAATCTTTCCTTGCTCAGTTTCCATATAATGGGATGGAAATTCTTACTTCCACTACTAAAAATAATATTACCACCAGAGAGGGCAGAGATATAAGAATAATAAGCCTATCCTACTGTCAGGATCCTGCCAATGACCTGCATAATGTTGGGCTACCAACATAAGAATGTTCCATGCTTTTTTCTAGATTCCCCTTCCTCCTTGAGACTTATAAGTGTATAGTGAGTCAGGTTTACATATTATTTTTTTAAAAAAGGAGTATGGTTTAATACCGAACAAGACTCACATTGTTAAGGTATTGAAGATTTAATAACTGACCAGCTGTTGTAAGGCTGCTGCAAATGCTGATGCAAGAGAATGAGTCAGCAGGGTATTGCTGTTTTAAGACTGAGGTTGGGGTCAGCAGGGTTATTACTACTTTAAGAAGTTGTCTATATAAATGAGGCTATGAGAGGGCGTATCTCTCTCCCCTCGTGTTCTATCTCCATTGTAGTTCTCCATGCAGAATAATGAAGACTGATTGCTTGCCTGGTATGTGCCTATCACGTGTGTATGTGTGTGTGTGTGTGTGTGTGTGTGTGTATGTTTTCTTAAATTTTCGCGTGTACTTACATGTATGTTATTCAGCTTTGTTCGGGTATTTTCCCACGTCATTATAGTTGTGCTTTTAAAGTTGTAGCAATGTTTCGGCAGAATCTCATCTGCCATCATTAGGCTTCTGTATTGGGTTCGTCTGTGAGTCATAAACAACTGTAAAAGTCTGACTCACAGACGAACACAATACAGAAGCCTGATGATGGCAGATGAGATTCTGCCACGTCATTATAATTGTTCTTTTAAAGTTGTAGCAACGTTTCAGCAGAATCTCATCTGCCATCATCAGGCTTCTGTATTGTGTCCGTCTGATGATGGCAGATGAGATTCTGCTGAAACGTTGCTACAACTTTAAAAGAACAACTACAATGACGTGGGAAAATACCCGAACCAAGCCGAATACCATACATGTAAGTACCCGCGAAAACTTAAGAAAACAAATATATATACATATACATATACATATACATATACATATACATATACATATACATATACATACATACATACATACATACATACATACATACATACATACATACATACATACATACATACATAAATACATACATATAGCAGTCTTGTATATAAACCACTGTGTGCTGTATTGTGTTCCTGGGTTGTCTCACAATAGTAGTCACGCTGCAAGTACTGACACACATTGACATGCAACATTGATATAGACTGGACTGGGAGAACTTCTGAATCGACATCTGTATGAAAATCTCGCAGTTTATGAAAGTCCCTCTCATCACTTTTGTTTACCATTAACTAGCATGGCAAGGATTTTCCATTTAGCGAAGTGTGAGTTGCCGGTCCTGCTTATCGCATGCCGTGTGCAGCTATAATTTAAGGTGGTAAGTGATTTTGGCATTACTGGAATTGATTGTTCATCTGCTTAACTTTCCACTTTCCTAATAGAACTCCCCTGGCCAGCCACCGTCCTACTGCAGCCTGCGAGCTGTCAGGTTTTATCAGTTAAAGGCAGTTAAATCTGGACACCAGCGGAAAAGAAATGCCCAGGAATTGCTTGCAATAAATACAAGAAAAATGGGAATCGTGCAGATGGCTTCCGAGACATACCAGAGAAGGGATTACACGGGGACTGCATTCTGTATGTGAACTGAATGTAACTGTTCAGATAAGTGTGCAATTGGCTGTAGCTTTGTGGATGATATTTGGAGCAGGTTTAAAATACCCACACACAGCAATCAAGGTTGTGAACAGAATTCTTATTTTATTTTTGTTAGGCCATTGTCTGGATGTTTGGGGGAAAACAGGAATTGTTCATTAGTGTTCATCACTATATGGAAGCTCAATGGTTTAAAATATCTATATTTATGTATCTATATTTCTATATCTCTATATCATTATCTCTCTCTCTGTCCATCCATCCATCCATCTATCCATCCTTCTATGATCTATCTATCTAATTAAGATATACAACCATATTGTGTGTGAACAGAGTTGGTTCTGGGTAACATTCATATTAACCCAATTCACAATAACAGTATTAGTTATCTCTATCACATTTATCAAATTTAAATTTATCAAATGTAATCCTCATTATACTGTTCAAACATACATAAACAAAAAATGCCTAACTCCTCATCTTTGTCTCTATCTTCATCTACCGTATTTGCCGGCGTATAAGACGACTGGGCGTATAAGACGAGCCCCAACATTTCCACTCAAAATATAGTTTTTGTTATATACTCGCAGTATAAGACGACCCCCCACTTGGAGGCATGCTTTTCAAGGCAAAAAGTCGTCTCATACGCCGGCAAATACGGTAAGTTGTAACACTTGGGGTATTCTGGATATAATTCTTGATTGACACCCCAACCCCTTTCCCCCAAACTTACAAAGCCACCAAAATGCTTTAGAGAGGCAGCTTCGCCTTTCTCAGGCTGGCACTCAATTCCTCTCCCTTTCTTTGTGACAGCCCCGCGTGCGTGCCATCGGGACTCCAAGGGTGGGGGATGGACATCTGCCAACTCTCTCTCTCTCTCTCTCTCTCTCTCTCTGTGTGTGTGTGTGTGTGTGTGTGTGTGTGTGGTGTGGAGGGTAATTCGGCTATCTCTGGCCTCCGCTCGGTTTTAAAGTCGCTTGGCCGGTTCCCAAGTCGCAGCGCGCGCTGGCCGGGAGACGCGGGCGCCGGGTGGAAGCTCGGTGCAGGGGAGGCAGATCTTTTCTCTAAGCGGGGAGGGGAGGAGGGGACAAGAGGAGGGACGGGATGGGACAGGGGCGGGAGGATGGTGCTCGCCTTCTTCCACCGCCCACCGGACCCTTTTCTTCCCAAGGGGACCCTGGAAAGTAGCTCGGGAGCCGGGTGGCCCTGCCCAGCGGGGTCCCATCAGGAACTTCCTGAGGACACCCCCCCGCCCCAAGCACAGCCCTCCCGGTCTTTCAAAGAGGGAGGGAGAAGCGGGAGGAGCAAATTGCCGCCCCGCCCGCTGCCCAGAAGGAGGGGCGCCACAGTCCACCCCCACCACCTTCCCCCCACTCCCCGGGCCATTACGCGGCTCGGGGCTGGCTGGGCGGCGGCCCGCCAGAGACCCTCCCGCTCCACCCCACCCCACCTCCAGATTGGCCTCCGCAGCGCCCGAGCCGGGCGGAGGGTGGGTGGGTGGGTGGGAGGAGGAGGAAGAGAGACTTCGGCTGGGCTTGAAGGGGCTTCGCAAGTTGCATGTTTTTTAGGGCAAAAAGTCGTCTTATACGCGGCAAATACAGTATATCTTTCTTGTTCAGTTTAAACATTTCTCTATTATATATGAATGAATTTGACTAGGTATCATTCATATTGATCCAATTTAGGCTAACATTATTAATAGTCTCTATCACATTTATCAAATCACTGAAGCTCAATGATTTTAATTAATACTATTTCTTCTTAATATGTCAAGAACAGCCTTTCAGGACTCTTAACCTTTTTGTGGACGTTGAAATTGGGTTTTTAATTTTATTTATTTATTTGTATCTCACCTTTATTACTTTTACAAACAGCACAAGCAGTGAATATATCCAACACACCTTCCTTTTCCATTTTCCCCACAACAACAAGAATCATGTGAGGCAATTTGGGCTGAGAGAGAATGAATGGCTCAAAGTCAACTAGCTGGCTATTATGGATAAGGCAGGATGAGAACTCACAGTTTCCTGGTGATTAGCCCCCAAAGTTATCCTTCTGGCTTTCATGGCACAATTAGAACTCACAATCTACCACTTTTTAGCCTGGTGCCTTAACCACTAAACCAAATGACTCTCTGTTCTTGATTATATATTCCTGAGAACACAATTCTCCTAAGAGTTTGCACTTTCTGAAGAAGATTCCAAAAGCATTTTGTCTTAAAAATATTTCTAGCTAATTCTGAGTTAATGAAAAGAATAATGTTTGCAATATTAACTTGGTTACAGGAAGGTGTGATTTTCACTTTAGTTGCGCTTGATGCAAACCACAGGATAAAATAAGTAGCAAATTGAGCTTCTTTTCTTTCTTCGTGTCCTTTTTGTTTTGCATTGTGTTTTTAAATTACTCGCTTTATTTAGGTCGATGAGCAGATCATGCACATATGATTGCGTGTTATAAAATAAACATAAGAAAGCCACCAAATCTAAAACCAGAAAACAATTTTATCTCAGTTTCACAGTTAAAATAAAAGACATCGCTTGGTGTTCTGAATCTATCAAGGGACAGAGCTGCATTTTTATTCTCTGATCCTAGCTCCCACTGTACAAAATTTCTGTATATCTCTGGGTATGAACTGCAAAGCTTAAATACATTTTTAAACAGAAAGGCGCATAAAATTGGGGCAATAAGAAAATGTCAGATATCCTTAAAGAATACACAGCTTAGGAGAACATGTTGTACTCATTTTACCGTCTGGGCAGGTTTTATTGTTTTTCATTACACCCATATAACAAAATGCCCAGGGCAAATCTCATAACAATATAGAATTTTCCTACATTTCCCAAATAGAATCACCGAGAGCCAAGCACTGAAGCTTGGCAACAAGAAGGTTTTCCTTGAACTGGGGATTAGTGCATTAAATAAACAATCTGCTGCTTCAAAGAACAATTGAAAGATACATCCTGTGCTCTTTGTGTATTTGTAAGTAACAGGTGATCTGGCTTTTTGTTGCCATTGAATTCAAGGTTTGTAAATCAGTTTCACTCTGATATCTTTTGCCCTCAAACTTTCCCTAAACTTACCTTGTTAGGAGAGCAAACTTCCCAAGGAGATATATTTTTTCATTGCTGTTAGCTATCATTTCCTTAAGAATGTTTATTCAATATTATTACATACATCTGCTCTTTTAAGATATCTGTGAGCCCCATCTCCTGGTAATTGAGTGACCTGAAATATCAATGTGTTTCTCAAATTTGCTTCATTTCCTTCTCCTTTGTTATCATGGTTGGTGAGCCTCCTTAGATTAACTGTTAAATGAGATCAGTTCCTTTGGCTAAATTGTCTTTGAAGAACTTAACTTTTCTACTCTTTTGGACAATGTGGATTTAATCTGTTTCTCAAAATTGGGTTTAGTATATTTGTCCACAAGGTGGTTTTTTTTTTTTTTTAAAGAGCTTTAATTGGAAGATTGGAGACGCAGTGGCTCAGGGGCTAAGACACTGAGCTTATTGATCAGGAAAGTCGGCAGTTCGGCAGTTCGAATCCCTAGCGCCGTGTAACGGAGTGAGCTCCCGTTACTTTTCCAGCTTCTGCCAACCGAGCAGTTCGAAAGCATGTTAAAAAATGCAAGTAGAAAAATAGGGACCACTTTGAAGGGAAGGTAACAGAATTCCATGTGCCTTCGGCATTTAGTCATGCTGGCTACATGACCATGGAGATGTCTTTGGACAGCGCTGGCTCTTCGGCTTTGTAACGGAGATGAGCACCACTGGAAATGACTAGCAGGTATGTGCGAGGGGAACCTTTACCTTAATTAGAAGATTGCCAGTTGCCATCCTTGCTGTTACACAGGTTTGCTCAAGTAATACAAAAACACTCCCCCCCCCCGAATTGTATTGATCACAATGACATTCAAAGTATAACCATCTCGATTCCAAACATTCTGATTCTGACATTTACATTTTCCCCTTGACCTTTTCCTTTCTACTCCCCTCCCCAGCTGTACTCCCTTTAGTAGACTCAGCTTTTACCTATCCTCTTACACTTGCTGGTATTTCTTAGATGGGGAGGAAGGAAGAGGAGGGAGGAAGATAGCCATTATTAATGGAGTTCCATCATATAGTGGTGACTTTATTTGTTGCATTGGTTCTGGACCTGCATGCAGTGCTCAGACACTCAAAAAAGAAACACTCTCTTTTCCTTTTTTTATCTCCCTTCCTTCTCTCTCTCTCTCTCTCTCTCTCTCTCTCTTTCTTTCTTTCTTTCTTTCCCTTCCTCCCTCTCTTCCTCCCTCTCATCCTTCCTTCCTCTCTCTCTCTCTCTCTCTCTCTCTTTCTCTGTCTCTGTCTCTGTCTCTGTCTCTGTCTCTCTCTCTCTCTCTCTCTCTCTCTCTTTCTTTCTTTCTTTCTTTCTTTCTTTCTTTCTTTCTTTCTTTCTTTCTTTCTTTCTTTCTTTCTTTCTTTCTTTCTCTCCCCCCTCTCTCTCTCTCTCTCTCTCTCTCTCTCTCTCTCTCTCTCTGTCTCTCTCTCTCTCTCTCTCTCTCTCTCTCTCTCTCTCTCACACACACACACACAGAGAGAGTCATTGTCCTGAATAAGGACTCCTCTGTCGATCTAGGTTGCAGGTCACCATTCCTTCTTTCTATGATCCTTTATTCTAGCCCAATGTTCTCCAACCTTGGAAACTTGAAAATGTGTGGACTTCAGCTCCCAGAATACCCCAGGCAGCATTTGGGGAATTGAAGCCTATGTATCTGCAAACTGCCAAGGCTGAGAAACACTGACCTAGCCTAAGCACGTCATAAACATCATTAACATTTTCATATCTTATTCTGCAGTAGCCAAGCCAGTTTGATGTAGTGGTTAAGGCACAAGGAAGGAAGAAAAACAAAACAATCCAATCCATCGCCCAGTTTTTTTCATGATAACAACCAGAACAACAAAATCATCTTCCACAAGTAAGAGTTGTCTTCTGATCTAATTACATTGGTTTCTTATTGAGGCCAGGGGAATAGGGAAGAGAGCAAAAACATTAGATGTTCCCGGAAACTTGGTAGCAAGCTCTTGACCTTCCCTGCAAGCCAGCATTGCTAATGTCATCCTCAGCTAAAGGACCTTCCCTGCTCACAACCAGAGCTTCTTGTCTCATCTCTCACTCTTTCTCCCATTTCACCAGATTGCAAGAACTTCAGTGATTTTAATGGCATCAAGCAATGTAGCACATATTGATAATATGTCATGGAGAAAGCTTATATCATCCAATCAGCCTGATTCACATTTGAATGTTGAACAGTATTGATGTATCATTATTCCCCTGGCTTTTTTCTTTTCTTTGTCTGTGTTCAATATTGGTTCTGTTCCATTTCTGCTGTAAACATGCGCTTTAAAAAATAAATGCCGTAAAAGGCTTGTTTAAGTACATGCTAATATTTTAAACACATTTACTCCGAATATTTCCATTCCTAAATGCATTGTCTTTCCAAATACATATTTGAAAATATACTTTCACAGTTTTCACAGGCTCAGTATCACGAAAAAAAAATTGGGGGTGGTTCAGAACAATCTTCCAAGCCAAACAGCAGACTGCATGGGTTGGATTGGATTTGTTCATATAGAAATTAGCAAAACGTGCATTCTCCAAGCAGCCCAGATTGCAATTACATTCTTTTTTTTTTTTTGCTTTCTATTGGAGTATTGCCTCGTTGTTCCACAGACAAGTCTATTTTTATATCACATAAATAGAAACAATTGCATGACTTCCTGTCGTACAAATGTTATTACCGGTCCATTTATAAATGTTTGATTATGTTTGATTAGGCCATATTTTGGAGGTGATAGCATCACATTGAATCTCCGAGATAATATATCTGACCCATTGTTGAGCCATGGCAGTGCAGTGGTTAGAGTGCAGTACTGCAGGCTATTTCTGCTGTCTGCCATCTGCCTGCAATTTGGCAGTTCAAATTTCACCAGGCTCAAGGTTGACTCCAGCCTTCCATCCTTCCGAGGTGGGTACAATGAGGACCTAAATTGTTGGGGAAAATAGGCTGACTCTGTAAACTGCTTAGAGAGGGCTGTAAACAGTGATGGGATTCATTTTTTTTACTATCGGTTTTGTGGGTGTGGCTTGGTGGACATGGCAGGGGAAGGATAGTGTAAAATCTCCAGTCAGAGGTGGTATTTGCCGGTTCTCCGAACTACTCAAAATTTCCACTACCGGTTCTCCAGAACTGGTCAGAACCTGCTGAATACCACCTCTGGCTATAAAGCACTGTGAGGTGGTATATAAGTCTAAGTGCTATTCCTTCCTTCCTTCCTTCCATCCTTCCTTCCCAGTGGTTAGAATGCAACATTGCAGGCTAATTTTGCCCACAGCCTGGAGTTCAATTCTGACTGGCTCAAGATTTATTCAGCCTTCCATCCTTCTGAGGTCAGTAAAATGAGGACACAGATTGTTGGGGGCAAGATGCTGATTCTGTAAAGCACTTAGAGGGGGCTGTAAAACACTGTAAAGCGGTATATAAATCTAAGTGCTATTGTTATTGCTATTCCATTTTGGAATGAGCAAAGTTGCATATAGGTAATCCTCAATTAACAACCTTTTTTTTGGGGGGGTGACCATTCACAATTACAGTGACAGTATCCTGGCCATTCTGACACTGCTTATTGTCATGCCCCTGGTAGAGACTGACTCTGAGGGAGAGGAGGAACAGCCCACAGGGAATGGAGGTGTGGCTCCGGAGGTTGTGGAGGAGGCTGGGGAAGGGCAGAGGCCGGCTGGGCAGTCAGAGGAAGACCCAGTCCCATCTCCTCTTCATCCTAGGGCACGCAGGGAGGAGAGGATAAGGGAGAGACATGGTCGCCTCGGGAGGAGAGGGCCTTGGTCTTCTTCATGGGCTGCAGGTGTGAGAACTGTGTAAGAGTTTGGACCTCCATACTGGCAAACGCTGGAAACAAAGCTTGTTTTATTTTGGTCTGAAGTTATCTTGGTTGGCATCCTTCCAACAGACCATGCCTTGTTATCTCCTTGAATTTGGTAAATACTTCTGTTCCGTGGGGGAAATTTTGTCATTGTACTTTGTTTGGTTTTTTTTATTTCACCACTATCTGCTCATTAAGTTCGACTGTATTGCTTTCTTTTGAAGACTATTTTTGAGTGTGTTTTATCTCCAACTGAGTATTATTGAACAAGTGGGGCCAAGTTGGAGGTATTAAAGGACATTTATTTACGTTTTGGATTTTGTTACTTTTGAGTTACACTCCCGGTCATCACACTTATCTCCAGTGGCTGCTTAAAGATGAACAGTCCATAACTACAGCGCAGGTGGCTAGATTCGGCATAGCAGCACTGGGGATCCGTCGGAAAGATGTGTCTTAATCCACCATACCTATTTTATACAACAAATATGGCAAACCCTTTGCACTGCTTATTCCTTTCCCTTTTAGTATTAAACTGACAATGGGCCTCACCATTGATGGACTGTAATTTTAGTATAGTTAGACCATGTTTAAATTGACAGAGTGGATTTTATCAGTTATTTATTACTTTATTCTAGAATTTTTAATTGTATATTTACTGAGTGTTTTTATTTGTTCTGGTCTATCATCACCATCTTTTAATGACTCCATAACAGAGTGTATTAATGGCCGGATGCCTTTCCTGTTGCCAATGCAGAGTTTTGTTCGGCAGGTATATTTTCAATGTGCCCAGAGAGAGAAATATCTTCCTGTATCTAGGATCGAACTCACAGCCTCCTGATTGTGAGGTGAGAGCTCCACCTCTAGGCCACTGCACCAATCCTTTATTTGTTCTGGTCTACGACTGTAATACACTGAATTGAATTACGGTGGCACTGAAAAAAGAGACTTACAACCAGTCCTTGTGCTTACAACCATTGTTGCCTCCCAGTGGTGGGATGCTGCCGGTGTAACAACCAGCCTCCCCTCAGTCATGTGATGAAAAGTCGGGACCTTGGCAACTGGCATGCATTTATGATGGTTGCATCATCCCAAGGTCATGTGATCAGCATTTGCAACCTTCCTAGCTGGCTTCCAACAAACAAAATCAATGGAGAAAGCCAGATTTGATCAACGATGATGTGGTTCACTTAACAATGGCAGGGAGTCACTTAAGGCAGTGTCAAAAATGTGTTGTAAAATTAGGCACAACTGACTCAACGACTGCCTTGCTTAGGAACAGGCATTTTGCCCCAATTGTGACCACAAGTTGAAGACTATCTTCCTGGAGAAAAGGACTATGAGAACTCAATCCTAGGATTATACAATCCTACCCTTTCAGATAACATTGCCATGGGAAGGAACTGTCTACAAATTTGGTGTGCTGTGATGCTTCAAAGAAGATTCGGATTCAAGTCCCCACCCAAATATGGAGCTCACTGGGTGACTTCAGGCTCCTCATTAATACTCAGGGCAGCAAAGTTCAAAGGGTAGTTTTTCCAAGGGTAGGAGGATCATCTTGAGAAGAGCCAGAAGGGGAAAAAGAATCATCTCAAGGAGAGGCAGAATTAAAAAAAAAAAATGTTACAAAATATTATGGGATTGAAGCAAAGCAAGTACCCTCTAGAGATTCTGAATTCCCATAAGGATTGCCTACAGTTTATCGGCATTTAAGTGAAAGCAAGGCAGAATTTGGAGATAATGAGATCTCATCAAAGTCAACAGATAGCTCCCTTCCTTCTTAAATGCTCTTGCTGTCATGCTAGACTGCCCTGTCAATCAAAGTAGCCTTGTAACTAAACAATGGCTCTGCTTGGCTAAGTTCCAAAGTATTTGTCAGCAGAAAAGAAGTGCCATGAACACCTCTTTTTAGAGGGCTCGTTGGGTGAGGAAAAAGACTGCACAGCATTCCCCCCCCCCCTCCCTCTCTCCAAACATGCATTTTGTATTAATAAAAATGTTTGGCTCAGTGTACACAGAATGATATACTCTGTCAAAATGTGTGAACTCCTCTGATCGCAGTGCTAACACTGGTGCATTATTTGACACATTCTGAAGTATATATTCTGGTTGATGCTACTGTATGTGTGGTTTTTATTACTTTTATTATTACATTGGCCTCCTCCTTCTATTTATGGAAGTGGGAGGGAGGAGTGATCTGTTTGTTGCGGTTGCTGGCGTTATTACTTCCAAAATTATTTTGAATTTTCTGCGATGCTCACCTCTTGTTCTCTATTGAGTGTTCTTTATAACTGATCAGATGTTCAGAACAGAACATTGATCAGTTCAGAAGACCACACACGATCCTTTCTCTGCATCCAATGCCAAATGCAGTACCAAATTCCAAGATCTTGTTCTTCTAAGGAACAAGGAGAGAATGCTTGTTTCCAATGTTTTTCCAGATGTTAATATTTTTCCATTTAATGCCGGAGGACCCTTCACACAAATTAGACACTAGAGAATCTCTTTGTCAATGTCTCAGAAGGACCATTTTAAATTAAAGCTTGATGAAACTTGCCTTTCAGTTTCCTCCCCAAAAATGCTCCTTCCCTTTGAAGGAAACTTATTTATGTATTTAGTTATGAAATTTATGAAATTTATTGAAAGTTATGAAATTTATGAAATTTATTTGCCATGTATCTCATTTCAAAATAACTCTGGGTTACTTACAACATAAAACATTAAAAATCATCCAATATAAATATACCCTATAAACATATGGTTTGCTACATTTATCTTCAGGATGCTTCGGAATTTTTTCCCCTAATTTTCTTAGTGATTTTTGTAAAACCTTTTTTTTTTAAACATCACGGGTGGTAGAAATGGTTCTGCTGGTTCTTCTGATTTCTGTTGCATGTCTTTCCATCCTTCTCGTGGCACCTGGTGTCCCACACTTTCCAGTCTGAAAAAGCCTGTGGGGAAAATTCTATCCTGATGTTTCTCCTTGGAATTTAATAAAAATGTACAAAATCAAAGAGGCTACTAATTATGAGAGGGATGATTGTCCATTGAAAGACAAAAAAATTCACATAGCAGCTTGGCATTCTTGTAACCAGGTCAGAAAATCAAGCTATCTCTTTGAGAATTTTGCAGGGATGATCTCCTCATTTGATGAGAAAAGCAGATGTTCTTTGGATTTAAAAAACAGGAATTTTTTTCCCAGTATGATCTTGATTTTGATATAGATTGTAGCAAATACCCCTTCCATATTAATGAAGGCAAGCTTCTATACCTGTATCCCAAAAAATGTAATGGAGGATGAAGCAATTTGGAAGCAGTAATTTTCCATCAAAATCTGTCTTCCAATTTCCCCAAACTTTAGTGCCCTGGGGAAAAAAAACCCCAAACCTTTTGCTTTTTGTTGTTACTTTTTCCCAGATGTCTCGTAGAATTCCTTAAGAGCCTATTTTGGTGATACTTTTGAGTTTACCTTATTATTACCAAGTGACAGCATTCCTGCCCACGATTGTATGTCTAACAGGATCTGGAAATATGGTGGAAAGAGAAAGGCCATTACAGTGAGAGGCAGTGCCATTACAAAAAAAGTTTCCTGAATCTGAAGGATGGGGGAAAATGAGAAAGACACTAATTGTCTTAGCTTTGCTAGGTATAAGCTGAGCTGGAGAATTGCTTTGGCAGGATTTCAAGATTCTGTTACATTACCTTACTAGCGATAAGGTTCCAAAAGTCAAGTTGTTCTTGTTAGACAACCTCAAAGGGCTTCATTACTGCCCATGTTTCATCAATCTTCTTGGCTGGCTACATCTCCCAGGTTGAGAGAATCACTTGGAAGAAAACCCATGTTGAATCATCTTGATTGGGGATATGAAGAACCAGGAAGACTGCAGGCTGACAGAGAGAGTGATGTGCCATGGAGATAGAATATTCACATCCTTCCATTGAGATCAGTCTAATTTCACCAAAATGCTCTCGTCCCTTGGGAAGCATTAATCCATTTGATTCCATCTGGCTGAAGAAAAATGGTAGCCAAAATTGCAATCAATGTATATCATGGTAGAATGCCTGGGAAAGATACAAGATCAGGTTAACTTTTGAAGTGCATGAAAGCTCCTGTAGAACATGTTGTGCACTGGTGCAAATGTAGTCAAGCATAGGAACCAGGACATTTCTATCCCAGCCAGGTCAGGCTGAATTTTGGTAACATTGCTCATAATAATCATGTAATGTGCTTTTCAAAATGTTTCTTCTGGTGTGTCTGTGTGTATCTAGTATCCAGATAGCTTTTGCACAATTATTGGTGATGCAATGATAGGTGCAAGAAATCAGCAAAGCAAGGTGGTTCTAATGAATATAGATTTATAGCTTGATAAACCTCCCTACAAGAATCTGAACTACTAACAGTCAAAGCAAATTGGTGGTAGATAAGAGTCAATGGAATTCAAGGTGGGCTGGACTTAGGTCTCTTATGGATACGAAGGGACTTGAGACTGATGACTTGCTTGATGCCTCTCTTCAGGTTCAGCCTGGTCATCTCTTACAGGTATGTTGTAATGAACTTGGGAGACAAGGGCAAAGATGCTGTCTAGGGAAGGATCAGATAAGAGACAGCATAGCCCACAGATGCATCATGGCAGACAAACTCAGAAAGGAATCTCCTTATCTTTTCAGAGGGACAGGGTGGCTCAGTGGCTAAGATGATTGTCGATCAGAAATGTCGGCAGTTCGGTGGTTTGAATCCCTAGCGCCATGTCATGGAGTGAGCTCCCATTACTTGTCCCAGCTTCTGCTAACCTAGCAGTTTGAAAGCATGTAAAAATGCAAGTAGAAAAATAGGGACCTCCTTTGGTGGGAAGGAAACAGTGTTCCATGCACCTTCGGCATTTAGTCATGCCGGCCACATGACCATGGAGACATCTTCGGACAGCGCTGGCTCTTCGGCTTTGTAACTGAGGTGAGCATCGCCCTCTAGAGCCAGAATCAATCAGCACATAGGTGCGAGGGGAACCTTTACCTTCTCAGACTATAAAGGAGACGGTGGGCGATTTGTACTTTCACACTTGCAAGATTCTGTTAATGTATTCTTACAAAAATGTAGAATTGTGTTTTCAGTCTGGTCCAGGCATGATTGCTGACAGATTATTCCCTTTGGACAAAAGCCTTTCCTTTCTCTGGCCACAGAGTGGATTTTCACTGTCCCTTGATCTCTTTTCTCTCCCCGGTGTCTTGATTCATAGATTTTAAATATGCCACAAAAGAACAGCAAAGATACACACACATTTTTAGCCTATGTGGAAAGCAAAGAGCTGCTAGAAGAATTTTATACAGCTCTGCTGTATCCTCTGCTGTGTAATATACACACTAGGATCAACGAGCATAATTTAAGAAAGCTCTTAAAGCTGGCAGTGAAATACAGGGTTTAGTCAAGATTCCGTATTAAAGAATGACATTTGCTCTAACTCTATGGAAGCAAGCCATTCCCTGGTGGGTTTTCTAAACTGGTTTAACTGTCACAGCATCTTGGGAGTTCTGATTTTTTTTTTTTTGTCAAAGTGCCAGGAAGTCTCTGTTGGAAAGTCTTCATCTCCTCACAAAGATTACACATTTTTAAGAAACCTGGGAAAGAACAGCAAGGATTAAAACTGGATTAAGTCTGTAGCTTTCGATCTATCAAGTAAAGATTTCCTCCACCCCCCACTAAAGCAACCTAGTCTAGAATCTATTTTAATTTTAAATTGCAGGAGCAGCCAGGTTTCTTTCTTTCTCTCTTTTTTGAAGTATGTAAAACAGCAGAGAATCAGCAAAAACACTGTTAATTATCAGGGCAATTCACTGGACCGATATCACAACTACCCTTTACCCTTAATATTTTTGTGGTAGATGAGAGTTCTTGATGTCGTGTAAGGCCTGCTTCGAAAGACTTCATCAAGATTGCAAGATTGTGGCCTGACAAGCCATATTTGCCATTGTACTGCCGTACTAGATATGATCTTGATAGCCCAAGAGTGGCCTAAACTTTGTTAAGGAACATTGTGTCAGCCCTCCCAGATAAAGCAGACAGAAAATGGGACTAGAAGAACTAATTCTACTTTATTGTAAAGTTACAATAACAGAATCTTTCATGTCTGAAGGCACAAAAACTCCTGCCATCACTAGATCCAATATGCAGAGTTCTTTCTCAGTTTTCTTCCCTGTCTGTTAAGCCACTGAGGACTCTCTCATCTCTTATTTATGTGTTTCTCACACAGCATCTCTTCCCCTCTTTCTCCAAGATCATTCATACATCCCATAGCAAAATGCGTGATGACTAAAAAAAAAAGTCCATGTAGACACATGTAGACACAGAATCTCAAAAGCAAGACTCTCTCAGCTATGCTACAACTTCTCCTTTTGTTGTCCTATTTCTCCATTCTGCTTCTCATAAAGCTACCGGATATGGGCTGTAAAACTCCAGTTGAACCCAAATGGCAGCAGAGAAAGTCCATGTATGGTGCCCCAAAGACGAGAGGGCAATACTTCTAAAACTATAGGAATAACAATAGCACTTAGACTTATATACCACTTCACAGTGCTTTATAGCCCTCTCTAAGTGGTTTACAGTGTCATCTTATTGCCCCCAACAATATGGGTCCTCATTTTACCCACCTTGGAAGGATGGAAGGCTGAGTCAACCTTGAGCTGGTGAGACTCGAACTGCCAGCAACCGGCAGTTGCAGAAATCACCTACAATACTGCATTCTAACCACTGTGTTGTCATGGCTTTGATCACCACTTTCAGGGTAGATAGGTAAATAGATATTGATGACTAGTCCAATCAACTGAAATGATATAAGATTGAAATATATTGGGACCTTGGCATCCCAGTAGTTTTAGAGGCATATCACACCACAAGAGGGCAACACAGAACTATGCTAGTCCCTTTGCTGCCATCTAGTAGATCAACAACTGTTCTGCAGCCCAAGTAGGATAGAGACATTGACCTTTGAGATGAGGTTAAACAACTGCACAGAAGTTTCACCTGTTAAAATGTGCAGACATTGTTTGGGCATGTGACATCCATTGAGTAATTTCGGCTCTGAAACAATATTTTGGTTCAAACAGGAAACAAACCAAAATAGAATGGGTGGCTTAGTTCATCAAAAGAGAGTGATTTCTCCAGCTCTCCCCTCCTTCCAGCATTTAACATCTGCTGGTGCTAAGAGCGTTAAATGGGCTCCCATACTGTGTTCATTATGATAAGGACATTGTAAATGAAGTGATAGTTTACAGTAACAAATAGCACCTGATATCCAGAGCTATCTATCCATCCTGTAATGGGAAACAGATGCAAACATCCACACCCCTGATGAGTACATTAGTGAAAGGAGAGGAGAGTAATGTAGACATCAACCTAGTTGCAGAAGTTGAAGGGACTCTTAATGATTTGACTGTAATAGAAATGGAGAGGAGACAGTTCCTTCACCCTGATTCAAAACACCATGAAATTAATGAGCTAGAACAGAGTTAGAAATGAATTATAGACTTGTCCCTTACACTGTGAGGAGTCTGTCCCTCACCTTTGTTTAGCTCTGGATATGTAACCTGTTCCTGTCCAATTTATTCTGAAATAAATTGAGGTGAAGGATCCACAAACATGTGCAGCATCCGTCTTTGTAGGATTGACAAATACTGTGACTGAACATTTTCATTGAACATGCTCTTGAGTGTGAACAGAACATCCTCAAAATCATTTAGAGTTTTACTGGAAAATTAATTTTCTCTAACATCAGGGCTATCAGATCCAGGTTAAAGAAAATCTAAACAACCAATAGATGGCAACAAAAATTTAAAGTTTTCTGCATCTAGGGCATTTAGTAGTCTTACTATGAGGAAAACAAAACAAGAATGCATAAATGAAGAGATAAACCAGAGTATCAAAAAATGCTCTGAAGATTGTAACAGCCCAGGCAATGCTGGTTAGAATAGAATAGAATAACAGAGCTGGAAGGGACCTTGGAGGTCTTCTAGTCCAACCCCCTGCTTAGGCAGGAAACCTTCTTCCATTTCAGACAAATGGTTATCCTATCTCTTCTTAAAAACTTCCAGTGTTGGAGCATTTGCAACAGTGGTGGGATTCAAATTTTTTTTTACTACTGGTTCTGTGGGCGTGGCTTGGTGGGTGTAACAGGGGAAGGATACTATAAAATCTCCAGTCAGAGGTGGTATTTGCTGGTTCTCTGAACTACTCAAAATTTCCGCTACCGGTTCTCCAGAACTGGTGAGAACCTGCTGAATACCATCTCTGATTTGCAACTTCTGGAGGCAAGTTGTTTCACTGATTAATTGTTCTAACTGTCAGGAAATTTCTCCTTAGTTCTAAGTTGCTTCTCTCCTTGATTAGTTTCCACCCATTGCTTCTTGCCCTGCCTTCAGGTGCTTTGGAAATTAGCTTGACTCCCACTTCTTTGTGGCAGCCCTTAAGATATTGGAACACTGCTATCATGTCACCCCTACTCCTTCTTTTCATCAAACTAGATATACCCAATTCCAGCAACCGTTCTTTATATGTTTTAGCCTCCAGTCCCCTAATCATCTTTGGGGGACTTTGGTTTCCAATCAAATAATTTAAAGCAATTTCTTCATAACTGTGAACGTGCTTCATGAACTGCTGGGTTTTCTTTTTTCCTAACTTTGCTCTCTTCCTTCCTACCAGACATTCCAAGCTTCACTGTCTCTTTCCCCTCCTGTAATTCCATCACAGTTCTGCTTTTCAATGGCTCTGCATTGAGCCGGCCATTCAACCCACTCAAAACATCCTTCCATGCAAAGAAACTCAACATTGCCCGGGATAGGCAAAAGTATATTTTGAAAAGTGAAAGTGAGAAACGAAACGGACAATCCCATTTAATCTGTGCTGGTACAAAGGAGCATCAGGAATAAGCGAAAGCGTTTGAGAGTAAGCTAGAACAAATGAGGATGTGATTCGTCTCCTCTGAACTCTGCTGACGATGTACAAAAATAACTAGGCAAGCCTTTGTTGCCAAAAGGTTTTTGAGAATGAATCCAAATGTTCCCAGGACACCCTGTGAAATCTCATCTTAGTATGCTTTTTAAGTTGTTTAGTTCTGATTCAGCAGTCCAGAACTGTGCTTAAACACAGCAGGTAACCATTTCCCCTGGAACAAATAGGAAAGAAATCAGGTTAGCATGAGGGCACCCAGCAGGACTCGGCTTCTGTCTTCTTGGTCCACATAAACTGACGTCTTCAAGATAGAGACTCAGGAAAAAGACAGCACGTTGCAGCAAACATTTTCTTACATGCAAAGAGAGTTTGGGGGGGGGGGAAGAAAGCGGGATAAAATAAGAAATAAAACCCGTGCAAAGGTGGGATGGAGGATCACGGCAATAAGGAATAAGGGAAGAGCTAAAATCATGCTTTAAAACGGGTATCCAATTTTGGCAACCTTAAGACCTATAGATTAACTCAGAATAGCTTCAACTTGGCATGACCTCAGCATGGTTGGCTGTGGAATTCTGGAAGTTGAAGCCCACAAGTCTTAAAGTAGCCAAGGTTGGGCACCGTCTGCATTAGAAGAGCTGTCCATGTCAGCATCTGTTCCTTTCTTTCAGAGCTGGGGAAACTTTTGGTAGCTGGAGATGACACAGAATATTTTCTAAACAGGCAGAGTTTTCCTTTAGTTGTCAAGGAGAGTTTGGGGGTGTGGTTTTTTTTTTTTTTTTAGTTTCCCAAATTATGTTCAGCCTCATTTAGCGTGGATAAGATATATGCATGTGTCATAGAATTCTGGTATATTTGTTTTCTTTAGCAAAATAAATAATGCTTCAGCTTCAACCATAACAATACAAGAGCACACAATAGATACAAACTCAAGGTAAACCGCACCAAACTTGATTGCAGGAAATACGACTTCAGCAACAGAGTGGTCAATGCCTGGAATACTCTACCTGACTCTGTGGTTTCTACCCCAAACCCCAAAAACTTTAACCTTAGACTGTCTACTGTTGACCTCACCCCTTTCCTAAGAGATCTGTAGGGGGTGTGCATAAGCGCACCAACGTGCCTATTGTCCCTGTCCTGTTTCTTTTTATTTTTCTCATATGTATCCATTTTATGTATTCATAACTATATTTATACTTATACCTATTATCTTGTAAGTGATTGACAAATCAAATAGATAAATAAAAATAAAATTGGTTAGAGGCAGCTCTCTTTGGAAGAGGAGGGGCAAGGGAAAAAAAAGATCCTTGGATGGATGGTAGCTGATCCCTGCTTAATTCTTAGCTTTTGCTCCCTGCTGTGCTCTGTTTCTTCTCCATTCTGTGCAAAATGTTAAGAGGTTTTGATCTCTGCCTGGGGAGGTTGTACTCTTAGCAGATTACACTATCTATTTAAGAAGTTCCAATTATGTCCATGGAAAGCATAATCAGGACATATTATCATCAGCCTCACTCACCCTGCAATCAACCAAGTAGGGTTATGAACCCATTTCTATCACAGCTCGCTCTTGGGAATATTTCATTTGGGTTTTTGAACGTCTTGCAGTGTTTAAAAGCTACAGGGAACATGAATGGGCATGCCTCTTCATGCGTGTGTGCGCGGTCTTTTTTTTTTTTTCAGGGGCAGCAATGGAGGGGCAAAGAGCTGTTAATGCCTTATGGTAATGATATCCATATTCTGGATAAGAACTCAAAAACGGTGCTGCCCCAAATTCCAAAATCAAATCATTTGAGGCTGGTTTTAGGGGTATTT
Source organism: Notechis scutatus (assembly GCF_049901735.1). Lineage (NCBI taxonomy): Eukaryota > Metazoa > Chordata > Lepidosauria > Squamata > Elapidae > Notechis > Notechis scutatus. The sequence goes on from NC_142018.1 coordinate 13,890,123, forward strand.
ATTATCTTGGGAGTCTCTGTAGGATCTCAGATGTGGATTCTAGGTTTCTTAGTCCTAAAGCAGAGGGAGTAAATCAATAACCCTAGGAGAGCATAAAGGCCAAACAAACAAATTACAAATATCCTCATAGCAAAAGAGGACTCCAAGTCTCTCCCTCCTTTTCTTTGTTACCATCTCAAATAATTGTCGAATTGTAGAGAAAGCAATGATGCAGTTTGGGAGAGCAAAAAGTAATTGGTTGGACTTGCTGAATGATTCTGGCTAGCGCTGGCTAGAGCAGGATCAAAAGTAAAGGCGAAGCAAAGACCTCCAAGCTGAGTGTAATAGATGTAGCAGCATGGATAATGAAGGGGTGAGAAACAGAGTGGTAAATGATGGGATTCCAAGGCTCAGATTCTATTAGAAGTAACTCTGACTAATAAAGAGCCAGCTTGGAGAAATAAATGAGAAAGCAAAGACAATAGTCACAGACTAAGGAAGGGAAGGAGGATTTGATCACCTCCTTGCTGGAGAGCTGTTCCACTGAACTAATTGAGATAATGAGATGCTGAGTAGTCTGGCAGGCTAAAGGTCAAGGATGCAGCAATGCTTAGTAAGTCTGGACCAAAAGCTATGCCTTATTTTTTGGGGAACTGCTCATGTTGGTCTGGCAGATGGAAAGAAAGCTAAAGAGATCATGACTCAAAGAAAGGTTGAACTCAGGAAACAGAGCAGCAAACGCTTTGGTCAACGTGAAAGACATCAATAATATGTTTGCTGCCAAAACAACGGGGTGGCAGGTGGTAAACCTGGACATTGGCTTTGTGCTCTGCCTATTTTCTTCCCTCTGAAATAAGATTTAAAATATGAGCAAGGGAGGGCAGCACCTCGGGTGGATACCGAAGCTTGTACTGGTCGTCCTTGAATTTTGACCCTCCCTTCAGCAACTGTTCAAAGTTACAGTGGTGATAGACATGTGGTACTTACAACTAGTCCTTGGCTCTTGCTGCATCTCCGAACACATGAATGTGATTTCCAACATTCCCTGCCAACTTCTCCAAAGCAAGATAAGTGGGAAAGCCAGTAGAAAGTCAAAAGTCATGGTTATGTGCTATCCTTGCTTAATAGAAAAGAATAGAATTCTTTATTGGCCAGGTATAATTGGATACACAAGGAATTTGTCTTGGTGCATATGCTCTCAGTGTACATAAAAGAAAAGGTACATTAATTGAGAGTCAAGAATCATAAGGTACAACACTTAATAATAGTCTTAATAAGCAATCAAATCAGACTAGGAAACAGTTAATATAAATCATAAAGATACAAACGACAGTCATACAGTCACAAGTGGGAGGGGATGGGTGATAAGGAATGATGAGAAGATTAATAGTAATAGTTGTGCAGATTTTGTAAATAGTTGGACAATGTTGAGGGAATTATTTGTTTAGCAGAGTGATAGCATTCGGGGAAAAACTGTCCTTGTGTCTGGTTGTTCTGATGTGCTGTGTTCTATGGCATCATTTTGAGGGTAGGAGTTGAAACAGTTTATGTCTGGGATGTGAGAGGTCTGTAAATATTTTCACGGGCCTCTTTTTGACTCATGCAGTATACAGGTCCTCAATGGAAGGCAGGTTGGTAGTAACAACCAGTAACAAGCAGTGCCAGTGCTCAGTCCACAATGATCTCAGCAGAACACAAATAGGTAAGGCAGCAGCCAGACTGCCAGAATTGCCAACATTGTGTGATGTGGTCATGTGACTTTACACTTCATATTTGCATCTGTTAGCAGTGGAGATTCCTATTCCAGTTGCCATCATACCCAAGGACATACATGGTAATGTGCAGAGTTAAACCTCTCAGGTGGGACCCCAAGTAGAGAGTGTGAGTTTGGATGACCAAGTCTCCTTCTAGTTGACGATAGGCAGGCAAAAGTGGGAGAATGGATCACATAGCCCCTTTTATTCCCCACTGCTTTTTGCCTAAACCCCACAATGACCTGAGCAGAATACAAAAGGACTGCTAATGATGGGAACCAGGAGCTCTGAGAGTTTTTCTTCCATGAATGGTTCATTTGCCATCATGAGTCACGGTGGCGCAGTGGTTAGAGTGCAGTACTGCAGGCTACTTCTCCTGACTACCAGCTGCCTGCAATTTGGCAGTTTGAATCTCACCAGGCTCAAGGTTGACTCAGCCTCCCATCCTTCCAAGATGGGTAAAATGAGGACCCAAATTGTTGGGGCAATATGCTGACTGTGTAAACCACTTAGAGAGGACTGTAAAGCACTGTAAAACAGTATATAAGTCTAAGTGCTATTGCTATTTCAACATTTCCCATTTCCAGATGATCCATTACACTGACGATAGTGCTGCTACTGATGGACAAGTCAATTCTGCCATTCATAATCAATATTATATTACTTAAATATCCAACCCCACTGGTTCTAAAAAAAATTCCTAGCTGCACTATTTCCCTCCCTTTTCTTCCTATCTTCTGATTTGTTTCTTCGTTTATAACCATTTGAGCTTGCCTTTCACTGAAAGTCATCACCAGATTTGCCTTTTTGGCTTGTCCTCTGATCTTTATTGGCTTCCAGCCCTCACTTTTCATTGTCTACGGTTTGGTTTGCACATGGCATTTGCTTCCAAAGGTGGCAGAGGTAGGGATTTACTAGGGTAAATCTATTCTCAATCAATTTCATTGATTAACCTTAAGATCTAACATTACAGGGGAGAGAGGAAAATATATTTCTAACTTTTTTTTCTAATATTAGTGCAATATTACAGGAAGCATTTTTTTTTAGAATCGAAAAATCACGGATTGATGCCTTGATTTAACACTTTGCATTCACATATCTATAACATAACATATATTATGTTCATGTAACAGGCTAAGTTTATAACTAACTTGATTTTGGCTTGGTATATTGTGTGAAACCATCCATCTGCATATTATTCAAGAAACATAGCTAAAACAAACCAAGGCTTAGCACAAATGTGTGAATCTAGGAATCTTTATGTCTACAACAGAGAGAGGAATATCTCATGACCTTCCAGATATAACTGGATCATTGTTTTCCTCTTGCTTGACTTTTAATCATATAGCTGGACCTAATCAGAGTTGGAGACCAAGAAGATCTGGACTGAGAAAATTTAAAGAAAATGTGTCTGAAATTATACATTCATGTTTGAAAATTACTGTCCGTGGTGAAAAATGAATGCTGCCTTGGTAAGAGAGCAGAGATCACTCATGGAATAATACTTTGCAAGCGTAATTCCAGGCATCTCTGGTTTTATTTATTTCTTTATTTGTATGCCACTCATTCCAAAAAGCTAAACCATAATTAAATAGGGAAGTCAACAATGATGACAAATTATTTTCTGCTGAAATTCTGGAAAGGCATTGTTACGTGCTAGGGTTATTTCGGCCTCATGGGAATACAGAATTTTTTCCCCTCTCATTCATTCATTTGTTTGTGGGTTTGTGGGCTCAGAACTCAAAGCCACATTGCTAATTTCTGTAATTAAATTAGAAGATAAGTTGGAGACAATTTTGCCTGGTTAGTTCCTAATTCAATGTTGAATGTAACAACAGCCTCTCTATCAGATGGCTATCCAATTTCTGCTGAAACAACTTAAAGGAGAAGCCATTAGTTCTAAAGGCGGTTGGCTCCAGCTTTGACTAGCCCTTGGCCTTATTAAGATTCTCCTAGTGTTTAATTGACTTCCTTTCTTTTTCCAGCCATTGGTTTTGTTCAATTACTTGCTCTTCTGTGAAGTATCTCACTGGTGCATTTCTACCAAAGCTTTGTCTTGTTTTTCCAGCTAGAAGATGGTTTGGGTTTGACCACTTCCAAAATGCTGATGTTCCAAACTTTTTATCTTTAACTACACATTTGAGAAGTGAATTCTATTGTGAGGAAGAGCATTAATTGCCTTTCTCAGCTTTTGGTCTTTTCAAAATGCAGTACGCTTCCCACTCTGCAGGCATTTGCGTTGTCTGTGTGTCTGCAAGAAAAGGAAGAAAGGAACGGGGGAGCAGTTAGTTTTTCTATAAATATATATGAAACAGGCTGCCCAAAAGAGCTATATCTCATCTCCAAGTACAGAAAAGCAGCCAACTGTCTTTAATGATTAGACTGCCAATTCCTGGCAGGTAATTTTAATACAGCAGCAACAATAACAACATAACCCATGTGAATATGTCTGTAGAAAACAAAATAACTTTAGATTACAGAAAAATTGCCAGGCTAGATATATACATGTATACCTACATTAACAGGTTTGTTTGCTTTGCTTGTTTTGAAAACCCTTTTAAAGCTCAGAAAACTTTGGGAAATAAACTGATTTTTCTCCCTCTCCTTCCATCTTGTATTTATGCATGAGTTTTGGCAGAATGGCCAGAAGATATAAATGTAGGATGGAATTTTATCTAGAATAGTGAAATGATGCCAGGTAGTTAGTGGTACATTTGCTTTTTTTTTTTTTTTTACTTTAAGTTATTGAAATTAAAGATCAGAGCTGGCAGAATAAAGAGCTTCAAAGAAAATTTCTCCTGCTATCCATGTAGTGCATTTATAGAGTAGAACAGCCTGGTATTTATACTGATTTGTAGTTGGGAAATCAATGTGTTTATGTTTAAATCAATAAACATTAAAAAGTTCTTAATAATTAGACAGGGAAGAAATGGCAAGGAAGCTCTTTGAGGAATTCACAAAGACATTTGCAATTGTCTCCCCTATTTTTTGAAGTACATTTTTCTCTTATCCCTCTTAGTTGATTCTTCCACAAGTGAAACAACAATTACGATTTGTGTAAGCAATTCAGCGGGGAACCACATTCCTATCCCAAGAAAAGGTAAATGCAAAATCTTTCCCACCTTCCCTGCTCCAAGATCCCACATTTGTGTTTGCTAACTGCAATAAATAGTACAAAAACATTGTGAGCCTTTGTACAATTAGGCACTGATGACTTTTGCATTCCTTTGTGGTTTTAAATGTGTGTTATCATTTGTTCACTGGCAGGTCCTTCTAAATACGTTTATGGTGCTTTAAAAATCCAAATATGCTTTTTAATTAGCCTGGATTTCTGCCCCCACCCCTCCTTATTTGAAAGGTCACTTTAAATAACTGGATGAATTGAAAACAGGACCGAAGGGGGAAAGAGGAGACAACAATTCTAAGTGAATTGGGCACAATAAAGTTCCTTTCACCCCAGAATGTGACTGAAAGTGCCAATCTTTGTTACTGCATTGCAAAGAGAGAGAGAGAGAGAGCGGAGTAGGAAGCTGGGTTCGAAGGACTTGGACGGACATATACTCTTTGAAAAAGAGAGCTGAAATCCATCATCTTATGCTTAATTGACAGCTAGTGAAAGCCAAATGCTCACTGATCCAGTTACATTTGTGATTTTTGGATGCCACTGTTGGCAGAAGACCTATAAATGCCAGCCAGCCATAATTAGAAGCATGTGTACAATGTGTTGTTTGTTGCTATTCACTTCTCCCCCACTTTGGCGCAACTTTTAAAATTCTCCTTTTGATGAAGATGTTGGATGAAACCTCCTGCCACAAGGAAAGAAGCACTGAAGACTCTGCCTCCATTCAAAGAGGCTTCTCGCCTTGAATCAACTGGGACTTTCTAATTTAACCTTACCTACTAGAAGGAGAAGGTAGATGCAGATACAGCGTGATTGTCCCAAAAAGTTGCCAAAAACAAAGAGTGATAAATATGTTGTTGTGCTTCAGATCAGATTTGTTCCTAGATGCATGTTGGAAGCTACAATATGGAAGCAGTGGCTTGTTAAATAAGTTATGGTTCATTTACAAACCACAAAGGCTGGATTCAGACAACATACTGAAATGAAACCAAATGCACCCCATATGGCATAGGGTCATCTGAGAATTTTGCGTTTATATAAAACGACAATTACTGTGTTGTTTTCACACTTATTCAAATCATCATGGAAAATCATATCTAGGCAAACGCCAAACTTAAAATTAAGCGTCTCCCACTTCCTGCTCTCTTTTCTCTGCCATAATATTATGGTTTGTTTGCTGGTTAGCATAGCATATTGTGTAAGAACAAGTAGTATAGCTTGGAAATTGTGATTTAAAGAGTGCAGGGGTGGCGCAGGGGTTAGAGTGCAGTACTGCAGGCTATTTCTGCTGCCTGCTGGCTGCCTGGATTTGGCAGTTCAAATCTCACCATGCTCAAGGCTGACTCAGCATTCCATCCTTCCAAGGTTGGTAAAATGAGGACCCAGATTGTTTGGAGGCAAGAGGCTGACTCTGTAAACAGCTTAGAGAGGGCTGTAAAAGCACTGTGAAGCAGTATATAAGTCTAAGTACTATTGCTATTGCTATTTACAGTATGATATGGGCTGAGAGCCAGTTTGGTGTTATAGTTAAGGCATCAAGCTAGAAACTGCAAGAGTGTGAGTTCTAGCGCCATCATAGGTACAAAGCTAACTGGTATGATATAAGGCTTTCAATTACCCCTTTTCCCTGAAAATATGACCTATCCTAGCTTTATTTTTACATGTGTGCCCAATATAAGCCCTACTCCCAAAATAAGCCCTAATTAAGTTCCTGCCCACTTGAGTGCATGGGTAAAAATTAAGCATGGGGATGGGGGGGTGGGTGGAGCTGCACTACTACTTACCTTTGGACAGTTGTAACCAGGCTTTGTACACCCCAACACCTGCCTTGCCGGCCCATTTCTTCTGCAGCCAGCAAGGTTGGGAAGGCTTTCCTGAAGGCTTCTATAGCTGATAACAACGCTCCAGATTGATCTGGAGTGCTGTTATCAGTTGCAGAGGCCTTTAGGAAAGCCTCGCTGGCTTCAGAAGAAGTTTCTGAAGGTCTTTGACAGCAAAAAGGAGGCTGGGGATGATGCATGCAAGTGAGGTTAGTCAGTGGAGGACATCCCCCAAAAATAAGACCTGGTGTGGCCAAAAAAATATAAGACAGGGTCTTATTTTTGGGGAAACATGGTACTTGGGATCATGATACCAGGTGGATCACTTTCACCTTTGCAGATCTTGAAGACCATTAAAATCATCCAAAGAGGACTTTCTTGTGTCTATGGAGATTGCAAGATTCTCTAGTTTTACTTTAGAATTAGAATTAGAATTCTTTATTGGCCAAGTGTGATTGAACACACAAGGAATTTTGTCTTGGTGCAAATGCTCTCATAAAAGAAAAGATACCTTAGTCAAGAGTCAAGAATCATCAGGTACAACACTTAATGATAGTCATAGAGTACAATAAGCAATCACATCATACTAGGAAACAGTCAATATAAATCATAAGGATACGAGTGACAAAGTTACAGCCCTATAGTCACAAGTGGGAGGGGATGGGTGATAAGGAGTGATGAGAAGATTAACTTTAATAGCAGACTTTGTAATAGTTGAACAGTATTGAAGGAATTATTTGTTTAGCAGAGTGATGGCATTCAGGAAAAATCTGTCCTTGTGTCTAGTTGCTCTGGTGTGCAGTGCTCTATAGCGTTGTTTTGAGGGAAGGAGTTGAAACAGTTTATGTCCAGGATGTGATGGGTATGTAGATATTTTCACAGCCCTCTTTTTGACTCGTGCAGTATACAGGTCCTCGATGGAAGGCAGGTTGGTATTAATTGTTTATTGCTTTATTTATTATTTTATTTATTCTTAGTACTTGCAAGTGGGTTTTCCTCCATGGAGTCCTCCTTTTATTAAAAAGGGTAGGGTGCCTCCCATTTTAACCCTTAGGTGTCTGTTAAAACCCTATTATCTTGATCCAGACTGCTGTTATTCTGGGCATTGCAATCTGGGCTATGAAAAAGCTAGAGTTTATTTTTCTGTAGCTGTGCAAATCAGCTCTGTTTTTATAGCTGATTTAAATCAGTGTTTTTACCATTCTACCCTTTCGTCTTTTGCTCTAGTGGGATATTTTCCTCCCTAAATACTTGACTTGTGTTTCTTTCCCTGCACTCTTTTGTTAAAGATGCCATATTATGTTGCTGTTTTTACCCACAAACTGTTAATTATGGCCTTCTTGTTTTCACTCGGTAATCCTTCATTTTAGGAGTTTAAGTCACAGTCTCTAATGGCATTTAAGTGTAGGATTTTTGGCTGAATTGCCATTTTACAGCAGCACTAAACTCCCCATTTAGACTTGTTAGTGGCATTTGGATATTGCCTGACTCCTTTTGTTCTTAATATAAAGGATAGACACTGCATTTAGCTTATTTCCCAACCTTAGTGGTTACTATTTGTTCGTCTACTGGGAGTAACATAGCCTGACTGTTTGGATATAAATAATCTCTAAGTTGCAGACTTACATTTGAGTAAAGGAGAATGCAAATCATTTATCTAGAAGATTTGTAGCAGTGAACTAGAGACTGTTGGTTCAAACTAGAGACTGTTGGTTCAAACCCTTCTTTTACTATTCTTTTATAATTAAAAACAATCAACACAGTTTGCAAAGATTTCAAGTTTTCAGTTGCCTCTGCTTTCCTGCTTGTTAAAATTGTATCTCCTTTAGGAATGAGAGGTCTCTGTTCTACCTTATTCTCAGAGCCTCTATAGTGTTTTCCCCATTTTTCTTTATGGAGAATGGTGTGGAAGGGGTTATGGATGGCAGACTTGGTTTTTTTTTTGTGATGTATCTAAATCTTTTGATGCTTTCCTGGCTGTGTAGATTTCTTTGACAAAATCCCTAGAGAAGATATTTGCTCCTCATTTCTCCTATCAGGACTGAATCTAGGTGTTGGAAAGTATAAAGACTTCAAACTAGTGGAGAAAACTTTGTAAGTGAAAGACAGGTTGTTCAACCCAACCCATGCCTACTTTGCTATTAAATAAAACAGAAGAACAACATATTCCAGAAAGAGTCTCCTTCCTCTTGAAAGAAATTTTGATGACAAATTCTTTTTCATTATATTCCTGGAGAACTGATAATAAAATAATGCAGGGGATGTTTGCCTTCACATCATTAATTCATATGTGCTTTCTCTATAATTCTTGGCAAATTCAAACAAAACAGAGAAAACCTTAAAAGCAGCCTCATTGGCAAATGGAAGCGGTCAACGGTCATAGAAAGAGAACTGACTGAGGGGTGAAAAATACAGTAAACCAAGAAAGACATATATTTTCCTGTGGATTCCTTTGAAAGAATGCACTTTTATAGGTACTTTCCTTTCGTATATGGATTTCTGCATGCACCTTTTCTGAAGATAAACTTTTACAAGTGCTTTTCTTTACAGCTTGTTGTTGTGCAACTTTTTCTCCTAATAGGCTCATTTTTATTGCAACTTTTTTTTTTCAGTGAAGGGGGAATGATAAGTTAAATGGCCCAGTGTGAAAGAGTGGGGATATACCAAACCTGTTTTTTTTTTTTTTCAGATAGAATTATGAGAAATATAAATTGGGTTCATTTGCATTAGTATTAATGAATTAATATAAACATTGGGGAAAACTATTTTATGTATTGATAAAGGTGCTGGCCTAGAAACAAGGAGTTGGTGGGTTCTTAGGCATGAAAGCTGACTGAGTGACTTTGGATCAATAACTTAAGCATGAAAAACTGGCTAGATGACTTTGAGCCTGTTATTTTCACTCAGCCCAATTCAGCTCACTTGGTTGCTGTTGTGGGGAAAAATAGGAGTATTATGTAAGTTTGCTGTCCTTGAGTTACTTATAAAGTAATAAATCGGGATTAAAAAAAATCTTTTTTTAAAAAAAGAGCACTGAGAAGATTTTTCACTGACATCCCTACCTTTAATATGATATTTAGACACAAGCTGACAGCTTGAGAAAGTGGAAACAAGTATCTACATGGTTTAATCCCTTTCCAGCTTATGTAAAATTCACTGAAAGGGGCTGAACCCGACCATAAGGAAGAAGAGATTCTAAGCAGGTTTTTGAGAGTCATCCTTCAAAATTATACTGAGATCTTTAAAAACATATTTGGTTATATATTAATTCAAAGCCAAGATGCGGTTTCTTTGCCCAATAGTTGCCATTGCTGTTCCGTACCTTTTATTTTATGAAGGCAACAATACAAAACAGATTCTTACCTGAAACAAACTTTACCATTGCTATAAGGAAACATTTTGTCCGCTTTCAAGTTTAGAGTCAATCTTTAATACTTGATTGTTATTGGAGTCTACTTACTAAATTTTTACTGCAGGAGTACATGAAGTTCTGAGTTGAGGGCTTCACTTGACCTTTGAATGGTGGGTTTGGAACTCTGGCTCTTCCTTCTGTTTGTCAAGATCATGCCCATGTAGCAGAATAACAGAGTTGGAAGGGGCCTTGGAGGTCATCTAGTCCACCCCTGCGCAGGTAGGAAACCCTATACCATCTCAGATGTTTTAGATTGTACCATTACTATTACCTTTCTTCCAGAAATTCAAGGAGACTTACAGGGAGACCTCATTTTCATTTCCCCCAAACAATATTGAGCAATAAGTTGGGGATGAGAAAGTGATTGGTTATCGGGGGAGGTCCTTTGGTTGAGGCAGTCTCTGAATTTCCTGTATTCCAGTAACCAATATTCATGCATTTGTTGCATTCACTTCTCTTTTAAACTCAGTGTAAATTCACCCTCAAGTCAGCCTGGCATTACTAATTTTGAAGTACCATATTTTTCGGAGTATAAGACGCACCTAGCTGTTGGGGAGAAAAAGAATGGGAAAAAATCCTGCCTCTGCCTCCCAGCATCCATCCAATATTCATCTGGCCCATTGGACGCCATCCATTGGTTGCCGCCCATTCGCCGTGGCCCATATGCTGGGGCCTGTTCGCCACTGTCCATTCACCGTGGCCCATTCACCTCTGCCATGGCCCATTCGCTATGGCCTGTTCTAGAACAGCTGATTGGCAGCGCACCAACCCCCCCCCACTGCAATATTCACTGTATAAGACGCACAAACATCTCTAGCCACTTTGTTTTTGGAGGGGGAAGTGCATCTTATACTCTGAAAAATACAGTATATATATCTAGCTGGGCTAATAAACATAGAAGACTCCTAGAAAGAAAGCAAAGATGAACCTGTGATTTATCCAACACTATTTTGTTGGAGGTGGGGGGAAATGAGGCTGGAAGATAGGCAACCTGGTGTCGTACCAAGGTTTTAGACTACATTCCCCATAGTCCCCTTCAATTAGCTAAGATGGATAATGCTGATGGGAGCCGACATCCATAATGTTCAAAGGCTCCTAAGTTGCCAAGAGCCTTTAAATAAATGAAAGGAAATAACAAGAGGCATGATTGAAAATGTTACCAATGACTTTGCACTGTTGTGATTTAAAGTCATTGCGGTTTTGGAACGGTGTAACAACAGGGATCTTTTGCCCAATTGTAAAACATTAGCTTTATAATTTGGGAAGCAAATCATTCTAAATTATGACAGCGACATTTTCTCATTGCTGTTAAGGACTATTAATATTCCAGCCTCCATGTTCATCGGAGCGGTATAGTTGAAGTAAATCTGAGCTAGAATGTAGGATACTGGCTTGACTGAATCGGACCCAGTTCTTCCTTTGTTGAAGTATGGAGTCCTTGGTGCTCTCTGAGCATAGTTGTTTGCTTGCAGACATTTCATTGCCCCATTAGGAGACATCATCAGTGCTAGTTGAGTGTGGGCTTTACTCCCTGTTTATATTCAGTAGATTGTTCAGACAGACAACCAAGCAGAAAACAATACCCTAACCAAGGAACCATCAAGGGCAAAATTAACCCCCCACCAAGACTGGGAGCACAAGATACTGAATATAAACAGGTAGCAAACTCCACACTCCCTTGCACTGATAGTGTTGTGGTTCGCCGGCAGCAGGTGCAGACGGCAGAAGAGAGCAAGGACTCAGATGAGGGGCCAGGACCATTAGGGAGTGGACTGATGCCTTCAGAGATTGTGGGGGCTGGCAGCAGTGATGAGGAGGTTCCCGAGGAGCCTGTGCCAAGTGTGCGTGCACACAAGATTGCTCATAGGAAAGAGCAGTTACAACAGCACAGGCGACTTGGGAGTAAGGCTGCAGCCCCTCCTTCAAGAAGATAAAAGCCAGCTGTGAAGGTAAAGACATTTTGAAACTGCAGCCTCGTGGACATTGTAGTATCCTGAGTTTGTATTTGAAGATTCTTGTATTGCAAATTATTTCTTGTCTGTTATCTTCTGGCAAGTCTTGCACAGTTTGGCAAGTCTTGTACTTATCATAGCTAATTATTTTGTAAAGGCATTACAAGGTTTCTGTTCTTTTTGAATTGTGTTTGATTTGTCAGAAAAGAGCGTGGGTCAGAACAGATAAAGTTTTTTTTAAAAAAATATTTTTTAATTTTTTTTTCTACAATTGATAAGGTTATTGACCTGATTTGGGATTATCCAACTGCCTTCCAACTGGTAGTTGACTAATCCCAAAGGTGCTTTTTCAGGCGGCAACAGGACTTTCTTGTTTTTTCTTTCAAAGATGTTTCACTTCTCCTCCAAGAAGTTTCTTCAGCTTTGGCAGGATAGTAGGAATGGATTTCCAGAAAAAAAAAAATCTTCCAAGAAAGTCCAGTTGCCTTCTGAAAAAGCACCTTTGGGACAACCATGACTTGGATGACTGAGAATCTCTACAGACTTTTAGCAATACAATTGAACACCCTTTGAATGGTGTGGGTGTAGGAATGGATTTCCAGAAAGAAAGAAAAATGACAACTGTCTGCAAGGAATATAAATCCTTCCATTCCCCACTGTCCTGTCAGAGCTGAAGAAGCTTCTTGGATGAGAAATGAAATGTCTTCGAAAGAAAAAAATCAAGAAAGTCCAGTTGCCTCCTGAAAAAGCTCCTTTGGGACAACCATGACCTGGATGATTGAGAATCTCTACAGACTAGTTGGATAATGAAACATCTGCAAGAAAACAACCAAGCTCAGAGAGCATCAAGGACTCCCATGGTTCAGCCTTGAGCTACAGATGTTCTCTACCATATTGTTAAGTCATCTTGTCTGGCTCCTGAATATGATCAAGCAGGACTTTTTCTCATTCCTATCATAAAGTGCTGGGGTCTAAACCTAACCTACATCGTTTCCCTATGAATTCAAAGGATTGGTCTTGAACAAGCACAAAGACTCCATTGGCCCAACATTCCTATTTGCAAAACCAATTAAATGGGAGGGCTGAAATGGTGCAGTTCTTTTGAGAAGGCTGCCTCCACATCTTTCTCCTCTCTTGATACCAATGCCGCCTGGATACCAATAGGTTCCAGTTGTTTCAGTGGTGGAATTCAATTTTTTTTACTACCGGTTCTGTGGGCGTGGCTTGGTGGGCGTGGCAGGGGAAGGATTCTGCAAAATCCCCATTCCCTCCCCACCCCACTAACCTGCTTTCCAGCTCCGTTCTCCTGTGCAGGGCAACCAAAGAAGAACCAGCCAATCAACTGGGACTCGGGAGGCAGGGACGGGGCCAGTCAGAGGTGGTATTTGCCCGTTCTCCTAACTACTCAAAATTTCCGCTTCCAGTTCTCTAGAACTGGTTAGAACTGGCTGAATTCCACCTCTGCATCTTTCCTTTGCAGTCAGCAGAAGTTCAGCCTGTGCCAATTTTTCTTCTTTCCATCAGGTCTTTTTGGGGCCCATCGTCCAAGCGGAAATCCATGACAAGGTGGTTGTGACCTTTAAGAATACGGCTTCCCGTCCCTTCAATATCCATGCCAAAGGCGAAGCAGTTTCATCCCACTCTTCACTCAGAAACATTATTTTTTATTTTTATTTATTTGTCAAAAGCTTACAATATAACAGAAACAAGAATAAACATAAGTTTAAATACAAGAAATAGGAACTAATTGGGGACAATAGGAGAGGGACGGTAGGCACGATTGTGCGCTTATGCACGCCGAGTTTTACTATCGATTCTCTGGAGGTGGCTTGGTGGGTGTGGCTTGACTTGGTGGGAGTGACTTGGTGGGAGTAGCAGGGGAAGGATACTGTCAAATCTCCATTTCCTCCACTGCCCACTAACCTTTTCTCCAGCTGCATTCTCCTGTGCAGGGCAACAAAAGAAGACCCGGGAGGCAGAGAATAGATGGGGTTGGCAGGGCCAGTCAGAGATGGCATTTGTTGGTTCTCCAAACTAACTCAAAATTTCTACTACCGGTTCTCCAGAACTGGTCAGAACCTGCTGAATATACCACCTCTGAGCTGTTTTTATTCTATCTTTACCCTTTCCTCAGAGAAGTGTACATGAAGTATGACTGGGAAGGTGCTTGCTTTTAAAGATAGAATTCCTTGTTGTCTCTCCCTTGGCTATAGCTTGGATGCCTTGAAACCATTAACACTTAAAGTAAGTGAAATCTTGCACAGTGAATGTTGCACGGGTGTGATTCAGCTGCTCCTTCAGTTATACAGCCACATCTCAGCAAGTGGGGAGGGGGGGATAAATGCAAGGTTCCCCCCCCTCCAGGCAGGGAAGAGCAGATAATCAATAGCAAGCCTTATATTTCTCCAGATGAGGGCAAAGGAAATAATACACCAATTTAATACTCTAACATACTGAGAAAAAGAAAAGGAATAGATGATTGTCTACAAGAAAAAGGTTTTCAGCCAGGAAGGGTGAGGAGGGGAAACACATGGATTTGCAGGCACAGCAAAACCCAGGACTTTAAAGCACCTGAAAACAATGCATTTCAAATTCATTGAATCCACCTCTGGAAAGATCTTTTGTTTTTATTTATGTACCGTAATTATTAACATTGATGACCTATATTTCTATAAAATGTTCAAGGCTTGAGATAATCCCCCAGAGTTAAAAAAAAAAAAGAGCGCAGCAATAAAAAATAAACTCAAAGGGTTGAAAAGGAGCAGCAGGAACATTAAATCAACTGAAGAAAAATAAGCTGTTAAAGCTTGCTCAGATAAGACTGCTTACAAATGGGCATCTGTGAAGCAAAGGGAATTTTCCAAGGCAGTTTGGATCCACAGTAGAAAAGGTTCTTCTCTTAGGATTCCTGGATCCCTCACTCCACTCTGAACCTAGCTCAGGAATAATAATTCCCGGTTCCCTTTGAATATATCTCTAGATCTTGATTTTTTTTAAAAAAATGACACACCCTTAGCTGTTACTTTCCACTTCCTGGCCTTGACTCCTTGATGTTCAGTTCATCACTTCTTCCAGGTCATGTCTGGTTCTTGACTGCAGAGAATCACGTCTACTATTGACTATTATTATTATAATACTATTATAATATGATTATAATACTATTATATTATATTATAATATTATTATAATACTATTGACTACTATTGACTATTGTCTACTGTTGACCTCACCCCTTTCCTAAGAGGTCTATAGGGGGCGTGCATAAGTGCACCAACGTGCCTACCGTCCCTGTCCTATTGTTCCTTTTATTTTTATTTTTTAATTTTTCTTATATGTATCCATGTATTCATAAGTATGTTTTTACTTATACCTATTATCTTGTAAGCAATTGAAAAATAAAAAAATAAAATTTAAATAAATAAATAAATAAATAAACAAACAAACAAACAAACAAACAAACAAACAAACAAACAAACAAACAAACAAACAAACAAACAAATAAATAAGTAAGTAAGTAAGTAAGTAAGTAAGTAAATAAATAAGTAAATAATAAAAAAAATAGTCCTGGGTCCTTTTTCAGCAAATCAGATGTTTACTGGGAGAGATCCTTTAAGATTGGGATGTGTAATTTCTAAAAGACCAGACGCCATAAATCATTTCTGAATCTTCTGATGAGCCACAAAGAGCTATCTGTGTGAGATGCTATCATGATCAGAAAGGATATGGATGAAATTTTTATTTTTTTTATTTTTGGGGGAGATGGGAGTTACAGAAGAGTTTAAGAGGGGGAATGAAAAATGGGAGACCTGTGGAAGGCAAGACATATTAAACTCAGGATCATACTCTTAATATTTCTGAACAAATATATTCATATAATTCTATTTTGGCACTGTTTTGGCATATCTTTTGATTTAAGAATGGTTAAACACACCTTTTAGCACTATTCCTCAATCATACATGTGAAGCAGAGGTGGTATTCAGTAGGTTCAGTTCTGGAGAACCGGTAGTGGAGATTTTGAGTAGTTCAGAGAACCAGCAAATACCACCTCTGACTGGCCCCACCCCCATCTATTCTCTGCCTCCCATTGAGTCCCAGCTGATCGTCTTTTGTTGCCCTGCACAGGAGAACGGAGCTGGAAAGCAGGTGAGTGGGGTAGGGAGGAAGTGGGGATTTTGCAGTATCCTTCCCCCAGGAGTGGGGAGGGAATGGATTTATAGTATCCTTCCCCCAAGAGTGGGATGGGAATGGAGATTTTACAGTATCCTTCCCCTGCCACGCCCACCAAGCCACGCCCACAGAATCGGTAGTAAAAATCCCACCGTTGATGTGAAAGTTAATAATTTTGCTTCCAAAATTCAGCAGCAAGATCTCAGAGCAATGGGGAATAAACTATAGAGTTGCATGTGACCAACTTGTGTCAAATCCCACCAAGCAGAGGAAGACCAAGAAAGCAAGAATTACCTGGACTTCAATAAGATATATTTAATGCTAATCTGGGTTATGCAGCAGGAATGTCCAATTCTCATTTTTGGTGAGAATTAATGAAGGTGGAGAATGCACCAGAAGGCAGGACAAGAAGCAATGGATGGAAACTATTCAGGGGGAGAAGCAACCTAAAACTAAGGAGAAACTTCCTAACAGTTAGGAGAATTAACCAGTGGAAAAACTTGCCATCAGAGTTATTTGGTGCTTCATCGCTGGAGGTTTTTGAAGAAAAGACTGGACAGCCACCTATCTGAAAAGGTATAGGATCACCTGCTTGAGCAGGGGCTTGGACCAGAAGACCTCCAAGGTCTCTTCTAGCTCTATTCTGATTGATGATTGATTGATTTGAAATATTTCTTCCTAGATTGCTTGGCAACATGCGATCAACTTCCAGTGAACTCACCTTCTATCTCTGAGAGCAAGGGTCTTCAAACTTGGCAAGTTTAATACTTGTGGATTTCAAACTCCCAGAATTCCTGATCTAACATGACTGGAGGAGGAGGAATTCTGGGAGTTGAAGTCCACAAGTCTTAAAGCTGTCAAGTTTGAAGACCCCTGACTTAGAGTAACTGTCCCTTCTATTCCTTTCCCAGTCTCTTACCCACCAATCTGTCACATGTGAATTGCCACCAATTTCTGTTCTATGCAGCCTACACTAGAATACTGCTTACTTGTAGTTGGATAGGGGGCCTATCTTGATCAAGCTCAAATTCAAAGCCACCTGAGAATCCAAAACAGGGCAGCTTCTCTACCCTTTTGTCTGGAAACATATTATAAGGCTAGATAACCTATTGGAATCCATAGTATATCATAAACCTGTAGTCTAGACACCCTCCTTTACACTTCCTAACATATTCTATCTGTTCTGCAGTCTCCTGAAATGAATAGTACAGATGGTAAAGATATGGCAAATATCACAGGCTAAGAAGAACCTCATTGCCCCCCCAAAAAAAAGGTGGGAGAAAAATAGCAGCTACATTCTTCTGCTTTTTCAAGCTTGCAGATTCATGGCATCTGCAGTTAGTGAACTCATTTAAGATACAAAAAGACTACTTAGTCAGTTCTATCTCATTTCTATCCAGTTCCAGCAGTGAGCCTTGGGATTATGCGGACACCAACCTGTTATACTATTCTGAAAGCTACAAGCCACAAAATTCCCAAATGAAAGGGAATACAAATTACCTGGCCTGACTGTATTAAGGTTGAAAATGATCTTGAAATGATATTTGATTGCAGGATGAATATGAGCCTGCAGTATGTATAAAAAAGAAGAAGAGGCAAACCAAGTTTCAGGCAGCGTTTATAGAAAGATAGTTTTCAAATCCAGGAAAGTAATAGTCTCATTATATTATGAAATGTGTTTGATTTGTCACATCGTACCATAATAATTCAGACAAATATCAGAAAGAAGGACAAGGATGATCAAGGAACTGGAAATTTAAAATTTAGTATAAGTTAGATAAAGGAAATTTATTTTCAAGTTAGTTCTTGAGAAAAACCAAATGGTGGATAGCATAATACCTTCAAATATCCAAAGGATATCACAGAAAGGGGGACCATGGCATTTTCTCAGCTCTGCAAGAATGTAGGACACGAAATAACTATTTCAAGTTCCAGGAAGGCAGATCCCTGTTGCATGTTAAGAAAAACCTCCTAATGCTAAGAGTTGTTTGACAGTGGAATGCGTTCCCTGGGGAGATCGATAGACTTCCCTTCTCTGGCACCATTAAACAGAAGCTGAACAGCCATTTTGTTGTGGTTAGCTGGCAGCAGGCGTGGACAGCTGAGGAGAGCGAGGACTCATATGAGGAGCCAGGACCATTAGGAAGAGGTTATGAGGAGGTTCCTGAGGAGCCTGTGCCAAGTGCATGTGAGTGCAGGGCTGCTCGCAGGAAAGAGCAGCTACAACAGCACGGGCAATTAGGGAGTAAGGCTGCAAGGTAATGGCCCCTCCTTCCAGAAGGTAAAAGCCAACTGTGAATGTACGTACTTTGCAGAAGGCAAAGACGTTTTGAAACTCCAGCCTCGTGGACATTGCAGTATCTAAAGTTGGTACTTGAAGATTATTGCATTGCAAATTATTTCTTGTCTGTTATCTTTTGGCAAGTCTTGCACAGTTTGGCAAGGCTTGTGCTTATCACAGCTAATTATTTTGCAAAAGCATTACAAGGTTTCTGTTCTGTTTGGATTGCGTTTGATTTGTTGGAAAGGGGTGTGGGTCAGAACACATCTGCCTGAGCTTCCTTTTATTCTTTAATTTTGTGTAGATTTAGTCTTTTGGATGAGTTTGTGATGAAAAGTTTCCTAAAGTCCTCGTGGAATTTCCACCTACTCTCTGACTTTCAAATAATACTATCACCCCTGATAAGGATAGTCGTTTTAACGTTTTCACAGTGCCCTAAATGGCAATGTATTAGAAGCCATTGCTGCAGTTCGCTATCTCCTGATACCTTCAGGGAAGTCAAGCTAGATAGTGTTGTCCTATCAGAAGACAAGCAACTCTCAGCACTTAGTTCTGCCAAGAATGTTATCTTTCATAGAAGGAAGAAGAAATTCATTCCTTTCTGATCAGCTGATTGCTTAAACTGTCTTCATCCTGCCATATTTATTAAGTACGAAGGCACTCATTTTTTTTCTTTTTGTAGCATAAACAGAACAAATCCCCAAACTTTTCTCCTTGGGACACCAAACCCTGCAAGGCGCTACAAGCAGTGGTGGGCTTCAACTGGTTTAAACAACTGGTTTTGTGAGCATGCGTAGCATTCAAAAAACACCAATTTGAACCTCTACAGCTAACATTCTAGGGCAGCCCTGGGAAGTAGAACAGCTGAGATGCAGGAATCCACTGTGCCACATGAATCAGCTAAGCTGAGAAAGACGGAAATATAGCACAGGATAGGACGGGGGCAGGTGGGCAGGGCCAGCTGATTGTCATAACTACCAGTTTGCTAGAACCTGTCTGAACCATCAGCAGCCCACCACTGGCTACAAGACAAGATAACTGTACTATTGTATTACTAACTGTTCTACTTGTTTTGCTTGTAAGAATCACATTGTCGTCAGGGTTCTGATGGATGCCCTAATTCCATGATGGCAAACCTATGACACGTGTGCCACAGTGGCACGCAGAGCCAGTTGTGTGGGCACGCAAGCCCCAGGCAAACTTACCTCACTGCGCATGCGCACACCTCCCAGCTGATTTTTGGGCCTTTTTCGGCCTCCCAGAGGTTCAAAGCCTCTTTAGCCTTTGGAGGCAGAAATACAGGCCCATTTCATCACTTCCTGTATTTCCGGAAATACTGGAAGTGATGAAACAGGCCCATTTTTCAGCCTCCAAAGGCTGCAGAGGCTTCCCTCGAGCTTCTGAGAGGCCGAAAAAGGCCCCAAAATCAGCTGGGAGGTGCGTGCATACGCAGTGCAGGTGAGGGGGTGGCGGGAGGGATCACACATGTATGTGCAGGGTTCTGGGGGGGCACACACATTGCCTTCTGGGTGCTGGCACGCACGCAGTTTTCAGCACAAGAGTCCAAAAAGGTTAGCCACCACTGCCCAAATTAATTCATGAGCCTCGAGCCAATTTTCAAAAGAAATGCAATTATTTATTAGGATCAACATGTTGGGCACTTTTCCCAAGTGCAGTCGGCTCTGCTCTACGTAATTTACTGCCCACCTATGACCCTGTTTCCCCCTCCTCCCTGGGTGTGTCGCAAATCACATTCTCCAACAGAGCACTTTCGCGGGCTATAGAAAACATGCCTCTCTGGCTGGCTCTGGTAACCTGGGACACAATCTGGAGAAAGGTATGTGTGGAACATGCTTCTGGTCATAGCAACCAAACTGCTCCATCAGATCTCCCCCCCCCCCATCCTTCTTATGGCAACTCGAGAGCAAGGCAGGAATGCTTTACGAGTTGTCTTGTAATCACTGAAAAACAGCCTGCTCTGAATGGTTTCTATTGACCCCTCTGGTCAAGGGACTCTACTGTCCTGTTAAAAGCTTAAATGTTCATTAATAAGTTGCCTTGCCATCTACAAAATGAATACTAATGATAGAGCAATAACAGATATGGCAAAATACTGGCAACACGAACAATAAGAATAACAGGAATAAACAAGAGACTGAATATAGGAGAACACCTACCATAAGCTTAGAGCAGAGGAGAAATTGTGGTTTATGACAGTGTTTCTAAACCTTAGCAATTTTAAGATATGTGGACTTCCCTTATCTGTTAAGAAATAGACTAGTGAAATCTTTTTTATATATAAAAGAGTTTTTTTTTTAATTTTTGGACAAACATATACAAACAAAACATAAAAACATAAAGCCATCTTCCAATTATATACATATAGTGTGTCGGTTGGTTACAGTTTTTTTGTGCATCTTCTCCATAGTCCTCACTTACAATTGTTTGTATATATTCTCATATTCTCATATAGATATTTCTAAATACATTTATTATCACTGTTAATCAATCATTTGACTATACTATTATTCATTCATGTTATGCGAGATATTCCATATTTTTAAATTGATTTACCTTATAACAATTCATATTATCATCCTTGACTAGTGAAATCTTAATATTAAGCATAAGAAACATGAGTGTTAGGTCTCTCACTTGGTTGCAAATAAAGAGTGCCCTTTAGACGAATCTTGCAAAATGTTTCCTAGTGTTCTTAACTTCAGATCAAATTTCAGGCAACAATAGGCAAATATGCCCAGATCAATTATTTTCTCATTTTCCCAACATTTGTTCTTTCTTTGCTATTTCTGGATATGGGGAAAGTACTCATTTTAAAATTAATGTGATTTTTATGTACATTTCTATTAACAAGGATATTTTTTTCTCTTTCTCACTCTCACTTTCTCTGCCTACTTATAGAGACTTCTGAAATATCTGCATATTTGCATGCAAAGTTTTGTGTGGGTTTACCTAAATAATGCGTACATAAATAAATAAATAAAATAAAAATAGATATCACTGTAGCATTTAAACAGGATAAATTCACATTCAGGTGAAAGCTCACCAAATTAGACTCTGATTCCTAATAATTTCCACAAGCGCCTGATTTAATGTTATACACCAATCCCTGGACTGATAACTTTGATCTAATACATTGAGGGATGAGCTTGACTTAACATAAAGAAATAGTGGGTGTAATGGGGAGGTGTATCTTTTAAAAATTATTATTACTGAGAGGACTGATTGAGTGTGCTTGCCATCATTTACTGTTTGCAGATCAGATCCGTGATCCGTTTTTCTGCATAGACAGTGTGCCATTCGCACTGGTCCTGAATGTCACTTGTTTGCAGGACTCCATTTTTTTTTAAAAAAAAATACATGATTGATATAGTGGGGTTTTCAAACTGCCTGTCAGATTAATTCATCTATTTGAAGTGTGTATGTGTGCATGTTCAGAATCTACAAGTGTATGGAAGTGTATTAATCTACTCTTAAGGAGAAGAAAGAGTAATGAAATCTTTAATCAAGCTCTAATGAATCCTAATGGAGTGAAATGTGTATGGGTGGTGTTTTCCATATGGACTCACTTTAAAAGAATTGGGATATCAGCCAAATGCCCCCACCACCAAAATCAGCCTAGATGTTTAAGCAGGAATTGTAACATACCTTACCATCACTAGATATTGCTTAATCTAGCCCACCAATCCCCATCCAAACAACTCAGTTTCTTACCTTTGTGACTTGAAATATTGAATTAGAATTTAAACAAGGCTAAATATTAAGTTAGAATTTAAGGCCCTAATGAGTGAGGCATATGGTCTCATAACAATTACCATTTATCCTATGGGAAGAAAACCTTATTTATAGAGTCCTCCTCCTCCTCCTCCTCCTCCTTCCTCCTCCCCCCCTCCTCCTCTACTCATTGCAATTCTTATGCTAAAGTATTTGGAAAAACTTGCAATCAAGAGTGCATTACAGTTTCATAGTATTAGATATTTTAGTAAGCTTTGACTATACTGTTAACTCTTTGATTTTTAACTTGGAAATTAATCATGTAGTCTTGTGTCCCACATGCATTGGATCTTACTGTGTTAATCCAAAATGATTATATCTATAGCATGACTGATATTCATAGCCTTCAAACCCAGTCCTTTGTTTGGTTAAGTTTAAACAGTTGAGACAAGGTTGAGAATAAAGAGCCTCATGCCTTCTGAAGGAAAAGCTATGCTTGTTTTAGCACAGCTCCTTCTGGAAATAGAACTAAGGTTAGCTTTTCACTCCCAAAGAGTTCTCATTATAAGGCAACATGAAAGTATAATAAAGCCTTACTTTCTGCCTCATTTTTCACCTCTAAAGCTCAAATGACTTATTTAATAATCAATGAAAAAAAGTAGACTGGGCCTCAAATTTGCAAATTGAGCATTATGGGGGGAAAAAGGAAGAAAAAAGACAATACAGAATCCCAGAATTGGAAAGGACTCATCAAGTTCAACCCTTTCCCAAGGCAGGATCCAAACAAGTGTCTCTTCACTTGAGAAGTTGTTGTTAAGATATAGCCTGGATCTATTCCTTGTAATTTTAATCCTCAGCTTCTGGTTCTATCATCTGGGACAATAGAGAATAAATCCTTTCCCTCTTCCATGTGACACCTCCTCAAATATTTGAAAACCTAATCAACTTTCGGTAGGGTGTACATACCCAGATCCTTTAACTACTTTCCAAAAGGCTTCTAGATCTTTCAATATTTTGCTTCCCCTCAGAACTTGCTTCAATTGGTCTCTGTCTACCTGTCAAACTGTGGTGGGGCCCAGAACTGAACACGCTTCACCAAATGGGAGGAGGACAATGACTTTCAGTAACCGGAACTTTTAAGTTCCTGCTAATGCAACCAAAGATAGCAGTTGAATCCTTGTTCAAACAACAATTCTGGAAATGGAAAGCTTAGTCCTTAAATCGTGATTGATTAAACTTGAGTGAAAGGAGAGCATGATGGAAATGCTTTATTTCCACCAGAAAATGTTTCTTTCCTGGTCCCTTCTGCTCTAGTCTTTCAGAAAGTGAGGACTTTGTTTATTCAAATACATCAGTAATCATGGACCCCACTTCTTCTTTGAAGTATTGTTTTAATGTAATGTACAATAATTGTGGCATCCAAGCTGAAAAGTGGCATGAGTAAAAGCTAGCCTGTTAAATACTTTTATTTTAGACTTCTTAAGTTTTAATGTGACTTCAATACTGAATTCAATTTAGTGCACAGTTGACATCTGTTCCTTAAAAGCCCTTTTCTCAAGTCACTGCAATGCATTAATATTGCATTGTTTTGGTAGAAGGGGGAAAATGAATGGGATCTTAGGATATAAATAAGGATGTGGCACTTTGTCTCTTTCTGTTCTGTATCAGATTCAGAACTGTTCATTCATAAATCCTGTCTGCCTCAAATGCACATTTCTTTCTCCCAGAATATCAATCTCATGTATTTTCATTCACAATAGGGCTTATTTCTCAACATGCTTTCCCTCAAAATATGCATTTTTTGGAAGTTATTGCTCTCAGTCCATTTTCAATTTTATTCTTAAAAGAAAAAGAAAAATCTTTGTCAGTATGTTTTCCCCAATATATTTTATTCAATTTCTACAAAAGTTAAAATACAAAACAAAAAAATTACTAAGAAGAAAAAAAGGAGGGAAGGGAAGATGCAAAAGAATAAAGAAAACAAAAAATAAAGAAAATAAAGAAGAAATAAACATATATATGATTTATACAGTTAACCTGTACAACAACAATACAAAAATAGAGTTGGAAGGGACCTTGGAAGTCTTCTACTCCAACATCTACACCATTTCAGACCAATGATTAGCCAATCTCTTCTTAAAAACCTCCAGCAATGGAGCACCACACTGTCTGAAGGCAAACCATATCCACTGATTAATTGTTCTATGTGTCAGGAAATTTCTCCTTTGTTGTTTCTAGGTTGATTCTCTCCTTGGTTAGTTTCCATCCATTGCTTCTTTTTTTGCCTTCAGGTGCTTAGAGAGACAGAGGAGGGGAGGGAGGGAGAGAAGGAGAGAGAGAGGGAGACAGAGAAAGAGAGAGAGAGAGAGAGAGGAGGGAGGGAGGGAGAGGGAGAGAGAGAGACAGAGGAGGAAAGAGAGGGAGAAAAAAGGAGAGAGAGAAAAAGAGAGAGACAGAGGGAGGGAGACAGAGAGAGAGGAGAGAGAGAGGGAGACAGAGAAAGAGAAAGAGAGAGAGAGATGGAGGGAGGGAGAGGGAGGAAGGGAGGGGGAGAGGGAGAGAGAGACAGAGGAGGAAAGAGAGGGAGAAAAAAGGAGAGAGAGAAAAAGAGAGAGACAGAGGGAGGGAGGGAGAGAAAGAGAGAGAGAGGGAGACAGAGAAAGAGAAAGAGAAAAAGAGAGAGAGAGAGACGGAGGGAGGGAGAGGGAGGAAGGGAGAGGGAGAGAGAGAGACAGAGGAGGAAAGAGAGGGAGAAAAAAGGAGAGAGAGAGAAAAAGAGAGAGGGAGGGAGAGAGAGAGATGACCCACTTTCAAGCTCTATTCTGTCTCCCTGCAAACAATCAGCAACATTTCATTTATTTATTTATCTTTAAAGATGACAAGCTACAGACATATCCCAAAAGCTGGGCATCGTTTGTTCAACTTGTTTTGTGAACGTACAATTTTAAGGCTGGCTTAAGGTTGGGGCTGTGCTTTGAAGTTTCCCAACCCTGCCTGGCAGTTGATTTACAATGACTAATTCTGAGGGAAGAGTTTCCTTCTGCAAGCCTTTGCGGGGAGAGAAAGAAAGGGAATCAACTGCACTTACTTTGAGCAGGGAAAGTAATAAATAAAATAGCACAAACATGGAATGAACTCAAAGGGCATGAAATATGAATATCTGTTTCTTCAATACATTCTCTGATTCTATTCACTCCCCACCTATGGCTTTTTCTTTCTTCTTCATATATATAGACGAACACAATGCAGAAGCCTGATGATGGCAGATGAGATTCTGCCGAAACGTTGCTACAACTTTCAAAGCACAACTACAATGACGTGGGAAAATACCTGAACAAAGCTGAATACCACACACACACACACGCACACACATGCATATTTTTAAAAGATCTACATGTTTTTCTCTCCATAGTCACAAATGCTATTGTTGCAGAAAGTGAAAAAACAAGTGTCAAAACCCTAAACCGAAAGCCTGAAGACATCTATTCTCAATATACCCTCCACGGCCCCAAAGCAAAAGGCAGCCTTGGATTCTATTATACCAGGCAAGCAGAATCAATAATTAAAACACATAATTAAAAATGTTAATAATTAACAATCCCAGTGCACCAGGTCGATCTCAGCACATGTTCTCTGAGCCTCAGAAAGGAAAAAAAAAAAATTCTCCGTTAAGAGACCCAGAGCAAATGCAATGTTTTTGCCATGCTTGATGGGAAAATAAGAATTGTGTAGCGGGAACCCTCAGAGACCTGGTGGAAAGAGGTTCTGACAAATTATGCAAAATTAAAAGCCGGAGTCAAAGAGGATGTACAGAAATAAGGCCTGAAAACATTGCTTATTTCTACCATTTTAGGGATGAAACATCCCCTTAGTTGCATTTGCTAGCTTATTAATTACCTGTGTATTGGACTCAGTACAGGTAGTTTTCGACTTACAGCTCTTTTGTCAGGATAATGATTTAAGAGCTGGCCAGCTGCTGCAATGATGTAATGCTGGGAATGGAGTCAGCAAGGTTTTGGGGCTAATATCACTTTAAGAGCCTGTAATAAGAAGGAGCCCTGTTGGGGCGTATCATTCTCTCCGCATGTGCTTCTGTGTTGTAATTGCTGATTGTGGTTTATTTGAGGTCTGGCTGAAGTACATGTATGTATATATTCTTTGTAGATAAAACCATTACTTAAATACAAACCTCTGTTTACTGTGTTTGCTCCTGGGTTGTCTCACACAGTCACATTGTGCGCACTCTGACACATTTGTTTAATGACTGTTTGAAGTTACAACGGCACTGATAAAAGTGATTTACAACTGTTCTTCAAACTTAAGACCATCTCAGCGTTCTCACAGATACATGATTAAAACTCAGGTACATGGACAGTGGCATGGACTTACACGTTTTGTAGTACCCCAGGGTCACATGATGGCTGTTTGTGGCCTTCCCACTTCTCAGAAGCAAAGTCAATGAGGAAATCTGGATTCTCTTAATGACTAAACAACTGCACTGATCCCTTCAACAACTATGGCAAAGAAGGTTATAAAATCAGTTGCGACTTGCTTAACAACTGCCTTGCTAACAATGGAAAGTTTGGGCTAAGTCACGGACTACTTACACTGGATTCAGTCCAAGTGTTGGACAACTAAATGTCTATGATCATTCATTGCAATAACATCAGTTTAAGGAAGTTCAATATAAGTCATGGTTCATAAATGATATGTGAATCCAGCCATTTGTATCTTAATGGTTAAATAAATCATA
This sequence comes from Notechis scutatus, assembly GCF_049901735.1. Lineage (NCBI taxonomy): Eukaryota > Metazoa > Chordata > Lepidosauria > Squamata > Elapidae > Notechis > Notechis scutatus. Next base: position 13,917,095 of record NC_142018.1, read on the forward strand.
TCTAAGTGCAAGGTAAGAACATAGCTCATGTTTCAGGAAGTTGACTTCTGCAAATATTTCTCAAAGTAGGCTTAGGAAAAGTGCTTTCCTATCTAAAGAGAAGCTACCTCAAAAAGTTCTCCAAAGCACTTGAAGGCAGGGCAAGAAGCAACGGATGGAAATTCATCAAAGAGAGAAGCAATCCAGAATTAAGAAGAAATTCCCTAACAGTGAGAACAATTAATCAGTGGAACAACTTACCCAAAGAAGTTGTGGGTGCTCCAACATTGGAAGCTTTAAAAAAGAGATTAGACAACCATTTGTCTGAAACGGTATAGGCAGGGGGTTAGACTAGAAGACCTCCAAGGTACTTCTGTTATTCTGAAATTCTGTAATCTGTAAAGTCTTAGCCCTTCAAAGAGATTGGAAGTAGAAATATAGAAAGTTCCCATGTTTTACTCATGGATGGTGGTGAGGGAACCTTCATTGGAATGACAAGCAAAACCTTCTGGGCTGGAACAGAAGCGTTGTTTGTTTCTGGGATTTAGAGGTGTTACAATGTGTCCCAGACAAACAAAATTGAATTAGAAGATCTAAGTAATTACTTTGCACTTTGACACATAAATATGCTCCTGAGGATGATTCTTTCCCCTCACCTGATTAGAAATGCTGGAATGAATTACAAGCATAGTGTTGTATGAAAAACTGCACTTACCGATGCCAATGAATTGGTAGGTCCAATGTGTTCCTTTCTCTTCTGGATGTCAAGAGAGTAAGTTGGCTGTCAAGCTGAATGGGTCTCAACCACATAAAATATGGTGGAGAATAAAGTTGAGAGAATGGGGTAAATGTAGAATTATCTGTCTGTCTGTCCGTCCATCATCTATCTATCTATCTATCTATCTATCTATCTATCTATCTATCTATCTATCTATCTATCTATCTATTGCTATCATCTCTCTCTCTCTCTCTCTCTCATCTATACACAAACACACACACATATACATACAAACTGCAAAAAACCCTGGCTTTTCTGTAGATCAATGGAAAGGTCATTAGGCCAAAATAAAAGTTTTGCTGAAAACTTTTCTGCCTTTTAATTTACTAGCCAGATTCTCATTTGGAACTATAGAGTAAATTCAAGGTCAGCATCCAAAATTTTGGGGAAATTCACATTTCAGCTAATCAAAGAGATGTTCAGAGATGTTGCCAAACTTTAAGAAGAATTGCAAATATTGATGCTGTCAAGGGCATTGGAACTTTCACCCAAGTCAACTTTTTCTATGGCACTGAGATTATCCATAGAGTGAGTACATAACATTTTTGAAAAGGGGAACATTTCTACTAGCAGTATCACTGCAGAAAATCTCAGCGGCTTTTTCTCTTAGCATTTAAAGAGCTTTTCTTGGGGTTCAGTGAACCCAGAAAAAGTAGGTTTCCAGCAGACTTCCTGTGCACAATTTAAGCAAGACCTTTCTTCCTGCATTTGCATCCTTGTGTGTTTGCATGCACACATACATATCCAAATTATTAACAAAATGACAAGGTCAAGAAGTTGTTATATGGTTGTGTATAACCTACTTTCATAAAAATCTATCAAAATATGACTTGTGGTCTCAAATTGCTCATTATAATGCTTTTCCTCAACCATCTCAGTCTAATTTCATTTCTGGGGGCCGGGGGGGGGGGGGGACGGACGACAAACAGACCTTTATTAAAGAGGTAAAGTATACACCATTTGCTATCTGCCAATATTTTTTGCTGTGGTAACAAGGACAAAATGTGTATTTTTTTTTTCATTAATTCCATTGAGTGACCAGAGTGAGATGAATTGAATTTTCTTGCTTTATTAGCACAAATGGACTTTCAAAGCAGCTCGCTCTCTCTCTACACACACACACACACACACACACACAGAGAGAGAGTTGGGGGTTGTGTTTTGAATGTATAAAGAGGATGTATAACGGCTTACAAATTTGGCATCTAAAATGGTTGGAAAGATGGCTTCTAATGGATGTTGATGAGCAAGTTAAGGATGGCAAATGATGGGATCTTTGTCATAATGCAAACTCTGTCCTTTGTTATCTACTTCCCAACACTGCATGCAAGTAGAGCTTGGGTCATGATTCATTATGTGTATTCCATTATTTTGAATAAACCTTGGCTTGTAACAGTGGTTCTGAATGGGGACAGCCTGTGTTTATTAGCATCAAAAAAGTTTCTGGTTTGAGTCAACACCCATTTCTCCAGTTATGGAATGAGAACTCAAGTGGCCAAGACAAAAATAGTAAAATAGGGCATGATAGAACAAGCGAGAAAAGCTTATTTCTCAAACCTCCTTTATTTAGTGCCTGATAGAAGGGAATGCAATGGTTCAGTGGTTAAAAATGCTGAACTTCCCAGGTTCGAGACCCGAGCTCCATGCTGGGGGTGAGTTCCTATTTCTTGCCTCAGCCTCCTGCCCACCTAGCAATTTGAAAGCATGCAAATGCAAATAGATGAACGGGTACCACTTTGGTGGGAAAGTAACAACGTTCCATGCACCTTGGCATATAGCCATGCTGGCCACATGACCATGAAAATTGTGTTTGGACAACTCTGACTCCCTCAACTAAGAAATGGAGATGAGCACCTCCAGAACTGGACATGACTGACGGGATCTTTACCTTTAGAAGCTATATTAGCTTCATGAAGAATGTGAGGTGAAGAAATATATGATTACCAGGTGGTTATTTCTAATTCTAAAAATATGATATTGGAACTGGGAGAATAGTGATTTAGCCTGATGAGGAGGATCTGTTCCTTTGGCTAGAAGTAGCAGTGACTAGTTTCTGGAACAGCAGAAGTAAAAAAAGCCTGTAGGTTAGGACATTGACAAGAACGGCTAAGCAGAGAAATAACCAATCCATCCACTAACTGGAGTAATGTCTTGCTTGGATACATCTATGGAGAACCACCTGCATTCCAGGCATCAGAAGATAAGATTTTGACAAGATGTTTTCCAGAAGTTTTAATCCTTCGTGGGTTTGGGGAGGAACATGAAGCTTTGGATTTCAAATCTCAGTTTGCATTTAATCCCAAATTGAACCAAACGGCCACCAAAGCAATCAAAATCAATTGCTATAAAATATGAGGATCCAAAAGAATCCTAAAATTGCATATACTCTTATTATCATAATAATCAAAATAGCAAATTATATAGACAAGCAGGAAGATTTAGAGCTTTCCATGTGAGAATACACATTACATTATATTGCTGCTGTGGAATGTTTTAAACAACGAATAAATTACATTATCATTATCTTTGTTCACATCCACCCTCTTCTGGAGTCCGGAAAATGAATCAACAAAGCATCCCTTGCCAAACCATCCTACTTGATGTTGCATTGTGCCCTCTTCTCTTCTCGCTTTATTATTTATGACTGAAACTACATAAATCTCAAAATGACAATAACAGTGAGCTTTGGTGACCAAAGGGGAAAATATTTTTAACATGTAGTCTTTAAGGAAATGCAAATTGGCTTTTGGAGACAAATATAAACATGCACAGCCTAACAACATCAAACGCTGCCTCGAGGAAAAGGCCAGGTTGGAAAGAAGCAATAAATCCCTAGTCTCCATATTTGACTTGCCTCTGTTGACCATCATAGCAAAGAGAAAAAAAAACCCCATCTTTCAAGGTCGCCTTTTCAACAGAGCAAATACTCCAAATGCATTTAGGCTTCCAAATAATGTAATCATGAAAGCCTTCTGACTTGGAGGGTATCTAATAATAGCACTAGCACTTAGACTTATAATACCGCTTCCCAGTGCTTTTCAGCCCTCTCTAAATGGTTTACAGAGTCAGCCTATTGCCTCCAACAATCTGGGTTTTCATTTTACTGACTTTGGAAAGTTGGAAGGTTGAGTCAACCTTTAGCTGGTCAGGATTGAACTCCTGGCTGTGAGCAGAGTCAGCCTGCAATACTTCATTCTAATCAACAGGAAGGAGAATGAGAAAGATAGTAAGAGGAAGGGAGGGAGGAATAGCAATAGCTATTAGACTTATATACCACTTCACAATGCTTTTACAGCCCTCTCTAAGTGATTTACAGTGTCAGCATCTTGCCCCCAAACAATCTGGGTCTTCATTTTACCCACCTCGGGAGGATGGAAGGCTGAGTCAACCTTGAGCCTGGTGAGATTCAAACTGCCAAATTGCAGGCAGCTAGCAGTCAGCAGAAACAGCCTGCAGTACTGCATTCTAACCACTGTGCCACCATGGCTCATAAATGCAAACTTATGAGTGGTATCTGATGTATTGGAGATACTTGGTTGATGAGATGCTTGTTCAAGAATTAGCCAGGTATTCTAGAGAAGATGCTACCACCTTGATATGGTAGGACACTTTTTAAAATCATTGTGCTTTACAGAGTTTATACATGGTATACCCCTAGAGATACAGGTGGCTTTGGTCTTGTTAGCTTTTCACACCGCATTGACACCCTGACTGTTTCCCCAGGTATTTGGGTCAGGAGGGTTGATGTGTTTTTGGTTTTTGCTAGAATTTCTCAGGCTGTTCAGAAGGTTGCTGGTATGAGTTCTTCATCTTAAAAGAAACATATTCAGAGAAGTGACTTAATGGAGGTATCAGTAGCCATAAAGGCTTCAGATTATGGGATAAAGGACTGGACCACAAAAGATAGGATCCAATCTGGATTGGTCACCAGAACTTCTCTCTCACCAGAATGTGTGCTTTGGATTATTTAAGTTTCCTGTGGATAAGCTCCAGCTTGAATCTGAAAGCTCGAAATATTAAATCTGCTAGTCCCAGTGACTGATCCAGTTTGGATCCTGCAACATTACCCTGGGGCATGTACCTTTGCCTAACAAAGTATAGATTATCTTCCTTAGATGCTCAGGGGTGTCTATGAATCCTGGCATAGCAAAATATTCAAAAGCAATTCCATTCAAATTCATGGTGGTTGGGAAACATTCAAGAAATTGCTTAAAGGACAGCGTGATTCTTCAGTTTGAATGCACACAATTCACTAAACTTTCTTGGCACTTCTAAGAAAACATATGTAAGTTGGAATCCCCCCCCAAAAAAGATAAATATATTGAAATCCATGTTATAATTGTCATTTAAAAAACATTCTCCCTTAGAAACCTGATCGGGAAAACACACTGCAGGATTATTACCAGTATAGATTGGAATCTGCTAAAGTTCTATTTTTTTCAAAGTCTCCAGGGAATGTTGTTCTATGCAATGTTTTGTAAAAAAAAATGTTTGGTTTAAAAAAAGTCCACCTTGTTCTAGTTTTGAAGCACAGAAGAGAAGAAGAAAGGGGATGGAAAGAGAAAACTCCTCTTTTTAAATGGGAAAACAAATTTTAAAATGGTGGCTAGAGCGAGATATTCTTCCTTTCATTCCCCATGCATCTGTCATTCAAATGTTACTCCTGCCATCTCTGGATTTAGATCAATGAGATACTAGTGTCTGAAACGGTTACTGTGGCTAAAGAATAAGAATTTAGCCACAGAGTTGTAAAGCTAAAAAAAAAAAAAACCCTACCAATTTGACATCAGGAAGACTGAGACTCTTGAAATGCTGCTTTTCCATTAATCTTAAAATTGGAGCGCCCTCTTTGGATATGATGTACAGGAGGGAGACTGAAAAGTCTTTCCATAATGCCAAGGCTTTATTCTATCTATCTATCTATCTATCTATCTATCTATCTATCTATCTATCTATCTATCTATCTATCTATCTATCTATCTATCTATCTATCTATCTGTCTGTCTGTCTGTCTATCTATCTATCTATCTATCTATCTATCTATCTATCTATCTATCTATCTATCTATCTATCTATCTATCTATCTATCTATCTATCTATCTATCTATCTATCTATCTATCTATCTATCTATCTATCTATCTATCTATCTATCTATCTATCTATTTATTTGGTTTTGTCAATTGCTTACAAGATAATAGGTATAAGTAAAAACATAGTTATGAATACATGGATACATATAAGAAAAAAACAAACAAACAATAGGACAGGTACAGTAGGCACGTCGGTGTGCTTATGCACACCCCCTACAGACCTCTTAGGAAAGAGGTGAGGTCAATAGTAGACAATCTAAGGTTAAAGTATTTATTCTATATAAAGTATAATTAAAGTATTATTTAAAGTTAAAGGATTTATTCTCCAAAAAGGCTCTTTGAAGCAGAGGTGGTATTCAGCAGGTTCTGACCAGTTCTGGAGAACTGGTAGTAGAAATTTTGAGTAGTTTGAAGAACCGGCAAATACCACCTCTCACTGGCTCAACCCCCATCTATTCTCTGCCTCCCATCGAGTCCCAGCTGATTGGCTGGGTCTTCTTTTGTTGCTCTGCACAGGAGAACGGAACTGGAAAGCAGGTTAGTGAGGTGGGGAGGGAATGGGGATTTTGCAGTAACCTTCCCCTGCCACGCCCACCAAGCCACACCCACACAACCAGTAGTAAAAAATATTGAATCCCACCACTTGTTTGAAGGCTCCTTTGCAGAATTGCCAGTCATACTGTAACAAAAACATTTTTTTTTTAACAAAGTAGTACAAATCCTAGCAGGATTTAACAATAAGCGAAAGCCAGTGGTGGGCTGCTGGGGGTTCACAGGGGATTGGGAGAGCCCCTAACTAAGATTCTGCACAGTTCAGAAAACCCCTGAATCCCATTCCTGGCTGGCCCCGCCCCGCCCAGTAATCCCCACGTAGCTTGTTTTGGAGGCGGGTAAGTACAAGATGAGTGCGGAGGCTCAGGGAAGGTAAAAATGGGCCTCCTGGAAATTCAGGAAGGCTGGAAATGGGCCCGTTTCCAGCTTCCAGAGAGCCTCCGGAGTCCGGGGAGGCCGTTTTCACCTTCCTGGAGGCTCGAGGAAAGCCTCCGGAGTCTGGGGAGGGCAAAAACGCCCCCCCGACCATGGTGCAGGAGGCTGACTAGGCCATGTCCACCATGGTTACACCCACCCAGCAGAGAACCCTTTGCTAAAAAATTTTGAAGGCCACCTCTGGCTAAAGCCCACCATCAATCTGTATCAAGACCTGGACCAAACTTTTTGGCAGAAAGAAAATCAGGATTGCACAAGGTGAATCAAGTCAGGGACTTGTAGAAACAAGAAAATAAACACTGTTGTTCCTGTTATTGAACTGAGTTGGTAGATTTTAACTAGGTTAGAGAGAAGATACAGAGACATTACCCGATTTGGGCTGTGAAGATATGGACTTCCAATTGAGCCCCAAAATTTCTGTTGCTAAGCAAGGCAGTTTGTTTGGTGAATTTTGCTCCATTTTACAATCTTTCTTGCCACAGTTGTTTGAGCGAATCGCTGCGATTCTTAAATTAGTAATATAGTTGTTAAGTGAATCTGGCTTCCCCATTGACTTTGCTTGTCAGAAGGTCGCAAAAGTGGATCACAGGACCCCAGGATACTGCAACCGTCATAAAAATGAGTCAATTGCCAAGCGTCTTAATTCTGATCCCAAGACCATGTGCATGCTGCAATACACATAAGTGTGAAAAAAACGGCCATATGTCACTTTATTCAGTGATCTTGTAACTTTGAACAGTCACTAAATGAACTGTGGTAAGTTGAGGATTTTTTGCAATCTGGTAGACCTCTGTTTATTTGATCTCAGCTGCCAATTTTCTTTCTCCTTACAGATATCCGATTGATATAAAGCAGAACCTAGAAGTACCTATAAAAAGATGTGTTGTATTAGTGATGCCATATTCAGTGTTGCATTGAAAATGTTCTGGTTTAATAATTTGATTAATTACTGCAATATCATCTGTTTCAGACTTGTGAAGGAACATATTTACCAATAAGTTGTGGTAACACATTAAAAATAATAACATTAATTGAACAAATCAAGGAAACCTCAGGGGTTTTAACCAGAAATTTACCCAGTGAGACACAGGATTCAATTGATTTTATGTCATAGTCCCTATGTAGATCTCATCTGCAGAAGATGAAGAGGTAATAATGGGGACCCCAGGGTAAACATCTAAGGTCAAGTAGGAAGAAAGGGCTCTTGCTACGAATGCATCAAGCTCAAAATACTCCTGAGTACATTTTAAGTTCACAAAGAGCAATTGTGACAATGGTTGAGTATCAGAGGGTTGAAAGGCACAAAGCTATAGACTCAAATGGTTCTTTGGGAAGAATGGAAGCCACCATTGCTTCTGAGTAGACAAGAAATCCAAACCGAACTAAGACAATTTGTTTAATGAGAAAAGATAATATGAAATTGAAACAGAACAGACAAAATTATAAATATAATGATTTGAATTGAGATGAGATAATCAAAATAAAATTGAGAAAATTAAAAGAGGGGAAAAACTATATAGAAAATGTAAAATAGTATAAGATATGGAATAGAATACAAAAAGGAGCATGAAATTGAGTTTTGTGTCTGTATAAAGAAGTTCAACCCGGGACCATGCTATTTTCAAAAAAGATGTATTACTTGTATTTTGTATGTGTGAAAACCCAAATAAAACTTTATTTTAAAAAAAATGCCTCTATCTTTTCTTCATTTCAAATGGAATCAATTAACAACCTGGAAGCTTGGGAGGCAGAATGACAAGATTAAACCATTCCCTCCCATTCTTTCCTTGATTAAAAAACATTAGTACCAGGAGGAATCAAATCCTTCCCTTAAACACTAAGAACGACGAATACTCATTCTCTGCATTTGTTGAATTATCAAGAAACGGGCAATGAAACTATGATTTATTACCTGCAGTAAGCTATGGGTTGCTGGTTGACATCTTTTGCTTAGTAGGAGTTGTATTTCTTCTTTCTTTGAGGTTCTCCATACTTTGTGGTTTTCTGGTGGGCGTGCACTTTTACCCAGGCAGTCATGAAGCTGTAGAGCGTAATAGTAATAGCAGTAGCACTTATATACTGCTTCGCAGTGCTTTGCAGCCCTCTCTAAGCGGTTTACAGTATCAGCATATTGCCTCCAACAATCTGGGTCCTCATTTTACTGACTTCAGAGAATGGAAGGCGGAGTCAACCTTGAGCCGGTGAAGATCGAACTCCTGGCAGTTGGCAGAATTAGCTTGAAATACTGCATTTTGACCACAGCGCCACCCCAGCAATACCTCACACCCCATGTAATACCTCACATTTAGGACAAAGAGGCATTGAGAGCATGTTATTGACTTTCATGAGATATTTTGAGATTGACATGACTAATTATTTCCAGATGAATGTTGTGTGGAGTTCAATTTTTGAAGGTAGGATGGAATTGTTTACTCTTTTGGGAAACATAGGTGAGTTTTGATTATCACATTATTTATATTTTAGATTTATGGTAAGGTTACATGAACAAAATCTTGCAAGTCTGAAAACACATTCCTTTCCTCCTCCCCTTTACTAGGTAGGGTGTCTTCTGGGTTTCTTGCCTCTCCCACACCCCTCCTGTAGACTACGTTTATTTATTTATTTATTATTTTATTTGTTTGTGGAACATGTACAAGATAACAAGTATAGATATGAACATAAACATGAACAAAGGAAGTAAATATAGATAAATAGGGACAGTAAGACAGGGATGATAGGCATGCTGGTGCGCTTATGCATGCCCCCTTTAAGGACCTCTTAGAAATAGGGTGAGGTCCATGTTGACAGTTTGAGATTGAAGTTGTGAGGGTTTGAGGCTGTAACAATGGAGTCAGATAGTGCATTCCAGGCATTGGCCGTTCTGTTGCTGAAGTCATATTTTCTGCAATCAAGTCTGAAGCAGTTTTCCTTGAGTTTGTATCAGTTGTTTGCCCGTGTATTATTGTGCTTGAAGCTGAAGAAGTCATTGACAGGCAAGACATCGTAGCAGACAATTTTGTGTACTATGCTTAGATCGAGAGTTGCCTTTCTCTGACTATTTCCTTGGCTGTGTCTCTTTGCCTCGTCTCCAAAGGTCACATTCCTACATGACATTTCAACATCCTCTCTTCCTTTCAAAAGCTCACTGTGGGCCATCTAGCATTTCTCCTTCTGATTTTCTGATGAAGAAGACTCTCAGGCTTAGCTAAGAGATTATGACGGTCTTAAAATCGCTCAGATTCAGGATGGTACTGAATCTCACCCAGACCAAATCTGGTCTCCAAACTGACATTTTTGTTTTCTCCCCAATGTCCGCAAATTTGTGCCATACAGTGGTGGGATGCTTCTGGTTTGCACAGATTTTTAGCGATCCGGTAGCGCCGATCAGCAGTTGGCCCCTCCCACTTGCCCCAGCCCTTTCCTGTCCTATATTTCCTTTGTTTGTAGCTCAGCTGATAGGCACAACAGAGCGGATTGCCATGGCTCAGCTGTTTTACTCACCAGCGCTGATGGCATGGTAAGTTTTCATGCTTAAAATTGCCCATTTAAGAACGCTCCATGAGTGCCCTCAGCAGAGGTGGTATTCAGCAGGTTCTGACCAGTTCTAGAGAACCGGTAGCAGAAATTTTGAGTAGTTCGGAGAACCGGCAAATCCCACCTCTGACTGGCCCCGCCAACCCCATCTATCCTCTGCCTCCTGAGTTCCAGCTGATTGGCTGGGTCTTCTTTTGTTGCCCTGCACAGGAGAACAGAGCTGGAAAGCAGGCAGTGGGATGGGGAGGGAATGGAGATTTTACGGTATCTTTCCTCTGCCACGCCCACCAAGCCACACCCACCAAGCCATGCCACGCCCACCAAGCTACGCCCACAGAACTGGTAGTAAAAAATGTTGAATCCCACCACAGAACCGGTAGTAAAATATTTTGAATTCCTCCACTGGTGCCATAGCTTTCTTTCAATGGTCTTTCTGGAATGTAAAAACAGCTATCACTTCCTCTGATAAATTTCATTATGATGTTGCAAAGCAAAACAACAACTTTGGACAAATGTTACTGTAAAAAACTTAAACATTTATTTCTTGAGTCCAAACTAGATTATTTCAATATTAGGCCAACATCTATTTCAGAGGAGGAGAACCTGAAAACACATGGCTGCACATAGCTTCTTTCTTTCTCAGCCTTCAAAATCTATTCCCCAAACTTTTTTTTTTTTTTTGGCTCACATTTTATACATGCTGAGTATTACCATTCTGACTGCTGCAGTCCTGCCAAGAGACTGCTTAATACTTTCTAATTTTTCAAAGGCTGAAAGAGTAGAGAAAGCAATTGGGACTATTTGCATATTTGGGAGCTTTCCAGCTTTGCAAGGCAGGGAGGAAACAGGGGGTTGGGGGTGGGTGGGAAGGGAACATGACAAAAGTAGAAAAAAAGAAAAACGGAGGAAAAATTCATACTGAGTGTTCAGATTTGTTAATTGCACTTTACTTGACTGATGTTTCTGTAGGCAGGCCAAGAAAAACAGACTCTATGTAAAAAGACAGGTGAGAAGGCTTGGTATTAATTTAGGTTTTAAAAGCCCATGCCTCACTTTCCCTCACTTCCAAGACAAATGAGAAATAAAACAATGGCAGGTGTGGTCTTGCCACCAGTATCAGCGACAGCAGAATTTCGCCTATAATCTGTTCTGTCCTGCAGTTCCCATTTGAAACCTGTTTGGATTCTTCTCACCCAAGGAATCATGCCTGGATTATGCGTAGCTCCAAAAGAAAAAGTGTTTTTGTAGTGCTAGCATTCTCCTTTGTCCTTCCTAATAACCTGGCCAAAAGAAAGTAGGAATTATCTCATTTTTGGGAGAACAGACTTTTCAGGATGTTAATTTTGCCATTTGCTGTGCTCATAGAATTGAAGTAGAATATATTTTCCCCTAGGCTATCACTCTGCTAAACAACTAATTCCCACAACATTGTCAAACTATTTATTAAGACTGTACTACTATTCTTCTTCTCATCCTTCCTATTACCTATTTCCTTTTCTATTTATGTCTATAACTTTGTTGCTTGTATCTTTACAATTTATATTGTTTTTCCTAGTTTCCTAATATGATTTATGTTGGTTGCTTATTTAGTAGCCTGTGACTATAACTAAGTGTTGTATCTTAGGATTCATGATGAATGTATTTATGATGGCTATGATCATGATTTATCACTTATATCTTTTGTGTACACTGAGAGCTTATGCACCAAAGACAAATTCCTTGTGTGTCCAATCACACTTGGCCAATAAAGAATTCTGTTCTGTTCTGTTCTGTTCTATTCTGTTCTATCCTTATTCCTTTTATTCCTTATTCTATCCTATCCTATTTACTCTACTCCCTATCCTATCCTATCCTATCCTATCCTATCCTATCCTATCCTATCCTATCCTATCCTATCCTATCCTATCTTTATTCCTTTTATTCCTTATTCCTTATTCCTTATTCCTTATTCCATTCCATTCCATTCCATTCCACTCCACTCCACTCCACTCCACTCCACTCCACTCCACTCTACTCTACTCTACTCTACTCTACTCTACTCTACTCTACTCTACTCTACTCTACGCCACTCTATTCTTTGATTCAAAAGTTGGGGCCATGTGGGATGCTTCAGGTTTTAACTACAGATAGTCCTCAACTTCCAATCATTTGTGTAGTGACTGTTCGAAGCTACAAAGGCATTGAAAAAAGTGACTTATGAACCTGTTTCACACTTACGATGTCACAACATCCCCACAATCACGTGTTCAAAATTCAGGCAGCTGACTCAAATTTATGACACTTGTAGTGTCCCAAGGTCATGAGATCTACTTTTGTAACCTTCTGACAAGCAAAGTCAATGGGGAAGCCAGATTCACTTCACAACCATGTTACTAATTTAGCAATTGCAGTGATTCACTTAGCAACGGGGGCAAGAAAAGTCGTAAAATGGGGCTAAAACTCACTTAACAAATGTCTCCCTTAGCAACATAAATTTTGGGCTCAATTGTGGTTGTACGTTGAGGACTACCAGTACTGTTGGTCTGTATTTTTGCAGGTAAGCTAAGAGGCAGTTTTCTTAACACCAGCCTATATTCCAGTTTCCAAAATTGTCTCCAAAGGCAATTTTACCCAAGAAGCAAGCAATTTTGAATATCAATCTTTATTGCAGTCATTAGCCAGAACAGTAGGCCTAACGAGGAGTCTAAAAGGATTAATATAAGCATCATAGGGCAAATATAACACAGTTAATTTTATCTAAGAAAAAAAAATAGAAGCCATTTTTTAAAAAAGTTTTGAACATCTGCAAGATCGTATGTCTTTATGCATCTGTTTCATACTCCAGTGCTGAGATGAGAATGCACAGATTATTTATGAACATAACAAAATAATGTAGCTATTAAAGGTTGGCAATCAATTGCTCTTATGTGAAACGTAATGCTGCAGAAACCAAATTTCCCTTCGCAATAATGTAAGTTATGATGAAACATATTCTAGTAGAATTATCTGGCTTCTGTCTCAAAAGAAAGTAGCAGGGATAGATATGGTCATTTAGGTAATGTGTGATTAATGTAATTGAATGCAAGATGATCACAAGCTGTGCAAAAATGGAAAGAATAATACGATGATATATATGCCCAGTGTGACCCAACTGTATTTTTATTTCCTTATAAGGTGGTTTCTGTTTTTCTACCTTATTCTTAAGTTTATTCTTCAGCCTTTATTGTGCTGCAATTTCTGAATTTCATTATTATATGGTTACAAAACAAAGGTGTTTGTTCCTGGACAGAAGCAGAGATGGTATTCAGCAGCATCCTGACCAGTTCTGGAGAACCGGTAGTGGAAATTTTGAGTAGTTCAGAGAACTGGCAAATATCACCTCTGACTGCCCCCCCACCCCCACCCCCGCCCATCTATTCTCTGCCTCCTGAGTCCCAGATGATCGGCTGGGTCTTCTTTGATTGTCCTTCACAGGAGAACAGAGCTGGAAAGCAGGCAGTGGGATGGGGAGGGAATGGGGATTTTGCAGTAACCTTTCCCTGCCATGCCCACCAAACCACGCCGAACCAAGCCATGCCCATAGAACCAGTAGTAAAAGTTTTTTGAATCCCACCACTGGACAGAAGTCAGAGTTTGCCACCAGATGTATGACTAATGTCCAAATGCTAAATTGTCCAAATTTTCTATAGCATTTTGGTGTTGTTTCTCATTTTTTGGGTGCTCCACTCTTGCAATTTGCTGCTTGCAAGCAGAATAGACCAGTTCCATGAGAAGAATGGTGGTTTGAGAGTCCTCTGAAGTTTGACACGGTAACATCTCTTCAGAGATCAAAACGCCCAAGATTCTTTCCAAATTCTACGACAGCACTTATGGACAACCGTCCAAGAATCGTAGCCAAGGTCAAAGACTGAAATTTCCACTGTCCTTCAGAATTGTGAGAACTTTTGTCCCCATAACTCACACTTCCTGTTTACTGGTGCTCTCTGTGCTGTAAAATGCTTTTCTCATACTCCCACCCCCCAAAAAAACCCAAATATAAAACACAACAAAGTCAGATTGGAGTGGGAATATTTTTCCCTAAATTCAGGATGAAAAGAGTGGATAATTCCTATATTTGCGTCTTGGGAAAAATGGGTTGGGTAGCTCGGCCTCTTTGTGTGTCAACCACAGCTCATTGAAACAGATGGTAGATTGACGTGACATATTTAAAGAGTGTTTCATGGATAAGTGGCACCCTGCAATAAATCTGCACAGTATCAGCTGCAAGCTAAGCACAAGTGGCCTAGCAAATGGCAGATTGATTTGCTATTAAATTTGATTTTTGGCATTGTGTTTGAATGTAGACCAATATAGGTTTCAGAAGGGACTAATCGGAATAACAGAATAACAGAGTTGGAAGGGACCTTGGAGGTCTTCTAGTCCATCCCCCTGCTCAAGCAGTAAACCCTATACCATTTCAGACAAATGGTTGTCCAATCTCTTCTTAAAACCTCCAGTTGTTAACATAATCAGATATTATGTCAATACCATGTTAGGAACAACATGAGTATTGATATAATCAAAATTCCAGAAGATTAACAGGAATTCTTAAAAGAATTAGGGTGCCCATGAAGTGGCTCAAGAATATGCTAATGTACCTTATGATTCTTGATTCTTGATGAATGTATCTTTCCTTTTATGTACACTGAGAGCATTTGCACCAAGACAAATTCTTTGTGTGTCCAACCATACTTGGCCAATAAAGAATTCTATTCTATTCTACTCTATTCTACTCTACCCTACTCTACTACTCTACTCTACTCTACTCTACTCTACTCTACTCTACTCTACTCTCTCTATCCTGTTCTATCCCATCCCATTCTACAGTATTTAAATTCTATTCCTATATCCTTCTATTCTATTCTATTGTATCCTATGACTACTATTAAGTGTTGTACCTTATGATTCTTGATTCTTGATGAATGTATCTCTCTTTTTATGTACACTGAGAGCATTTGGACCAAGACAAATTCCTTGTGTGTCCAACCACACTTGGCCAATAAAGAATTCTATTCTATTCTATTCTATTCTATTCTATTCTATTCTATTCTATTCTATTCTATTCTATTCTATTCTATTCTATTCTATTCTATCCCATTCCATTCAGATAAAAGACTCTCTTGTTGAGTCCTTGGCTGAGTATTTTCAATAAATACTCACCCAATGGCCAATGGCCTATTTATTCATCTATTTTGTTTATTAGGTATAGCTTCCATCTTATAAGAGCAACATGAAGCATAGTTGAGCATTTCTATTTCTAATTTCACCAAAAATAATTGGTAGCAGGATAAGATGATCTCTTCCAGCCTCGGGCTCATTGGCTGAGATATTCCTGCAGGCCTCATTCACTGGGGGAAAAGGTGGCTTGCTAAATATGCTGTTGATGTATCATTTATTTAATCCTGTGTATTCAGCTAGCATTCTGACTTGTTCAAAGGATAAGAAGAAGTGGAATGGATAAAGAAGTGCTTTGTCCATTGTGGGTAAGGATTATCATATTTTGGGCAATCTTTTGGAGTTGGAATGGAAAACCTATGAGACTGCTAATTCATACCATGCCCCATCCTTTATTTTATCTTTATTTTATTTACTTTTGGGGGGGGAGTACATTTATTCAGGACACCAAGATGCAACCACATCATTTAATTTTTGGATTGCAATAGAAGCTTTCTTACTTTCATTCAAATAATGCTCAAAGCTAGTGTTTTGTTCTAAAAGATGCCAGCTTCCCATTTCTTTATTGTTTGAATTAGTTAGATGGAGCAGCGAATCTGGTAGACAGCAAGTTCCCTGATATTTTGATATCTTCTGGTTGATTTTGCTCTACCGACCATCATAGCCATACCTTTTTAAAACAGCCATTGACACATACTTTTGTCCTGCAACAGATTCTCTAAAGAAAGACAGGACAGCAAATAATCAGCATTGTTTATTCCAATTAAAAAGAAATGTTCGAGCTCTTTTAACTTCTTTCTCTGTGATGTGTCCTGTTTCCAACTAAGCAGGCAGAGAACATTTTGCAAGGTTGACTGATGCATCAGATTGTTAGTCTGTCTGTAAATACCTGGTAAATAATTTGTAGGGTGTTTTTATGTATCCCTATGCACAATTTGTAAGATGTTTATAAATATATGATTAGGCTTTTATAAATCACTGCGAAGCCCATTCTTAAAACCTGAGTCATGTCATTCTCTAGTATTCTAAAGATAGTGTTGAGCCAAGACAGTATTGCAAGACTGATTTTAAGAAAGTTTTGGTTTCTCAGTGCACTTAGTCCACATTTAACACTCAGGGGGGAACTCAACAAATCAAGAGTAAAGGCAGGGCAACTTCCAGGCCTGGACCTTTCAACTTTAGAATTAGATTGTGGCATGCAATGTTGTTTGGGCTTTGGGTCATGGGTAGGGGCAGAGGAATGAAATTGATTTTATCTTCATTTAATGTTAGCAAAGTAAAACCTTCAAGCCATATTCAACTCCTGTTGACTTCATGGCCATTTGGATGTAATTGGCTGGTGGGGGGATATAAGATGTTTCTGGGATGTTTTACTTGAAATCAGTCTAGTTTACAGCCTAAGAATTTATCTCATCCAAATAGCAATCACGTCTAATCCTTCTTAGCTTTTTTTTCTTCCAAGATTAGTCAGGTTTAGATGAGTGCTGCATTCTTACTGGGCATTTACCTATAAATATAATTAATTCCATATGTACACAATCATTTTTGCATTTTGTCTCCTTACAAAATACATTTTTTGTCTCATGGGACTAGTTTAAATTTATCAAGGTGACTATCTGGTTTGCAAACAGTTGCAGATAGAGTTTTCTCAAGACCCACTTGATGGACTTAATATATACATTTTTTTCCAATTAAAATCTTAATTTGTATGAAAAATCAAATAGTCTTGCTTGGAACATTCTGGATGAAATTATTAGGCTGTGGATATATTGTGTTGAGTTACTACCGCTAGTTTGACTCTGTTCATTCATTTTGATTAAGGGCCATGATATCTGGACTTGGACAATATACTGAACAAAAACCGAACAAACTATGATACAATAGAGTGCATTTTGTTGCCTTTATTTTTTCCCCTTTCTCTTGAAAAACAAGGGTTCTCCACTCATCCACTTAACCATGTGAGATTGGGGGGCCTTTAGTTTTCTTGCAGATGTTTCATGACCCAAGCTAGGTAAGATCATCAGTACTAGTTTGAAAATCGTCAGCCTAGCACTGATGGTGTTACTTAGTTTATTTATTTTTATTTATTTATTTGATTTTGTCAAACACTTACAATATAAGAATAAACATAAGTATGAATACATGAAATAGGTATGAATAATTGGGGACAATAGGATAGGGACGGTAGGCATGATTGTGCGCTTATGCACAATTAGTTTGGGCCATGAAATGTCTGCAAGAAAACAAACAAGCTCAGAGAGCACCAAGGACCCCTCATTTCAACTCTTGAGCTGCAAATATTCTCTTTAATTGGCATTGTGTGAGATAGATTAAAATGAGAACTGGCCCACAGTTACCTGGTTGGATTCCAACACCATAACTGTTATACTGCAGTGTATTTTTGTAATGCAGTTGATCAAATGCCTTATCCATAGGTGCACATAGAAAAAAAAAATCTGATAAAATTTTCCTTCTTAATCCAACATTCTAATAGTAGTCACTGCGAGATTACTAAATGTTGGTATTCCAAGGAGAACAATTGAAAAGATACCATGCTGAACATTGAGTCGTGGGAGGGGGTGAAAGAAATGCTACCAAGGAAAGAAAGGAGATCTTGTGTAGTTGCAGAACTGAACTGAAAGCAATCAGGGGAAAATGGAACAGCAACAATAAAGAATGCATAAAGGAGGAGGAAGAAATTGCATTTATTATCAGTGCTTGCAATGGCTATTTAATGGATTTTTCCCCTCTTTAATCTCTCTGAGTCCACACAGAAAGAAAAACAAAAAAAAAAATGAAACAAAATGGCTGTGATGACAACTTTTTTATTCCTGTTGCTGAGCTCAATTGATCAGACCTTGTATGGACAGCTCTAGTGAAATGTTTGAAACTGACTTTGTTTTGCCTTTGGCTATAATAGGAAAGTGGCTGATGGCTGATAATTTTTGTCTATGTGATGTATATACAGGAAGGTGGGTGCCCTTGGATACACCTTCATTGCTATATCCCATCCTACCATGTTGGTTCATAATTTTTACCCCTTTCTTGAAATAGCTAGAGAAGTCTCGAATTGCAATCAATAGGTTTACATTTTTAAACACAATACAGACTTAATTGTATTTAAACATCTATCACATCCATTCTGTCCCTTTCTCCCATTTGTATCTCTTCTGCTCTGGTGCTGAAATGCATTCAGTTTATGCAGTAAGATGGGTTCAGATCACTGACTTGCGATCGTCTTCAGACAGGTAGAGTTGTACCCAAGTCCTCTTGACTTCATAGAAAAGAAAGGAAGGACTAGGGTGATACAATACCAGTATTCCAGTATTTGAGGGGCTGCAACAAAGAAGACTTATTTTCCAAAGCACTAGAAGGCAAGCAAGAAACAATGGATGGAAACTAACTAAAGAGAGAAGCAACCTTGGACTAAGGAGAAATTTCCTAGCAGTGAGAACAACTAAGCAGTGGAACAGCTTGCCTTCAGAAGTTGTGGGTGCTTCATCACTGGAGGCTTTTAAGAAGAGATTGGATAACTATTTGTCTCGAATAATATATGGGGTCTCCTGCTTGAGCAGGAGGTTGGAGTAGAAGACTTCCAAGATCCCTTCCAGCTCCATTCTGATTGACGTCATCCTAGATTGTGTAGAAGAAGGAAAAAATCCAATCTCCAGATTAAGAAAAACTGTTCAGCTACTTCTTCCTGTTATATCTATAAACACCTTTCATCCCCAATTCATTAGTTGGTGAGTTGGGCACTACTCTTTTCATGTTCCACAATGCCTAAAAGGCAGGGACAACATATATTTACTTATTTATTTAAAAGCCCATCCATCTTTAAACACAACTTTGGATGTCTCACTGAAGTAATTAAAAAGCATAAAACCATGACATCAAAATTCGAACCAACGTTTTTTTCTAAATGCCACTCCCTTAGTCATTTCCTAGAATGTGCCAAGTGCCACTCATAGTCTCAAAGATGCATCCTTGATTCCTAATATCATTGGAGCATTTGGTGCCATCAAACAGTATCTCCTGAACCAGGAAATAAAAACCATTGGTGCTATTAGTATCTGTGCTAAGAATATCTGTGGCTCCTCAAACTAGCATTCACTTTGGTTAAGTGTAGACACCCCTTCACATCAATGCACCACACACAGACACACAGAGAAAAAAACACACACACACACTCCAAGCAACAGAGTGGTGGACTGGTATATAATTGTCTCTTAACTGACAAATGGGCTTTTGCATATGGCATCCTTCGCTTAATCCTCCAAAGAAAGGTTGAAGATAAATAAAGGTCCAGGAAGAAGAAGAAGAAGAAGAAGAAGAAGAAGAAGAAGAAGAAGAAGAAGAAGAAGAAGAAGAAGAAGAAGAAGAAGAAGAAGAAGAAGAAGAAGAAGAAGAAGAAGAAGAAGAAGAAGAAGAAGAAGAAGAAGAAGAAGAAGAAGAAGAAGAAGAAGAAGAAGAAGAAGAAGAAGAAGATGATCATGGCTTCAAAATCTAAGGGACCGCTTTGGACAAAACTCATCAGCACTTTTTTGTGTGGCTGTTGATAAAAAATAGGACCACCAAAATGTTCACTGACTTCCGATGATGCATGTGGCACAAGAAGAAGAAGAAGATATGGCAGCCACCTTCCTCAAGGCAAGCTGATTTCTTCTGTTCAAGATAGATCAGCCTCATCACGATGCTTTTTGCAAGATAGCATGTGCCTCTTTCGTTCTATGAAGTGAGACATGAAGCACACGCTGCCTCCAGCCTGCAGAACTGCACATTGCTAAGTATGCATAGCTAATCTTTCCCCCCCTTGATGGAAATCTCAGTAAAAGAATCCCGAGCAACCATGTAGGGGGCATTTAACTAGCTCATTGTTTAATGGTTGGAGATAAGCAGGGAATTAAAAGAGAACAGTTCATACAGTACTTTACCCAACCTATACGTGATTATTTCCAAGCTGTTCTACAGCCTCTGGTGTACGTGTAATATCATCTACCATTTCTTTTACATTATTGGCTTCATGTAGATCGCCCTCATTAGAAATGAGCTTATTCATCTTTCTTATACCATAACCTTTTGGACCACTGGATTTCAAGGGATGAATATTTAATACATTTTGGGCTTTAGACTTTCCTAATGCTTTGCTAGATGACTCCTGTCTGGATTCCTTGGAATTACTTTTTAAAAAAAAAAAAAAAAAAATCCAGATTAATGATCTACGGAGGATTGTTGCCTATTTATGTTTATTTCTGAAAAGTTCTGCTGAAGGTTGTGAATCTGTGATTTGCAATATTCACATTGCATACTTTGGTACGGAAGGCTTTGTTTAATTATTCAGAAGGCTATTTTATAGTGTTCCAGGAAATGATTTAAAACATTGCTTAAAAAATATCAAATAATGATAATTAATTCCTAAGCATCATGGCAAGCTTTTAGATATTTGCTTTAGAAGACAAGGCAATGAATGTGGCAGTGAAGCTTTGGAGTAAGGTTACAGATGGAAAAAAATTGCCAACTTTTGTGTTCTTTAATTGTTAATCTGGCTTGTTTTGTTCTGTATTTCCTTTCCAGTGACTTTCCATTGGAGTATAATTCTGGGCTAAATTTTGCATTGTAATTTTTCAAACACAGTGAAAGAAGGGTTTTTAAAAACAAAACAAAACAAAATAATTCAGGATGCCAAAATATTTATTTCAAATTTCTCTTTTGAGGTGTTTTTCAGCTGCTTTTATTGTGAGTGGTGAGAGAAGTTACCGCTTTATAAAGCATTAGTGAAGCCACCCCTGGAATACTGCATGCAATTTTCATCACTACATTACAAAAAGATGTTGAGTCTCTGGGGAAAAATGCAAAGAAGAGCAACTAAAACAATTGAGGGCCTGAAGACAAAAATGTATGAAGAACAGTTTTGCAGGAATTGACTATGGCCAGTTTAGAGAAAAGAAGGGCTACGGGTGACATGATAGCAGTATTCCAGTATTTGAGGGGCTGCTACAAAGAATAAGCTTATTTTCCAAAGTACCAGAAGGCAAGACAAGAAACAACAGATGGAAACTGATCAAGGAGAGAAGCAACCTGAAATTAAGGAAAAACTTCCTAACAGCGAAGACAATTAACCAGTGGAACAGCTGGCCTCCAGAAGTTGTAGGTGCTTCATCACTGGAGGTTTTAAAGAAAAGACTGAACACCTGAAATGATGTAGGCTCTCCTGCTTGATCAGGGAGTGGACTGGAAGACTTTCAAGGTCCTTTCCAGCTCTATTCTGATTGAAGGCCAATATCATCTCTAGCCAGATTGTGTAAAGGAACACGATAAATTCTATTTAGACACCATCAATTCTCCCATGAGAATTTCACTAATATTCCCTTACAGTTTGGAACAGGGGTTTCAGCACTAATATCTATGACAGGCAGACACTGAATTGGCCCAGTTACCATGTATTAATAATAGGAACTGATGAAATGTTGCCAGGTTTTGAAGTCACACTTTCTTAGACCAGGGCTGGGCAAAGAGCCAACTCCAGATTGGTTTGTGTCTAGGTGAGATATTTCCATTTTGCTTTCAGAAGGATCAGAGAGTGTTGGGTTAGACAGACAAATAATCTGCGGTAGTATAAGGTGTTTTTCCTCTATTTTAACATTTAGTCAACCCATAATTCTGTGTTAGAATAAAATATGTCCTGTGGAAAATCCCAAATTCTTATTATGCCATTGCCATAAAGACAGAGTCAGGTAGCAGCTGGTAGGAAAGTAGTCTTGGAAAGAAATTGCCAATCAAATTAGACAATATTAGGCTAGACAATGCTGGAGTTAATTGTTGTAAAGCAGGCAGCTTCTTATTTTTTTCCCCAGGGAGAGGATTTCATGTTTCCATTTGAGTTGTCCTTTTCTTTCTTGTGTAGTCAATGAGTGGCTGGCTCAAAATGAAGTCCTTAGCCAAGCAAGCGACTTCCAAGCTGAACAATGTATAGTCCAGTTCAGTGGTGGGATTTTTCTCACTTCAAAGGCAGAAGTAGGATTCAGCTGTTTGGGGCTAATCCCACCACTGGCTGGCCCTACCACTGCCCATTTTTCGGCCTGTTTTGGGGGCATTTTGGGGCTGTTTTCAGGCCAATTCTCGGGCCGCTTTCAGGCCATTTTTTCAGCCCCAAAATTCCCCCAAAACAGCCTGGAAAATGGCCTGAAAATGGGCCAAAAATGTCCCCCAAATAGGCTGTTTTTCAGCTATTTTGGGGCCATTTCCAGGCCATTTTTGACCATTTTTGAGCTATTTTCAGGCCATTTGGGAACCATATTCAGGCCATTTTTGGGGGCCATTTCAAGCCATTTTGGGGGCATTTTTGGCCTGAAAATGGCCCAAAATGGGCTGAAAAACTCAAAAAACAAGCTAAAAATGAGCAGGGGTGGGGCCAACCAGTGGTGGGATTTGGCGGTTCGCCAAACTGTGCAGAATCTTAACTACCGGTTTGCGCAAACTGGTGCGAAATGGCAGCAGCCTACCTCTGGTCCAGTTCTTATGCACAGCTTCTTACATCTTTGCTCCTTGTTGATGTATCAATAGAGCCTCCTACAACTGCATCAGAAGGAACAACAGAAAGAAAGTCATCTTTTTTCTTTCCAAAGTTTCCTCGGTTCCCTGATTGGCATTTTGTTGCTGTTTGAACATAAGGTAGGAAATGGAACAACTACTGCTCTGTCATCTGTTTTACATTCTGTAACACTTTAGGTTACAGAATGGGAACATACACTGGGAACATATTATCGTTCCAAAACTGGCAAAAGAAAACTCACTTTGTTGCATGCAAATCTGAAGCAATTCATTTCAGTAAACACAACAGAGTCTTTCCAATTTATGTCCCAATAGAGACGATAAACTGACAAGAAACAGAGATGGAAGTTCCTTAAACTTTTTTTTTTTTTTTTTGAGACGCAAACTTTTTCTGTCTGCAGAATTTCCATCAAACTACAGCTGGACAGAATAAATAGCTTTATTTATGTTCTTTATTTCTGATATTTAATTTTCCATGAAGATTTTAAAAATTTCCATTTTGCTTAATCAGTTAATTGTCAAAGTTCCGGTAGTTACTCCAATTAAATCATGAGCCTCAAGCCACACTCCCAAAACTAAAGAGGATTTATTTGAAGCTACCATTCTATGTCCGGCACTGACCTGGGCATAGCCCACTCTGAGATACATAATTCACTGTCACTCTTGATCCTGCTTCCCCACCCCCACCTCTCTGGGTGTATCATCCAACGAGAAACGTCCATAGCCAAGAGTCATCAATCATGCTCTCCAATTAGATTTTTTCACGGCAGAAGCTTCAGTCATCTAATCAATGTTTGAAGAAAATATGAATGGAATGTACTTTCGATTCCACACTGTTGCCTGCTCTTTGAAACTCCCGCCCCACTTCTTTCTATTGTCAACTATAAAACATGTATACAAAACATTTTATGAGTTGACATTAATATTCTACAGAGAACACTAAGCCATTTCAGTTCCACTGGCATTACTGACTGCCAATTCCTACAAATGTATTTTAGCTCAGAAATGGCTTAAAACTCCCACTGAAGGCTTGAAGTTATGTGTGCTGCCTTCATGAAGACATCACTGCTTGTATGATGAAATGAACCTCATCCTTTGGTTATTTGTGATAGTACTTCTGCTGCAAACTTCTGCCTACATTCCTGCGAATAAATTTAACTGAACTCTATGAGACAGGATATTCTCACTCTGTATACATGCATAAGATTGAGCTATTGGTGATTTGTACAGCTTTAATTTAAGCTGGTTTGAGTCTGCATTTATGTCCTTTAAAGCTAAGACAGGTTTGCTATGATTTTTCTCTTCTGCATATCATCTTTCACTATTAAAATTGTCAGCCCCTTTTACCTGCTTCCATGCTAGGCCAGAAACACATTACTATTTCTGTCATGACCCCAGAATCATAATAGGAATAGCAATAGCACTTAGATTTATATACCACTTCATAGCTCTTTACAGCAGGGGTCCCCAACCACCGGTCTCGTGGACCGGTACCGGTCCGTGGAACAAGTCCTGCCGGGCCGCTGGTTGCTGGCCGCCATCTTTTGATGAAAAAGTGCTTCCGGTGAGCTTTTCCGGTAGAAAGCTTGAAGCACTTTTTCATCAAGATAATGGCGGCGCTGAATGCTTTCGTGAGCTTTTCCGGGTAGAAAGCCATTTCTACCCGGAAAAGCTCACCGAGCGCTAACACCGCCATCTTTTTGATGAAAAAGTGCTTCCGGTGAGGTCACCGGAAGCACTTTTCATCAAAAGAAGATGGCGGCGCTAGCTGATGCCGGTGCGGGACGCGGCATAAAAAGGTTGGGGATCACTGCTTTACAGCACTCTCTAAGCAATTTACAGAGTCAGAATATTGCATCCTCATTTTACCGACCTTGGAAGGATGGAAGGCTAAGTCAACTTTGAGCCAGTCAGGATCGAACTGTGGTAGTCAGCAGAGTTAGCCTGCAATATTGCATTATAACCCACTTTGCCACCTTGGCTCAATGACTTGAGCCAGAGTGCTGCAGGGGTTATAGGCTTGGCAATGCCTATAAGAATCTTCAGCACTGATCAGTGTAACATCCATTCACATCAGAAGGATCTTTCATAATCCATTGTTCTGCTATGTAGGACTGGTGATGTCTTTCATTCCTCACCTTCTGGCTCAGAATTAATCCCTCATAGCTTCTTCTGTCTCTTAACTCAACTGATTCAAAAATGGCTATGGGAACTTCAAGGACCGGAACAAATCTTAAACAGGATTTGGAAATACTGAAACATTGGCCTTCTTAAAACCAGTTCTTCTAATGAAAGGGGATCCATCTTATAAAGGTGGCCATATGTTCTCCATGGACAGAAAAGTGCTTTCTCTTGCCAAGATTAGGACTTTGTTTTTGAAAAGTTCAAAGCACAATCTGGTTCCTTTGAACTTTGAACCAGATTCTTCACCCAAATCAGGTCCAATTCCATCCCTGTCAAATATGTTACTTATATACTTTGTATAAAGGGACGTGGTGGCTCAGTGGCTAAGACGTTGAGCTTGTCGATCAGAAAGGTCGGCAGTTTGGTGGGTTCGAATCCCTAACGCCATATATCAGAGTGAGCTCCCTTTACTTTTCCCAGCTTCTGCCAACTTAGCAGTTCGAAAGCACGTAAAAATGCAAGTAGAAAAATAGGGACCCCTTTGGTGGGAAGGTTCCATGCGCCTTTGGCATTTAGTCATGCCGGCCACATGACCATGGAGACGTCTTCAGACAGCGTTGGCTCTTCGGCTTTGTAATGGAGATGAGCACTGCCCACTAGAGCCGGAAACGACTAGCGCATATGTGTGAGAGAAACCTTTACCTTTACCTATACTTTGCATACAAATCCCAGTAGAAGATTCTTCATTTGCATAAGAAATCTGCAGGGAAAGTAGCAGCATTGTATATAAAGTCCAAATGAGCCTCATTACCTTGGACATATCTGTCAATTTCAGTTTTATACAGTATCTCTTTTTCTTCCCAGTTTAAATTTGTTACATTCTGGTTTTAGGATCTGCCATTTTTGGTTTATATTTGGAGGCCAATTATTTATTTTTTCCTTCAATAAGTTGATCATTACATACCCTTTTCCACAAGGCATGTACAGTATTTGAGACACAGAACGTACAATCATAAAATGCATTTTTCTATATTATTTTAATCAACACAGACATTTTGTATGTCTGTGACAACTTTGACACAGTTATGGCCTATATAAATAAAAGGAGACTAGTGAAAAGTATTGGTTTCTCTATGCTAGAAAATTTTTCTCTGTAAAAAAAAATTCGATCGTTTTATCCCAAGATACGTAAGGAGGGAGGGAACAATACCTCCTGTTGCGTTGCAAATTGTTGCTAAATTAAGAGTTATTGGAGAAGACTCGGATATATACTACATCAATCAATCAATAGCAATAGAAAGAGACACAAGAAGATAAAGTAGCTAGATACTATCACTGATGCCACAAGCAAGAATTCACCAGAATCTAAATAGTTACTGACAGACCTGGAGATATGATGACGATCAGATTACAAAAAAAGTTGGAAGCAATTAAGTAACTGAAGAACCATTTCCTACATCCAGTAGAGTGATTTTACAGTTGAGTGATTGCAGTAGATCAATTTGGGCTGTTTTTTATTATTATTAATAGAAAGCACAGACAGTAGGAAAATGCATTTTTAAGTTACAAGAATTGTGGTTTGCTGCCAAAATGACAGAGCAGCAACCTTAGGACAATCATTTGGATCTCTGTAACAGTCTGTGATGAATGTAGGCTTCTGGGAAGTGATTCCACTCCATGATCTAGATCACTTCAGCAATCTCAACTGACTTGGAAATAGCATGTAAGGAAGGCTTGATCGTGTGATTTTCCAGCTGTTTGATGTAGCAGAAAAGGGGTTTTTAGCACATTCAGGAGCTCCAGTGAGTCTCTGGATTTGCATTGTGTGGTGTGATGAACAATTTATTGAATCAAAGAACTTCTTGAACCCTAATTAATGACTCTGATGCAAACCGATCATCTATAAACGCTTGTATAATCTAGATGTAATTGAATAATTCAACATATGGAGCATGTTAAGCAAGTGGATCTATTTTTCCACGGCAACCCAAGAGTTTCTGACATTTTGCAAGCTCCTTTCACATACTTTTGGTCTACTTGTCATCCTATGACTTTATTTTTTATTTTTTTTATTTAATGATAATAAACACTTGACCATCTTTAATGATAATAAAAACTGACCATATTAGGGTTGATTTCAGGCCTCATTGGCCCAAAACTTGAAAGCTTTGAATTGGGAGAGGAACTAGCTGCAGATGAAATATTGGCCCTCACTGATTTATTGATTTACTGTAGTCCTCAACTTACCACAGTTCACTTAGTAACCATTCAAAGTTACAGTGGCATTGAAAAAAGTGACTTATGACCATTTTTCACACTTACAACCAGTGGTGGGATTCAAATATTGTTGCCACCGGTTTGGTGGGCGTGGCTTGGTGGGTGAGCTTTGCGTGCATGCACAAACTTTGCACGCATGCACGCACCAAATGTGCACTTTGCGCAGGCACAGAGGTATTTGCGCAGGCACAGAGGTGTTCTAACTCGCCTCCTGCAAGCCTGCACAATCCCAGTTGCTTCAGCAGCTGCCGCACGGCATTATTGTATGCCGCGCAAAGCAGCTGCCCTTCAAATTCAGTGGGTAAAAGTGAGTATGGGAGCCTGGGTGGGTGGGTGGGCCCAACAGCAGAGCGGTGGAGAGAACCGGTTTGGTCTCCGCTGACCATCACTGCTACCGGCTCGCCAGAACCGGGCCAAAATATTAGAATACCAACACTGCTTACAACTGTTGCATCCTCTGCATGGTCACATAATCAAAGTTCAGACACTTGGCAACTGACTGGTATTTATGACGGTTGCAGTGTCCTGGGGTCACAAGATCCCCTTTTGCAACCTTCTGACAAGAAAAATCAGTGGGAGAAGCCAAATTCTCAACTGGTCTTCTGAAAACGTGTAGATTTGCATACAAACCACCAGACAGCAGGATCAGGTTTTAATTAGTTTAATGACAAACAACAATCTTCCCATCCGGCAAGAACAGCGTGCTACTTAAAGGCATAGACACACCCACCTAAATGCTCCTGCCTCCTGTAACCCACCCCTAATTAATCCCTTAATTACCTCCTGTGGCCTACCCATCCAGCCTAATACCTAATATGTCTAAGGTTTCCTATATATGCTACCTATCGTCCGCCTAGTAACCCTACCTAATCGTGAGTCAGCTAGCTACTCATGTACCCTCCCCATCTACCACTAGGAAGGAAGGAAGGAAGGAAGGAAGGAAGGAAGGAAGGAAGGAAGGAAGGAAGGAAGGAAGGAAGGAAGGAAGGAAGGAAGGAAAGAAGGAAGGAAAGTAGCTATAGCAGACTTATATACGGCTTCATGGTGCTTTACAGCCCTCTCTAAGCAGTTTATAGAGTCTCCATATTGCCCCCAACAATCTGGCTCCTCATTTTACCAACCTTGGAAGGATGGAAGGCTGAGTCAACCTTGAGCCTGGTGAGATTCGAACTGCCAAATTGCAGGCAGCCGTATTACTGCATTCTAACCACTGCGCCACCACAGCTCATTTCAATGTTTCCATACATGCTTTTAATGTTTAGTGGCCTGGAAGAGGACACAGACTGCAGTCATGCTCAGCAGGAAGACGCCTAGTAGAAGAAAAACACTGCCACGTTTTGTAGCAGATACCCCTTGCAGAATAATTGAATAAAAATTCAATGACAGGTTGTCTACAAGCAGGAATTTAGTGTTTCATTTCGCCCTTTATTATTATTATTATTTTTAAAGAAGGTGTTTATTTTTCTCTTTCTTGCTCTTTGGAAGCAGTCTTCTAGAACAAGCGAAATAACCCTTCTGTAGTATCATTCTGAAAAGTTGGTGTTTCCATGTCAGATTTTTCAAAACAAACAAACAAACTTGAAAAGACTTCATAAGAAGCCGAGTGCCAGTGCCAGCCCTTAGTATAAAGGCTCATCACTACAGCCAGAAATGTCAAGGAAAAGAAACCCCGGGGAGATATATGTAGCTTTCTACTTGGAGCCATACATAATTAGTTGATCTGATCTAGACCCAAGGACTTCTGTAGGAAATAGGATCTAGCCACTGTTGGTGGAACTAGAAAGCTAAGCAGGGTCAGCTCTGATTTCTACTTCAAATTCTGGGGCTATCAACTGGAAACTGGAAAGAAAAAAAGAAAAACAATCTAAAGCTCTTCCTTATCGTTGTCAAAAAATGCCCCCAACAATCTCTGCATAGACATGTTCATATAAGCCATTGGGATTCAAGGATGACTTGAACATGTTTTTTCCCCAAGAGTGTGCTGCTGGGGGTTCGCAGGGGTTTGGGAGAGCCCCTAGATAAGATTTTGCACAGTTTGAAGAACCTCCAAATCCAACTCCTGGCTGTCTCTGCTCACCCCACCTCGTTCCTCCCAGGAGTCTCCATGTGGCCTGTTTTGGATCAGCTAAGTGCTGGGTGTGTGCAGAGGCTCAGGGATGGTAAAAAACGGGCCTCCCGGAAGTTCAGAAAGGCTGAAAATGGGCCCATTTCCAGCTTCCAGAGAGCCTCTATGTTACGAACTAACTAAATAAACTCATTATTAAAAACTCTTCGAGCTTCGCTCCAACTGCAGGCTCGTAACCCTGCAGTTCTGATTGGTCCGCATGTAAGCGATCATGATTGGCTGCCTTCGGCTAACCTGATTGGCTGACAGCGGCCATCCCTGATTGAAAGACTAAGTGCGGTTAAACTCGTTCCCATTGGTTATTGCGGCAGCAGCCAGCTCTATAAAAGAGCTGCTGCTGCCCAAGTGTTTTGCTCAGTTCTGAAGTCACTATTAAAGAGTTGAGTTACTACCGATGCCTTGTCTCCATTATTGCGCCCACTCCTCCAGATCTAACACTCTGGAACCTGCGGAGGCCGTTTTTGCCCTCCCAGAGGCCCAAGAAAAGCCTCTGGAGCCTGGGAAGGGCAAAACTACTGCCCCCTGCCATGGGGCAGGAGGCCGACTAGGCCACACCTGTCATGGCCATGCTTAACCAGCAACTGGGCAGAGAACCCCTTGCTAAAAATTTTGAAGCCCACCCCTGCTCTTTCCTGATTTTTATAAAAGTAGAGATGCAGAGGCCCTCACAGATACAAAGCACCTTTACAAAGCTGTGTACCTCTGCACAGAGAGCTATGTGACATGGTATTTTCTAAAGAAGCACACTTTTAAAATGAGGGTATGAAAAATTAAGCATTAGTATCAAGCTTCAATTATGTTCGCCGAAAGAATGAGAGATAAAAGCCAGGCTGATTTGAAAAGAACCTGATGGAGGCATATATACAGTTTTAAATAATGTTTACTTCTAGAACACCATCATTGCTTTGGCAATTGCTTCCTTGCAAATACAAAATTCAATTTCCAACATTATGAAGTGGCAGTTCCTTTCAAGTCTTGGTGTCTTTTTGATATAAGATGACACACAAACACCATCATGAAGAAAAAAACACTTTTTTATCGTGACTGCTAAGAACATCAACATCAAAGCAAATGTGATTTGCTTCCATCTTTAACAGCCAAATGCTTTGAATGACACAAGGCTAGGAGGGTTGTAGCAGATTTATTCACATTTCTATATTTATCTAATCTCTCTCTCTCTCCCCCTCTCCCCCTCTCTCTCCTTCTCCCTCTCCCTCTCCCCCTTTCCCTCTTTCTCTCTCTTGCAAACATCAGGGTTTAGTTTGGTCTTCAAAGAAGCTTGAACCCACCATTAGGCTGGTTTACACCCGGTAGTAATTATTTTGGGCCAAAGCACTGAGTTGCTTTAGTAGCTTTATATCATAAAGAATAGAATAGAATAGAATTCTTTATTGGCCAAGTGTGATGGGACACACAAGGAATTTGTCTTGGTGCAAGGAAAGTGATTGAATGTATTCTGGATGGTCAAAGAGTCCCGAAATGGAATATTTTGATTATCTGTATGTGAATAACACAACTACAAAATATCAGTCTGGAGAAAGTCAAGGCTAACATATGTATGATACAATGCCAGATAAAGGTGTGTTTTGCTTTGACCTAATATGAAGAATGAAAATATAATAGCAATAGCACTTAGACTTATATACCACTTTACAGTGCTTTAACAGGCCTCTCTAAGCAGTTTACAGAGTCAGCATATTGCCCCCAACAATCTGGCTCCTTCTTTTACCCACCTCGGAAAAATGGAAGGCTGAGTCGACCTTGAGCCTCGTGAGATTTGAACTGCCAATTTGTAGGCAGCTGGCAGTCAACAGAATGTAGTCTGTAGTACTGCATTCTAACCGCTGTGCCACCGTGGCTCATATTTTGTAAATCATGTGTCAGCTTTGAAAGCCATATTGAGATTCTATGCTCCAAAGCTTCCACAGTTGGGTTTGTGAAAGTGGGAGGGAGGAATTCATTTAAGTATATCTAGTTAAACAAAATAAAAATTATTTTGTTTGGTTCAAGATCACTGAGTGTGGCGTATAATGAAAAGGGAATCTTACTTTAGGATGGATGGTGTTTGGACCATGTGATGTGGTGATGGCTAAGGGGGGATGGATTTGCGGTTTTAACTTTTGCAAGGAAGCCTGGAATTTTCCATTTCGGGATTCCACAGATGTGCCAATTTACTATCCAAATAAAGATACCTTTTAGATATGTCTGTCTCAGAATTATTGATTGGAATGGAGGTTTGCTGGAATGCTGACATTATGGTTATTGCTTAGAATATTGTACCAAGCCAACCAAGTATGGTTCATTGAAGATGACATGGTTTCACAAACAGCAAAATTGCAAATCCATTCATAGATCAGATGCTAGTTTACTGAAATTCAGCTATAGAGTTTTATCTGAGTTTCCCCCAGTTTTAAACTATTTTTTTTCTTTTCCTCTGCTTTTTTCATGCTATTAATTGCCTTGTTCTACTTGCCTCTGTCTTTGCAGTCCCTGGGAGGCAAAAGACCACTTAGTTATTTGTTCATACTAGAAAAGGTTCTTTGAAAAATCACCCACAGTCTTCATGGTCTAATTTTCAGACATTCTGATGAATGGAGCAAATGTGTTAATAAAACCATCCTATTAAAAATGCTTTATGTGCCTCTAAATATACTTCTATGCATGTATCACTCTCCATTCATTGATATTGTACAATTAAAAATCAAGATCAGCTAGCTTTTAATTGTAATTCTTCTATGCTAAAGGGGTTTGTGTGTGTGTGTGTGCATAATTCATGTATGCACATACATTACTTGACTCTTTACACTTCTTCATATACTACGATTGCTTGTAGCTGAATGTGTGAAGAAATTTCACTGGTAATGAAAGCAGTTGGTGGGAAAAGCTATCATTAGATTTGCAATGGGCCATTTTCACCCATGCAAATGAGCTTCTGATATTACGTTTGTCAAGTTACACAAGCCACAGATCTGCACCAGCACTTTAGAAAGACTTTATGAAAACATTTGAAATTGTTCTACAAAAAAATCAAAATGTGAATATATCCCAAATATTGGCAATGCTAACTGACAGTAGAAATCCTGAATGTATAGCTCCATCTGGAGATACCAGGACTGGATCTTCTCTGTGAAAAGTATTAAGCTATGAAAAGTATTAAAAAATATTGTGCCGTGGTGGTGCAGTGGTTAGAATGCAGTATTGCAGGCTAACTCTGCCCATAGCCAGGAGTTCGATCCGGACCAGTTCAAGGTTGACTCAGCCTTCCATCCTTTCAAGGCTGGTAAAATGAGGAGTCAGATTGTTAGGGGAAAATATGTTGACATTTGTAAACCAATCCAGAGAATGCTGTAAAGCACTACGGAGTGGTGTATAAGTCTAATTGCTATTGCTATTGTTATTGCTATTAAATTGGAGTCCACCAATATGGCTGAGACGACATTCTCTTAATTTGTGCATGCTATGTAGGATAGCTGCAAGATAAAAAAAAGCCCATCAATGTTTACCTATGGTTTACCATATGTATTTGTTCTTCAACTAAACTTAGTCCCTGATAGAATAATCATTTTTCATGGAGGATGGAAAATACATTCAGAACTCTTAAGATCAATCAAGAGAATCAAACTGTCAACCAAGGTTGGCCAACAACAGGTGTCCAAGCAGAAATCCTGCACACACAACAAAACATCCTGAGATTATTGTTACAGAAGACTCTAAAAACAAAAACTGACCACAAGCCTATACAGCAATATTCTCCGTTCAAAATATATTTATTTCAGTGTTTTCTTCAACCATAAAATTGTTCCATACCATGTCTACTTTGACTTGTGATGGTACAATTAATTTCAGATGGCAACCTGTTCTTGGGTAAACTTCCCAAGATCTATCTCACCTCAATGGAACAGATTTACTACATGATCAATATGGGTCAACAGGTTGTTATCCAAGTTTTAACTCTCTGTGAAAAGTAGAACACACAAACACTATTTTTTTAAGGCTAAGGAAATGCAAGCTACTAAGGGCTTCAAAGATATATACGAACCACTTAGATCAAGCCAGGCAGCCCTGAACAGTAAGATAATATTGATGCAATAGGAACAGCTCTGGGTATTTTCCCTTGAGGAGTGATGAAATGGAAATGTCAAGCCTTCGTGTCTGTGGGATCAACCACTAAGGCAACCTGAAGATACGATAATTTGTTCTCCATCCAGTGCTGATTTCATGGGACCACCAATCCCTTCCCCCTTCCTCAACAGTATCCAACCTTTTCTGACCTCCTCTACCTGCAAGCATTTCTGAGTAATTAGTCTATCTATCAGATGACCAAAGGTTCAAGGAGAACATTTCAGCTAGAGTTGATCCTACAGAGAGAAGAGTGAAAATATCCCATGGCTCTAAAGCTAGATGTTTTTTTTTTTTTTTAAGTCTGCCTTCTTCCTTTTGACTCTTTACTTGAAGGAAAAGAAATCCTAAAGGACAAAACGCATCTCAGTTGTGTGACTCTTTATTTTTGGGACAGAAATAATTGAATAGGAAGGGTGTCACCCAAAGTGGTTCAGATTTTCTAAATCTGGCAAGGCAAACAGGGTCTCAATGTACAGGAGGGTCATAGTATTTGTACTCGTCCTGCCTTTTGCTGGCAGATTCATCCATCACCACAGGAACCTCAAAGGACTGCTTAGGGCCCACTGCTCTGCAGGCTTGCACTAACAGTAAACCTGCTCTTTTTGCTTGTTTAATGGGAAGTGTGGTTGAGGCATCTGCAGTGCTCATTATTAAACTTCACTTTGATTCTGGTACAGGTACAGCAGAATCTCCTGTTGTGCAAAATGTACATGTGGCTAATGCAGGCAGGGGTGGAAACGGCTTTTCAACTGTTTTTGTTATTCGGAACCGAAATGGATATGCTTGTTACATAGTAAATAAAATATTAAACACACACATCTCTACACACTCCAGAAGCAGTTAAATTTGCAACCTATGAACTCTGTTTCTTGGTTTATGGGTGAATTGTGGTAATGTCACAATCTAGTTATAAATAGCCCCACTGATGATTGGGAAAGGATTTTTGACAAACACTGGAACTTTTGTGAAGGTGTTGAAAAGTTCTGCATTTATTATTCAGTTGTTATATTCCTAGTCCCAGTTTGCCACCACGTCTTGGACTGAAAGCTAGCCACAAGAAAGGGAAGCACATAAAACAACACAACCAACCAGACAGACAAAACCCAGATAAAATAAACAAAAAATAACCTGTGAATAATTTAGATGTGTAAAAAGATCTTATCAACTCACATATTTAAATGAATAAAACATCGTTATATAGTAATGTAAAATCATTTCAAAAAAATCTAGAAAGCATTATTGCCAAGGAGTTTTAGATCAGAGGACCAATGGGGGAGTTCTTCTCCTAAGTTTCTACAAAACATAATTCAGATTTTAACAGATCTTATATTGTAGGTAGACTTTTCAGTAAATACAGCATTTTTATTATTTTGTCAAAAATCATGCAAAGTTCTGAAGCTACGTTATTTTAGATGTATCATTTCCCCCATTCTAAGCCATCTTGGTTCATGGTTTTCATAAAAGTTAAAGACAATTTTTAAGGATCACTTTATCAAGCCTACCTTAATTATAAGCACTATGTGAAATTATAATCTTTTCTTAAGTACAGTGTTTATTCAGACTTCACTTACAGATCCTACTTAAAACAAAGAGATCCCTTCTGATTACTTAGGCAGTTTCCAGTGTTGCTTCAGTATCTGTTTGTTTGGTCATATCCTTCAGTATAAGAGCATTTGCAACAAATGAAGAAAATACTGGTCTGCTGGGATGGAAATGGAAAGCCAAGATGGAACAAGAACGAGCTCAGAATCAAAGACAGAACAGCAGAGAAAATAGTGAATTAGGATGGCTGTCAGGTGGATTGGAGGAAAGTTGAAATGGAAAAAAATATATAGGGAAAAAATGGTATTACCGAGCAAACTTAATATCTGGGGAAAGGTCCTGTAGTTTCTTTTCAAACCTGCAGTAAAACACATTCAGGTCATCTGCTAGTTGTTGATTTCCTTCTGCCTGGGAAGGAGGTTTGCTGAAGCCAGTGATGTTTTTAAGAGTTTTCCACATGTTTGCTGGTTCATTTGTTGAGAATCGATTCATTTTGAGGGAAGGAGTTGAAACAGTTTGTGTCCTGGATGTGAGGGGTCTGTAAATATTTTCACAGCCTTCTTTTTGACTTGTGCAGTATACCGGTCCTCGATTGAAGGCAGGTGGGTAGTAATTGTTTTTTCTGCAGTCCTAATTATCCTCTGAAGTCTGTGTCTGTCCTGTTGGGTTGCAGAACCAAACCAGACAGTTATAGAGGTGCAGATGACAGTCTCAATAATTCCTCTGTAGAATTGGATCAGCAGCTCCTTGGGCAGTTTGAGCTTTCTGAGTTGGCGCAGAAAGAACATTTTTTGTTGTGCTTTGTTGATGACGTTTTTGATGTTAGGTGTCCATTTTAGGTCATGTGATATAGTGGAACCTAGAAATTTGAAGGTTTCTACTGTGTTGTCTAGTATTGTAAGAGGTGGTAGTATGGGAGGGTTTCTTCTAAAGTCTACCACCATTTCTATGGTTTTGATTGTTCTTATTAAGATAATTAAAACAACGTCACTTCTGTATCTTCTGTGCAACTTATTCCTATCACTCCATTTATCTTTCCCTTACCTAATTCATATATTCCCATACCAATTTACAGTTCCATATTGTGAAGGGGAGGGAAATGCCTACATATCTCTTTGACATTCATTATATTCAGCATATTTTGTGGAACTTTTTTCAGTTGCATTTTCTACAAACTTTGGTTTCTCCTAGCAAACATTATCTTTTCCAGCCTAATTTTATGCTTTATTAAGCCGATAAATAAGATATGTGTTTGTATCTAGCAGTAATGAAAATGCGACATAAAAACGAGAAGAGAAAAATCAAACCAACAAAGAAAAAAGCAAATCCTCCACCCCCCACATTCTCTGACAATTGAGAGAAGTCTTCTTACTGGAGCATGAAAGGACCTACAGTATGAAAGAATAGCGTATTTAGAAGATGGATTTATCCTATCAACTTCAAATTTCTGAAAACAGACTCTCTGCTGCAGAAATATTGAAACCTTACAATACTTTACATGAAAGATAGGTCCACCAGCACCTGCTGGTTTATTTTTGTAAGCCAATCTACAAATAAAAAATGATGCATCTCTTGGCCTGAAATTATGATGTCTTGTTCTACTTCAAGCCTCCACATGCATTTGTCCATGCCTTCAGATGTTCTTAATCTCTCCCCAAATGCCCTGAGAACATTTTTTTTACAAGCACCGGAGAAGCTTCCTTCCTTCCTTTCTCTTTTAATGAAATCAGAAACATCTAAACATATTTATTACAAAGTGTTAATTCAGAATGGAGTCATTAATTATGGATGAGAAAGCTCCAAGGAAGAGCTTTTGATGAAAACGTTGTCCTCAATTCTTAACAAGCTAAACCTAAATGCTTGACAAAAATTACCCGCTTTATAAAATACTAAATGGCAACATAATTGGATTGGTAGGTAGACTAAGGAGCCAAACCTTTGGCCTCCTGTGAAGAAGTAGGTGCATTGTTTGTGTGTGTGTGTTTGTGTGTGGGGGTGAGCCTTTGAGTCAGTGTTGAATCCTGGCAAGCAATTTTCTTAGCAAGGTTTTTCAGAAGTGGTTTGCCATTGACTCCTTCCTATGGTTAAGATAGCGTGAAGGGCCCAAAGTCATCCAGCTTTCTCCCTAAAGAAGGACTAGAACTCATGGTCTCCTGGTTTCTAGCCTGGTGTCTTAACCACTATACCAAACAGCCTCTCCAGCAGTGGTGGGATTCAAAAATTGTTTTACTACCGGTTCTGTGGGCATGGCTTGGTGCGTGTGGCTTGGTGGGCATGGCAGGGAAAGGATACTGTAAAATCTCCATTCCCTCCCCACCCCGCTAACCTGCTTTCCAGCTCCGTTCTCCTGTGCAGGGCAACCAAATAAGAGCCGGCCGATCAGCTGGGACTTGGGAGGCAGAGAATAGATGGGGGAGGGGCCAATCAGAGGTGGTATTTGCCGGTTCTCTGAACTACTCAAACTTTCCACTACTGGTTCTCCAGAACTGGTCAAAACCTGCTTAATACCATCTCTGCTCTCTAGGCATATAGGTACTATCTGAGTTAAGACTTGTTGTGAGTAAGTAATGCAGTTGTAAAGCTTGGTATCACCTAACCACATTGCTTAGCAGGCAGTCCCAGTAATTCAAAGCATATAGGTCATTAAGTGTGTTAAGTTCGGTCGGTGGGTCCCATGAATAGACGAGGCTCGAGTAGTGAACAACAGCTCTTTATTTTACAGCTAGATTCTGAGACAAAACCCTAGCGCGCGGCAGCTCTTCTTATAGAGCTGGCCGCGGCTAGGCAGCCAATGACAACTCTTGGAGTTTGCCGCGCTTGGTTTTAGCCAATCACGGCAAACCCTGTATGAGCCAATCAGGAATGTTCAAGCCATCCAATCACGATCCGGCTTGTCTGGGCCAATAGGAATGCAGGTTTTCGAGCCTGCTAATATGGAACAAAGTAGAAACTGGAGAGAGTCTCCAGTAAGGAGTGGGGGTTCTGAAGAAGGACGGGGAGAGGTCACAAGGGACCTACCTGGTGCAGGTTGCACAGGAGTTGGAAAAGGAGGGTGTTGTGGTGGGATGTGAGCTCAGGAAGGCCAGAGAAAGAGACAGTGGGATGCATCGAAGCACAGGGAGTCTATGGAAAGAGAGGCCTGTGTCAGAGCAAAGCGGAGGAAGAAAAGCATGGTGAATACAAGCACAGAAAAGTGGGAGGGGGCTGTCTACTTACCAGAGTAACTTGTTTGCTTACCCATTGACTTTGGGTAAAGAATCTCTAAACTGATCCGCCGTGTCATGCGCTTGGAAAGCTCATTGTAGCTCATTCCTGTCTGTGTTAAAATGATTTATGATCTCCATTAATTAATGTAAGAATCGTCTACAATTGTCCTGAAAAAAAGAGCAATTGTTCCTGTTGGTTAGCATTCCTTCCTTCCTTCCTCCCTCCGTCCCTCCCTTACTTCTTTCCTCTCCACATCTGTATACAAACTCTTGGCCAATGGGTCAGTGGTGGGATTCAGCCAGTTTGCACCACTTCGGGAGAAACGGTTGTTAACTTCCTGAGCAGTTTGGTGAACTGGTTGTTGGAAGAAATCATTAGGGCAGAGAACCTGTTGTTAAATTATTTGAATCCCACTACTGCAGTGGGTGTTTAAACAATATGAAGACAAATTCCTTGCCTGCCTCCCTCCCTCCCTCTTTCTTTCCTTCCTTCCTTCCTTCCTTCCTTCCTTCCTTCCTTCCTTCCTTCCTTCCTTCCTTCCTTCTTTCCTTCCTTCCTATCAATAAGGAAATGGGTTCTCTCTCTCTCTCTCTCTCTCTCTCTCTCTCTCTCTCTCTCTCTCTTTCTTTCTTTCTGACAGAATCAAATTAATTCCCTCCATGTGATTAGTATCCTTTAAAAAAAAATCTGGTCGCAGGAGGTTTGGCAAGCAGTACAGATGAAAATGTTTCTGTGCCAGCTTTTTTGTTGTCACGTATTAGCAGCAGTAAGACATCAGTAATGGTGCCAAATTGCAAGAAACCAAAGGAGAGTAATATTTTCATATTTACTGAGATGTGGGCATTGAGGGTGAAAAGTAATTAATTAATTAAATAAATAAATAATAAAGCATTGGAGAGGGATATTTTTTCCTCTTGTAAGAGATGGATATTAACGTTAAGAAGAAGCCAGGATGCGTATTGATTCTGCTGATGGCTCCATTCATTAAGTTCCCTCATATAGGCTGTGTGTTTCTGGCTGCAAAGTTATCATGTACCATTAAACATTATAGAAAATGTCAGCTGGCAAGGATTCAACAACATAAATCTGGCTCTTTCCACCAAGGGTACAGGCACAAAGATGCATTGTCTACATGAAATTGAGTTTAAAATAAAGCTTAGAATCCGGCACGCATACAACATAAAGAGACAGAGCTAATATCTGGAATTTCATGTGTTTGTCACTTCTGCACACCCAAGGAACTGAACATAAGGATGTGGGATGCAGGAGGCAGAGCCCTAAGAATATAAGAGAGGTAAGGCTAAGCAGGATGTTAAGGGATAAAAAAAAAAAGTCTTGACTGTTTCCAAGTTTTTCCCCAAGGTATCCAAGTTTCCAACCAATATGACCCTATGCAGGTCAGTTCCAGATTCCACATTCTGAAGTTCAGTTCTGAGCAGTGAATTAGTGAATCAATAACAATTCTTCTCTAAGTCTAATTTAATCACCTGCTTTGAACCTACAATTTATCCCAGTGCTGTTTTGGGTAGACTTCTCCATGACTTTGTCAAACTTCCTTTTCAAGCTACCTAAAGCTGAGATCTTCACTGCATTTGGTCCTTGAAGTGCTCTGTATCTACTTAGCATTCTTAATGAAATACTAACTATATTACTACAGTACTAAAAATTATGTGCATTTGACTTTAACTAAAAAGATATACAACTAATGTAATTACTCTCTAGATATATTTTACCAATTTCCCCTTTCTTTGAGGACCACACCCGAAGAGAATTGGATGAGAGACTTTGCTTGTTCAGTTCTTTAAAAAATTAGAATAGGGGGAAAATAGTCACTTAATTGAATGTATGACTAGAAGAATTGATGCATTTTGTTTCATACCTCTCAGCCCTTTCAGTAAAAACAACACTCAAAACTTGCCAGTGATGTTAACTTCTTGGCCTTATTTCCTTATTAAAAATAAGTGTTAGTAATAAATGATAATAACTGCTCCCATGTAAGCCTTTGAAAAGATGTAATTAATTACAGCTTCCTTGGTGTTTTGAAAGCCTTTCTAGGATAAACCTTATAGAAACATAGCAAATCTTCTTTTCTTTTTAATGCCACGTCTCCCCAGTCTTTCTCTCTCTCTCTATTTCCAAACCATCATCACAATTTAATGACTTCACAATTTGCAGAACTGTCTCTCTCCCAATTTCTCCAGCCTCCTTCCGTTGCTAGGTTTCTGATTCTAAGCATGGTATAATTGACAGCCTCAGAATAGCAGTTTTTCCTCTCATTGATCAGTTCTATACTTTTGTTGTTGTTAACATAAGTATCTAAGGCCTAATGGCGTTGTAAAGATAACTATTTTATTCTTCTTATGGGGAAAAATTGCAGTCATTTACTGGAC
This sequence comes from Notechis scutatus, assembly GCF_049901735.1. Taxonomy (NCBI): domain Eukaryota; kingdom Metazoa; phylum Chordata; class Lepidosauria; order Squamata; family Elapidae; genus Notechis; species Notechis scutatus. The sequence continues at coordinate 13,957,992 of NC_142018.1, forward strand.
CTTTATTATAATGTTTGCCAGATGGAGATGGGTGGCTAGCTTCTACAGCCCATGAAAGGGTACAGACCATCATATGTTATCCAACCTTTGTTCTTCTCAAGGACTGTTACACTTGTTTGTCTTTGTCTTTAAGAAGGCTTATTTCAAATCTCCCTTTACCCAACAATGCAAATGAACAAGTCAATTCATGTCAATAAATGATTACATGGCTAATGTCAGGTGCAAAAGGCCAGGACCACACGTGAAATTCCAATTAAAGTGATTTATTACTCATGCCTATCCATGGGAATCTGCTCAAGTAAGGGTTAACATGATTTTGGCATGAGATAAGGATCAATGAAATTCAAGACTGGTTTGACTTAGTCTGTTTGTGGCTACAAAGAGACTCTGGGTTAGTGGTGGGATTCAAATTTTTTTACTACCAGTTCTGTGGGCGTGGCTTGGTGGGCATGGCATGGCTTGGTGGGCGTGGCAGGGGAAGGATACTGTAAAATCTCCATTCCCTCCCTGCTCCTGGGGGAAGGTTACTGCAAAATCCCCATTCCTTCCCCACCCCACTAACCTGCTTTCCAGCTCCGTTCTCCTGTGCAGGGCAACCAAAGCCGATCAGCTGGGACTTGGGAGGCAGAGAATAGGTGGGGATGGGGACAATCAGAGGTGGTATTTGCTGGTTCTCCAAACTACTCAAAATTTCCACTCTCCAGAACTGGCCAGAACCTGCTGAATACCCACCTCTGCTCTGGGTAAATATTTATTACCTTATTATTGTAATGTTTTCTCTTGTTTTTACTTTGTTGTAAGCTTCCTAGAGGAAGCTCGAGGTGGGATAGGTGGCATATAAATGGAATTAATAAATAAACCCTCTAGCAATAAAACCCGGATGTTGAAAAAGGCTGGTTTAGATTGACAGGCAAGGTTGGTCAGTCCTTTCTTGTCTGTAGAACCATGAAATTCATCCCGTAAGGAAGGCTGAGTGCCAAAGAATTGATGCTTTTTAATTGTGATGTTGGGGAAGACTCTTGAGAGTCTTTTAGACTGCAAGCAGATCAAATCAATCAATCCTAAAGGAAATCAACCCTGACTGTTCTTTGGAAGGAGAGATACTGAAGCTGAAGCTCAAATATTTTGGCTACCTAACGAGAAGAGAGGATCCTTGGAAAAGATCCTGATGTTGGGAGAGATGAACGGCCAAAGGAGAAGCGGGTGGCAGAGGATGAGATGATTAAGTAGTGTCATCAAAGGAGCATACATGAATTTATGCAAACTCCAGGAGACAGTGAAGGATGGTCCATGGAGTCATGAATGGTTTGCCAATTGCACAGTGGCAGATAGGACAGCACTCCAGAGGATTAACATCATTGGCCAGAAGATCCTTGGTTGCCCTCTCCCCTCTTTGGAAGAGCTTTATAGCTCCCGCTGCCCTAAGAAAGTTCAAAACATTCTCAAAGATCCATCTCATCCTGGGAACCCTTTTTTTCAACTATCACCATTTGGCAGATGGTACAGGATAATAAAAACAAGAATAAATAGGCTGAAAAACAGCTTCTACCCCAGGGCGATAACTCTACTGAATTCTATTGTATAGTGCAATATTAATATCAATTCAATGTATAGAATGTGAAGAATGTGTGTGTTTATTTTCCTAATCATAATGTACACTGAAGATGGTATTTAATTTCGTTGTACGAGGTGCAATGACAACAAAGTAAAGTAAACTAAAGAGTTAGAACTACTTACAGTAGCAACTGAACAACAACATGTAAACCGACAGTCAAAGAGGCTGAATTCCACCCTCCCAATCCTTCTTTTATTGATTGATTGATTAAGGGAATGAGATTGTTTTACCAAGTACAGCATATGATTAACATTCAGTGGGTTGCTTTCTTTGAAAAGACCTAGACGAGCTAGGAGATATCATGCTAACTGAGATGAAAGAACAAGGTTTCCTCAATCATCTCCAGTTCCAAGGATGAAAACTGATTAGATTTCCAATGGAACCTTCACTTCACAATAGTGATGGTGAATAGCATCCTTCTCGGCATATGAGAGCAGTTGGCTGCCTCAGAAGGGTTTGGAGAAAGCACATAGAATACCCAGCTAGTTCTCCAGCCTCCTATTTCTAATCTGCTGTCCTCAGCAATTATTTCCTGCTTCATTCTGCCAAAGTGTGGGTTGCATTTTATTTCTTCATTGATATTGCAAGCCACCAGAGGTCTTAGTTATTGAGCGGCGTATACCTAAGATTGATAAATAAATGCCTCACACTAAATCATGATGAAACCAGGCCTAAAAAGCACCACTTCCTCTCATTGTAATTCCAAAAGATCCTGGCAAAAGTCTGGAGATTAATTATCGGTAGACAGGTAGAATTAAAAACAAACACAAAAACCAGAGAGATCTGTGCCTGATTATCATTAATTTTTTTTTTTGATAACACAATTGGAAAAAAATACAATCCAAGGGGAAATGATTAAATATGCTTTGCAACCCATTTAGAGACTTTTATTATTGAATGGATTAAAAACCCAATCAATTAATCAATCAGCGATTAAAAACTGGAGCATTTGGTCATATATAAAAGAATACTTCCTGTGAACGTTTTTTTTACTTTGAGGACTTTAATGAGGACTTTACTTTAATGGATCTCCATTTTTTTAATGCAGGATCCAATTTCGGTTGGTCAGCGGGATCAGAGGTTTTGTCTTCTGACCTTTTGGGTTCATGCTGGAGCCCATGATCAGGGGAACTTCTCTCTAGCAGAGTGTGTGCTGTTCTGTGTGTGGTATTTATATGGGCAGATTCCGAAAGACCTCCTATATGGAGAATTAGTGCAGGAGAAATGCCCTAGAGGGAGACCATAGGTACGATATAAGGATATCTGCAAGATGGATCTAAAGGCCTTGGGAATGGACATTAACAGCTTGGAAACTTTGATCTCTGATCATTCAGCTTGGAGGCTAAAGACGCAGCATGGCCTTCTCCAATTCGAAGAGACACTTGCTCTGCAGGCTGAGTCAAAAAGGCAGACCCAGAACCAGTGAAATCCAGGGGCTGGACAGGGGACAGACTGTATCTGTCCTCAGTGTGGAAGGCATTGCCACTCTTGAATTGGCCTTTTTAGCCACACTAGGTGCTGTTTTAGGACCTCTTTTCAGAGCATGATACCATAGTCTTTTGAGACTGAAGGATACCAATTTATATGCTGCCTTGTTGTATGTGGCTTTTTAGATGCTGATTGAGGTGTGTTGATGGCTGGCTTTTATGTTGTTGGCTATCATTTGCTTATGCTGCCCAGCTTTCGCCTTCTAAGTACTGGTGGTAAATTAGCACCCTTATTGACTGACAAAAGGGCTGTTTCCCAGGTGTCAGTATTCCACAGATAATCGGAGTTGGAAGGGACCTTGTTAAGTTATCTAGTCCAACCCCCTGCCCAAGCGGGAGACCCTACACTATTTCAGACAAATGGGAGTCCAATCTGTTCTTGTTCCAGCAAAACCAAACTCCAATCAAAAACTCCGAGACAGGCATTTTCTCAAAGTTTCTTTTTATTGGAAAAGTCATACTGGTACACCTGGGAAAACCCAAATCTGAGAGTTCCAGGTTTTCCTTCAATAATTAAAAAAAATACAAGTCCACCCCCTGCATCCATCATTCCATCACATGCCCAATTCACCATCCATTCCAACTTAAGACATCCCTTAAACACTCCTCATCCAGGTGCAGGAATAACATGACCTTGACTGTAAAGAAGAATGCTATTATGTCTTAACTACATACGCTCCATGAAACCCCCCCTCCCAATTTCCCAAGCACAAGAATTGGCAGCATGGAAGCTTCTGGTGCTAATTTGGCTTCCAAAGCTGACAGCAGGCTTCATCTACTTCCCTTCCTGTTTTTGTGCCTGCTCATCCAACAATCTTAGCAGCTGTGAAATTGAATGTAGTTCATTGTAGTGTGAGGCTACCAATGAGTTCGGGTCTCCTTGTCTGACCACTCCATTTTTTTTTAATCTTGAAAACCTATAAGTGTGTCTGAACACACTAGCCAAACCACAGAGCAAGGAAGGATCATTTATGAACAATACATATGGAAGAATCACTGAGCCAAAGCTGAAGCTCATGAGGACCATTATGTACTTATATTCCAGCCACCCAACATTATCAACTAAACTACCAAGTATCTATTATCTTGAAAAATTAGGAGAAAGAAATCTAAATCTCTCTGCTATATCTGAATTATTGTTCTGCAGTAGGATACCAACTGTTGCATTAAACCTTCATTCTTCGCTGCTGTCAAGTGTATAAACTAGCCAAGACATATCTGGAGATCTTCTGCAGTGTCTAACCAAGAGCTGAAAAGCTTTCTCCAATCTCTGTTTTACTGCTAAGCTACGGTGTGAAATCTGACATGCTGTATAAAACAATACTGTAACCAAGGTAACATTCAAATAGCCAGGTAAATGCTTTGAACAAAAATTACTTTCCAAACCCAGACTACATGCCCATCAAAAATAATTTAGTCTAAAAATATGGACAGTCAAATTTGTAGATTCTGCACATGCCACACAACAATATATTAAACCAGGTTCTCTGATGTGTTGTCTTCCAGCTGTGTTGTTCTATATTTCCAGCTTGCCATCCTGGGTCACCAATTCTGGGAGCTGAAGCCAATACAACAGGAAAGTGTCAAATTGGAAAAAAAAGTTGTATTAAATATATTTTGAAAAGAAACATGACTCTTAATGCATTGTTGTGATGGTAAAATGGATTGGACCAAGGCTAAGGAGATCAAGATTCAGATTTACTCTCAGCTTTGGATCTACTACTGTCTTTCAGTGGAACATACATAATGGAAGGGGGGTCGGGAATGGTAGGAACAAATGTTTGAAGGAAAGGTGATATACAGATCTTCATCACCCAACTGAACCCTTGAATCTTCAAATAAACATTTCAGTGTGACCTCCCACCATGAATATGTGCCTGATTTGACTTACAGACAGCCTAGTTGGACTATATTGTTGAAGGACGTATAAATATAATCAATCAATACCTTTCCCATATGACACAGTAATTCATTCGGTAAGTAACTTTAAATATATTCAGCAGAAATGGCTGCCTATTGCTTTTCTCTTGATCTATTATTTGACCTGCAAATAATGTAAGACTGTAAGCTCTTTGAAGTATCATTTATTGCCATTCATACCAATGGTTTTTATAATAATAAGTTATTCATAAGAAAAACTTAACGATTGGTTCAACCTTCCAATTAGTTTCTGGGGAACAGTGATCCTGAACTTGCAACACGGTTCTTGATGAACATGCCTCCCCATTCATTTAACACATGATCTTTTTTTAATGTCTAAGGATAGGCATATTTAATCATCTCCCTTTTTAGAAAAATAAAAAAAATAAAATATAACTCTACTCTGAAGATGAGGGGGAATTGTTCAAAGAGAACTCTCCCTCTACTTCTTTTAAAGTACATATTTTATTTTTTGTCTTCCAGCTGCATTTCTTGCAATGAGCATAAATCCATCTCAAGATGAATACATGGTTGGTGAGCAGAGAAGAGGGCTAGGCTATGAAATATTTCTGCGCTCTGCAAGAAGCAAGAAGCCTGATTTTATTTCCACAGTTTGCTTCAGTGTTTCCTAATGGCAGCATAATTCGCATCGATGCTGCTTCATTTCTGTATTATCATGAGCCCTCCAAGGCTGTCATCCAGCAATCTCTGCCATAATTATAGAGTCATCAAGCTCAAATCCAAATGGACCCTCTGTTGATTTGCATTCTTGTTTTATTTTCCTGTAATTTCACATAATGATGGTACTGTATTTGGATTCCATAGGCCTCCGCAATAATTATTATGAAATGATTAATGCTAACAGCCAGGGACTTCACATTTCAGATGTATTGTCAATATTGCATGAACTTTCTTATTGGTGGTATGTGAGCAACAGTAAGTTGACTTATAAGATCCTGTTGAGGGATAGGAAAGGATAGGAAAAGTGAGAAGAACTTTCAACAATTCTAAGTATTTATGGGATTCTCTGTATGGGTGGACAAATAGACAAACATCCTAACTTTGAGACCATCTGCAAATTTTGGGTCCATCAGGGTGTCACAGCCTAACATAGGTGAGCTTGAGATTGGAGACCTATCTTGCATAGAATTGTGTCAACATGCTTGGGGAAAAGCTGTGTTTTGTTTGCAGTTAGGGCATATTATCCAAGTTTTCCAAAAGAGATTCATACCGTCCTTACCATTAGCAGGGAATTCTACTGGTGACTTCAGCTAAGGCTAGCAACCAGGTCTACAATTTTCCTAGCTTATTAAAAAACATTATGCAAAAAGCCTCAATTGATGATGGACAGTAGGAGTCAACAACTATGGGCCCATTTGGTGATAACCGTGGTATATGGAAAATTATAATTTGGAATGTAAATGATAAAGAACCTGAATTAGCAAATAAAATGAAAGAATTGGTTTTATTCCTGAATTCCTGAATGAAGGGCCTAAAATGTATACTAGAAAGTATAACTTGTAGTCTTCTAGGTTTTTATAGTTGAGTATGAAATCAGGAATCCAAAGCTTGGTGATAATGGCATACAACACTCCACTAAATAGTGATAAGAAGAACCAGAGATGGGTTATTTGAGAAAACAGTGGGCAATGTTCTATATAAATATGATGCAAGATGTACATATGGAATTGGGTGGAAGAAATATTCTGTCAGGTGACATGGAAACCAAGGAATGAATGAAAATGGCCTTCATTTGTGAGAATGGTGACTGTTTGGTGAACATCTGCTTAAAAAGATGACCATTGGTTTCAGACACTTAGTGTGAGCAAAATTCATACCTACCCATGGCAATATATAAACAAATATCATGATCCATTGACTATTTGTGGGGAAAGGTTCAGAGATTGAGTGAAATATAGTAAATAATGAGTTTACATTTTTTTTTTTTTTTTGTAATGTCAAAGTTAGACCTTGGGGGAAAGTGGCGATGAGGGCAAAGGAAATCTGAATAAAAATAGGTATGTTTGCAAGAAGAGGAAGTTTTGAGTTCTGCGTGAAAATATGGTAACGAAAGAAGAGGATGGGTGTATTTTAAAAAGGATACAATGAATAGTGACAGAACATTTCTATATGCATTTGGGGAACATGTTTTCGAGTTGGGAACTCTACTGCAAATTTGGCAAAATAGGCAAAATCCAAACAATAACGATGCTCCAATCTACAGATTCATTTGGGAAATTTGAGCTAAGTTATTGGGGTGGAGGAAGAGGCGGGGAAAATTCACAGGAGAAACATAAGCTTTCAACTCTTTCATGTTGGTATCAACCAGCATAATCCGTTACTTAAAAAAAATAAGTTATGCAGGGGTTCAACATCCAAGCTGCTTCTGCTCATCTAGGGAAATGTTCAAATACCTCACCAGAGAATGCACTTCCTTCTTCAAAAAGCTCACAGTTCAGTTCTAATAATTGAAAATAAAGAAACTGTTTATGTTTGTTTATGCAGGAAAAGGTATCACAGACTGAAACAACAGTAGTGCACTTTTACCAACAGTAGTACAGAGAAGATAATAGGTCTTTTTGGAATGATTAACACTTTTATGTTTTCATAAATGTGTTAACTGACCCTGAATTACAAGAGGAGCAAAATATACTGTATATTTCCCCACCCAACACAAATTTCAGCAGTCAAACCTAAGAGAGTTAAGCACTGTTTTAATTGTTGGATGTGTCAAAAGGCAGTTTGGGTGTTTTGTTCAGTGTGTCAGAATTACCCATATGACATCAAACAAAAAGTAGGTGGGGATCACATTAAAATTTAGACAAAGCCACCTATATTTTTCATGGGACAGAAAACAAATCATTTTGGACTGCAGTGGCTTCACCTATGTAACTGATTTTGAAACAAGAGAGATATACTGTACCATTAAGGATAAGTTGCTAAATTAACAATGTTGGTCGAAACTGACACGTGGTACAGATAGACAGATTTCACCAGGTACTAAAAGTTCTAATAAAAACACATCTTAGCTACCCTTTGATATGAAGCAGAAGCTTCATTGGTAGTTACAGAGGTTTCTGTAGGAGAAAAGCAGGCAGAGTCAAGAGAGAACTCAGTCTAGAATCATTACATGTTCACAAGCACTCCAAATCCACCACCACCCCTTGAATTCAGTTAACTCTTATCTAGCACCAAGTACACATATAGACTGGGTGAAACCAGGTTCAATAGCAGTAACTGTGAGAGGGATCTTCGAGTCTTAGTGGACAACCAGCTAAATATGAGCCAGCAGTGTGCAGCAGCAGACAAAAAAGCTAATGCAATCCTAAATTGCATTAACCGAGATACAATCAAGTTCAAGGGAGGTACTAATACCACTCTATAAAGCCTTAGTAAGACCACACCTAGAGTACTGCATCCAGTTTTGGTCACCACACTATTAAAAAGATGTTGAGACTCTAGAAAGAGTGCAGAGAAGAGCAACTGGGATGATTAGGGGACTGGAGACTAAAACATACAAGCCCAACAGGAACTGGGCTTGGCTAGTTTAGTGAAGAGAAGGACCAGGGGAGACATGATAGCGGTCTTCCAATATTTGAGGGGCTGCCACAGGGAGGAAGGGGTCAAACTATTTTCTAAAGCGCCTGTAGGCCAAACAAAGAATAATGGATGGAAACTGAACAAGGAGAGATTTAACCTGGAAACAAGGAGAAACTTTTTGACAGTGAGAACAATCAACCCATGGAACAGCTTGCCCTCGGAAGTTGTGGGAGCATCATCACGTGAGACTTTCAAGAAGAGATTGGACTGCCGTTTGTCAGAATTGGTGTATGGTCTCCCGCTTGGGCAAAGGGTTGGACTAGATGACCTACAAGGTCTCTTCCAATTCTGATTATCTGTTAAGCTGTTAATCTGATATGTCTACCAGTTTATTACTGACCATTAGCTGACCAGATTCTTGTGTATAGATTTGAGCAATAAATCTTCTGAACTGGAACTTAAAAAAATTGATCCCAATTTTTTGTGCTGACACTTTCGTCATCAAGCATAGAGCAGCTGACACGGATTTGAGTTGTATATTTACTTCCAGCCTATACTCATCTTCTTGATCTCTACCTGAGAGCTGCTACCAATGGCAAACACATGGTCATTGGGATGAGGGTTTGACACAAATAATTATCCTCAAGGTAAAACACGGAGAGAGAATAAGAGATATCTCATGGACCATATTTGACTAGGCAGTTTTGTAATTCCTGAAGATTTGCTTGTCTTAAGAGTAGAGCTAAAAAGCCTCAGAGTGGGTTGAGAGAAAACTGCTGAAGCATTTCGGAATAGCCCCAAGCTCACAAAGATCAAGGAAGATGACATTCTGTCAGCCAGAGAAATGGTAATCATGCCTAATTAACATTCTTGATTAACTCTGAAGGAGGAGGGGGTGATAGACAAAGCTATGCACATGGAGAGCCAGAAGCTTAAGCTGAACTCATGTCAAGTAGCAAAGGTTAACCTAGAAATAGTTACTGATGCATTCTCATTCCTTTACAGCCGAAGGAGGAGGGGGAAAATGTTTGTTTAACTTCCTGCAGCACATTCCTGTCTCTGTTGGCACATTATAAGTACAATGAACAAAAATGCACAAGGCGTACGGTTGTGCATCGCATTTCTGATCATTTCCTGAGAACAGGAAATGATCCGAAATGCCTGTTTGAACTCGGAGCCGTTTCAAGTTAGAAACAATTCCAGGACGGTGCACGTTGGTCATTTTCAAGTTCAGTACGTTTTCAAAGGTGAACATTTTTGTGCATGTTCTTACGATCCTAGTGGCATCACCCAAGGGGACTCCTGACCCTAAGTACTTGTTGCAGAATTTCTCATTCTCGGGGGGAAATTTAAAGAAAACTGCCACGCCAGTTCTGTGTATCAAAATGTAGCAGTCCATTTCAAAAGGCCAGTTGTACCTAGTTCTATTTTTTATTTTATTTTGTTGACATTTAGTTGGTCCTCATAAAGAGAACTACCAGAAGTCTGTGCACATTAAGTCCAATAAATGACACATTTTAGGCCTACGGGCTGGGTTATGTGGGATAAAACCTCACATTTTCATTTGTACACGAGACCCCATTTCCCTAGGATATTTCTAGAATATCCAAAAGGTGCTTTTACAGGGGACAGCTGGACTTTCTTGTTTTTCTTTGAAGTTGTTAATAAACACATGGCACAACATAAGAGAACAAACCCATCAGGACAAGATTCAGCAGTCCATCTGCATTTAAAAGATACAGGCCACTCTTTTGAAGACAACAAAGCCCATATTTTGGACAGAGAGAATTGCTGGTTTGAAAGAGGGGTCAAAGAGGCTATCCATATTAAGACTGAACAGCCACTGAACAGCCTTCCCTCAACAAAGAGGGAGGGATACAACATTATCTGTCTACAGTCTACAACACAGTCCTTTCAGCAGTTCCAAGAAAGCTCCACAGTCATTTGCACCACTCAGGTGACCCTGAGAATATAGACAGACCTCCAAGTAGCCTCAATGACTCTTTAAAAGAATGCAAATGATCAACTGTCCACAAGGAATATAAATCCTTCCATTCCCCACCATCAAGTCAGAGCTGAAGAAGCTCCTTGGATGAGAAGCAGAACATCTTTAAAGAAAAACAAGAACCCGGATGATTGAGAATCTCCGTAGATATTTCTGGAAGCAAATTCATCCATAAATCAATGGTCTGACTCAACAAGGCAGGTAAATTATGGAGCATTTTTTTCTTCCCATTTTAACATATTTCTGCCGATTCCAACTTTTGTCTTTTTAAGAGCCCCCATTAAATTCTCTCACGAAAAAAATGTGGACTTGGGAATATATCTTAAGCAAATGTAGTTGCATGTGCCTAAACAACTATAAATCAGTACATTTGTGAGTAAAAAAAAAATAGAAGCAATGCAGATTGGAGCTTTATGTTCTGAAAAACCAGGACTTGTTAACTTTTTACACTTATGGGGTATCGTAATATTTTATGTTCTCTTACAGAAAGTAGATGAAAATTAGCTGCCAGTTGCAAACTCCTTACTTAAAGTAATCCTCCTAACATCTCCAGAAGACCATATTATGCAGCTAATTGCTGCCAAAGAGAATTTCCCCCCTTTATTATTTATTTATTTATTTATTTGTTTGTTTGTTTATTTATTTATTTATTTATTTATTTATTTATTTATTTATTTATTTATTTATTTATTTATTTATTTATTTATTTATTTATTTATTTATTTATTTATTTATTTATTTATTTCCTCCAGTGTTGTTTTTGAAGAATATCAAATGTGTGGACAGCCAAAATTGCCTGCAGTTCCCTTGTTGTTCCTAGCTGTTTTCTTAATAGTTAAAAAAAAAACACTTTGTAAGTAGTTCCTTGAGTTAACTACATCAGTTTTGTGGAAATGCAACCATTCATTAATATGCATCAGTATGCAGAAGATCTCCCTGGAAATTCCCAGGATTCTTCCCCTTTCATAAACAGATTGTTGTCAGTAGCTCCTTAATCCTTTTACTGCAATCTGAGCATTGCAGTAAAAGCAAACTATGATAAACTGTTCATCGGGCACTGAAAACAACAACAACAAGGGTCTAAAAATTGCTTAAGAAAGCAAGAAACAGCAAACTTTAGTAATCACCATTTTAAGATTTCATCCTCCTCCTTTGTCTGAGACACTTCTCAACTTGGGCCCATAATTCTCCTTCTTCATTGTTTGCTTGTTTCTTCCTTTATAAGAGTTAATTAATGGGGGTATTGATTGATCACCCAATAAAACGAAACAACTCTCTGCCAAGCTTTGCACCATCCTGACCTTTAATTGATTTCATCACAAGGTGTGATTCCTAAATTTAATTAGAGGCAGAAAGAAATGCAAAAAGATGGACTGGAGCTGGCAACAGATGGGTGAAATAGAAGAAGCATGAGGTAGAGCTCTAGTAAGTGTTCTGAATTGCAGGAACGTATTTACAAGGATCATTTTCTCCAGGATACGATGGAAGGCAAAAATCATGAAATCCCTTCTTACTTATTTCAGCCATGTCATGCGCTCAAACTCACTGGAAAAGGCGGTTGTGTGGGAATGGTCACATGGTACCGAGACGCCATCAAAGCCAACCTCAAACAGAGCACAAAATAGCTGAAAGGAGCCATGGAGAATGAGATGGTCCAGAGAACCACCAAGAATTGCGCACCATTTCACAGATAGAATCATTGTTATGGTGGAAGCATAGCCGCTTGTGCATTGCCTTTAGGCAAGTAAGTAGGGGTGGGATTCAAAAATCCCAACAAACAGTTCTCTGCTCAGTTTCTGGGTGGGCGTGGCCATGGTGGGCGTGGCCTACCTGAACTTCTGGGAGGGCCATTTTTTGCCTTCCTCAGAATCCGGAGGTTTTCCTCAGGCCTCTGGGAGGGCAAAAATGGCCTCCCTGGGCTCCGGAGGCCCTCTGGAAGCTGGAAACAGGCCCATTTTTGGACTTCCAGAACTTCCAGGAAGGCCAATTTTCACCCTCCCAGAGCCTCTGTGTGGACCCTGCACTTACCTGCATCCAAAATGGGCTACGTGCAGACTCCTGGGAGGGGAGGGGCAGAATGGGCAGGACCAGCCAGTCAGTTCAACTATCAGTTTGGTGAACCAGATGTAAATTTAACATCCGGTTTGCTCGAACAAGCCCAAACTGGCTGGATCCCACCCCTGCAAGTAAGATTGATTATCTGGAAACAGAAGAGCAATATCTAAGGCTAGTGGGCTGCACAAAGACCTCCCGAACCTGCCCCATCTCTCTTCTTTTGGCATAGAGTCTCTAGTAAGCCATTCAAAAGTTACTGATAACAAAAGCAGCCCTGATTATGTTTGACATGTTCAGATTCTCTTTAGCTAAGGATGTTTGCAGAAGGAAATGATTGATTGGTAGACTGCTGTTCAAAATAGATCAGTAAAATATTCCTAATAATAGTGTAAAAGCCAGAGGGAGGGAGGAAATGGCAGAAATGATAGTTTATCTAATAAAGGGGGTGGGAATACATAGGTGATACCTTGGTGCCTGATGCAGGAAAGGCTTCACATTTCAGTAAATGTACTCATGTGAAGACATAGGTGTCTCGGTGCATGTGTACAAGTAATATTGCATTAACAGAACAGCAGAGTTGGTAGAGACCTTTTGAGGTCTTCTAGTCCACTCCCTGCTCAAGCAAGAAATGTATAGCATTTCAGGCAATTGTTGTCCAACCTCTTTTTGAAAACCTCCAGTGATGGAGCACCCATAACTTCTGAAAGCAAGCTGTTCTAATTCATTATTTTCACTGTCAGGAAATTTCTCCTTAGTTGGTTCTCTCCTTGATTAGTTTCCATCCATTGCTTCTTGGATGCTTTGTGGAATAGGTTGACCCCCCTCTTTTTTGTGGCAACCCCTGAGATATTAGAACACCACTATTATGTTCCCCCTAGTCCCTAGTTACCCCTAGCATTGATTATGACCTCAGTGATACAATGATGCATGTGATAACACTGTGGCTTTTACCAGATATCTAAGTGTGAGGAATGGGATGTATATGATCAAGAGTAGGGAAACCTACCAAAACTTTTGTGCATCTTATAAAAATGATGCACCTTTTTCCTGGTGTTGAGTTCCTTTCTCCATTGTTCTTTCTGGATCACAGTTTAGATTGTTAAATCCCCTTAGAAAACTTGGAAATAATTATTCCCCAAATGATTGGAAAATAATTAGCTTGGTCTCTTTAGGAAGTAATTTTTTTAAAAAACAACCACCTTACAATCTTTCTGTTCTATGAGTTGCTTTCTAGCACTTTGCTTTCTTATTTCTTTTTCTATAAATCAGCTATTGTCCACCGTGACCTTTTCTTCTTCATTCTTCTTAAAGATATTTAAAGAGTTTCTGGTTTGTTCCAGATCTGCGAGAGTCATACAATTGGTCCAACCAAGGGAGGACGACCCCTATTTGCATGGTTATTTATTTGTTTGTTTGTTTATTAATCAAATGTATATAGTCACCCATCTCACAAGCTTTCAAATGGTTTACGAGAGAGTTTGTGTCACTTCAGGAGTTTAAAATGTTGTAAAAAGTTATTTGCATCTCCAAAATTGATTACAGAATTATTTGGTTTTCTTTTTATTCCAATGACTTCTTTGCCTTCTTCTAAAATCCTACAGTTGAAATATGTAACTTATTTTTCCATGTGTTTTGTTGGTTGTTGTTTTCCCAAAAGAACAACTGCAGAAAAGACTAGTTCTCTGAAACAATTAATGCACAAACTATCTTCCTCAGATACTTTCCAGTGTTGCTTAACAAGCTAAAACAATGAGTTAGAATCCTGTTTTTCCGAGGCTTCTCTAGAAATAATGAGGTAACATTTCCAATATCTAATGAGATCACAGCTAATAAGGTCAACAGCTGCCTTACTTTGCAGCTAGATTTGTCCATTGTCAGACTCTGATCAAACTTTTAAGGGAGAGTTGCAGTTAAATTAATGCTGCATTACACAATAGTGAATGTACCGGGGCTTAAGAGACAGCTTGTTGGACTTTGTAGGGAGGGACTGAAAATATTTCACACTCTATCACAGATCAGAAATTAATAAACTTGATCCTCAGTAGGGCCCCTGTATTGCTGGATCCAAATATCAGCGCATTACTTTTACCACGTGATTGGAGTTCACCATGTGCCTATCGAAATAAGCTTTGCCTTGGAAGTAATGACTGCTTTATAATAATCCTTTGCTAAGCTCTTGTCAAACTCTGAAATTACCTAGAATCAGGGTGGACTAATCACTGCCTCGTGTGGCAAAATATCTTCTCAGCAAATAGATTTCTACATGGACCCCACCCAGAAAAGTATTTGGTTTTTTTTATCCTGGTCAGAAAAGATGTAGAAGAGACATAATATTCCTTAATCTTGTCACATTCTTCAGACTTGCTGGTTTTGTGTTCCAATTTCATTTCTCTTGAGTTTCTCAGTGTCTCATCCCATTTGCTTTCAGGAAGCTGGTCATGATGGCTATAAAACTTCCAGTTTTTGCGTTTGTTCATAAATACTACATAATGTTTGCTTTCATTCTAAGTGATGCATTTGTTAAAAAAAAATCGAGCAATCTGGAAGTCTCGCAACGTTCATGTTGGCCATTAGCCATTAATGGATGTGACATTTCTAACTCATCTAAAGTAGTGGAAATTGTCACACAGTTGGGATAGATTTCCAAAGGATATGGATTTATTGCCATGTCTTTTTTTCTTGAACTTACTACAACTGTTTGGTATTTACTATTGTGAGAAAGGTATTCTCCTTTTGAAATGTATCCTGGTTTCTTCTAGAATTATTATGGAATCATTTTAGTCCAATGACCTAAGCCAGAGCTCCCCAAACTTGGCAACGTTAACACTTGTGGGCTTCTGGGAGTTGAAGTCCACAAGTCTTAAAGTTGCCAAGTTTGGAGACCTCTGACCTAAGTAAAAGAATTAGCCCTGTGAGTAGGACTGAAGATCCATCCTTTTAGGGTGTTCCCAAAGAAGTCATCAGATGCCTATAAGTTAGAAATGAACATACATTTTTAATTTTGCTTTTTTTTATTTCTTGGAACTTTGCATACAAAACAGACTCCTTTATAATAACTGAGGTGGCTTTTAGCACCTCCATTGGGACCGTTTCCTAGCTCAAGCTTTGTTTGAAGAATGTGGAAGTAAGGCATTCTCTGGCTTGCCTTCAGGTTCTCCAGAACAATTTTCTTCTCTTGGCTTTAATCTCTAGCTCTTCTTCTGAAGAGGTGTCTCTAGGACAAAACATGACCCAACTTCCAAATCCCATGTCCATGTGTACTCCTTCCTCTCAATGTTTTAATCACATTCATTGGTGAGCTCTGACGATGCTATCAAAGTGAGTAACAAAACATATTCAAGTCAGGGGTGGGATTCAATTTTTTTAACAACCGGTTCTGTGGGCATGGCTTAGTTGGTGGGTGTGGCTTGGTGGTCATGTGACTGAGTGGGCGTGGCTTGGTGGTCATGTTATTGGCTGGGCGTGGCCAACTCAATATCACTCACATCGAGGCACACATCTCCTCGCCTGGCCTCTCATGACTGTGGGGATGCTGCAACAGTCATAAGTGTGAAAAATGGTCATAAGTCACTTTTTTCAGTGCAATTGTAACTTTGAATGGTCACTCCACACAAGCAAAGTACCAGCAAAGGAGGGGAAAAAAACTCCAGAGAAGTTCCTGAGACAGGAAGTCTAGTCCTGCCAAGAATATAATAAGGGTTAATGGAGAGGCAGCTTCTGTAAGCAACACCAGAATGTTTCCTTCCTGCCTTCCTTACAGGATTAGGCCAGTAATTTATTCTAACAACCGGTTCTCTGAACTGCTTAGAATGTTAACAACCGGTTCTAACGAATAGGTGCGAACTGGTAGAATCCCACCCCTGCTCCAAGCATAAAAAATAAATCAATAACAAGCTTGAAGAACCCTACAATCCAACTCTAGGCTACATATTTCTGATAATACAGGTGGAAAATGCTTCTTCATTATTATGGACCTCACTTTATCATTATCTGAACTCAGACTACATTTTTACTCATCTTCATCAGGAGCCATGGTGGTACAAGTGGTTAGAATGCAGTATTGCAGGCTGACTCTGCCCACTGCCAGGAGTTTGATCCTGACCAGCTGATGGTTGATTCGACCTTCCATCCTTCCGAGGTTTGTAAACCCAAATATGCTGATTCTGTAAACTGCTTGGAGAGTGCTGTAAAGCAGTACAAAGTAGTATATACATCTAACTGCCATTGCTATTGCTATCTCCATACAAATGGAAATAATCTGTCCAATCCTGCCAATCCACCTAATTCCTTACCCATACATATATTCATGGGTAAGGAACAGAGCAGGGGTGGGATTCAACCGATGTTACTACCGGTTTGGTGAGAGTGCATTTTGAGCTGTGTTGTGCAAAGCAGCTGAGGTTGAAAAAGCAGGAAATAAAGGAGAGCCAAGAGCCCGGGCAGGTGGGTGGGCCAAACAGATGACCAAAATGTCATTGCAGCGAACCCGATTCAGTGACTGCTGCTCTTCAGAGCTACCGGTTATATAGAACCGGTCAAAACCGGTAGCATTTCACCCCTGGAACAGAGTTAGCATGTCTATTTCTTAAGCCTGTATAAAAGTTAAAGGATGTTTGACAGGGGGAAAAAATGACAAACAGTTCTAGCACACAGAAGGGTTGCTACCAAATAGCTTTTTTTAAAAAAAAGTAGCTCTCAGTTTCATTATAAACTGAGTTACACATTTTTATTGCATTTTAATGGCTGATCCACTGATGTTTGTTAAAAAAGAATGAAAGGACAGCTCAATAGTCTAAAATAGTTGCAGCAGCTTAGGTGGTAAACGAACAGATCTAAAGAAAGGTGAACATGAAGTTGATAAGGTCAGAAAGTTGAACAGCGGAATACGTTTAATTGATCTATATTCTTCCAAAGGCCATCAACTTTGTCATACTTTTGTAAATGCCACAAAGAGCTTTCTGATGTTTATAGAGAACCACAATAGAGAAAGTCAAAAGGAAGTCCTTTTACACAGATGGAGAAGAGATATTAAAATATGAAACGGCCATAGTAAAAGAAGCAGCCCATTATTATTCTGAAGAAACCGTGGAATTTCACCCTTTTTCATAACGAAGTGTAGCATTTCAGAAATGGGAAAACAGACATTGAAAAAAAAAAGGGAGGCAAAGGTTGACTGGTAAGGGAAAATAAAGGCAGCTATCAGTTAAGTGCCAGCTTTTCCCCACAGTTCTAATGCTTCTGTGTCAAATCTGCAGAATGAGTGCACTGTTTTAAAAATAATGTAAGCATAAGCTTTGCCTTGCTAAATCATTAATCAACACAGTCCACCCACCCAATTTTTGGAACCTGGTTTTGCTTCACAATCAAGAAGATCCCTCTATGCTCACATGTGTTTTTCAGGCTTAAGCATCATAGACAGCTGCCTGTCAACATCTTAAAAAATCTCCCAGTGATTGCCAAAGTTCCCTAGGCACTGTGTTTGGTTACACATCTGCTCCACAATGGAATTAATCTACCTTCCTGGAGTTTCAGTCCATTTCTTATTGATCTGTATTCGTTGTCTTAGGGTAAACAATGGTTCACTCCCATTCTTGATAACATCCATTTCGATATTTAACATTCACAGGACTAAGGTTGATGAACTAGCATTCTGCTGGCTGATTCTTTCAACAAGGTAATGGCACTGAGCCAAGACAGGGCATTTTTAACACTTTAAACATAAGAACAACAACAATAAAAACAGAACCGAGAAACAAAGCAATCTCAGATGCTGAGAAGTCATAAGGTCTTCTACTTTCCCATTTCCCTCCTCCTCTACAAAATAACCATTGTTTGCATATTTTGATGTGGCAAAAGAAGCCCACACCACAGATTTTCAAAACCTGTCATTTTGTGAAACTGAAAACTGTAAATGATGGATGGATCGATACATTGATGGATCAATTGAAGGAAGGAAGGAAGGAAGGGAAGGAAGGGGGAAAGGAAGGAAGGAAGGAAGGAAGGAAGGAAGGAAGGAAGGAAGGAAGGAAAGAAGGAAGGAAGGAAGGAAGGAAGGAAGGAAGGAAGGAAGGAAGGAAGGAAGGAAGGAAGGAAGGAAGGAAGGAAGGAAAGGAAAGGAAAGGAAAGGAAAGGAAAGGAAGGAAGGAAGGAAAGGAAGGAAAGGAAGAAAGGGAAGGAAGGAAAGAAGGAAGGGAAGGGAAGGGAAGGAAGGAAGAGACTATAAAATCACCAGATCCTGCATGCCCATCTCAATTAATTAGATGCAATCTCATTCATCAAATTGGTTTCCCCAATTTGTCAAACAGTCTCTCTGACCCATGGAGATTGTTTGACAAATTGCGTTATGAAGTAATCCTGTATTATCTAGAAAAATCCCTTTTTTTATCCTATCATAATTACTTTTCCAATCACAGTAATTAAAATTCTCCATGATCAACGTTCAGGTCATTTTTGGCTTATCAGAATACCATTTGCTTTCAGCAATTGGTCTGGAGGCTTTTGTAGAACTCAACTAGCTTCCTTATCTCTAAAGCTTTCTAGTTTGCCAGCCACAAATGTTTCTTTTTCTTTTTCTTATTCAAAAAGCTTTGTACCATTCCCCCCTCCCCCCAATTACACAATTCAGAGGACCTTTCACCCCATTGTGGGCATCCCGACAGTACATTTTTCCCATCGTGACTTTTATTTTCTTTGTCATCTCCTTCTTCACCTCCTGTATCACTGTTCATCTAATAGTATTCATGCTTGTCTCTGAAAAATCTCAACACCCAAATTTGGTCACCTTATTAAGTATGCTTGGAACATTTTTGCTATATTGTTTGTAAGAAATTGTTTTCACTTTATCATCCCTGTGTTTTCTCAGTAATGCCTGTGGATGCAATCTCTCTCTCTCTCTCTCTGTCTCTCTGTCTCTCTCTCTCTCTCTGTCTCTCTCTCTCTCTCTCTCTTTCTCTCTCTCTCTGTCTCTCTCTGTCTCTCTGTCTCTAATCTATTACATATATATGCACATACACTATGGTCTACAAGCCTCTTTATTTCTACAGATCTCCTTCCTCTATGCCAAATCATACTTCATGCCTGCAAAGCAGATAGCAGCACCTCCGATTGGTAAGAAATGGTCAGAATGCCATCTATCAGTCAAAAGCCAACATTTTCTCCAGGAGTAATAGATATCATGACTGTAGCCTTTGCTATACGGAAAGTAGGTTCTTGCAAAGGTTAGACTGAATGAGGTAGTTATATCTGACAATTGATTTGAAGGGACATGAAAGGGCAGCAGATGGTTAGTTGCTTAATTTATTGTTTTATTTTAGCGAAAAGGGAAAGCATGGATGTTACTCCCTCAGGTGTCAAACTAACTTGAATAGTTTTGTACCAAAATAAATCAGTGGGCTATTTTCCATTAATGCATAATTTGTTTCTTTTTATTTCCATTTAACTTCCTCCTTTTTTCCATAGTTATTGCAAAGTAGGTTCAATACATTTCTTTCTTCCTTTCTTTCTTTCTCTTCTCCCTTCCATTCTCTTCCCTTTCCTTCCTTTCTCTCTTCTCTTCTCTTCTCTTCTCTTCTCTTCTCTTCTCTTCTCTTCTCTTCTTTCTTTCCTTTCTTTCTTTCTTTCTTTCTTTCTTTCTTTCTTTCTTTCTTTCTTTCTTTCTTTCTTTCTTTCTTTTCTTTTCTTTTCTTTTCTTTTCTTTTCTTTTCTTTTCTTTTCCTTCTTTCCTTGTACATTCACCCAGAATTTTACCATTGAATTTCAATTATTCTATGCTGGATGCCAAGCTAGTTTTCTTCCACAATGAAATCACTCACACTAAAAAAGACATATTATGGTTTGGGCTACACACAGTGAAGGATATTTCCTGGAAATTCCCACTCCAACTGAAAATAAACTAAGACAAGCAGTGATTTTCTCCATTTCTTCCACATATGTCAGCCTCCCTAGTTAGGCCAGACCAAGAAAACGACTTTTACTGAGTTTGACTATAATGTAGTCTTGAAAGTCTGATTTATTAAACTTCCTTCCCCTTTTGTATACTCCATTGAATCAGGTCAGAATCTGTCTGAGCACGTCCCAATATTATCTTGTTCTGGACTCAAACAATGTTTCAGCCTCTTTTGTCTAGGGCAGTGGCCACCAGCTTATGGCCACCAAGGACCAGTACCATGGAGATAGGTTTTTCCACAGACTGGAGGGGGCGTGGTTTTGCTTGTTTGCATGGCCTGGTTGCTGGCATGCCATGGACCAATGCCAGTCCATAGACTGCGAGTTGGGGACCTTTGGTCTAGGGAACTGTAATTTGAGTCTTTATGATCAGAATGCTCTGTTAGGCAGTGTTCCAAACAGACTCTCTAATAAATGAAATACAGACTAGCCCACAAACTCTTCTGTATGAATTCTTTTCTACCAGTCCACCCCAATTCAATTCTTGCCTAATATTCAACCGTCCCTTTTGTTTTTGCCCGAAAATGGAGTAAGGTATTTAATTCTGGAATATATAAACAGTCTTGTAAGTGAATCATAAGCTTCCTAACAGACAGGAAGCAGCAGATGAAGCTAGGTGGAATCACATCCGATACCTGTACAATCAGCACAGGGACCCCCCAAGGCTGTGTGCTATCTCCACTTCTCTTCTCCCTCTATATCAATGACTGCATCTCAAATAGAATACTGAAGTTTGGTAGAATACTGAAGTTTGTTGATGACACAACAGTGATTGGTCTCATTCGAGACAACGATGAATCTGCATACAGGCAGGAGGTTATACAACTTGCCTCATGATGTAACCGGAACAATCTGGAACTGAACACACTCAACACCGTAGAAATGGTGGTAGACTTTAGAGGAAACCCTCCTATACTACCACCTCTTACAATACTAGACAACACAGTATCAATAGTAGAGACCTTCAAATTTCTAGGTTCTACTATATCACATGACCTAAAATGGACACCTAACATCAAAAACATCATCAAAAAAGCACAACAAAGAATGTTCTTTCTGCGCCAACTCAGAAAGCTCAAACTGCCCAAGGAGCTGCTGATCCAGTTCTACAGAGGAATTATTGAGTCTATCATCTGCATCTCTATAACTGTCTGGTTTGGTTCTGCAATCCAACAGGACAGACACAGACTTCAGAGGGTAATTAGGACTGCAGAAAAAACAATTACTACCCACCTGCCTTCAACTGAGGACCTGTATATTGCACGAGTCAAAAAGGGGGATGTGAAAATATTTACAGACCCCTCACATCCAGGACATAAACTGTTTCAACTCCTTCCTCAAAGCGACACTATAGAGCACTGCACACCAGAACAACTAGACACAAGGACAGTTTTTCCCCGAACACCATCACTCTACTAAACAAATAATCCCCTCAACACTGTTCAACTATTTACAAAGTGTACACTACTATTACTGTTAATCTTTTCACCACTCCTTATCACTCATCCCCTCCCACTTGACTGTTTCCTAGTATGATTTGATTGCTGATTGTACCCTATGACTATCATTAAGTGTTGTATGTTATGATTCTTGATTCTTAACAAATGTACCTTTTCTTTATGTATACTAAGAGTATTTACACCAAGACAAATTCCTTGTGTGTCCAATAACACTTGGCCAATAAAGTATTCTATTCTATTCTATTCTATTCTATTCTATTCTGTTCTGTTCTGTTCTGTTCTGTTCTGTTCCGTTCCGTTCCGTTCTGTATCATTCTTTTGAATCAAACAAGCTGGTAAATGATATAGAAGGAATATTAGCTTCCTCACGATTCCTGCGGCTGATGCTCACGAGAAGCCTCAGGTTTCTTGGGTTGGCTCCAATGAAAATTAATTAAAAAAAAAAAATAAAGCAAGAAGCACAGACAATCTGTACGCTCAGCTGCTTGTTCAAAAGTGGGGGGAAAATCTCTCATCCAAGGGCCAAGACAAATAACAGAAGGTGGTAAGTACATCTGTTTGTCTCTTTCACATATCTTCTCATTGGGCAGGGAGACATGTGGTCTTGAAAGGTGTATATTGCTTACCCCCAGGATACCTGGTTGTCTTTCTGTAGGCATTTCAAAATTCCCTTAATACAGAGGTTCTGGTGAAGAGAAGAGAAGATGTTGGCAAAGGCAAGATAATGAAAACATTGGCTGTTTGCTCGGATGTGTGTGTGTGGGGGGGGGGGGGGCTTGAGAAATAAATGGCTTAGCAAACTTTCCATCAGGGTTCCATAAGCAAGGAATGCCCAGCATCTTGCTCTGTGTTAGGTTACAAAAAGGAGATTCAATAGATAAAAATCAACTGATCTTGGCCAAAAAGGAACCCAGAACCTGACTTTTGTTCCCTATTTGACTGGTCAATCACTTGTTTTGAGATCCTCTGGTCATGAGCAATAAAATTTGAGATCCCAGAAATCTGACATTCTCTCCCTTTGTCCATATGATGAAGTCTATCAGATGCGACAGAAAAAGGAATGTTTTCCCAAGGAAGGTTTGAGAATGATAGCCCTTAATTCTATTCTGGAGCCTTTTCAATCCATCCAAATCCTTTGCAGATGCTTTTCTTAAATCTCGGAAATGTTCTATGATCCCAAAGAAGAGAATTTATCTGTGGCATAGAAACCTAAGGTCTTATATTGGCTGTAATTGTGATACTCTGCAAGGCACCTGCTTAATATCTTTCCTTATAATTTATCCTATATCTCTTTGACATAAGATTCATAACTCTAATTACTTTCTTAGATTTCAGGCCCCACTGCACTCTTAAATAATCTCTGGGATGCTTCAACAGACAAGGGCTAGGTTTACACACCATGGAGAGGCTTAAAGGTATGATGGAGTGCAGGACTGCAATGGGGGATATTTGGCTCCAGCCACCTGGGGTTCATAAAATGAGTGCAGACAGGCCACATATTTTGAATGATTGGACTATGTCATAAGCCTTGGTTTGCAAACTAGTAACATCTGGGTTCACATAATGAACACAAGCAAGCAAGCGAGACTACAAGATTTGTGATAGTGCATGAATCTAGTCCCTATGACTCCAGTAGTGGGTATATACCCTCTTTCCCCGAAGATACGACCTACCCTGAAAGTAAGTCCTAGCTTGATTTTTACATGTGAGCCCAATATAAGCCTTAACCCCCAAATAAGCCCTAAGTAAGATCCCGCCCACTCCAGAGTGCACGGATAAAAATTAAGCTAGGGTGAGGATGGGTGTGTGTGTGGAGCTGCCCTACTGCTTACCTTTGGACAGTTGTAGCCAGGCCTCACACACCCCAACACCTGCCTTGCCAGCCCATTTCTTCTGCAGCCGGCAAGGCTGGCAAGGCTTACCTGAAGACCTCTGTAGGTGAGAACAAAGCTCTGGATCAATCCGGAGCTCTGTTATTGGCTGCAAAGACCTTCAGGAAAGCCTTGCCGGCTGCAGAATAAAAAGGCCTCTGACAGCGAAAAGGAGGCCAGGGGTGACACGCACAAGTGAGGTTAGTCAGTGGTTGACATCCTCCCCAAATAAGACCTGGTGCCTTTTTTGGTGGAAAAAAATAAGACAGGGTCTTATTTTCAGGAAAACATGGTAGATAGTCAACAAGCATTGATTCCAAGGGTGTAGATCATTAAAAAAACCAGGTTGTTGGTAGCTTGAGTAAATCTCCAGATAATATACTATCATGATCAAAGTTGTTTACTTTTTGCCAGATTCTGGATATCAAACAAGTTATTTGGTAGATGTGAGTATGGTTCTCATATAACTTTATCTTCACATTATTTTCTCCCTGTCAGTCTTCAGCTGTCATTCTGATTGGCATATGTTGTAAATGTTAGGCTATAATGATACTGCTGTTTGAATTGAAATATCTATATTTTACTTAAATTTCTCAGTATTCTATTATCTATCCTTCTGGAAATGCCAATAAGCATCTATCCAATGCCACAATGTTTACTGTAAAAGCTAGGGCTACCATTTGCAAAAATCCCAAGTGTCCATTAGGTGGTAGCAGAAATATCTAAAAACACCACCTCTTTGCTGTCATCAAGTGAACATCTAGAACTTTGCAGCATAGGTTTGATATGACAACTAATTGAGTACTTGGCGACCCAAAAATAAATTAAGGGGAACATATATTCAAGAAAATTCACAGAAGTGCAAAAATATTGAAAAAAGGTGATGCATTTTATATATTAAATGACAAGGAAGCTGGGGTGAGAACCTGTAATTTTTTCAGGCATAAACTGATGGAATGTAACTACAAAGTAGGGATAATTGTCTTGTTTAATTTTCCTACAATATGCATGTGGGTATTATGGTTGGGGAGAATGAATGCTGTAGGCTAACAAATTATACCAGCTAACAGTATATAGTTAGCAGGAGCATCCAACCTGGTACTCTTCCATTAGCAAAAAACCAATAAGGAGTGATGGAAATTTTAGATTAAAATATTCAAAGACCATCCAATATTAAGGCATGTTTCTGAACTAGGAAAAGAGTTGATTATATATTCTTATATATTGGACAATTTCTAATCTACCCCTCTGTAACAATTGGCCTTTTAAGGATCCAGGCACCTTGTCTAAATTTGCATCTTCTCCTGAAATGCTGCAGAATAAGAGGCTCTAGGATCTCATGAAATTGTAGCCCCCACAATCTTCAAAATCAATAGTTTAATTTAAAAAACCCACCCATAAACAATATGATTAAATATCTGATCACTTCAGCTCTGTAAATGAAATAAAAGCTGATTTGGTCTATTTCCTAGCTTCAACCACTTGCAGAATTTTGGTGGTCATAAATCAAAGAGCTGAAAAGTTGGAAGAGATCACAAAGATCATTTCTAAACTAATTACACCATTTTCAATGAGAAGCTGTCCAATCTCTTCTTAAAAACCTCCATAGAATCCACAAAATCCTTAAGCAGACCATTCCATTTGTGTACAGAACCATCAATAAATCTTTTCTTATATTTAAATAAAGTCTAGGTACCTGCTTGTTTACACCCATTA
This sequence comes from Notechis scutatus, assembly GCF_049901735.1. Lineage (NCBI taxonomy): Eukaryota > Metazoa > Chordata > Lepidosauria > Squamata > Elapidae > Notechis > Notechis scutatus. Next base: position 13,983,605 of record NC_142018.1, read on the forward strand.
TTCATGGTTCTAGTTCCTATAGAAAATAATTCTTGACCATTTTAGTGGCTTCCATTTCTGCACTGGAACTTATATCTGGGTGAAACCAGGCTTAAAGGAGTAACTGTGAGAGAGATCTTGGAGTCTTAGGGGACAACTAATTAAATATGAGCCAACACTGTGCAGCGGCAGCCAAAAAAATCTAATGTAATCCTAAATTTCATTATTAGAGGGATACAATCAAGATCAAGTGAGGTACTAATACCAGTCTCTAAAGCTTTACTAAGACCACACCTAGAATACTGCATCTAGTTTTGGTCACCACACTATAAAAAAGATGTTGAGACTCTAGAAAGGGTGCAGAGAAGATCAACCAAGATGATTAGGGGAGTGGAGGATAAAAACTAGGATGAACAGGAACTAGGCCTGGCTAGTCTAGTGAAGAGAAGGACCAGGGGAGACAGGATAGCAATCTTCCAATAGTTGAGGGGCTGCCACAGAGAGGAGGAAGGGGTCAAGCTATTTCCCAAAGCACCCAAAGGCCAAACAAGGAATAATGGATGGAAACTGAACAAGGAGAGATTCAACCTAGAAATAAGGAAAAAAATTCTGACAATGAGAGCAATCAACCCATGGAACAGAATTTGCCTTCAGAAGTTGTGGGAGCTTCATCTCTGGAGGCTTTCAAGAAGAGGCTGGAGTGCCATCTGTCAAAAATGGTGTAGGGTCTCCTGCTTGGGCAGGGGTTGGACTAGATGACCTACATGGTTCTTTCCAACTCTATTAATCTGTTAATCTCTCCCGTGGTTCCCTTCCTTCATACTACAAACATACCAGAATTTTCCAGACTCTTAGAGCATGGGTGAGGAGGCCATCCCTTTGAGGTTTAGATAGCTCAAGGGAAGAGGGGGGAAATGTCCCTTTTACTATTATGAGTTTTCCTTCCCTTTGAGAATTTGCACACTTGAAATCTTTGTTCCGGACTCTTCGCAGCATGTGATGCAACAAGAGGAACCTACTTTATTGAACCCATCTTCTAATGTTTCATATCAATGTATCCTGGGAGGATTTAGAATCTTCTGGGGGAAAGGGGGAAAAAAACCCACCTAACCCTCAGAGCCTTGCAGATTTCCAAAGACATGTATTAATTCATTTATGTAAAGATGGTATTTACAAGCACTGTCAAAATAAGCAGCTGAGCTGGTTTTTTTTTTAAAATATTTTTTAGGTTTTGGTTTTGGTTTTGTTTTTTCATTTTCAGCATGAAAATGCCACAATATACACATGAACTCTGGAGATTTCCCTCCCTCTCTTTTACAGAATCGCGTTGTAAGAACAGGTATCATCCTTCTTCTGGGAACAAGCTAATTAGTAACAATAACTCTGGCTAGGAGCATACCTACAAGCTGTTTTCACTCCTGTCAATACCAAAGAAAACAACGGTTTCAAATGCTTAATATAAGTGGGATTTAGAACTTCTCTCTCTCTCTCTCTCTCTCTCTCTATATATCTCTCTCTCTATGTATGTATGATATATATATATATATATATATATATATATATATATATATATATATATATGTATCCACGCATGTATGTATGTATCTGATCATAGGCTTCTGTATGTATGAAGCCTGATATATGATATGTATGTATGTATGTATATGTATATGTATATGTATATATATATATGTATATATATATATATATATATATATATATATATATATATATATATATATATATATATATATATATAAAATCTATCTATCTATCTATCTCTATTTCTCTATCTATCTATCTATCTATCTATCTATCTATTTATCTATCTACCTACCTATCTTTCTAATCTATCTTTCTCTCTTTCTCTATCTATCCATCTATCTATCTATCCATACATACATACATCTACCTATGCTTGCCTGCCTGCCTGCCTGCCTATCTATCTATCTATCTATCTATCTATCTATCTATCTATCTATCTATCTATCTATCTATCTATCTATCTATCTATCTATCTATCTATCTATCTATCTATCTATCTATCTACCCATACATACATCTACAGTGTCTGCCTGCCTGCCTGCCTCCCTCCCTCCTTACCTGTTTATCTATTTCTATCATCTCTCTCTCTCTCTCTCTCTCTCTCTCTCTGTCTCTCTGTCTCTCTCTCTGTCTCTCTGTCTCTCTGTCTGTCTCTCTCTCTTTCTCTTTCTCTTTCTCTCTCTCTCTCTCTCTCTTTCTCTCTCTCTCTCTCTCCTGCAGGAAGGCTCTTTTGCTGATTCAGTAGCTCCGAGACAGGATATTTGTATGGGAAAGACTTCACTGAAAAAAGTTCTTCCTGGTGTGCAAATTTGCAACTACATCAATAGAGAAGTCCAACTGTTGCACATAAAGGATTGAGGATAGATTGTACCAAATAATTTTCATGTCCAAGAATCTTGGTCTTCTGAAGTTCAGGGAGATGAGAAGGTGCCCCACCAATTTTCATGACAAAAAACAAACAAACTTCATTGGGCTTCTTTCCTCTTTTAATAATGGTCTAGCTAGCTGGTCGGAGTTGTCCTATTTCAGAATAAGAATTGGCGCCTGGATATGTGATGTTCTTATCTCCCCATCCTTCTTCCCTATTTTAAATTGTAAGCTTCCAAAAAGAAAAAGAAAAAGCACCATTATACTTTCATCGGAATGAGTAATTCATTTTTGCTTTTTAGCTAATTATCTCGATCTCAATTGAAGAACCCCCTCCAAACAAGGTTTGAAGGTAAATCATTCTTTCTTTGCTATTCCAATTCCAACTGTTAGTGGCCTACAGTTTTATTTCCTTTTAATTTCTTTAAACTGTGCTCAAAGCCATCAAAGCTCATTGTCATCTCTCCATCTTCTGGTGGCAAGAGAAGCCATTAAATTATGGCCCTGCATGTTGAGACTCCTGCGTCTACCGCCAATCAATAGTAAGATGGGAAGACAAATGCTTCTTTCTTTCTTGTTCTAAGTATCAAGAACAATAGACCTTCAACAAAGGACCCGATAATAAGATCAATGGCCATTTTGGCTAGAGAATTCTGGGGACTGAAGGACAGACAAATTGGGAAGAGCTTTGTGTTGGTGGATAAGATCAACTGGGAAGTGAAGCTGAAGTGAAACATATAATTACAACTAAAGGTACATTAAAAGGTCCCTATTTATCCTGATGTCCTTCTGGCATGTTGAGATTACAGTCCTTTGAATTTCCAGCCAGCTCTGATTTGAATGCTGGGAATGTAATCCAAATCATTTGGAGGTCACCAGGTAGAGAGATTATTTCTGTAACTCATCAAAGCTCATGGAACATTGGTTGAAAGGTTTTTAACATGGGGAGGGAAGTAACATTTGTAAGTCGGGGGCTGCAATTAGCATTTGGTGGAAAATCCAGAGTGAATGCTCTATAACACAAAATGAGCTAGAATGTGTCACTCATGTGATTTTTTTTTTAAAAAAAATATTATTTCCCCTCCAGATATTCCTGAGTAATAATTTTTGGGAGCACTCTTTTCTTATTTAACTCTGTTTATTGATAGGGTTATGTGTGTGTTTGGCTTCAAAATTAGAAAAATCGTGCTGATGATTTTTGGCAATTAGATCATTTAAATGTGGTAATTCAGGGAGACAGAGTTCTTGGCAATGTTTTTTTTAAAATAATAATAATAATAAGGGAAGGAAGATATGAAGCCCTAGGAATGAGCATCTGACATTTCATCTAAAGAGGAATGTCCAAGACTGGATGGTTTTCACTCCAGGCAAACTGTGGCTGGAACTCCAGTTCTTAATTCTCTCTTATCCAAATTCCAAAATAAAAAAACCCTGGGATTCTGAGCTTCTTTCAGCTGTTGAGATGCTTTTTCTGTTTTTCCTGGAGGTTCTCATATTCATACTTTTAGATGAGTCTAAGTTTTCCTGGTATAGCCTGTTCCACTTCCATAACACCTTTTAAAGATAGTCTCTCTCTATAGAGGCAGACTGTCATGCCAGTCGGAACAGCTGACAGGGAGTGGGAGTGTGGCTCCGTTGGCTGGGGAAGAAACTGGGGAAGGGCAAAGTCCAGCTGGGCAGAGCAGGGGAGAGGTAGAGCAAGGGAGAGGGAATTCAGAGGAAGACTCAGTCCCACCCCCTCTTCATCCTAGGGCATGTAGGGAGGAACAGAGAAGAGAGCAACGTGGGTTGCATGGCTTACGGGGGAGGAAAGTGCCCCGATTCCCTTCATTATCTGCAGCTGGAAACAGAGTCTATAAAAAAGGCAAGCTGCATGCAGAAAGCTGTTGGGAGGAAACGTGACTTTATCTTATATCGTTGTGGCTTATCTGTGTTCTTGGTGTCTTCCCAACTGTGTGAGTTTTGCCGTGCTTTCAAGTTTGAAATTCCTGCTCCTGCCCTGCCAAGTTAATTACTTCAGTTTGGTTTGTTTGGACTTTAAGTTACAGTTTGTGTGTACCTTGTTTTGGACTGAATTTTCTACAGTCAAAGGCTATTCCTGGGAGAATTTTCTCCAGCCGAAGGTAACCTGGACATTGGGGGCAAAGTTGGAGAGAATAAAAGGACACTTATTGCTTATCTGACTGTGTTGCCTTTGTGCCATGCCCCAGGTCATCTCACGGACATTTTAAAATTAACTTTCTGCTCCATTGTTCAAAAATATTCTTCAATGCATCCAATGTTAAAGTATGTTTGCTTTGTTATGCATTAGTAAATCAAATTTAAATCTATCCTTCATTGTAATCTTTAGTTCCTTCTGGTTCCCTCTGGAGTCCAACCTTCAAAGTCTCATCCTATCATGTATTATTATTATTTTTTTAAAAAAATTCAAAACAAAAGCATTTTCCCACAGGAAGGATTCTTATACTTAATTCCAAACTCTTATTTGAACTCAGTTTGGACTTTTAATCCAATTGTAATTTCCCCAGATCAAAGTTCTAATGTCCCTTTTTGCTGTTTCTTTAAAAAAAAAACAAAAAAAACAAGTCCGTAAAAACTTCTTTCATTAAGGGTTTGAAGCAGGGGTGGGCTTCAAAATTTTTAGCAACGGGTTCTCTGCCCAGTTGCTGGGTGGGCGTGGCCATGGTGGTTGTGGCCTAGTCGGCTTCCTACACTATGGCAGTTTTTGCCCTCTGCAGGCTCTGGAGGTTCCTCAAGGCTCCGGGAGGGCAAAAATGGGCTCCCTGGGCTCCGGAGACTCTCTGGAAGCTGGAAATGGGCCCATTTCTGGCCTTCCCAAACTTCCAGGAGGCCCGTTTTTCACCTTCCCCGAGCCTCTGCTGGCGCCCTGCACTTACATGCATCCTAAACAGGCCATGTGGGAACTCCTGGGAAGCGAGGGGTGGGCGGTGCGGGGCCAGCCAGGAGTGGGATTGGGAGTTTTCTGAACTGCACAGAATTTTAGCTAGGGGGTCTCCCAAACCCCTGAAAACCCCCAGCAGCCCACCCCTGGTTTGAAGGAAACTCACCTTATACAGTAAGACTTGTCCACACAATGGTTCCTAATAGCTGAAAAGCAATTAACCAGCAATTTCCAAAAATGATTGGAAAAGGAAGCCTAAGAGTTCAGTGTCCTTTTAAAGGCACCAAGCATGGTTTGCAAGCAAGGTGGACATTTTCTCATCTCCCAGTGGGCTCTAAACGCATTGGTGACTCTTGTCTTGCAGTCTTCTCATAAGGAACAGCTGCCCGAAATACTTGAAGGTGATCTCAAGTCCTCTCATTCTCAAGAGAGGAATTACAAAGAGTCTGCCTACTCACTTGTTGTAATGACGACGCAGTCGAGGTGTTTGATCATGATCAAAGGAATCATGATGAACTTCATTGGAGTCTAGTCTTGCATTTATACACATTTTTAGTAATCCTCCAACATTGGTTAACTTTGGTTTCTGCTTAACTTTTGTTACTGTTTAGCATAGTAATTAACACAATTAATTATCTCTAGTTAAAGTCTAACATATGTTTACTTCCTCTCTCTAATCCTCCTTTACCTTAGTGACTTTGTTTGCCTGAGTTGTATTTGCTTTGTAAACATTCATTACCTGAGGTTTGCCATCCAAGTTAAGAATATTCCTGCAATTACAACTCTACACTCACTGTCTTTTCATTCCATCATGATCAGTGGTGGGATTCAAATTTTTTTTTTTACTACCAGTTCTGTGAGCATGGCTTTGTGGGCATGGCAGGGGAAGAACACTGTAAAATCCCCATTCCCTGCTGAATACCACCTCTGATTCACAGCTCTTCTTTTACCAGAACTGACCTTGATTCGCCTTTGTTCTCCAGAAGTTTGTTTCATAATTATAGAGCAGGTTCACACATAGTCTTTGCCATCTCAGAAATACATTTTTCACATGCGTGTGCAAACACTCAAGCGCACATATCAGAAAAAGCCCCCACATTCCCAAATCTACTTACTGCCCATTGATTTTTAGTCAAGTCACTGCAGGAAAACAGGCACTGCACTGTAGGGCAGATTCAGCTACCTTGGAAACAGTTTTATCCAGCCACTTTTCAATCAATGTCTGACAAGGTCTTTGGAAGTAAGAGGTGGAGGTGTAAATAATGGAACCCTCAGGGGTTCTGGCCTTCTTAGCAGAAACAAGAAGTCATGTTTATTGCCCAAACCTGAGGCTTGAAACGTGAAGGAGAGACAGATTAATAAGAGGTGCCATGCAGATAAACTCCGTCGCACTTCCTCCACCCCTCCCCTACCGGCTCTCTTTTCAATTTGATGAAAATCAATTTGATTCTGGCATTATTTTTGAAGGAGAAAATAAATTTGATGACATGTTCATGGGTGAAGCATCTGTGACCTTGCACTTATTTTAGCGGCAAAAGGGCAAGGGATGTATGTCATGCTTTTCATTGTGCAATCATCTCTTTAGGATCTGCTACTTCTCTGATTTCGCTCACCTTTTATTAAACCCTAAGGAAGCTGCCTCCTCCTCCTCCTTCTTCTCCAATTCAGGAATGAGAATCTACAGGGAGCCTCTGGAGTGATGGAAAGCTATCAATTGCTTTCCATTGGTAGTTACTTTGGACTCTTCTTTATAAAAAAAATGTTGCAGAATTAAGAACACCAGGGAAGTTTTCATCAGAGTGTAACAATTATAGAGGATAATAGTAATACCACTTAGATTTATATACTGCTTCGCAGTGTTTTACAGCCCTCTCTAAGGGGTTTACAAATTCAGCATCTTACCCCCAACAGTTTGGGTCCTCATTTTATCAACATCAGATGGATGGAAGGCTGAGTCAACCTTGAGCCTGGTGAGAATTGAACCCCTGGCAGTCAGCAGAATTAGCTATTATTATTCTATCCTTATGTCCATAAGTATTGTAAGGAATTTTGAGCTGCACAGGAGAAGAAGCAGGCAAACTGAAACTGCTGATGACTTTAGAAGAAAGAGATGGATAATGGAAATCAAGTTGTTTGTATAAATGGTCATGGTTTATATTACAACATTCTAATATTGCATGAAAGGGTGGGCGTGGAGCTTCATAGAAATGTAGAATTTGGGTCATCCCATAGTTAGGTTATATGTAACCAATATCCATGTTGAAATCACGACTCTTTTGTGTTCCTTTGATAGAGAGCCCAGTGATGATTATAGTTGTGTATGCCAATAAAAGGTACTTTATTCCATTTATCTCGAAAACTTTGGTTCCTTACTTAAGTGGACAATTTTCCACAGAAAAACACAATGTATGCACAGAATAGCAATCTGTTGGATGAACCTAGAGATATGAAAACATACAAATATGGAAGACTTTCTCTTGTTCTCAGACTGCTTTAGAATTTCTCCTGGGTTGCTCTTGGTGGTGTTTAGAAGTTTCTCACTTTAGGTTGGCATCAGGTACTGGTTTGGTTTTTAGCTCTTCATCACTGGGCTACTTTTACTTACGGAATGAAAGCATCTTTTTTTGGAATCTGATTAAGGTCTGGGAAGGCGCAAAGCAGTGGAGATAATTTAGGATTTTTTCCTATAAAAGAGAAGGCACACCCAACAACTCCTTAGTCAATGACCTAAAAGAAATAAACCTGAATTATATGACTGCTGTCAGTTTTGGCAGTTTGAATCTCACCAGGCTCAAGGTTGACACAGCCTTCCATCCAAGAAGAAACCAGCATGGCTACACAAAGATCTCTTTGGCAAATTGAAAGAAAAAAAGGACAAGTACAAAAATGGAAAGAAGGACATTCAACTAAGAGAATATCAGAGATAGCCAGAATGCAAAGACGAAGTCAGATAGCAGAATCTGCGAAAAGACTTGCAACAAAAGTCAAAGATAATAAAAAAAGTTTCTTCCAACATATAAATAACAAGAAAAAAAAATCAAGGAAACAGTCGGTCCACTAAAGAGAGAAGATGGCAAGGAAGTAACAGGCAACAGAGAGAAAGCAGAACTGCTTAACTCATTCTTTGCATCTGTCTTCACACAAAAAGAAACTATAGCTCAACCCACCAAAAACATAACTGTAAAAGACAGACCAGAAATAAAAGTTAAAATAAGCAAAAAAAATAGTAAGAGAACACCTGTCTGATCTCAATGAAAACAAATTACCGGGGCCTGATGGATTACATCCCAGAGTTTTAAAGGAGCTGGCAGAGGTCATCTCAGAACCACTGTACCATATCTTTAAAAAATCCTACCAGAGGACTGGAAAAGAGCTGATGTGGTTCCCATCTTCAAAAAAAGGAAGAAAAAAAAACAGACCCAGGAAACTATAGACCAATCAGCCTAACATCAATACCCGGGAAGATACTGGAAAAGATAATAAAAAAACAGATCTGCCAACATCTAGAAACAAGTAAAGTAATAACTAGCAGTCAGCACGGGTTTGTTAAAAACAGATCATGCCAAACCAATCTTATTTCATTCTTCAACACAGTGACTAAATTAGTAGACCAGCAAAATACTGTGGATTTAATATATTTAGATTTCAGCAAGGCATTTGATAAAGTAGACCACAACCTACTTCTCAGTAAGCTAGAAAAAAGTGAAATAGATAGCACCACCACTAGATTCGCAACTGGCTGGCAAACCGTACTCAACGAGTAGTCCTTAATGGGTCTAAGTCTACATGGAGGGAAGTAAGTAATGGGGTACCACAAGGTTCCGTCTTAGGCCCAGTACTCTTCAATATCTTCATTAACGACTTAGATGAGGGAATAGAAGGGGAACTTACCGTTCAATATTACAATATAGAGAAAAGTAAATTCCTACACTTAGGCAAGAAAAACCAAAAGTACACATATAGACTGGGTGAAACCAGGCTCAATAGCAGTAACTGTGAGAGGGATCTTGGAGTCTTAGTGGACAACCAGCTAAATATGAGCCAGCCAGTGTGCAGCAGCAGACAAAAAAGCTAATGCAATCCTAAATTATATTAACAGATGGATACAGTCAAGATCAAGGGAAGTACTAATACCACTCTACAAAGCCTTAGTAAGACTACACCTAGAGTACTGCATCCAGTTTTGGTCACCACATTATAAAAAAAGATGTTGAGACTCTAGAAAAAGTACAGAGAAGAGCAACCAGGATGATTAGGGGACTGGAGACTAAAACATACAACGAACGGTTGCAGGAACTGGGCTTGGCTAGTCTAGTAAAGAGAAGGACCAGGGGAGACATGATAGCGGTCTTCTAATATTTGAGGGACTGCCACAGGGAGGAAGGGGTCAAGCTATTTTCTAAAGCTCCTGTAGACCAGACAAGGAATAATGGATGGAAACTGATCAAGAGGAGATTTAACCTGGAAACAAGGAGAAACTTTCTGACAGTGAGAACAATCAACCCATGGAACAGCTTGCCCTCAGAAGTTGTGGGAACGCCATCACTTGAGACTTTCAAGAAGAGATTGGACTGCCATTTGTCAGAAATGGTGTAGGGTCTCCCGCTTGGGCGGGGGGTTGGACTGGATGACCTGCAGGGTCCCTTCCAACTCTGATTATCTGTATCTACCTTCTGAGGTTGGTAAAATGAGGACCCAGATTGTTGGGGGCAAGAGGCTGACTCTGTAAACTGCTTAGAGAGGGCTGTAAAGCACTGTGAAGTGATATATAAGTCTAAGTGCTATTGCTATTACCATCCTGAAACATTCACTTGTAATTTTAATTTCTTCAGAATTTCCCTCCTGAAAACAATTTATTCTCCCTCAAATTGAAGGAGAAGAGTTGGGAACAAAACTAAACAACCAGCAGAAGACAAGCATGAATATGAAGAGGGGATTTTCTTTCTGACCTTTTGCTGCTTGTCTGACTCAAAGGATTTGACTGAATAGCACCAATTATCTGCAATTCTGTTTTATGAGGAGGAAACGATTGCCACACAGCAAGGCTGTGGCAGTGACGCTATCCATGCAATGCATTGCCGAGAAGAACAGGAAGAAGCTAGCATGAGGTAACCGTAATAAAGTAATGATTCACAAATTGTGACACAAGGTGCCACAATAACCATTAAAGGTAGTTTATTGAAATGAGTTTTACCACAGGAGGTCTCAAAGCTGGATATAATTTAACTTAAGTTAAAGGGCTGAGGATTTTTATATATTTTTTAGTTTCCTTTTTAGTTTTCTTCCTTTATTATTTTGATTTCCATGCCACTCAATTCCCATAGTATAGCAACAGAGTAACAACAATACAATCCAAATTAAAACAAAAACCGTAGCAATAGACATATGATAGATCTGGTCACCGCAATGTGTCCCATACTCAGTAAAGGGCAGGTCAATTGTTTTATTCCAGCCATTAATCATCAAAATGAAACAAATAAAATAAAACTCATGTACTGCAGCAATATAAATAAAAGTATGAAACCATTTATAGAAGGCAACTAAATAAGGAGTTCCAATTGCCCTAATCCAGAACCTGGAAGTAAAGCTCTAGTCAAAGCCTCCAGAACACCATCAGCCACATGGAGCTCAAGAGGAACCTCATTCCAGAGGGCAAAAGAGAAGCAATGGTTTCTAGACTCTTGGGAGATGGCACTGATCAATCCAGGAACCCAGAGTGCCCCGACTCTGTTGGATTGAACCAGATGGGCCAACACCTTGAGATGTGCAGTCCTTCATAGGGTCTATGACTCCTCGCTGCGGCCAATTGGCCATGGTCCACTCACCATGGCCAACTCTAAAACACATAAAGAATGGTTGCTGGAAGTGGGTATGTCTAGTTTAATGAAAAGGAGGACTAGGGGTGACATGATAGCAGTGTTCCAAAATCTCAGGGGCTGGCCCAAAGAAGAGGGAGTCAAGCTCTTCTCCAAAGCACCTGAGGGCAGGACAAGAAGCAATGGGTGGAAACTAATCAAGGAGAGAAGCAACTTAGAACTAAGGAGAGATTTCCTGCCAGAACAATTAATCAGTGGAACAACATGCCTCCAGAAGTTGTGAATTCTTCAACACTGGAAGAAGAAATGGGATAATCATTTGTCTGAAATGGTATATGGTTTCCAGTGTCCTGCCTAAGCAGGGGGTTGGACTAGAAGACCTCCAAGGTTCCTTCCAACTCCTATTCTATTCTGTTCTATTCTATTCTACTCTATTATTAACTCGCTATGGGATAACTTGCTGCAGGACAAGAGTTGCACTAATATTGAAGAAATAGTCAAATGGAATCATTAAAGAAAGGATGCCAAATGACAAAAATTAAAATACAATTTTAATTATTTAAAATAATTAATTTGAATTGTTGAATTGTTCCACAGTGAGTTGTCCTGAGGCAAGTTGGCCATGGCGAGTTCTCCTGCAGTGAGTTGACCATGAAGAGTTGTCCACGGCCAATTGACCATGGCGAGTTGACTATGGCAAGTTGGCCATGGCAAGTTGGCCATGGCAAGTAGGCTGTGGCGAGTTGTCCCATTTTGCCCTCAGGTAGCCATGTCCTTTGCCATATAGCACTTTGTAGATAATAGCCAGCACCTTCATACCCAGAAGCAAACTGGCATGTGATGCACTCTCCAAGTGAGGTGTCTCATGAACATACCAAGGCATGCCCATTACTGCCCAGACAGCATTCTGGACCAGTTAAAATTTCCAAGTACTTTTCAAGGGCAACCCCATGTAGAGTGTGTGGCAGTTGTAGAGGTGATTTATTTTTTGTTCTGATGCTTTCATCTGCAATCAGTTCTTTTTAAGTGTTGTACAACATGTTCCCATGTGCAGAAACAGTGTCAGTTTAGATAAATGCATGAATACATAAGCACAGCTTTCAGGATAATCATATTCATAATTGGAAGCTCTTGAAGTAGGACAAGGAGGAGAAAATGTGGGGAAGAGCTGCAGCTGGGTAAGAGCAAGTGCTTTGAAAGCAAAGAGTTCCCTATTTGATTTCTCCATCTCTAGAAATTCTGGGGAAGGTGCTTTTTTGTGGATGGAGACTGTCTATTTTCTCTGGCACCAAAGCGAGTGTGGATATTCAGCTCATCTGCAGTCCAATTCAAAGCATTGAATAGATTCAGAATATCAAAGCCGTCTGATTTGAAGTGATGCTTGTAGTTGGAGAACTGAGTTGCTCTATTTGACATTTCTAGTCAAAGCCAACCAGAATGCTTGTCCAGCTGCTTAGCTCCAGAGGTGGTTTGTGAATGTGTGTACATGCAAAGAATCCTTTTGTTGTTGTTGTTGTTGTTGTTGTTGTTGTTGTTGTTGCTGTTGCTGTTGCTGTTGCTGTTGCTGTTGCTGTTGTTGTGTGGGCTGAAACAACACAGCCACTCCAATTGGGTGCTTCAGCCTGGAGCACTGCTTGAATTCAGCTCTTTGCTTTGAACAAAGAGATGAAAAAAACTCTTGGAGTGTGAGAAAGCAAAGGAAGTGTTTCAGAACATGATGAACAAAGAACAGTTTCATGTTTCAGCTTTGTTCTTCAAAAAAAGCACTAGTCCTAAAGTTAAGGAATCTGAGAGGAAGAGGTTCAAACAACTTATAGAGATTCCAACTTATAATGCTTTGACTAATAAATATTTTAAACTGGGAAACTGAGCATTGCAGACCAAGCTATTCCAAATGTTTTTTTTTTCTTTTCAAAAAGCAACTGGGCTTCGTTGATGGTTTCTTTGAAAACATTTCACTTCTCATCCAAGAGGCTTGCTTAATTCTAACAGACTGGTGGGGAATTCTAGTTGCTTTTTTTGGGGGGGGACGACACATTAGGGACAACCATTAATCGGATGATTGAGAATCTCCATAGACAATGTATAAAATAAAAAGAAATAAGGACTTTAAGAAATATACTACCATATATAGGTTAAAGAACAGGAAATCATAGAGTGCAAGTTTTTATTCCTCTCTCATTTTGATTAAGCCAAATAAATGATTTATTTATAAAGTTGTATGGTTGTAATCCAGGAATAAGAATAGATTAATATGTAATATATATTATTAACATAGGTATTTTACAAGGGATAGAAAGTAACCACCACTTAATAATCTAAATGGAATATTTAAATCACTATCAAATTGTAATAGAGGATAATATGATTGGTTGCACTATAGAATTTGTTGTGATGTTTATTTGTGCAGTTTTGTATTTTTTACCTTTGTATTTGTATATTTCAATTTTTTGTATTTAATTTAAAAAATTAAAAATTTAAAAAAGAGAGAATCTCCATATATATATATATATATATAGACCAAAATAAATCCAAAGCACCAGGGAATTCTTGGAAACTTGGCATTCAGCCAAGGCAGTCATCAATAGACATGTGGGGTTAAACCACATTTGCACACCGTTCAAAAGAGACAAAAAGCTAAGAAGGAAACAAAAAGACCAGAACACAGCAGCCTGATCAGCAGGGATTAACACCAGCAAACAATCAAACAGAAAAATAACACCCCAATCAAGGAACAACGAAGGAGAAAAATCACATCACCAGCAACACTGGAAGACAAGCTACTCTACGTAAACAGGGAGCAAATCCCACACTCATTTGCAGTGATGATGTTACCTAGTTGGCAAGCAAACAACCAAGCTCTGTGAGCATCAAGCACTCCACATATCTGTTCAGTAGCACTACTACATCATTGTTGTGCTGCTGGATCCCTAGCTGCCCAAAACAAAACAAATGTTGCAAAAAAAAAAGATTGCTTGTTCCTGCTCTGTAAATTTCTATATTTTAATTTGCCTATAGAGGACTCACCAGCTGCACAACAAATTTGTTTCTGTGAACTTTTGTAGCTTAGTTTATTGCTCAGACTTTGTATGTTTTAAGATCTCTTTGCTGTCTTTGTTTTTGCTAAGTTCTTAGGGTCATGTTTTTCCTTGTACTCTCCTTGGCTGGAACATTGTCCGTTTGAATCATTCTCAAATGCTGTCCTTTCCTTTTTGCTTTAACATTTACAATTGACTCCAAGGCTAAACATCCTACACAGCTCTCTAGGTGTCCATCAAATCATATATGTAAAGTTTCGATGAGTGGTTTCTAAGTTTTTGGCTTTTTTGTTTTGTTTTAAATGTGTGTATTTATTTTTTTCTGCCTTTTAACAAGAGGGCACATTGAAAAATGGGTTGGTGGAAGATGGTGGATTTTGACGATCCAGCTTCATATTTATAATTAGAACTTGCACTTTTTCCCCCCATCTAACTTTGATGACATTCTGAGAGACTTAAATGCTTGCAAGAATGTCATCTGCAGAGGGTTTATTCTGAGAAAATTAGACTGTATTCAAATATAACAAGCAGAACTCAACATTTATAGAACAAAAGATCATCACCCTTGTGATAACAATTTTGATTTTATAGGCTACCAATTCAAGAGCATCTTTAAACTGGTCTCTTGTGAACATACGTAAACAAAATGTTATATTTTAGTAGATAATTTTTCATTGATTTGCTTCAAGCAAAATAATACACTCAGCTAAAGGGATGATGGAAAAGTAATTTAAGCTAGAAAATATATAGGCTGCTCTTGCACTGTCTTTAAAAAAAATGACCTTAACATATTACTGGAATTGTTGGAGACTAGCATTTTCCTTAACTGTATTACAATGACAATACTATTGATGTTCTACTATCTTCTTTATACTCAGAGTGCTGCAAGGCATCTCTGTTGTGGGTGGATGGGCTACAATGCTTGCACATTGGGCAGGAAATATAAAATATGTAAGATATATAGATGGAATCAAATGGTTGGAAGAAAGCTTGACAGTCATTAATCCATTCCATTACTCAGTGAATCCAAAATGCAAGCTTTAACAACATCATCTTTACTAGATGATCATCTACCTTTATCTGGAGCCATCATTGAAAAGATTCCGCAACAGTTGTGTTGTCAAATAGCTTTGTCCATTAGGAAGTTCTGAAACATTTCACTGAACTCTTAAATTTCTTTGATTTCACTTCATTATTTTTATCCTGGAAAAACTGAGGACAACTTTGTTCTCATTTCTGTGTGCCAGTCTGAAGTTGCTTGAAGTATATAACCTCATTGTTATTCCATCACTTTATCTTATTTAGGGTAAACATAGTTACCTTTCTCCATAAATAATTTCCCCAAATTCTTCTTCATTCTGTAGATGTTTCCTGTAGTCAGTGTCTGGGAACTAGACCATGTCCTGCTGTAGATTTCAATTACTTACTCAAAAATGGTTAGGGAGATTAGCAATTTACTTGAGGCTTGAAGAGATAACAGCAAATAAGGAAAGGGATGTAATCAAAAAATGGTATGACTGAGTGGGTTTGCTTTCAATAGGAGCATGCAGAAAAATAGCCAACGTTCAATCCAAAGTTCCAAGAGCCAAGACAGGTTTGTCATCCAATTCAAAGGTCAGAGTTTCATCCACTAGAATATCACACAAGAGCCAGAGATCAGATAGCCATCTCTGATGAAGGAAATGGATCAAAGCTATCTCTTAAACCAGGTTGCAGCCAGTCACCTTTAATTACAAAGATCTCTCCCTCTCTCTTCAGCAAGAACCCTCACTGATCGTTGTTGTTCTGCTCTCCACTCTAACTTGCTGGATGCAAAGGCTGGGAGGCCTGATAGCAACATCATCTGACTGCTCCAGGTGTTCAAGTAGCACCTGTGTTTGCTCAACCTCAAGTAATTCTTGTCTGCTGATTGGTCGATATTCCACAGATTCAGCAGGAGTAGCTTCATCATAGTCAGAAACTCAATCCATGGCCATGACAAATAATTCCTTGACAACAGTGGTGCGATTCAAATTTTTTTACTACCAGTTCTATGGGTGTGGCTTGGTGGGCATGGCAGGGGAAGGATACTGTAAAATCCCCATTCCCTCTCCACCCCACTAACCTGCTTTCCAGCTCTGTTCTCCTGTGCAGGGCAACTAAAGAAGACTCAGCCAATCAGCTGGGACTCAATGGGAGGTGGAGAATAGATGGGGGGTGGGGCCAGTCAGAGTTGGCATTGCCCAGTTCTCCGAACTACTCAAAATTTCCGCTACTGGTTCTCCAGAACTGGTCAGAACCTGCTGAATATCACCTCTGCTTGACAAAATATAGCAGGATACTGTATTTCATAGAAGAAATCCTACCAGTTCCATACTTGACTGACCTGATCTAAGACCAGCTAATACAAATGGGAGAAGTTAAAATGTTGACATCCTGATTTATTGTCCCCATCCCATTTCTATCATTGTAAGAATCAACTGAGGTGGTCATGGAGAAACCAAATAGAAGTAGTTAGCAATGTGCTCCAAAATATTCATTAAGTCTAGGAAATAGGGTGAAGATTAAGAAGAGATTCATGGAACATAGAATAACAGAGTTGGGAAGGACCTTGGAGGTCATCTAGTCCAACCCCCTGTTCAAGCAGGAAATCTTATATTATGTCAGACAAGTGACTGTTGAGTCTCTTCTTGAAAGCCTCCAATGATGGAGCACGGACAACTTCTGGAGGAAAGCCATTCCACTGGTTGATTGTTCTCACCATTATAAAATTTCTCCATAGTTCCATGTTGCTTATCTCCTTGCTTAGTTTCTATCTGCCTTCTGGTGCTCTGGGAAATAGTTTGACCCTCTCATCTTTATGGCAGCCCCTCAAATATTGGAATACTCAAATTTATTTATATATACAAGCCTACAAACTTGAAATTTGACACGTATGTTCTTATTGGCTTCTAGGTGCTCACTAAGAAAGGATTTTTCAAAATGACCATCAGAGCATTAGTATTTCCTATATTACTATTATTAACATGCTCTGATGCTAAGGAGTTCTACTCGCTTTCCCCACCTGAAAAGAAATCTCTTTCAAATGCAAAACACAAGCAGAGGAGAGGAGTTTCCGTTTCCGTTTCAGTTTCACAGCACCAAGCAGCTTTAGTATAGAACAGTTGAGCTAAGCCACGCCCAGGATCTTTACTGTCTCCTTCTTGCTCACACAGCAAATACTGTTTCAGTTTCCAAACAGCCCTCAACTCTCTCACACACTGACAGGACACTAGCCAGATGAATACCGATGGATGCTGGTAGGCAGAGACATAATTTTTTCCCCTTATTTTCCTCCCCAAAAACTAAGCCTGACCACATAGTTTCATAGCGAAGCATGGATATCAAGCTAGTATTGTGATATTCAGACTGGCCTCTACCTGATTTCCTAAAGTATAAGAAAAAGGAAAGAGAAAAGGCAGACTTGTATAAGAACTATCCTATAGCCTGTCTCAATAATGTATTTCTAATCATTTTATGGCATCTGTTTCCTGATATGATCAACTTCAAAGGGCCAACTATCTCTAAAAGGTCAACATAACAGAAATAGTAAAATTACAAGCTCTTTTTTTGTGTCCCCTCTGGTACAGTTTTGCATGTATTTATTTATTTTCTGCAGCCCACCCCCCAAAAAATATTTAGTTTTTTTTCAGTCCTCTTTCTTATGCTAATTTTGTTGCCTAAAATAATCTAGTCAAATTAATTAATAAATAGGTTTGCATTCACGATGATGATGGTGTTGATGAGGCAGACCAAGCAAAAGAGAATGAGTCAAAGGAGAACAATGTACGCTATTCTGATCAATTAACTGTAAATAATAAATAGTTTAATATGATCTGAATAATGTTTAGTTCTTTGTTAACGGGATAATCACTTTGAAGTTAAGAGTCGTATCAATAAACATTGACACATCGCTACAGCAAAGCCAATGGTTATGAAACCAACTAATTAAAACCTAAATTAAAAGGTAATTTGCCAAGTGGTTTTATTCATGAAATGCAAATTTCTGGCTGGGAAACAATTGAGAGAAATGAGTCTTGATGGTTATTCCCCCTCCCCCTCCATTTTCTTTGCTGATGGAACTGAAGAAATCATGGACTTCCTTTGTTCTTTGAGAAGTGACTTTCTGATTGGAGTAATGAGTAGACCTAAGAAACCAGATGGATTAGGCAGGACCTCAGTGCTGACAGATAATAGAAGAATCCCATGGTGGTTATTCTCTGTAGATTAAAGTTTGAACCATTTGAGCAAACCATACATTGAAACGGTTTCCTTCCACTCTGGTGTTGTATATATAATAGCCAGAGAAAAGGAAACATGGGTTTTGAATGTGTTTGAGACAATAGGAATGAGAAATAACTGTTCGATTTGGAAAGAAAATAACATTAACTCTATACTTACAGGAAATATCCAAATACATGTATTTACCGATAATAGGTACCATTGTGAATCTACTTTTAACCATACAACAAGCAGTTAAATAGAAGGGACCTCTGAGGCTCCATGGATGAGACTGATATTTGGAAAGATCCTGATTTTTTCTGTCCCAGTCTTATTGTTTTATCCTTCCCATGCTGCATTTTTAAAAACAATATGAAGCTGAGTTTGTTTTACTTTAAAAACGTTGACATAGATGGAAAAATTGTCTTTTTAGACGAACATTTATTACATTTAGATAAAGTTCCCACACTCCCACCAACACTGAAAGGGCAAGTCACTTGTATATAAACAGAGAGCAACGCCAATTCCCTTCTAACACTGATGATGTTACCTAGTTGGGTAAGGAAACGTCTGCCAAGCTCAGAGAGCACCAAGGACTCCGCAGTTCAACCCTACAAACATTCTCTTCTGCTGAAATCGGGTATAATAATGATCACTGAAATGGGGTGTTCAAATAAGCTGATTAAAAACATCAACAGATAGATGCTGTGATGTATTTTTTTGCCCTCCACGTGCTCCGGAGGCTTTCCTAGAGCCTCCAGGAGAGTGCAAATGGCCTCCCCTGGGCTCTGGAGGGTCTCTAGAAACCCATTTCCAGCCTCCCCGAACTTCTGGGAGGCCCATTTTTCATCTCCCCCGAGCCTCTGCACGCATCCTGCACTTACCTGCATCCAAAAAGGCCACGCGGGGACTCCTGGGAGAGGAGGGGCGAGGTGGGCAGGGCCAGCCAGGAGTGGGATTTGGGGGTTCTCCAATCTGTGCAGAATCTTAACTAAGGGTTCTCCCAAACCCCTGCGAACCCCCAGCAGCACATCCCTGGATGGGTGTGTTTGTGTAATGTGTTTGTGTATGTGTGTTTTCTTCCTCCCTTATCCTTTCTTTCTGCTCCTTGCTCTTGCCATTGTTGTGCCTTGGCCTCAATATTTGTGCCTAGATAAATCCATCAGTTAGAATTATCATATATAGCTGGGGAAATATCCTATGCCATTGGCGAAGGGGTCAAAGTCTCTGCCCACCATTCCAAGAACCAGATTACCCTGCACGCATGCATATTCAGAATAACCGGTCCAAGTCCAGGACATATGTGGTAGCTGTTATTATACATTCAGCCTATTCTCTGTAATTGCATCCCTGTATTAAGGATGGCATGAAGGGGACGCAGTGGCTCAGTGGCTAAGACACTTGTCAATCAGAAAGATCGGCAGTTCAGCAGTTCGAATCCCTAGCACCAGGTAATGGAGTAAGTTCCTGTTACTTGTCCCAGCTTCTGCCAACCTAGCAATTCAAAAGCATGTAAAAATGCAAGAAGAAAAATAGGGACCACTTTGGTGGGAAGGTAACAGCGTTCCGTGCACCTTCAGCATTTAGCCATGCCGGCCACATGACCACGGAGACATCTTCGGACAGCGCTGGCTCTTCGCTTTGTAATGGAGATGAGCATGTCCCCAAGAGCCAGAAAGGACTAGCATGTATGTGCAAGGGGAACCTTTACCTTTTATTAAGGATGGACTGGGATTCAATTCCTGCTTCCCTGGTTTTGGGGAGGAAAATATCACATGAAATCTATCCACTGCAGCTAGCTTTTATGGCAGCAGCATTACAGAGGAATCAACAGCATCATTGGCGAAGGGAACTCAAGCTGTTTTTGAACCCGCTACATAGCAACGGATCTCCTGAAGAGTTAGGGTCTTTTATAATCCCAGGAGAGCCAATCTGTTCGGCTGCTGATGCTTGGCCATCTGAGATCACTGGGGAGAGATTTCTTCATGCTGAAAATGACTTAGAAAAGCATTTCATTGGCGAACACTTGTTAGCATGAGGTAGAATGGGACATGAATGGACGTTTGCTTGGCCCATCATTAGCTGTCATTCCTTTTCTCTGCACTAAAGAGCCAAGGATAGAGAGAAAAACCTTCTGGCTCATCACATCATGTGCATAAGGAGTTTCATTTAATTAGACTCTCCAAGGAATGGAGGCCAGTGACAGTCTTTCCAGACCTCCCTTTGCATATGTCACACGCATATATGTGAAAAGTTGAGGATGGGTGAGCTTATTGCGATAAAGTTTGGGCACTTTTCTCAAGTGTCACATTCTCACATTCTTAAGAGGCAAATGCCAATTAGGAAAGAAAAGAGAGCTGGAAAAATTTGCATATGGTATCCCTGTGATCAACCATCAACAATTTGATTAATTGAGTCCTTGTGTGGCATAGACTGGCTTTCTTCTTTTATTTTGTCCTGTGGTGAAATGTTGTGTTACCATAACACTCAGTAAGCATATGTTAATTTAGTACAAATGCTATTAGAGATGGTTTAAACTCACACCCCTCACCCCAATCTTTCTTAACTGTTGTAAAACAATGAAACCCCATTGTCTCCATTTAGAATATATACACATTGGAGATTTACCCACTAGTCAAGAATGGGATGTTCTTGGAAAGCTTAACATTTAGAGATGGAGGCTGAATTTTGGTGTGTTGGTGAAGCAGTGAAGACAGGGTGATTATACACAGTGATTAGAATTTCATTACACACGCCCCCCCATTTTTTTTTTCAAATGCTTATCTTCTATTCATGTGTTTTTTCACCCAAATACAGCAAAGGACTTTGACAATTAGGAATCAAAATGCTACTTGGAATTTAGCCTGGAAATCAGAAACTCCAAAAACAACAGTTGAGAAATCTTGAAAGCCGCTGGTTGCAAGTCAAGGAGATTGGGGTTTTATTTATTTATGTGTATCAATAACACAAGGGGGTGAACATATCTACCACAGCTTCCTCCTCCTGGTTTCCTCACAATGACAACAACCCTGTGAGCTATAGATATAGAACAATTGATCAGTGGAACAATTTGCCTCCAGAAGTTGTGAATGCTCCAACACTGGAAGGTTTTAAAAAGATGCTGGATAACCATTTGTCTGAAGTGGTGTAGGGTTTCCTGCCTGGGCAGGAGGTTTGATTAGAAGACCTCCAAGGTCCCTTCTAACTCTGTTATTCTAAGTCAAGGGTCTTCAAACTTGGCAAGTTTAAGACTTGTGGACTTCAACTCCCAGAATTCCTTACCAGAGAAGGAATTCTGGGAGCTGAAGTCCACAAATCTTAAAGCTGTCAATTTTGAAGACCCCTGCTCTTAAGTTATTCTAAGTTCTAAGCTGGATCGGGATGAGAGAAAGGGACTGGCTCAAGGTTTCCTAGCTGGCTTTCATGGTTAAGGTGGGATTTGAACTCATGGTTTCCTGCTTCCTAGCCTGGTGCCTTAACCACTAACCCAAACTGCCTCTCAAAATGTATTTATTTTGTCAAATTTATGTGGCCATCCATCTCACCCAAGGTGATTCTGGGCCCCATGCCATAAAAGCAACCATTTAAACTTATTATCAAAACCACTTCAAATTAAATTAACAATTCAATTAATTAAACATCAATAAGCACAAGATTGTGAGAGTTAAAATCAGAACACAAAATGCAGCCAGAATGTAGGCTTCCTGCTGCCAGGGGATCCCAGACCTGTTGAAATATCCATGAATGGTATATTTAATTCAATTCAAGCTGCTGCTCCCTGATTCTAGGAAAAGGGAAAGCGGGTTTAAAAAGATGATAAAAACGTGATGTTCCTATACCTCTCTATGTTCTGAAACATTTTTTTCTGGGGGGAAAAATGCAGAACTTGAATGCAAGTTTCTATTATTTTAATACATGACTAGAGAGTGATCATACTAATTGCATTTCACTTTAATTCAATATAAATATAAATGAACAAGATATAGCTTTGGCTCTAGCCTTATCTTCTAGCTTTGTAAGTGCAGTCCCCAGCACACCACTTAAAGACAAATGGGAAAGAGTTGTACGTGTCTGTTTTAAAATATGAGAACAATGGTGAGAACAATTGCAGCGTGCTTCCTACAGTACTTGCGGGTGAGAGGAAAGTAAACCAATAAGCTATATATTGTTTGTTGTTGAGGGACAATAAGATACAGGTGAAAAGAGGCATTCTTCAGAATTTGGGGGTGGAGGGTTTGATTCTGCTGCAGCAGACAATTAATTGAGAAAATCCAGGTGTGGAACAAAATAAATTAAACTGGTGAAGGTTTGGATATTGGTAACTTTTAAAGGACTTTGATGGCTTGGTGTTATATATATATATATGAACCTCCTGGGCATGGAAGAATTCGGTTCATTGTTGAGTTATAGGATGATGGAATGAATTAATTTATCAGGGAACTGGTTCTCAAGAATGGAGGGAGCTCTTCTCAAACTGCGTTCCAGTAAAGGTAGCTACTTTGGAAGGCAGATGTTGATATAACCAAAGATATTTTATTAGGTATGAAAGTGAGCTGTGTCCGGAACAAATGGTTGTTAATACTTAAGGAAGCCTAGGAGTAGGTCTATACATGGCAAACCTGTGGAAATGAATGATATTTGAGGTCAGTCATGACACATTTCTAGATTGAGATTTCTTTGCATGTTGTACTAAACCATAATTTGGGTAATTTTGTTTTGGCTTAGAATATTGTACCAACTCAAACTGTTGTCAGACCTGCTGCAGCTTAAACCTCTAATCCTTGGCTCCATTTGTTGAGAAAGGTATAGTTTATTAAGTGAATAGAATAGAGTTGGAAAAATAGTAGAATTTCAATCTTCATGATAGCAGTTGAAACTAAGGACTAAGCCTGTGCATCTAATCATAGGACATTATCATGGATTAACCAAACTGTGTCCATGTAAGGACTGATCTGCATATACTGCTCTGGCCCATTCATCAGAACAAAAGACAGCAGATATGTGTGATCGGTGACAATATTTTAGAAATGGAAAATGGTTGAGTAATAACTGAGCTACAGATCTATGCCACAATATATACTAGTCAAGTTTTGCTTTTTGTTGAGCTATAAATCATATAAATGAAATATTGTGAATTTATCTTTTCAACTTCTTTTTCTACCCCTGCCTTCTTTTATCATTTTTCTTCAGAGCATATTATGGATTTCTTGGAGGACTCATACAGTAGCCAACTGCAGTCTGAAATGAGAAAATAATATTGACTTTAACCCCGTCTCTTCCTTAGTTAACCCACTCAGGTTTAAGCTACTCAATGTACTGTTCTGGCACAGATTGAA
This sequence comes from Notechis scutatus, assembly GCF_049901735.1. NCBI lineage: Eukaryota > Metazoa > Chordata > Lepidosauria > Squamata > Elapidae > Notechis > Notechis scutatus. The sequence goes on from NC_142018.1 coordinate 14,007,327, forward strand.
TTCATACAACATGCTAACCTATGGATTGTTTAGCCATGGCTTAAGGATTAAGCCACTATTAACAGGATAGACACAACAAGGAGATAAAAAGCAAAGAAGCCAATGCTCCTTATGTGAGTTCAGGCCAGCCTGAGATGATTTCCAAATCAGAGTCAAGAAGTAACAATACTAGAAAAGATCCATTTGAGGCTATACCTCTAAACCTTGATATTGTATTGTACACACCTTACAAAGTGAACTATAAAGAATCCACATCTTCTTGAGAAACAATCTGATACTATACCCCAAAAGGCTATTAAAATCTATAATCTCCTACTCAGTTAGTTGCTAAGGCTATATGTCCAACTCTAAAAAATATTTCCACCTGACCTTTAAACTTAACACCTGCTATTTTAAACTCATCCAGATTCTAAAATAACAGAGTTGGTTCCTGCCAACTTTGTTATTTCTAAATTTTTGAGTTGTCCAACACCCAAATATCTTGACTAGTCCTTATTTATAGTTACCTTGTGGTGGGCGGCCAATACATTTTATAAATGAATACAATATAAATAATTTTAGGATTTCCCTATGCTGGTGACATCCCTTATTATCAGAAGATGATAAAGTTAAACTTTCTTTTTTTAACATGTGAGTTAATTTCTAGAGTGTGAAAGTCAGCCATTTATATGGCCACTTCGGAAGCTTACATGTCTGCCTATCATCCCCAATCCAATTTGCTCTACTCCAATATAGATTTTATAGTTTTCTAATTATAATTTTACAGGCAGCCTAGGAGACTGGATGCTGGCTACCATGGGAACACAGAATTTATGTTTGAGTCGAACATGTCAATCCTTTCTGAAACTCAATATAATGCTGCATTGCATAAGAATAGGGGTGAAAAGACATTTGTTCAAACAAAATGGTCAGTAAACAAGAACAGAAGAATGTAAGAAGAAACTTTATACTAGATCAGGATTATTATACTTATTAACAGAACCATGCCAAAAGCTTAAAAATAAAGAACTAAAGAATCTAACTATAGCAGCAAAAACAGTCATTGTGCAACACTGGAAAACTTTAGATAATACAACTTCTGAGTTATGGATTAGTAAAGTCTTTTCAATAGGAAAAAAACCACAGATAAAGTTTTAAAAAAATGAGTTTTCAGAATCAGGAAATACAATTTGATCAAACTTGATTGGATTTTATGAATTACCCTAATATATTATATTTTGGTGTACTTCTTCGATAAGTTTTCACATATATCATGTTAGATATATTTTTTATTTACATGGTAGTGGATTTTTTTTTGTATTTTCTATTTTTTTTTCTGTATGTATCCTGGAATTATGCAACTATCTTATATTGCAATAGGTAAAATAAATAAATAAATAAACTATTACTTCTTTAAAAAAATACTACATCAAGGTTCATTTAGATTCATTTAGTCAAGCATTCACTGTCACATAGTGGCTATCTGATTTTAGAAAATTCTCATGCCTACTGTTGCTGCTTCCCAGAAACTTGCATTAAAGCCATTTCCATTTTGAATCCTTCTGTTTTGCACTTTTAATAATCTTACAACAAGGTCTGAGTTACAGAGAATGTGCTTAGAGAGGTATAAATGAGAATTATATACCCTGCATAGAGACAAAATGTACACTGTGCATAAATCTGCAATTTATTATGATAAACACTGGGCAGAATGTTTTTGCAAGTAATTTCCATATATGCATATGTATGCAGGCATGCTGTTGTATATAACTTTTGACTGTAAACTTAGAATTTGGAATTTCAGAAACAAAAATGACAAAATTACTCAATACTCAGGGTTGCTTGGAAGATTTATCTCTAAGTGGAGACTAGAAAAGGACTCTCACTTTTGACCACTAGATATCAATGACTAATGTGTGTGTGAGATAGAAACTCAAAACCTATTACAATTTTGCACAGCTTCAATTGGCCTTGGAGTAGCACTGCCTCTTTGGATGCTGGATTTATTTCCACGCTTCTGGTCTGAGCATTAGCTCTTGATTTTTATTGTTACTTTTACTGGCAATTTCCCCCCTCTTTTCTTAGTTTGGGGCTATTCTTTCTCCTTTCAAAATTTATTCTGCCCACCCCACCCCCCAATTTATTGGAGTTTAAATCTTTGCAGTTTCTCCTTCCAGCTTCTGACAAATAATAATCACTATTTTTAAAAAAAGATATTCATCCAAATTCCTTGGATATGTTCTAGTTCATCAGCACTATATTTCTAGAGGCAGCACTTAACGTTTTGGGGAAAGGCAGGAATTGCAGTAGGCAAACAATTATTAAGTGGCAGTTTTGTGCATTTTCCACCTCTAAACATCAGTAAATTCTGCCCTTTTTGGGAGTTGTGGTAGGAAAAATCCCTGTAGCTGCACACACTAATAATTAAAGAAAGTGGGCAAGTGTGTGTGTGTATATATATAAAATCTATCTATCTCTATCTCTATCTATCTATCTATCTATCTATCTATCTATCTATCTATCTATCTATCTATCATATCTGTTAAGTGAAGCCTTTGATTGCATTTGTGAACAATGTAACATCAGGCTAACTTGGTAGTGATCAATACATTTGTGTATCAACTAGTCACTAGTTGCTAGTTGTTCTTGGTCAATATCAATGAACTGCTGTTGAATATTGGCTCTCCTGTACAATTAGAGAGAATTAATTAGCTTTCCTTACCTAATTGGCTGGGGAGGGGAGGGAACCTGGATTTTCCAATCACGAAATCGAAATCAGAGCAGCATATATAAATATTTGTTTACTACAAATCTGTAGTCCTGGTTTTTGTGCTATCTATGAGCCTTAAGCTCATATAATTCAATCGATATTGAGTTTTATGGACCAGTCAGGCTCACTTCACTTCTGCATTGGACAGGGTATCATTGGACTCCATATTTTCTTGTCTTTGATTTTTAAATATATGGGCTTCCCACTACTTTAGCTCTTTTTCCCACCGGACAGTTGGCAGTAACTGTCCTGCAGAAAATTCCGATTTTACATCATGTCTTTTCTACAGTGTTTTGAAAGACATTCTGCCATGATGGAAGGATGGAATATAAACACCAGACAAGGAATTCCAAACACTAGCAGGCTTCATTTGGTTATTCAGAAATTAGTTATAAAAATAATATACTTAAACTGACCTTTAGGAGGAATGAAATTTGGGACAGACTGATCTGAACTGCATACAAAATAAAATAAAAAGAAACTAACAATGCATCCTTGCTTTCAATCGACTGATGCAGAGGGATAGCTGGATGAAATTTAGAGTTTAGTAACTGACCTTGGTCCTGAAATAATGAGATTATATTATCTATCAATCTCATCCTTTTTACCAAATGGGTTTTATTTTATAGCCGGTCCAGTTTCATAGGCAGTATACTGAATCTTGCCCAAGTAAATTAGCATTATTTGTTGTACCTTGAAAGAAATGAAATTTCCTATTCCTTCCCCTATATATTGCTTGCCACTAGTGTATTTCTTCATTTTTCATTAAAAAAAATTAATTTTCATTCAATATCAGATAGCCATGCAGCTTTCCTATAAAATTTAACCCAAGTGAAATGCTTGCTCATAATTTGTGTCCTGCTCTCAAGCTCCCACATTTGTATTGAATACAAAAATCTTTGTGTTATAAATATGATAGCTGGATTCAGCAGAGCAAAGAGCACTGTATGGATGGACTAGAATAAAAAACAGGTGATAGAACTATTATTTGATGAAACTTTTGTTAAACTCATCCTCTGGTGGAAAAATACTCAACTAAATTCAATTAAAAGACACAGAAGTGTTCAGATTTCTGATCAATCGGGCTGGATGGAAATTGGAAGGTAGAATCCCACAAAATCAAGATCATCATCTTGTATATTGTACTGAAAATAGAATCTTTGTCCAATGCCCCACTCCCCCCCCAAAAAAAACCTGAGGTCTGCACAAATATGTTAAATAGAAAGGAAATGAAATTTAGACTTAGTTTTGCTTTTGCTTTTCTCTTTGTGCAGTGCTTTTCATTTATGGATACGGTACAGACTTTAGACATTTACAATGGGCTGATTTTTGAATGCTTTAGGATATTGCATATATGAAATATGCAGGGATCCACTTGGTTATGAGAATAATGATGTTGAAATGAATGTACCATGGGACATTTCCAGAGGGATTCTGAGAGATAAAGAGAATTGGACTATGCACATTAGTTATGAAAAAGGTGCACTTCAGATGTTACAACCACAACCAATCTCAGCCATGTGTTCAAATGTGCAGTTAGTGACAGATATAGTCCAGAAATACCTGGAGGCCCATCGGTTTTCCTTCCTTAATGTACAAGTTCAAAAAAGGATGATCCAGAGTAAAAATATCGAGGAAGAATATATGAAACTGATTAGAGAAGAAGGGATGCCAAGTGACCCAAACACTTTGGATGAAGAATGGGAAGTTAATGAGAAACATAGGTAGAGAGACAAGACTATAACAAGGCAAGAAATGCCTCTCTGTTGTTTTAACAAGTAAGGATGAATTAATATATATGCAGATTGTATCTGGCAGCTTTCTCCCAATTCCCACTTTTCTTGCATTTCTTCATACTTCAACAAGCACAACTATTCAAAAATTCGCCCATAGTATTTTTTATTAAGGACAGGACATGAAAATTATGTATAAGTAGTTTAATGTCTCAGAAAGAGGGAGACATTGATTGTGATTTTCAGCCTAGTAAATTGGCAGTGAATAATAATAAGAGCCGCACTCAAATACAGTCTTTGACTTAATCCGGCTACTTCTGTAGAATGTTTCTGTGTCCGTGTGTCCGTGTGTGTGTGTGTGTGTGTGTGTGTGTGTTGTGTCCCTGTGCGCACACACAAATATATGAGAACAGCAGGAGGACTGTTTCTAAACCTGCAAGCAGATTGCCACCCAGACAGGGATTCTCTGGGGAAATTGACTTTTTCTTATGATTGGAGGCTCTAATTGTGCAAAGGTTTGAGATAACTTTTTTTCCTCATTTATCCTTTAAATTGCAGCTTAAATACAGAGTACACTGGCAACCAACTACATGGCACGCAATTGTATTATAAAGGTTATGTCTACTTGCAATAAAACTATTCTATCTGACAAATGCTCTATGCTAATGGGCTAAGATGTGCTTGGATTCCCAAGCAGAATTGTCCATAATTCTAACAAGGTGTCAGGATAAAGTAGCTGTGCTTTTTGAGTTAGACCTGACAAGCAGTTCCTACAATATGCTCAAGATTTCAAGGCCAGCTTTGTGTTGAAATGTTTGTGGTATAAAGCTTGTTTTAATTATAAAGCTGTTAGGATTAAAACTCAGATATACCAGACATCAGGATATAATTGAAGGAACTGGCCTAATCTCTGACAAAGGAAAAAAGAAACAAACAAACAAACTGAAGAATTGTCCCAAAGGTGATTTTTCCGAGAGGCAACTGGACTTTCTGGTTTTTCTTTGAAGACGTTTTGCTTCTCATCCAATAAGTTTCTTCAGCTCTGACTGGATGGTGGGGAATGGAAAGATTTATACTCCTTGCAGACAGTTGGACATTTGCATTCTTTTAGTGAGTTGTTGAGGCCACCTGGAGGTTTATCTTTGTCATCAGGGTCACCTGAATGGTGCAAATGTATGTGGAGCCTTCTTGGACAAGAAACAAAATGTCTTCAAAGAAAACCCAGAAAAGTCCAGTTGCCTCTTGAAAAAAATACACCTTTGGGGTAACCATGACCTGGATGACTGAGAATCTCCATAGATATTTAACTGAAGAATTCTATCAGGGTTTAAAAGAAGATGGAAACTACAATGATCACATTCAGAGTCTATGGTAGCTATTGAATCAGGAGTAAATTACAAAGTGAGAGATGTAGATCAAAGGGATCATACAATGTTCCATATTTCCAAATGGATGGTTACTACTACTCATTCATTCTTGTCTTCAAATAATCCCTTTGAGGTCCATGCTGGCCCCAGAAAACTTATTGAATATAAAAATTGTCTTTACTTGATGCTTTGCTTTGAAAAATTGATTGATTCATGAATTGATTATGTGCCATCACATCATCCAATCCAACTCTGGATTGATTTGCTTGAGGATTCATTTGTTTGATTTTTTTTTTTTTTTTTTTGGCTGTCTACAGCATTCTCAGGAGTCTTCTCCAACACCAACATTCAAAAGTGACAATACTTTTCCTACCTTGTTTCTTCAAAGTCCAACTTTCACTTCTATAGAATATCACAGGGAATACCATGGTTTGAATGATTTTGATCTCCGTAGGTATAGAGATAAAGATATGAATATCTTTTCCAAGGTATATCTCTACCAGGTATTAAGCTGTGATGTTCTCCTGGACACTAAGAAAGGAACTGGAGAGCATAAGCCAATAGACTTAGTAGTATATATTTGAATAAACATTTCTCCCAATGGATTCATTTTTAAAGAAACCTCTGGTAATATTTCCATTGTCACATATATGTTTATAAGAGATTTCCCCAGAGATAATGCATCTCTGCACAGATACACTTATGTAAGCCTCATTGTTTTGTGACCTGCATCACACCATTCCAAAAAGTGCAGATTAAACTCTATAATTGTGATCTGTTTTGCTTATAAGGGTGGGTAATTTATTGCTGGCTAGAGACTGCATTTAATTTTGGGGGGAATAGAGGAAGCTGCAGAAGGAGGGATAATGCAAAGTGAAGATAGATTTATCACACAGGCGGATGATGCTGTGTTTTTAAAATGTCTTCTGTTCTTTTGCAAAACTTTATTAATCCTTTATTGTTGTTTCCAACTAGAATTTACATTGCAACTTTTATGAAATTCTTATATCCAAATGACACAAAATTGCACTGCTTTTTTTTAAAACTGTAAGGCCATATTTAATTGGCATGGGACAGAAGGTTATTGAGGTATGTAATAAGGAATGTCATCAATTGCATGTATTCTGGTTTATTGGTTTGGGCTATAGAAATTGCATTAAATTGCATTAGGATTTGAATCCTTCCACCCACATTCTCTCTCGACCAAAAGAAGGAAAGCAGAGGAAACTTTTTCCAATGAGATTAATCTATCTGAAAATATTCAGCTAAACAAGTTTAGTCAAATGATCTGGTTGATCTTCTGGAAATGTGTGATTTACCTGCCAAACTGATTTATAGAATATAGAATACAGAATAACAGATTGGAAGGTTTGCACTTTGAGGTTTTCTAGTCCAAACCTGTGATTGGACAGGAAATCTTATACCATTCTAGACAAATAGTCATCCAAACTCTTCTATAAAGCCTCCAGTGTTGGAGCAACCACAACTTCCAGAGGGAAGCTACTCCACTGATTAATTGTTCTCACTGACAGGAAATTTCTCCTTAATTCTAGGTTGGATCTCTCTTTGATAATCTTCCATTTATTACTTCTTGTCCTACCCTCAGAAGCTTTGAAGAATAGGTTGACCCTTCTGCTGTGTGACAGCCCTTCCAATACTGGAAGACTACCATCATATCACCCCTAGTCCTTCTCTTGATTGGACTTCAGTGGCTAAGACACTGAGCTTGTTGATCAGAAAGATTGGCAGTTTGGCAGTTCGAATCCCTAGCACCGCATAACGGAGTGAGCTCCTGTTACTTGTCCCAGCTTCTGTCAACCTAGCAGTTCGAAAGCATGTAAAAAAATGCAAGTAGAAAAATAGGGACCTTTGGTGGGAAGGAAACGGAGTTCTGTGCACCTTTGGTGTTTAGTCATGTCGGCCACATGACCAGGGAGACATCTTTGGACAGCGCTGGCTCTTCAGCTTTGTAACAGAGATGAACACCGCCTCCTAGAGCCAGAAACGACTAGTACATATGAGTGATTTCCCAAAACGGTTTTTGCCTACTTAAAACCTACTTGATTTCTTGGTCTGGTCTACTTAGCGGTACTGAAATCCCCAAATCCAGTCCAGTCTTCCTGAGCTAGATAGCCCAGATAATTAGATTAACTAGGATTAAAACTCTTATTGTAATTAACCATTTAAACAAAAAATGTAAATATCACTGGGTCTTAAATGATGAAGGATGGATGGACAGACAGAGCATTTTACTTTCTTTTCACTTTAGAAGACAGTCAAGTAAAAAAAAACACCAATGTATCTATCTTGCAAATTGCTGTTGTAATACAGTTTATGCCTCAATTACTGTGAAACGAAGGGACCGTTGTGCTTTATTCCTCTGGATCTTTGGGGCTTAAAATAATCTCTTAACCTCTGGCCATGGGAAACTCATAACATGAAGGGTTTTCTCTTATTATTATTTTTATAAGAACATGTTAGGTCAGTATGCATGTAAATTCTAGGAAATGATGGATGGACTCCTTCCTGTTTATTTTGGTTTTTGCATGCAATCTTTCAGAATGCTGGTATGCTTAGCTTCTATATTAATCTGCATTATTGTGTTATTTTATTTAAAGGAACACAAGATGAAGAGTCATCTTTTCCCCTGCTTGTTTGTTTAAAAGCTACCTGTTTTTGCCATCCTTTTTACCATAACATGTACATGTTAGTAGTGCAAATGAAGGCAAATATACGTGTCTCACAGAGGTGGTATTCAGCAGGTTCTGACCAGTTCTGGAGAACTGGTAGTAGAAATTTTGAGTAGTTTGGAGAACTGGCAAATACCACCTCTGACTAGCCCTGCCCCCATCTCTTCTCTGCCTCCCATTGAGTCCCAGTTGATTGGCTGGGTCTTCTTTGGTTGCCCTGCAGATGAGAACGGATCTGGAAAGCAGGTTGGTGGGGTGGGGAGGGAATGGGGATTTTGCAGCATCCTTCCCTGCCACACCCACCAAGCCACACCCCCAGAACTGGTAGTAGTAAAATAAATTGAATCCCACCACTGGGGTCTCAGGATAATGTTGCAGTATCCAATCTGGGATAGTCATCGAGACCAGAAGTGCTGGAGCCCATCTTCAGGGAATCTCTCTCTAGCACACCGCAATCAACATCTAAAATCCCATTTATGACTGGCACTATAAATATCTCACACAGAGAAGTTCCCTGAAGATGGGTTCCAGCATAAGTCTGAAAGTTCAGAAGACATACCTTTAGTCTCAGTGATTGACTCAGATTGAATCCTGCAACATGTTAGTAATATCCAAAATATAACTTTTCCATTATACATATTCATCTTAAACTGGCTTACTTAAAATTCAGACCAAACCACTTTCTCAGGTAGTTGACAGATGAACTATGAACACATATAAAAATCACCAGGTGATATAGATCTTTCCTCACAGTAACATAATTTAGGAATGCTTGATTTATTAAGACTCTGCTAACCATTATAATAGGATTTCTCAATTTCTCCAATGTATGTTTGACATTAGATGTTGGGGGTCTAATCACAGGGAACGTTATTGAGTTCAAGCTTATTAATAATAAGAATATTTGACTAGCTGCTGTTCTAAACAAGACAGTGCTATTGATTGATAATTTCTGCATTTTGTTTACAGGTTCTCAATCAATTTTTCTGAAAGGGAATCATTTTTTCAAAATGCATTTCAAAGGAGAAAATATTTGTTCTTCAAATTTGCACAGTAAGAGTCTGGTGTGTTTGTATCTAATCAACAATGAGTTGGCTAAGATATGAGCATTTCATTAAAAGGTCCTGTACTGCAACTTCCATGGCTTTCCCTATGTCTATTTTCTCAGGTTTCTTGCTTGTGCTTGACAATAAATCGGACACCTCCAACCATCTGAATCCTTAGTTCAACTATTGGCTAAAAGAAAACTAACAGACCCAACTTGATTAGATTAAAGTTGGAATAGAATAGAATAGAATAGAATAGAATAGAATAGAATAGAATAGAATGGAATGGAATGGAATGGAATGGAATGGAATGGAATGGAATGGAATGGAATGGAATGGAATGGAACGGAATAGAATAGAATAGAATAGAATAGAATAGAATTCTTTATTGGCCAAGTGTGATTGGACACACAAGGAATTTGTCTTGGTGCAAATGCTCTCAATATACATAAAAGAAAAGATACATTCATCAAGAGTCAAGAATAATAAGGTACAACATTTAATAATAGTCATAGGGTACAATAAGCAATAAAATCATACTAGGAAACAGTCAATATAAATCATAAGGACACAAGCGACAAAGTTACAGTCATGCAGTCACAAGTGGGAGGGGATGGGTGATAAGGAGTGATGAGAAGATTAATAGTAATAGTAGTGCAGACTTTGTAAATAATTGGACAGTGTTGAGGGAATTATTTATTTAGCAGAGTGATGGCATTTGGGAAAAAACTGTCCTTGTGTCTAGTTGTTCTGTGTCGTTCTAGTTGTTCTAGTGTCGTTTAGAAGGAAGGAGTTGAAATAGTTTATGTCCAGGATGTGAGGGGTCTGTAAATATTTTCACAGCCCTCTTTTTGACTCGTGCAGTATACAGGTCCTCGATTGAAGCCAAGTTGGTAGCCATTGTTTTTTCTGTAGTCCTAATTATCCTCTGAAGTCTGTGTCTGTCCTGTTGGGTTGCAGAACCAAACCATACAGTTATAGAGGTGCAGAATAAACCAGAATAAACCCTTAAACACTTCAGTTTTTCAAAATGCATTTCAAAGGAGAAAAGAATGTTCTTCATGGAGCAAATTATTCAAAATATTTATATATTTATGCATAAGCACATATGCAGCCAGAATTTTGACACATATATGAAAAACCTTTGGTTTCTTTCTTACATCCTTTCAAAGCTAGAGACCTTGGGAAACCATTGCTCCCTGAGATCAGCAACCACAGCCCTTTAACATTCAGTCCCAAGAGTCTATGGAGATTTTCAATCATCCAGGTCATGGTTGTCCCAAAAGTGCTTTTTGAAAAGGCAACTGAACTTACTGTTTTTTAAAATCTTTCTTGAAAATGTTTTGCTTTTCATCCAAGAAGCTTCTTTGGGTTTTTAAAAGCACTGAAGAAGCTTCTTAGATGAGAAGCAAAACTGAAGAACTAAAGAAGCTATTTGGATGAAAAGCAAAACCTTTTCAAGAAAAAAAAAAAAAACCCAGAAAAGGCAAGTTGCTTTTTGGAAAAGCTCCTTTGGGGCATTCGGTCCTGAGGGAAGACATTTGTGGGAACCTTTTTCATTTGGAATTTTGAGTCATCATCCTCTTGTCACCATGGAAAAAGGACTTAAGCTTTTTAATTAGATTCAAAAGGCCTTTAAATGTGCCATAAAATCATGTGATGGTTGGGTTTCAAACATTTCTTTGTTTTTGTTTTCATAACCACGAATCTGATGAAAGTTGAGTTGCAGCGATGCCTTTCTTGAAGATGCCATGGGCGGCTTCATACTGGTCCTCCCATTTATGCAAGTAATGACAAAGCAATCAAGGCATCAGAAGTTACAATAGTAGAATTCCTTTTTTTAAAAAAAAATCGAAGTGGAGTTTTGTTCCTCCCTTGCTGCGTTGGCCTCTGTCTTGATGATAGTCGCAGTAGCCTCTTTCCAAATGTCTTTGACATACGCTGAAAACATTTCCACAGGGCTTGTTCCCCTGTGAAATCTGTATGCCAGGTTTTGATGAAGCTGTTCCTTCCCATTTTGTACCTGAATTTAATCCAGTTCTACCACCTGCCCACTTGCTTCTGCCTCTTCAATTCTGCTGCATGTTGTGCAAATGTTTCCCATGCTTGTTTTTCAAGTGGCGTCTTAGAGCACACATTTCCCCAGAGTGTGCTTTCTCTTCCTTTGCTGGCACTTTTTTTTTCTATACAAACAACAGATTGCTTTGCTCCTGTCCTTTAGATTTAAAAGAGAAGCATTTTTTCCTAGTTAAATATCCGACTTCACAGATGTCTGTGTTCTTCTCTTTTCTTGGGAGAAAAAAAAAAAAACCCAATGGTACTACTTGATCCTTCCTTGCCACCCTCCTTTGCAGCTGTTATTTCTTATGGACCTGGATCCCAAGTTAGGGTAGAAAGTTAAGTTGACAGCAGCAAACTTGAAGACCTGCAACATTATGAATATGAACTCAAAGTGACCCAAGAACAAGATTCCTTCAAAACTATTTTGTACGTTGAGGGCATGGGATGAATGTTCTATTGCTAACTTAAAAGCAACAGTTATTTCACCGAGAGATTATTCTGGTTGTCATAACAGAATAACAGAGTTTGAAGGGACCTTTTATTTAAGTGCAATTAAGTAATAAAATAACAGAATTGGAAACAAAGACGGTATTCAGCAGGTTCTGACCAGTCTGGAGAACCAGTAGTAGAAATTTTGAGTAGTTCAGAGTACCAGAAAATACCACCTCTGATTGGCCCCATCTCTTCTCTGCCTCCAATTGAGTCCCAGCTGATCGGCTGGGTCTTCTTTGGTTGCCCTGCACAGGAGAACGGAGCTGGAAATCAGGTTAGTGGGGTGGGGAAGGAATGGGGATTTTGCAGTATCCTTCTCCTGGAGTGGGGTAGGAATGGCGATTTTGCAGTATCCTTCCCCTGCCACACCCACCAAACCACACCCACCAAACCATGCCACACACCGCAAGCCACACCCACAGAACCAGTAGTAAAAAAAATTGAATCCCACCACTGGTTGGAAAGGTCTTCTAGTCCAATCCTTTATGCCCTACATCATTTCAGACAAATGGCAGTCCGATCTCTTTTAAATGCCTCTAGTGATAAAGCACCCACAACTTCTAAAGGTAAGCTGTTCCACTGGCTAATTGTTCTCACTGTTGGGAAATTTAGTTTTGGGTTGCTTCTCCCTTTGATTAGTTTCCATCCATTGTTTCTTGTCTTTTCCTCTGGTTCTTTGTATAAATAGGTTGACCCCTCCTCAAATATTGCCTGGAAGCAATATTTCACTTTGATGTTCAAAGTGAAAAGAAATGATTCAGTCATTAAGACCAACTCCCTTACTGGAGGACAGAAATCTAGATGACCACCTGCTTCTATCTGACCTCAAATAATTTAGAGAAGTCAGTCCCAAGTCTGGAGTTCGATCCTGATGGGGCTCAGGGTTGACTCAGCCTTCCATCCTTCCGAGGTCAGGAGAATGAGAAGCCAGATTGTTGGAGGCTTTATGCAAATAATGCTTCTTCCATGTAAATCATCCATAGAGTGCTGTAAAGCACTATGGGACAGTATACAGGTGAAACTCAAAAAATTAGAATAGCATGCAAAAGTTCATTTATTTCAGTAATGCAACTTAAAAGGTGAAACTAATATATGAGATAGACTCATTACATGCAAAGCAAGATAGTTCAAGCCGTGATTTGTCATAATTGTGATGAGTATGACTTACAGCTCATGAAAACCCCAAATCCACAATCTCAGAAAATTAGAATAGTGTGAAAAGGTGCAATATTGTAGGCTCAAAGTGTCCCGCTCTAATCAGCTAATTAAGTCATAACACCTGCAAAGGGTTCCTGAGCCTTTAAATGGTCCCTACTGGTTCAGTAGGAATCACAATCATGGGAAAGACCGCAGACCTGACAGTTGTGCAGAAAACCATCAATGACACCCTCAATAAGGAGGGAAAGCCTCAAAAGGTAATTGGAAAAGAAGTTGGATGTTCCCAAAGTGCTGTATCAAAGCACATTAATAGAAAGTTATATGGAAGGGAAAAGTGTGGAAGAAAAAGGTACACAAGCAGCAGGGATGACCACAGCCTGGAGAGGATTGTCAGGAAAAGGCCATTCAAAAGTGTTGGGGACTTTCACAAGGAGTGGACTGTGGCTGGAGTCAGTGCATCAAGAGCCACCACACACAGACAGATCCTGGACATGGGCTTCAAATGTCATATTCCTCTTGTCAAGCCTCTCCTGAACAACAAACAACGTCAGAAGCATCTTACCTGGGCTAAAGAAAAACAGAACTGGTCTGTTGCTCAGTGTTCCAAAGTCCTCTTTTCTGATGAGAGCAACTTTTGCATTTCATTTGGCAACTAAGGACCCAGAGTCTGGAGGAAGAATGGAGAGGCACACACTGCAAGGTGCTTGAAGTCCAGTGTGAAGTTTCCACAGTCTGTTGATTTGGGGAGCCATGTCATCTGCTGTTGTTGGTCCACTGTGCTTCATTAAGTCCAGGGTCAACGCAGCCATCTACCAGGAGATTTTGATGCACTTCATGCTTCCTTCCGCAGATGAGCTTTATGGGGATGCTGACTTCATTTTCCAGCAGGACTTGGCACCTGCCCACACTGCCAAAAGCACCAAAACCTGGTACAATGACCGTGGGATTACTGTGCTTGATTGGCCAGCAAACTCGACTGACCTGAACCCCATAGAGAATCTATGGGACATTGCCAGGAGAAAGATGAGAGACATGAGACTGAACAATGCAGAAGAGCTGCAGGCTGCTATTGAAGCATCCTGGTCTTCCATAACACCTCAGCAGTGCCACAGGCTGATAGCTTCCATGCCATGCTGCATTGAGGCGGTAACTGCTGCAAAAGGGGCCCAAACCAAGTACTGAGTACATATGCATGCTTATACTTTTCAGAGGTCCGATATTGTTCTATGTACAATCCTTGTTTTATTGATTGCATGTCATATTCTAATTTTCTGAGATTGTGGATTTGGGATTTTCATGATCTGTAAGCCATAATCATCTCAATTATGACAAATCTCGGCTTGAATTATCTTGCTTTGCATGTAATGAGTCTATCTCATATATTAGTTTCACCTTTTAAGTTGCATTATTGAAATAAATGAACTTTTGCACTATATTCTAATTTTTTGAGTTTCACCTGTATAAGTCTAAATTCTATAAAAAAAAAAAAAGGCAAGATGTATTTGGAGCTCAAACCTCAGAATAATCTAGTTTCTCCCATTTCAAAATTCACTACAATGACATCCTCTTGCTAATCACTGTTCAAATACAACATTTTGAAACATCCCAAAAGAGTTAAGTAACAAAGTTGAAGTGAACTACTAATGTGACATAAGCCAAATCCTTCCCTTTAAGTATAGGTGTCTGCAAAAAGTGCCCTAAGAAATCTTTTGTACTTAGCTGTTGTATAATTATTCTCTTTCCCTCCCTTCTATCACAAATACAGTGGAGAATTTCAAGATAACATCTGTGCGGTTGTGGATGTGTTTGTGTGTGAGCCTGTGACTCTCTGTGTGTTCCAATTAGCAGGAATCTGACAAATTAAATGTGTTACGCATTATTCACTGTAGCAAATAAAAGAGATTGTTATTTTCATCAAAATAACAAAGAAAGAGATTTATTTTCAGGGCAAAGATGTACTGGTTACTATCACTACTTCTTGAGAGAGATACAAATCATCTGGGTAGTAAACTACAGACAGTCCATAAGGACCGTAAGATATTTGTAGGGCAGATGTTGACATCTGGTTCATTTAATTACATCAATAAACCATGGTTTCTAATGTGCCTAGGTTGCAAAATGCATCACATTTAGCTCCAGTGCGACCCTATGCATATCTGTTCAACTTGCACAATGCAATTTACTTCAGAGTAAATGGGGTGAAGGATGACCGCTTTGTTCTGAAACTGTGAAATCAAATGTATGTTTTGGTTCAACGTGCAGGCTGTGTCTGGATTCACATATTGCACTACAGTATAGCTTATTGATATCATAGTATTTTTACACAACTCATAGTGACTGACTACCATAATGACTTAGAATAGATGTAACATTAAGCCATGAACTTGAAATGTGCTGCCTGAAGTCATTTTTGCCACCTGTAGTCTCCAAAAGATGTGAAGATGCCCCTAGATTTTCCCAGAAGCCATTGCTAAACATCTATAAAAAAGATGTTGAGACTCTAGAAAAAGTGCAGAGAAGAGCAACCAGGATGATTAGGGGACTGGAAGCTAAAACATGAAGAACGGTTACAGGAACTGGGCATGGCTAGTCGAGTGAAGGGAAGGACCAGGGGAGGCATGATAGCAATCTTCCAATATTTGAAGGGCTACCACAGAGAGGAGAGGGTCAAGCTATTTTCCAAGGTATGTTTTGACTCAAGGTGTCTGGATTCACATATTCACAAGGCCAAACAAAGAATAACGGATGGAAACTGAAGAAGGAGAGATTTGACCTGGAAATAAGGAGAAATTTTCTGACAGTGAGAGCAATCGACCAGTGCCTTCTGAAGTTGTGGGAGCTTCATCACTGGAAGCTTTCAAGAAGAGACTGGACTGCCATCTGTCAGAAATGGTGTAGGATCTCCTGCTTGGGTGAAGGGGGGTTGGACGAGATGACCTACAAGGTCCCTTCCAATCTGAAAATCATAGCGTACAAATATTGATGACCAAGTTCCCACACTGCGCTCAGCCTGAAGGAGATGACCAGGCAGGGTCAAATGCATCATCGCTTTGGAATTTCTACACCACCACAAGTGAATCTCTGCACCCCCATAAGTCCTGCCCCTCCTTGAATTCTGATGACTCTTATTTGGTACCAATTCACCTTGTTTGTTAGTAGTTCATATTCTAGTGTGTGGGTAGCATGAAAAAAAACTTGAACTTTTGAACTCTATCCTGCTTCCTGACTTGCACCTCATACAGCCAAATGGCAAAGAAATAACTCAGCACACTGCAAGCCAAGTGTACTCTGTATGTGTGTGTGTGTATGTGTGCACGCACGTGTGTGCATGTAGGCAGCAGTAAGAGTTCCTCACCAATCTTCTATGCATCAGACAAAAAAACAAGCAGCCACTGAACCAGACATGCTCTTTGCCAAGTTTGGAAAGACTAGTTGGCCAGAAATTGCACTTCAGTCTGCAAACAATGACTTATGAGCCTGACAGTTCCTTTTCAACTGTATTAATTGCAAGGCATGTTCACCAATTAAAATTTCCCTCCTGTTATTTCTCTTTTGTATTTCTCCTGGGTTGTCTTGCAGGCTTTTTTGTCATTTCTCATACCCATTTTAATAGAGCTCACATTTTGGACAGGCCACAGTAAAAGCTTGAAATAGCCTCTTCTCACATTAACATCTTTTCAGAACTGCACAGCCCTTTCTTCCCCTCCCAGCTTTCTTTTAAGACATGTCAGTTCTTCAATAAATATAGTAATGAAATCTCCAAATAAATACTTGTTTCCAGAAGTTTCTGATATTTTCATTGCCTATAGCTTCCTAATTTGGAACATTGAATAGCCTGTCAGAAACCACTCTAGATACTAGCTATTTTTTTGAGTTCTTTAAAAGAAATTGGTAGAAGCATTTTTCCCCCTCTTCCTTTTCCCTCTTTTCTTTTTCCTGTTTTTTTTTTTGGGGGGGGGATGTTTCTTTCTTTCTTTTTTCTCCCCATCTTGTCTTTTTAAAGAAAGTCAATGTCTTGGTCAATTCCTAGCATCAAAACCTTTCACTACCATCGATGTTCTTGAAAAAGGATTTTCCACCGTTAGAAAGCTATGATCAGCAATCCATGCCACATGGATAATTTTTCTACTCCTTTAGACTTTCTTCCCCAAATGATGATTAGCCAAGTCTATGGGCTGTGTCTTCTCTTGACTCTCAGTGTAAAACAGGCTTGAGGAGTTGAGAAGTATCAGCATTTTCTTGTTATTAGCAGTTGCTTGGCCTCCTGGGATGCCTGCAAACATTAATTACAAGCAACATCCTTGCTACAGAACAGGGCAAGGCAAATGACAGAAAGCAGTGAAGTGGGAGAATAAGAGCCAGCGACAGGCTTGAAGACAAAGTTATGGAAGCATTCAAAAGATGCTTCTATATCAGCATAAGTGGGGGGATGATAAACATTTGGGGTGTTACTGAAGACTTGGACTGATCAATGGTTTCTGCTTCTTCATATCCTTCACTGTCAGGTGCAAATAATCTGGATCATCCATTGGGGTGAAAGCACAGAAGTCTTTATAGTTACAACCTGCACATAAGAATCTAGTCAACCAGTGGCCAGTGTTAAATTAGCATTAGATAAGGATCAATGGAATTCATGGGGAGTCTGGAGTTGAGTCGCTTATGACAATACAATGACTCCAAACTGATGGCTCCTTTTACTCTTCCCTCCAGCACTGCCTGCTGTTCTACTACTACTAAAATTGCCATGATAGACAGTACTCTTAGCCCTTAGAACATCACAGAGTGCTTGGTCACTCTGAAGGAAGCTCCCAACTGTATATATTTATTTGGAAATGTCAGGATCCATTTCCACTGAAATGCAACTTGAGATAGCTTAAACCTTCTATCTTAAAATAACTCAGAACCACTGAAACTACCTCAGGGGAGAGGAGCAAACCTTCTTAGTTCCCTTCTTGCACTATCAAAAGAATAAATCCAGTTCGGGGGATTTGGAAGCACTGAAAGCAGAGCTATGCTCAAGGATGTGAATGGTTCCTGACTATTTATGGACAGAGAAATTGAGGGAAAAACACATTGATGTGCTAAGGTTGTTGCTTTGAAACACAGAAGAATATAAGCCTAGAGGATGGAGAAAATTATATTCCTAGTATTCCTAAGTGTAGATAGCAAGTTAATTCCTTCAGGAAGGACACCTGGAGAAGAACCTTCAAACAAACAAAGAAAACAGTAACAAGTGAGTAAATAATACCTTGAAGGAGCCAGGTTTCAATCTAATTGCAATTCTTGACCAAGCATTCTGCCAACCCGAGTTCTTAATCTTTGTTACTATCCAACCCAAACACATTTATAATCCTTACAAGTGATGCTCCCATAGGTATTTGCCTCTACTGGTTAGAATAAATGATACTGACCCATGAACACATAGTTAACCTGTGAGTGAAGATGGATTTGTACAGGGAGCAGAATGGCGGCGTGCATGGGTATTCTCAATTGTCTCCCTCAACTCATAGAGAAAAGAAAGGGGAACAAAGCCAATAAATATAAAAGAAATGGTGAATGAAATTCTGAAATCTCAGAATTCTTGGTTCTGTATACATCAAGATGATCATGGATGGAATAATTTCATAAACTGCTATGTTACAAAGCAAAGTAACTTTTAATTGACTATTCTTCTAAAAGAAATCAAAAATATTTTTTAAAAGGAGAGTTATTAATATGGTAGCCAACCAGTCTTTTACATTTTTTCTGGTTTATTTCATTTTTCTATATTACACATCATTGAACCTAGTTGTTATTTTTCTGTCTCTTTCCTAAGCTTAAGAATTAATATATAGATAAGCACAATGTGTGTGTGTTTAGAAAGGCCTTTTATCTATGCAACAAAGCAACAACAACTTTTATTTTCATTTCAAATGCTTCCAGGAGTTTAATGGCCATTCATGCAGTTCTTATCAGATGATAACTGATTCTGTAAAGGCAGCTGCTCCTGGCCTCATTTGGAAGATGCATGCATTCTACTTAATATGCTATTCCAAATAATAGATAGTATGATAAAAATAATAATTATCAGCTCCTAAATATGAACTAGGGTGGATTTATTTGTTGAGCTACAGTAAACCAACTCCTGGGACAATCAACTCACTATAGCTGTCTTTATCATATGGCCAGTCAGAGCTTCCAAAATAATCAAATAAAATTCACTTCCAATATTTTATTGCTGATAAATTTTGGTTTGAAGCAGTGTGGTTCTGGAAGAATAGAAGATTTTATTTCTTTTTTTCCCCTCTAGCTCATGGTACAAAGGAGAAATCTCTGTAACGTGGAGATTGATCTATTTAGGGAAAGGTATTAGAGTATGCATATCAATGTAGAGTTCCAGGAAGACAGTGGGCATCTATATAAGTACTGTAAATAGAAACGGGAAAAATTGCTAGAGTTTTTTTCACACTGTTGAAGAAAAATAAAACTTATTTTAACTAGAAACGCATACAAATCAAATAGCTCAAGGATTTCATAAATAGCCATAAATTTCTGCCTATTATGATTGAAAGAAGTTCTTGAGGTAGAATATAGTCTGGATTCCCAGGAGAGAGATGTTGCATTCCAGGAGGACCAATAGACAGTGAAGTTTAGCTAGCTTGGTTGGGAGGAAGAGGGTCAAGTTATCTTCTCCCTAGAGTATATTTTTAATGATGCTTTAGTCTGGCAAGATTCTGTCTGTAGGTGAAGAACAATAAAGGAAACCACTTAGAAGAAACTGTGCATGTCTTTCTTGATCTTTGGGTGTCGTGCCCCTGTTGGAATCTGTTTCCGAGAGGGAGGTCGAGCAGCTGACAGGGAGTGGGAGTGTGGCTCCGGTGGCTGTGGAAGAAATTAGGGAAGGGCACACCCTCTTCATCCTAGAGCATGCAGGGAGGAATGGAGAAGGGAGCAACATGAATTATGTGGGTTATGAGGGAGAAAAGGGGCCTGATTCCCTTCATTAGCTGCAGCTGCGAAAACAGGATTTAAAAAGGGTGTTTGCGCACAGCACCTTGCTGGAAGCAAAGCATGAATTATCTTTGTTTGTCAAGTCTTATCTGGGTTCCAGAGTCCTCCCAACTGTGTGTGTTTCATTATCTTTTGAAGTCTGCAATTCCTTATCCTGCCCTGTCTCGTTAATTGCTGCAGTGTGGTTTGTGTTGGTTTATATTTATAATCTATACGTACTTTGGGTTCGGACTGAATTTCTTCCCTTTAAAAACTGTTCCTGGGAGAGGTTTTTTTCCCCCCAGTCGATGATAACTGGACATTGGGGGCCAAGTTGGAGATATTAAAGGGACTTTACCTACTTTTGTGACTTTGTTGCTTTTGTGCCACGCCCTGGGTCATCACATTGGGTCTGACAGTTCCCAGTACTAAAAAGAACAGAATCTGAGGGTGATATGCATCTCTGGGGCTTTAGAAGCCAGTTTCTGCTTTAAGCCAGGTCAAATTATGACTTCAGTACTCTATATAGAATCTTGGTTTTATTTAATGTAGGTTCAATTTAACTCTTTTGGATCTTTCTGATTACCAGCAATCTGCCACACAGTTACTAATTCCAGCAGAACAGAGTCCTTTTCCCTCCTCCTCCCCCAGCCAAGACACCTTGGTTTGGAAACAATTTCTCATTAATGTAATTGCAGAAATCGAGTATCTTGTGCTGTGTAAGAAAGTGAACTGCTTCATTCTTTTACTCCTTTGCTTTTCTTGTCACACATCTATGGCCTGTTGGCCAACGGATGAGCTGTGAGGGAAGCTTACTGTCTAATCAAAGGAGAACTAATCCCTGTGTGGCATGATAGACAGGTTGTAAATCATGTGGGAGGCCTAATTCACTAGAATTATCTCCAATTTAGGCTGCCTACCAACTAAGGAAGGAATGAGAAGTCACCGAGCCCATTTTATTGAATTTAAAGCATCTTTTAACAAACTTAACTGGGGAGACCTACCATCCCTTTATTTACAATGGAATTTAGCTACACTGGTATTTTCTAAAGAGTTTTTGTGCAACCTTCCACCTGTTTTTAATATCCCTCCCTGAAGGTATTTTTAAATATTTTTCCCCAACTATTCTCCATCTTTTTTTTTTGTGTGTGTGTGGGAGGTGTATTGTCGAAGCCAAACAAAAAGTAGCAAATTGGAAAAGCAAAAAGGAAATGAAATTTGCTCCTCTGATAAAAAGCGAATTCCAAATTTTTTAAAAAATAATATTTTTTTGTAATGGATAAAAAGTATAGATTTAAAGAGGTATGATTCTCAGATGCTCTCCAGCTTCAGTGTACACAAGTTATACAGAAATTTGGAGCGCATTTGTTTTTTGTTTGCTTTTATTGTGTTACTCCTGTTGTGGTTCATTGGCATCCCAGGGAGATGGGAGTGAGAAGTGATATCATTTATGTGATAAGTAATTATGGCTTAGGGATGCGGTGGCTCAGTGGCTAAGATGCTGAGCTTGTTGATCAGAATGGTCGGCAGTTCAGCGGTTTGAATCCCTAGCACCTTGTAATGGAGTGAGCTCCCATTACTTGTCCCAGCTTCTGCCAACCTAGCAGTTCGAAAACATGTAAAAAATGCAAGTAGAAAAATAGGGACCACTTTGGTGGGAAGGGAACAGCGTTCTGTGCACTTTCGGCTTTTAGTCATGCCAGCCACATGACCACGGAAATGTCTTTGGACAGCGCTGGCTCTTCGGCTTTGTAATGGCACCACCCCCTAGAACCGGAAACAACTAGCGTGAATGTGCGAGGGGAACCTTTACCTTAACTAATTATTGCTTATATTGATGCTCATGGTTGGACTAGAGAAAGCTAAGACTGTGGAATGTGTTCCGTGAGATCTATAGTTAAATTTTGGAGAAAATAAGACCGTGTAGTCCAAATTAAAAAGGATAGATAGGAGCCAAGCCATTTACCTTTTTCAAGATAAAAAAAAAGAATCTTTCGTTTTCTTTCTTCTTTTTCCTCAAAAATAGTTTATCAGTCTTTACACATGTCTCCGTACATGGGACAGAGCAAAGTGAAGATTTCACACATCAATCTTTTCCTATCTTTTAGATGAAGGAGAAATAAAAGCTGATTGATATGTCAACGCAAGCAAAGAATATTGAGCGCTTAGCGCATTCGGAAAAAAAACCCAGTATTTTCATTCCTATACAGGTGACCATGTTTGTCGTTCTGAATTACACTTAACACCTGTTATTGTTATTGTTGTTTCTGACAAGTTTCTTATCTTGAATAATAATATGGCAAGAAATGATATGGCAGGCTTCTTTATGTTGAATCTATATTGAATTTGGCTGTGGCAAACGAACAGAATTTTCACTCACTTTTTAAAGTCAGAACTTGCCAAAATGCGTCTCCCATCCTCCCCCACCCACATGAAAGGAGACTGGGGCTAAAAAATAACTTGGAAGAAAGCAAATGGACAGATTCAGAGATTTCTGACTCAGGGTGAACTATGCTAGAAAGCAAGCTGTTCTTTAATTCTATACTGCAGCAATTTAATGGCTCTGATTATTGTTATTTTTTTATTTGTTTTTTTTTTTAAAATAAATAGCTTTAGTTAAGCACTTGGCAGCGCTATCCATACGTGAGGTTGGATTGCTCTGACAATTTCTGAGCCTTGCTGGTTGGAAGCAAATCAGAAGGAAGAGAAACTGGCATCTTGCCACCACCTTCTAGGATATTTTCCCCCCTCCCTCTACTTTTGCAAGCAAAGAAAAGAAAATAATTTAAATCAACCCAATTTCTTCTTTTTTAAAAAAAAAAAATGTTGCCTCCTGTTGGAGGCTGACAATTTTCCTAAGAACATTGCCTTATGCTGGTTTTGTGTGGCCTTCTGTACTCCTATTACATTGCCATAGAAATGGGTTTTGTTTTTTTTTCATCTTCCCCATGGTAGATTTTGTTTATTTATTTATCATATTGATATAGATGTCCCTACACAGCCAAGACAGAAGGGCTAACTTCTGCAAAACAAAATCCTCGTTGAGATATATCCGCACACTCATTATTAAGTACCCAGCAAATCTCCGCGGTCTTGCTAAAACTTGTGACCTACTTTATCTCAACTTTGCAAAGCCACAATACAGCCTGCTCCTCTCTTTCTCACCGGTTTGGAAGAAAGCTTCCATGCCTGTTAGGCATGTGTGTGTGTGTGAGAGAGAGAGAGAGAAGCATGAAGCATTTGGTGCTGACACCTGCCTAACCCTGTCAGTGCTTTGAAAAGCACAGGGGAGGGGAAAACAGCCAGAGAAACTCTTAATGTGCGAGAGGAAGGCATAACTCTTGATTTCCAACATCTCTTCACTTCGATGCATTTGGCAGAGTGCATTGAGATTTGAGCCGTATATCCTAGAGGTGGAAAAAATAATGGGGAAGGGGGGGGGGGGAAACCTAGGCAACTCAAGATCCCCATGGTGTGATCAAGGTGTGCAGGTAGGAGCACTCCGCTCGCTGAAGAGCTTAGGGCAGAGAGGAAGTGACAAAATGGCTCTGGGAGCCTAAAGGCAGGAGCTGATCACTCATGTTGTCTCTCCCTTGCCTTTCCTCAACCTTTAATTTATAGCAAGCATATTCTGTTTTATTCAATTAGCCTGGAGAGCTCCTTTCCCCCTTTCACACAAAAGTTCATACAAAAGTTTTTATTTTATTTTATTTTATTTTTCATCCTGGAAGTGGGGTTGGGGAAGGCTTTTCAAACTTCAAAGATGGCAGTTCCATCAGCAACTCATTGAGCTCGCTAGACCCCTTCAGATCAAAGAAAGATAACTGATGCATCTCAACAGGTAACCAATTGTCCAACTTACTGGATGCTCCTGAGTTGCATTGCCCATAAGCCCTAACCATTAATCATGTCGGCTGAAGATCAAGGGGAGATGAGGTTGAATAGCTACCAGAAGCTCAACTGTGATCTGTCCTTCTCAGAGACAGTGGCTTTGTTAAACTAGAAATGGACTTCCTCCCAGTCGATTCACTCCAGCTGTGTGTGCCAGTCACACGCAATTTCAGATGATTCCATCAGCCCTCTGGCAGCCAGGATTTTAGTCTCCCCAGCAACCTAAAGGAGACTTCTCCACTGCTTTAAAACTTATACTCTTTTGAAGGAAAACACAATTAAGAATCTGTGGTGGAACAAGGAGGGATATCAATACCTTAATCAGGTTGAAGTCATACGTAGTCCTTTCTATTCCTGACTCCTTTCCTGTGTGCTGGCAAGAAGGATGGAAAATTAAAACAGCCTCTGACACATAACAGAAAAGTGTAATTTTATAATACCTTAATGGAAGTTGATGTTGTGGAACCTTTATGACTTCATCCCAGTAACACACATTGCAAGAAATAGTTCGTTATCAGAGAAACATCTTATAGAACATGAGATCAGCTTTATGCCTGGGATAATTAGCTCAACCTTATGCAAGGTTTCAGGCTATACCCTAAACCCAGATTAACAACAATAAAAATGCAAATGACTCAGGAAAGTTAAGATATTGCAAAAAACAGAGGCAATGGGTAATTTGTAATTCAGGATGTTCTGAGAGTTCAGCCATTTTCTTAGGATGCTGCATGAACCCGACCATCGTGTTTAGCCATACTAGGATTGTTCTCACCCAACCTGGTTCCAAGAGAGCAACACAAGACAAAAGCAGCAGCCCCCATCTTTTAAGGTTTAATCCACAAATTCTGTTTCTTCACAGATAAAAGGCTGCTTCCAACTAATTAGCTCTGCCAAAAACCCAGAGATAAGAACTAGTTTACAAAAGTTTTCAAATAATAACCATGATGTCCACGAGGCTGAGTTTCAGAGCATCTCAAAGAATGCTTCTTCAAACCTGGCTTTTATCCTCTTGAGAGAGGGGCCATTACCTTGCAGCCTTACTCCTGAGTTGCCTGTGCTGCTGTAACTGCTCTCTCCTACGATCAATCCTGTGCGCATGCGCAGTTGGCACAGGCTCCTCAGGAACCTCCTCATCACTGCTGCCAGCCCCCACAATCTCTGAAGGCAGCAGTCTACTCCCTAATGGTCCTGGTCCCTCATCTGAATCCTTGCTCTCCTTAGCTGTCTGCACCTGCTGCCAGCTAACCACAACAAGGACTTACTTCTTCAAGCACCACAGAACATGTGGATCCAGCAACTGGGATTTCTTCAAGTAGTTTTTGGTGGGTTTGTGTGAATGCAACCTACAAGCACACAGTAGCCTAAAGACACCCAGCCCAACCTGCTGCTATCCCTAACCTTTGAAAACCTTTCTTTCCTCCACTGATGTACAACTTCCCCTGACAGCTTCACCTCTGGCTTCTAGCATACTTGGTTTGACATTAAGCCAAAGTGGCATGCTGACATTTCTAAGTCTACATAGAATAGCATCTCACAGGTACAGAATGAAAGTTGAGAGCCAAGGAACGGAAGGATGAGGTCTTCTCCTTTGTCAGCAAAATCTGAAGTCTGCAAAAGTTCACTTGGCATGACTCTCTGTGACCTAAAAACAAAGCCCCCCCCCCGCAAAAAAAGAGGAATGCTGAGATAGGACAGTGCAAAGTAGTAATCAGGATTAAGTAGCCCAAGAAACAATATGCTTTTCCTCCTTTTTTCTTCCCTTAACTAAAAGAATAAATGAATCTCCTTAAGAGAAATTATTCTTTCTGGTTGGCTCAGGAAATGGAGCATTATTTAAAGTGAAATATATCTTTTAGATAGTGATATATAAAGGACTAGAGAAATAGATTCATCTGTTGACATTTTTATACACTTTTCAGCTGGCAAGGGGGAAAAAAAATAGCAGTTCTGATACTTAGATGGATAGGTCCTTTATATCCTGCAAGGGAGGGAATGAAGAAACTCGGGGTCAGAAGCCAATCTTGACTCTCTCTTTCTGATCCCAATAATTACATTTTATTGATTGATTGAGAGTAGGCATTTTTTTTTCCTGGCAGAGCCTTTAGTATAATTAACATTTAAATAGGCAAGCTTGCTTGGAGCTCATTACAACAAAGTTCACACTTTTTATTTGCTATTGTTCTTTGGCTTGTGTCATATTTTTAAAGAGTAAGATGTATTCCTTTGTTGTGGTTAATGATGTATCTTTTTATAGCATTCCTTAGAAAGGTTGTAATCCACACTAGTTAGTTATGTTGCATGAGACTCAACGAAAAGAATTAAGCCTATGTTTCAGCCTTCCTTATAATGAGCAATAGGGTGTTTAAGAGGCTCGTTTTAATTGGATCATGCACACTGTCGATATGTCAACTAAACTTCCAGGGGTAAAAAAAACAACAATGAAGGCACACGACAGCA
This sequence comes from Notechis scutatus, assembly GCF_049901735.1. Lineage (NCBI taxonomy): Eukaryota > Metazoa > Chordata > Lepidosauria > Squamata > Elapidae > Notechis > Notechis scutatus. Next base: position 14,033,940 of record NC_142018.1, read on the forward strand.
AAAATCACTCAGAGCTTTTTCCCACCATCAATCTTATGGCAGCTGGGACTTTGCTATTATCTTAAGAAATGAAATGCCACTGTCTCCTTCAGAGATATGGGTTGCCTTATCTATTTGAGAAAATTTCTGTAACTCGCAGGGATAGTTCCCAATGCTGAAGCTCCAAAATTGGAAGATGTAGAAAGTTCACACCTTATATTCAGTAGGAGGTTGATAATGTGGTAGTCCACCCTTCATCCAGTTCCACCTCTCCCAAGGAAATTGAGTGTGAAGAGGAGGCTGGTTGGTGGAAATGATGGGAAACCGACAGAGGTAAGAAGTAATGGATGCTTTCTTGATAGCATCAAGAAGGAAAGACGAGTATTGGTTAGAACATTGGTTTCAGGGGCTGTCATTCACTTTATTTCTGCAGAATACCTCTGGCAGAGGTGTTCATTAGGAAAGGATCAAAGTCTCCAGGCTAGTGGATAAGATGTTGTAATGCAGTTCTCAAACTCTTTTGTACATGTTTAATGTTGCATGCATGTAGAAAAGTGGCAGTGTTTGTGTTGTGATGTCACAACCACCAGATTTTGATATCCTTTGTTTCTGGCACAGGTTGGTTAAATCCAGAAAGATCTTAGAGAAAGAAGATAGTATAGGTGTAGTTGCTTTTCCCAGCATTCATTCATTCGTTCATTCATTCATTCATTCATTTCCTTCCTTCCTTCCTTCCCTTCCTTTCTCCTTCCCTCCATCCTTTCCTTCCTTCCTTCCTTCCTTCCTTCCTTCCTTCCTTCCTTCCTTCCTTCCTTCCTTCCTTCCTTCCTTCCTTCCTTCCTTCCTTTTATATATAGCAATAGCACTTAGACTTATATACCACTTCACCGTGCTTTTACAGCCCTCTCTAAGTGATTTACAGAGTCAGCATATTGCCCCCCAAAATCTGGGTCCTCATATATCCTGTCCTATTATACATCCTTTACATGTTTAAAGATTACTTTCTTGAAAATAAAAGTCAGGTTGTATTGAAATCAGTCGGACTTCCATTTGACATGGCACTGTATTGCTTTTAATGAGACATCGCAGTGGTTTATTGAAGTCACATTCATCCACTAACGGTAAACCAGAATGTGGTCTACATCACTGTAGTTTTGCAAGTTGTATGGATACCCCATCGTTAAACATGCTTAGTACAATATGTGAACCCATGCTCCAAGCATAATATATGATGTAGGTGGACAGAGAGAGACTAGCCAGTAGAAGAAAATATTGGTTGTTCAGGATTAAACTGTGAGGTCCTTGGTGCTCTCTGAGTTTATTTGTTTTCTTGCAGACATTTCATTACCCAACTAGGTAACATCATCAGTGCAAGAAGGGAGTGGGTTTGCTCTTTGCTTGTATGCAGATGGCTTGCCCTGTCAAGTGTTTATGGGAGTCTTCTTGTTGTTTCCTTGATTAGGCTGTTATTTATTGAGTTGGTAGTTCCTTGACTGGGGTTCTGAGTCTATGAGTCTATGCCATTTGGCAGCTATATTGTCTTACATTTAATTTATTTCAAAGCCAAGAGACCCCTCTGCCTCTTTATGTACTTGTTTCTAAATTTCATTAAGATCCCTGATCTAGAGGTATACAAAATCCTCCCTTCCTTGTTCACATACTCTTTAGTGTGGCACTATAAAAGCTTTTAAGGGCCCCTATGAATTTACTGTGTTGCTTCAATAAGCTTATATTAAAACCTGATTGTTGTGAGTAGAAACCAACGAATGCTGTAAAAGTTCTACATTAAGTTAAGGAATACTTGGCAGTGGCATATTTATGACTGAATTATGCTGAGGGATAAATTCTTTGCTGGAATAAAAATGACATTTTATTTTGTACAACTACACTTCAATTGCATTTTTAATGATTTGTTGACATGGCGTATTTTTAGACATTCTGAAAGCCAGTCAATAGATGAATAGATATCAATCCACCATACTTTGAATTTACCATATTTAGTCAGGGACTGAAACATTCTTATTCCAAAATCATATATAGCAAACCTGTTCTTTCTCCATGTGAAACCTCAATTATATAGTATATGGTGCACATAAAGAACATAAAAGGACTTAAATAAAGATGGCAGAGCATCTCAAATATGATTTTATTTCTTTGGAAAAATAGCTTTGCAAAGCACTTCCAGTTAGCAGCAAGACTTGGAGTGCTTTGCAAAGCTATTTTGTCTATTTTATATTATTCAGTTTCTATAATTCCTTCCTTCCTTCCTTCCTTCCTTCCTTCCTTCCTTCCTTCCTTCCTTCCTTCCTTCCTTCCTTCCTTCCTTCCTTCCTTCCTTCCTTCCTTCCTTCCTTTTATATGTCCTGTCTATTGCATACCAGATGATACAAATTGTGTATAACCTAGGGATTTTCCTGGACTCACGACTCCTGTTTGAAGAGCAGGTGGTGGTCGTGGCCAGGAGGGCCTTTGCACAACTGCGGATTGTGCACCAGTTACGCCCTTTCCTGGACAGCGGTCCCTACTCACAGTCACTCATGCACTGGTCACTTCCTGTCTTGATTATTGCAATCCGCTCTACATGGGGCTGCCCTTGAAGAGCATCCGGAAGCCCCAGTTGGTGCAAAATGCAGTGGCCTGCATGGCTTTATGCAGACCCTGGTGTGCACATGTGTCACCTCTCCTGCAGGAGCTGCATTGGTTGCCGATTTGTTTCCGGGTGCAATTCAAGGTGCTGGTTGTCACCTTTAAAGCCCTTCACGGCTTGGGTCCGGGTTATCTAAGGAAACATCTCTTGCCAGTCACATCCACCCGACCCATTAGAGCAAGGAGGCAGGGAATGTTGCGGGTCCCACCCCTGAGGGAGATACACCTGGTGGGACCCAGAAGAAGGGCCTTCTCCGTGGTGGCTCCCTCTCTCTGGAACATCATTCCCCCAGAGATTAGAATGGCCCCCTCACTAATACTCTTCCAAAAGGCACTGAAGATCTGGTTTTGCCAGCGGGCCTGGGGAACCCAGGGAGGGATGGAGCCCATCAGGTGGCTAGTATGATCTTCTGCTGTCAGAGAGGGGGTGGGGAGTTGGTTTTTTATTTTTTTTATTTTTTGTTTTGTTTTGTTTTCCCAAATTTTGTTCCATTGTACTTTGCTACTTTATTTGATTCTTTTTGTTAGTTTTTATTGTTTTTATTTTTTATTTGTATTTTTTTAATTGTTTTTGTTTTAAATATGGTTTTACATTGCGTAAGCTGCCTCGAGTCGCCATGGGTGAATAGGTGGCAACATAAATTAAATAAATAAATAAATAAATAAATAAATAGATAGATAGATAGATAGATAGATAGATAGATAGATAGAAAGAAAGATAAATAAATAAATAAATAAATAAATAAATAAATAAATAGATAGATAGATAGATAGATAGATAGATAGATAGATAGATAAATAAATAAATAAATAAATAAATTGCTGTTTTACAACTTTCTGCAAATATTTGCATTGCTTAATGATGGTAAATAAGATCTATCAGACCAGATGTAAAAAGTACCTCTAAAAGCGAAGTATTACATTGTAAGAGAAATATGAATAATTTCCCTAGGTGCTAAAACTGCACTTGCAAAAGTGTTAATTTTCATTAAACATTTGGAGACTTTTTATCAGACGAACTTCTCAAAATAAATGTGCAAAAGGCAACCGGACTGAGGAATGCAAAAAGCATTTAAATGTACGTGTTATTTCCTCCAAATCTGTATTTCCAGTGGTAGAGGAAATCAGGTGCTTTGAGTACTGGATGAAATTGATGTTTTAAATGCCTCCGTATTGGTTGGCACATTTTATGGCAGCTTGTTTTTTGAACAAGAATGTTGTCTCAACCAGCATGGCCAATAACCAGCAATGGTGGGATTTGTAGTACACCATATTGCAGGGATGTCAAACTCCCGGCCTGTAGGCCGGATGCGTCATGCACTGGCCATACCCGTGCCTGGTTTAGCAAAGGGGGAAAAAGTCCCTTATATGTCACGTGATGGCGTGAGTTTGACACTTCTGACATATCGCAAAAATCCCAAGTCTAATTGAGTTATTTAAGATTTTGAGCTCAGGCACTGGACCATGTGAATGTCCCTTTCTAGGAACTTATGTTTAAATTAAAAAGTCAAATGTTTCATTTATAATACGGTGGATTAATCATAATGCTTTTGAAAAAAAAGTGTGTATGTGTGTGCGTGTGTGGGAAACGGAAAGGTTTCTTGGCACTGCTAAAGAAAGTAACTCCATTCTTAACCTGTGAAATATATCTTTTCCACCTTGTCCTGCCAGAACCCTTGTGATTCAGGAAGAACGACTGTGCACTCTTATATATATAAGCTGCAGTTATATTTTCTGAGCTGAAGATGACATAATTTATCTATTGGGAATCCAGTAAATTATCCTACCAACGTACTTTGCAGAAACTGAGGTAACAGTCATAAATTAATTGCCACAATAGACTTTAACCTTTCATGATCAAGTTAAGGCATATTTTATTTTAAAAGGCCAGCAATATCTCCTGTGGAATCAATACCTGTCAGGCCAAAGGATGCTGTACAGCACATGTTGTTACCCTGTATGTTTCCAAAGGGAATTGATCGGAGAGAGGAGACACCATTTTGCAACGCATCCAAGTCCTACAGTTCACAAGTGGTGGAATCTGGCATTGACCTCAGAGGCTGTTGCAGTGCTTAGTTCTTGTAAGGTCTGATATAGAGATGAACACCAGATGTAAAGATGTAGAGACTCTGGAAAGATTGCAGAGAAGAGCAACAGAGATGATTAGAGGTCTGGAAGTGGCTATGAAGGATGGCTTGCCTTCAGAAGTTGTGGGTGCTCCATCCATGGAGCCTTTTAAGAAGAGACTACACAGTTGTTTGTCTGAAATGGTATAGAGCTGGGGGTTCGACTAGAAGACCTCCAAGGTTCCTTCTGGCTCTATTCTGATTGATTGATCTGTTTAGTCTCAGTCATTGGAATTAAAATTCTGTTGCCACGATCATGGTCTTTCCATCTGGACTAAACATGTGTAGTCAGTGTGTTAAGTGTGGTTTCCTGGTTGTCTGAATGCAGACACTCACAACACTCATTCCTTGTCTGGAATAGCATAGGGGCTCCTGCTTGTGTGGGGAGGGTTGGACTAGAAGACCTCCAAGGTCCCTTCCAACTCTGTTATTCCCTTCCAACTCATGTTATTGATCCATGCAAAGGCCGGTTTGATCACAATTATTCCTATCACCCATCTCCTTCCACTTGTGACTGTATGACTGTAACTTTATTGCTTGTATCCTTACAATTTATATTGACCGTTTCCTAGTATGATTTGATTGCTTATTTGTACCCTATGACTATTATTAAGTGTTGTACCTGATGATTCTTGATGAATGTATCTTTTCTTTTTTACGTACCCTGAGAGCATATGCACCAAAGACAAATTCCTTGTGTGTCCAATCAGACTTGTCCAATAAGTTATTCTATTCTATTCTACTCTACTCTATTCTCTATTCTCTATTCTCTATTCTCTATTCTCTATTCTCTATTCTATTTTCTATTTTCTATTTTCTATTTTCTATTTTCTATTTTCTATTTTCTATTCTGTTCTGTTCTGTTCTGTTCTGTTCTGTTCCGTTGTTCCATTTCATTCCATTCCATTCCATTCCGTTCCGTCCGTCGTTCTGTTCTGTTCTGTTCTGTTCCGTCGTTCCGTTCCATTCCATTCTATTCTATTCTATTCCAATTGACATCTTTTCTTTGAGCTGGAGCTATGAGTTAAGGGGACTCTGAAACTGAATACCAATGGCCAATTCTTTATGGCTTGGAGGGTTTTGTAGAAATACATTCCTTCCAGTTGGTTTGCCATGGCCTATCGCTCATCTATAGTATAAACCCAGCCAATTTTTCAGTAAAGCATGATTTAGCCAAACTATACCATGTGTGAACCTAGGTCTATAAAACACCTTTTGGTGTGACTCTCATGTTTACTCTCACTTTGTTAAACTTTTTCCTCATTGCACCCTTTCCACAAAACTTTCTCTGCTTCTGACAGCAATTGGTCATGCCGGTTTTCTTACTAGTCATGACTTCTTGATATATATCACAAGTATTCCTATTGTACTGCACTTACAAATCTGTTTCTGGACCCAAATCTGCTGTGTACAGGAATATATGGGTTAAGCTATACTGTATCTACAGGTGGAATGTCTAAGGAAGCCTGGCAGTCGGTTTATAATTGGGGGAAACATGGGACACTGTGAATCTACTTCAAAATTAGGATATGAATGCATATTTCTGTGTATTGTACAACAATACACCAGTAAGGATTTCTGATGCCACAGTAAATTACAGAAAAAAAGTTTTGTGTATGTAAAGAAATGCTTGTTTAAAAAGTGACATGTATAAACTCTGTATCTCTGAGAAAGCTCCCCAGAATTATCTATTCAGATTAGAAACAAAGCAGAAAAATCAATAGAAATATTCATTATATGAGAGTTGTGCAGGAAGACAAAAGTGCCTATTAGGAGAAATGGTGTTGGTTGCATACAGAAACAGGTAACAATTTGTAGTAGATTTCAGGAAAGGATGTTCCTATTCCATGCAATAGCAGCACATAATCTCTCTCTCTCTCTCCCTCCCTCCCTCCCTCCCTCCCTCCCTTCCTCTCTCTCTCTTCCTCCCTCTCCCTCTGTGTGTGTGTCTCTGTCTCTCTCTGTGTCTCTGTCTCTCTCTGTCTCTCTCTGTCTCTCTGTGTGTGTCTGTTTGTGTCTGTGTCTGTCTCTCTCTCTGTGTGTGTCTTCTATCTGTCTGTCTGTCTGTCTGTCTGTCTCTCTCTCTCTCTCTTACACACTCCATTTATCTAATAATTTGAAGGGGGAAAATGGCTATAACAGGACAATATGTGGGTATATCTGGCCCTGACATGGGATTGTATTTATAATGATGGGCACATGGCTATGGAGATTCTCAGTCATCCAGGTCATGGTTGTCCCAAGGGTGCTTTTTCAGGAGGCAACTGGACTTTCTTTTTTTTTTTTTTTTTCTTCAAAGACCTTTTGTTTCTCATCCAAGAAGCTTTTTCAGCTCTGACTGGATGGTAGGGAATGGAAGAATTGGTATTCCTTGCAGACACCTGGTCATTTGCATTCTTTTAGAGAGTCATTGAGGCCACGTGCAGGTAGTGCAAATGGGTGTGGAACCTTCTTAGAATTGCTGAAAGGACTGTGTTTAGACTGGAGATAAATGATGTTGTATTCTCTTCCCCTCTGTTGAAAGAGAGCTGTTCAATTGTGACATAGATGACCTCTTTGACCCCTCTTTCAAACCAATGGTCCTCTCTGTCCTAAATGTGGACTTTGCTGTCTTCAAAAGAGTGAAGATGGGGACATGACTTTTTACAAATACTGCAGCCATTCATCCAAGATGTCCAGAGCCCCAACTTCTGAATCTTTCTTGAAATCTTTCTTTCACCTTCTAAAACTTTTATTTGTAACCCTGCTAATGATAGCATCAGCTAAAAGCAGAGAATGGGTTAATCGACATCCCTCTCTTCTCCATGCTCAAGAAGGAGATTGTATGTGCTGAGCACCCGAAATTAATTACTGAATTATCAAGTTTGGGAAAGGAAAGGGAAAGTGATAGAGGAAAAATTGGCTGAGAGAGGCAGCTAATGCCAAAGTTATGGGGTGGAAATCTTGTTGATGGAACTATAACCAGAAGTGATCAATGAACAAGGACACTAAGACCAAAACAGCTGGGAAAAGATCAGCTTTCTTCTTTGCAAATGCTTTATTTTAATATCACAGAAGGGGACAATTCACTTCTTGCTATTCTCCACATTAGCTCCCCAAATCAAATCAATTTGATGGCTGCAGTGGGAAGCTAGCTTTTTGCAGATTTATCATTCAACCAGATAGTCGATTCCAATTCACAAGTAAGATGATTTCTTTCAAAAGTTCGGGTTGTGCTGGGAAAAGAAAACACCACATAATGTGGCATCAAGCTAGAAACCAGGAGATCATGAATTTTGCTTCCACCTTATACATAAAATCTCAGGTGGTACCAGACTATATGACCATGGGCCAGTCACTTTCTCTCTGTCCTAGGAAAGAAGCAATGGCAAACCACTTTTGAAAAAACTTGCCAGGAAAACTGCAAGAACCTGTGCAGCAGTGGAATTCAATTTTTTTTTTACTACTGGTTTTGTGGGCATGGCTTAGTGGGCATGGTATGGCTTGCTGGCCGTGGCTGGGGAAGGATACTGCAAAATCCCTCCCCACCCCACTAACCTGCTTTCCAGCTCTGTTCTTCGTTCTCCGTTCTCCTGTGCAGGACAACAAAAGACCCAGCCGATCAGCTGGGACTTGGGAGGCAGAGAATAAATGGGGGTGGGGCCAGTAAGAGGTGGTATTTGCCGGTTCTCTGAACTACTCAAAATTTCTGCTAACGGTTCTCCAGAACTGGTCAGAACCTGCTGAATATACCACCTCTGCTGTGCAGGCTATCTTAGAGAATCAGACATTTGTGAGCCAAACACATTCACCAAAAAATTGAATAGCTTTCCATTACAGTAGCTGTTGCTTATTACGACTAGATTCTACTCTTCTGGAAAAAACCAAACACTAAACCATTCAGGCAAAAGATTATTTACAATTATTTCAGTTGCAAATCTTGCACTAGCAAAATCATGTTGAGCATGAGCTGTCAGTCGATTTTCACCATCCTGTGCCAATATGATAAATCCAATAAAGGTATTCTTTGACGGACCTACCTGTTCTCTTTGCTATGGGTGTATTACTTGGAACCCAGACACTCTGCCAGACAGACAGACAGACAGACAGACAGACAGACAGACAGACAGACAGACAGGAACTTAATTTTGGTCATTGACCAATAAAAGCACATTCAATCTATCACCATCTTGCTGTGAAAAAGTGGCCTGAATTTTTCTTCAACGGCTTTGTGACAGTATCATATGTAAGAATTATTTTCTCACCATACTTGTCCAACACCTTAACTGATAGACCCAAACCATCATAAGATATGACAAGCCAGATTTTGTTTCTAAGAAGAAAATACCTCCTGGAAAATGAGTTTCTCCATCTGATCATATATATGTGCTGCTTTACAATCAAAAGCCTTTTTTTTTTGTCTTTTTTCCTTCTCACTTCTATATTTAATTGGCTGGTTTTCATGGATTTCATCCAATTCGACTGATCTGTATGTCATTCCTCCCACTGTTTCAATGGTGCTGTCTGCAAGGAACGAATCTACCTGACAGCTTCCTTCACAGAGTCCTGCTTGGTGAATAATTTAGAGACAAAATTCAACTACTGATTTTTTAAAAAAATGTCCTACAGTCACCTTTTCTTTTCCACAATGACATAAGACTTCCATTCTATGAAGAGAACAGACAACTGAGACATTTCAAGATTAGATTTTTTTGTGTGGTGGTGTGTGGTATTGATTATAATCAAGATGTTTGGGAAATTCTTGGAAATGATTATTTTTCCCCCCATTCAGCACCAAGTAGATTTTATCTGGAAGTTAGGGAGTTGGGAATGATGGTTTGTACCAAACCAGAAAAACACTTCACATCTTCCTTCCTTCCTTCCTTCCTTCCTTCCTTCCTTCCTTCCTTCCTTCCTTCCTTCCTTCCTTCCTTCCTTCCTTCCTTCCTTCCTTCCTTCCTTCCTTCCCTTCCCTTCCCTTCCCCTTCCCTTCCCTTCCCTCCCTCCCTCCCTCCCTCCCTTTAGGTAATGTCTGAATGTTTCTAGACAAACTGGTCTTAGTATTTTGTTCCTTGCAGAATCTCTATAACAGACTGAATATGACTTTGGGCACTGGTTGGGGGTAGAGGAGGAAGAAGTCAAGATGGCCACTGGGCAAGCAAAGATTTGACATGTGAAACATTTGATGCTTGTAAAAGAAGGCATTACTTTGATTCCATAGATGTAGCTGCCAGCTTGGCTTTTATGATGCCTCTCCCAATATCCCTGAAATTAACAATTCCCTGGACAATGGCTACTGTGTGTAAAGAGGAGGGACAAGATAATGATGCAATCAATAGTAAATTAGGTTTTACACATTGCATGCTAACCCATTCTGGTGTTGGCTTTGAACGTTGTGTGGAATGCTATTGTAAAGCCATGGTTGATAGCTTAGCATATAGTAAATATCTAGCCAGTTGTGGTTTATTCAACATACCAGTCATGACTACATGCATTAGATTAACTTTGAGTCTAGTGTGCCTTATAATTCCAACCATGGTGATTTGTAAAACCACAGCTTCTAGCAATACAACACCTTTATATATGAACTTGACCAAATGGGATATATTCAGTAAACTGCAGTTAAATAATAGAATAACAGAGTTGGAAAGGTCTTCTAATCCAACCCCCTGTGCAAGCAGGAGACCCTATACAATTTCAACAAATGGTTGTTCAGCCCCTTCTTATAAACCTTCTGTAGTGAAGCACCCAAAACTTCTGGAGCCAAGCTGTTCCACTGGTCAATTGTTTGTCAGGAAATATTTCCTTAGTTCTAGGTTGGTCCTCACCTTGATTAGTTTCCACCCATTGTTTCTTGTCCTGTCTTCAGGTGCTTTGGAGAACAACTTGATTCCAGTGGTAGGATTCAAACATTTTTACTACCGGTTCTGTGGGTGTGGCTTGGTGGGCATGGCTTGGTTGGTGTGGCAGGGGAAGGATATGGTAAAATCTCCATTCCTTCCCCACTCCAAGGGAAGGTTACTGCAAAATCCCATTCCCTCACCACCCCACTAACCTGCTTACCAGCTCCGTTCTCCTGTGCAGGGCAACCAAAGAAGACCCAGCCGATCAGCTGGGACTCGGGAGGCAGAGAATAGATGGAAGCAGGGCCAGTCAGAGGTGGTATTTGCTGGGTCTCCAAACTAATCAAAATCTCCACTGCCACTGTTCTCCAGAAATGGTCAGAACCTGCTGAATATCACTTCTGCTTGACTCCCTCTATCAAGTCACCCCTAGCCATTCTTTTCATTAAACCAGCTATAAACAAGCCCCAGAGTTCAGGCTTCCATTTTCATTCTCCCTTTCCTTTGTTCCACCCAGTATTTCTTAAACAGAGAGATTCAGCATCATTTCTGCATATGTAATTGGAGAAAGGCATATAATTTTCTGTTCAAAGATTTATACCAGGAAAAGTTATTTTATTGTATATTTATGTTGCAGGCATTTGCATAACTGGCTTTTCACGAGGGTTCATTTTTGTCTGCTTCTTGAAGATAGCAAGCCCCAAATCTCTCTTCTTGTCTCTTTGCTTGACTCAACTCTCCGGGTAGAATGTGGTGGGGGTGGCGGGTGGGAAAATGGACAGAAATAGTTTTATAAACAGTAAAGCAGTACTCAGATTCCTAGTTGAGAAGAACTAAAATGTTTGCAATTATTCTCTGTGTGTGCCGTTTCATAACGTTATTGGATATTCTTTCTTGAGAGGAATGTCTAATGAGGGACAAAGTAGGATGTTCAGATTGTGTCATGAATATGATATAACACTCACTGGAAATCTCAGAGGAGATAACCATAGATGATGTATCAGCCACATGGAGCTCTTATTTCCAATCCTGGTGATGAGATAAAATGTTTCTTATGAAATGATGGAGCTGATTCCTATATCAGTGTGGATGGAGTGTATTCATGGCTGAAGGAGAGGGGGGGCCTCACCAGGGGGAGTAAAGAGGCATTCCAGCTTGGAGTTGGTTGAGGACATGTCTGAGGTCATACTTTTAGGTCTATATCTGCTATTTTCCAGGAGAATGCAGACAAGTCTGGCAAGATTCTTGTAATATAGTTGATCAGCAATAAAGTATTTACTCACAAGTGGATCTGGTTGCTTGTGCCTGATAGCTAACTCACTGTGATGGTGCAGTGGTCACAATGAAATATTGCAGGCTAATTCTGCTGACTGCCAACAGTTCAATCCAGACCAGCTCAAGGTTGACTCAGCCTTCCATCCTTCCAAGGTTAGTAAAATGAGGACCCAGATTTTTGGGGACAATATGCTGACTCTGTAAACTGCTTAGAGAGGGTCGTAAAGCACTATGAAGCAATTGCTAACTCTTGAAGAAGCTCTGAAAAACATAAATGAAAGATTATGTAGAATAAAATACTCTTTTTATAGTCATTTTACTTTCCTCATTTGCAAGAAAAGATAATGGTTATGGCATTTAGATCTAAATAGTGCAATGTTAAGCAAGTTTACTTAGAAGCAATCACATCTGACTCCAAATAGGGTTGAGGGTCAAAGCACATCCTATATTTAATATGCAGTGTGAAATTGACCTTTTGGATTTTATTTTGCTGTATTGTCATGAGATTATGATCTGTTTTAGGACAAACATTAACATATTGGGCAGGCTGAAATATCTTCAGAGAAGGTATTTTTTAAAATTAGCATTTCTTGAAATTGGGGTGTATGCAATGCCATGAGAAGATGGTAGATCAGGAGAATAATGAACAAACAAGTCCATGGTCCATGACAAAAGAGAAGCTGGATCTGGTTCTAGGGCTGAATTCATTCCTATCTGACCAGCTTATGTCAGCCTATCAAGCAGTAGCTCTTTAGAGGAACATTCCCACCTCAACCATGCATGAAACTTCTCTTAGCTGTCTTCTGGACCAGAGATCACAGTCATGAGAAAAGGAGAGAAGAATGGCATAGAGAAACAGCTAGCTTTTTGTTGATGGAGATACCATTGTTTTGGACTCCTTGACCAAGCCCATCCATTGCATTAAACTGCTGTCTGTTTGTGGGTTAATCAATTGTGCAAATGAGATAATTGTGGTTCATAAAAAGGATGTTATGTGAAGTCAGCTAATTGTCACTTATTCAATAAACATGGTAAACAAAATTATGGTTTAGTATGATGTTGAAACCAGGCTAGCATAGCAAGCAATTGGGGTGTGGGAGCCAACTATGAATGTTAGGCTAAGTCAGCAGGATTCTCTTGCATCTGCACACATTGAGCATAGCCAAGTAGGCACATATGAAATAAATTTGTACCAAATATTTAGAGTACTGCATATACAGAGTAACATTTGGAAGGAAAGCTCTACATTGATTTTTAAGACTACAGTAGTAAGAGAGAATTGCCTGATGTACTATCACCAGAATAATTTGGTCTGCAAATAAAAATAATATATGCTACTTTGGCTTGGGTAGTTGTGAGACATTTCTATGTATAAAATGTGGCTTAGTATAAATGTCTGTGGAGATTCTCAGTAAGCCAAGGTTCTTTTCTAAAACCCAGCTGGACTTTCTAGTTTTTCTTTGAAGACATTTCACTTCCCATTCAAGAAGCTCATTCAGATTCATCCAAGAAACTCATTCAGCTCAGAGCTGAAGAAGCTTCTTGGATGAGAAGCGAAATGTCTTCAAAGAAAAATCAGAAAGTCCAATTGCCTTGTCTAAAAGCACCTTTGGGACATGACTTTGTATGTTGTTGTATTTTCAATAAGCCATAATAAAGCAAATCATAGCTTCGTGAGATATTTCCCATGTAGTATAGCTGTATTACATTTATCCTTCTCATCTGTTCCACTACCTTTTCCCGATTGGTATCATTATTATGATTATTATTACTTTGATATTATGGTTATTATTAGTTTGTTGTTTTGCATGTACACTGAGAGCTTGTACACTGGAGACAAATTCCCCGTGTGACTATAACACTTGCCCAACAAAGTGTTCTGTTCTGTTCTGTATAGCTCCAATTCAGTGTGTTCACCGTTGCTCTGACTCACTGTGTATAAATTGTAGTGGTGTCAGCATCATGGAAAAGGTCGAAATGGAATGGACCTATTTCAAGTTTTGCACTGGGTTGTAAAATAGGCTGTTGGTACAGAAGACTCCGATGGGCTATAAATCAACTTCATTCTAAAGAGTGAGACCCTGATGCTTTGGAGAAAGTGGGGAAAGTTATGGTAGGCAAACTTTGACTTCTGAGTAAGTGTGAAATGGAAACGTCTAAGCATCCCAAAGTGTACATTAGCCTTAAACGTTTCTGTCTCGGTGCCATACAAAATCCATGAACTGAAATGTTTAAAAGACCTACAGACCACATCCATGCATCACAAAGACAGGCTAGAGTGAATTATATTGTTGCAATCATGCTCAGCACTGGCTTGTCATCAGGCCTTAAGTCAACAGCACACAATTCTTCAGACGTTCTCATCTCCAGTGAGTCTCCTTTAAACTGACTGACAACAAGGCTTGCTGTTCATCAAAGAGATGGCTCTGGTCAGTTGAAATTATCACAGAGCAGAGGAGGGAATGTTCTTTTTAAAGAAAGAAACACAACACAACAACAAAACCACCAATGGTGTCAAAAGGAGTTCAAGGAAAAATAGAAGATACTGTCCAAAAGCAGATAAATGGCTTGGATAAATATACCCAAGTATTATTTATTATGTGTATTATGATACACTGAAGGAAAGGGCAGGAATGCAGCAACATACTTACACAATGGCACCAGAGTTAATGAAATTGTTGTCCAAAGGTTAAAGGTTTCTACAAAATAGATAATGAATGCTTCGACCTTGACCAAGTTAAGGAATGATTTCTCTATAATCTGTGAGCTGGAATTCAAATAAACACAAAGATAGTAGAGTTGGTACAGTGAATCTTCTCCTGAATGCATTATTATCCGAATATTAAGTTACAGTTATTTAATCTTTCCTTCAGAAAAGTCAAATCCTTCCACCATTTTTTTTATCTGAAATTTCAGTGGAGCTATGATTGATTCTGAAATTATGCCCTTTTTATTGCATAAGTTGCAATGTTTCCATAGATGCATAGAACACTGTGTGAAATAGAAGGGTTTACATACTCTTAACAGTTTAAATGATGTTGGAGAAATATTTAGTAAACAGAGAATTACTATGTATAAAATGTAGAAAAGTGCAAATAACCTCTAGTCTGATTAAAATTATTGATCCCATTGAAAATGGTGAATCATTTCAATTCTAAATGGTGTTTCATTAAAATATTTCATCAAAATGATTTCATCTGGATCACCCTTTAAATTATGTACATTTAGAAAATTCTATTTAAATTAAATTAAAATAAAAATCTATTTAAATCATTTCAACAATTTGATGAACCAGCTTGAACATTTGAAGGATGGAGTTTCTTCATGTCAATCCTAGGACAAGGTGTAGCTGAAAATTATGGACCTCTGCTTGCCAGACTCTATATGGAAACAATTTCCCAGTTGTGATTGATTAGATTCTAGAAGGTTGACTGTAGATATTTCCATTATCCACCATGGAATTGCTACCCAAATTGTCACCATATAACTGAAATTATTTCTGTCTAATTGAAAGTTGCCATTGTCTTGTTTTGTGCCAGATGTTAAAGAAAACACACTATAAGACCTGCTAAGTTTACACACAATTTTCATGGCCTGATTTAAAGGTTCTGGTGTGGCAATTTGAAGTTTTTATTTCACTTTAAATGGAAACTGTAGCTATCTCAAAGTAAAAAAAATGGGCCATCAGATAGGTTTTCTTATTTTTTTTAAAGACACTTGTTTGTGAAGCACTAATTTAAATCCTGGGAATTTGGAGATCAAAGGATAGGGGGAAATAATCAGACATGTGATTTAATGATGTCTTGATGCAAAACGCCAGCAACATATGTCAAAACTTTGATCTGATACGCTCCGTTGACTGAGCAAATATTTATGTTTTAGGGCATATCTGAATAATGTCATCAAATTATGATGCTGTAGCCCCTCTTCCCTCATTATGAGCCGTATTTGCTTAAACTGCTAATTCCCTTAGCATGCTAATATCTCTGAGTGCATCACTAACTAAACACAATTACTGGTAATGTCACTAAAACAAAATAAAACTGTCAACTAGTTACTGTGTTATTAAGATTAAATTTAGGGAGTCTTGTAGACCCAACTTTGGACAGTTTTGCTACTCATTCTTAGGGCTACCACATCTGCACTGCAAAAATCATCTTGGCACTAGTTGACAATAAAGAGTTAGAGGTTTCTGGATTTTGAACAGCTGTTATCTGAATTTTTACAAGCTAGAATTGGTCTTACTACTTTTTGTTGGCATTGCTTTCCATAGATCAAGAGAACATTCCAACACTAATCATTGATTAACCATGTTTGATTCAGCTTTCCATCCTTCTGAGGTGGGTAAAATGAGGGCCCAGATTGTTGGGGGCAAGAGGCTGACTCTGTAAACCACTTAGAGAGGGCTGTAAAGCAATGTGAAGTGGTATATAAGTCTCTAAGTACTATTGCTATTATCAAGTGGTCTGATCAGGCTTAGCTCATATTCCTAGGAATACTAGGTGTCAAGGACTGGGGAAATCAAAAGGTCAAGGCACTTCAAATGAGTTCAAACATTTATTGCAAGCTTAAGGTCTCTACAAGAATCTGAACTATTAACAGTCAAAGCAAATTGGCGGTAGATAAGGAATTCAAGGTGGGCTGGACTTAGATCTCTTGTGGGCGCGAAGGGACTCAAGACTGATGACACAACCTTGGGCATAGCCTAGCCATCTCCTACACTAGGCCTATCTGAATTCAGTTCAAAATATCTCCCCTTTTTTTCTCCACAAGACTTGAGATGGGCTTAAGTATGGTGGTATCAGGCACAAGCAACCAGTCCACATGAGAAAGATTCAAGTTGACTACTTCATTGTATTTTACCTATAGTCAAGAATATTCCCAGGTTGCTTGGGAACAAACAGATGAGGGTCCATGGGATTTAGAGCAGGTCAGTCCTAGTTCTCTTCTGGCTGAGAAACTACAGGTAGTCCTGAACTTACAACCACAACTAAGCCCAAAATTTATGTTGCTAAGTGAACATTGCCCTCTTTTATGACCTTACTTGCCACCATTGCTAAATAAATCACTGCAGTTGTTAAGTTAGTCACAGGGTTGTTAAGTGAATCTGGTTTCCCAGTTGACTTTGCTTGCCAGAAAGTCGCAAAAGGGGATCATATGACCTTGGGACACTGCAATCGTCATAAATATGAGCCAGTTGCCAAGTGTCAGCCTTCAAGATTTCTTCCCTTTCCTTCGCTTCTTTTGGCTGCCGTAGTAACGTGTGTGTGTGTGTCTGTCTTTCTGTCTGTCTGTCTGTTTGTCTCTCTGTGTGAGTGAGTGTGTGTGTGTCTGTGTGTATGTGAAATAATTGGGTTTTGGGTGTGTGCGAAATGTACTGGAGGTTTAGAGAATGAAATGTATAAATTGGGGGAAAAGTTTCTTGGTTATACTTACTTGCTGTGCTATGCGCAGGCACAACTCTTTATCAAACCAGGCCAAGGTCAATGGCCAGATGTCTGCATCACCACCTGAAGATGCCCCACATGACATTATATACAAGGTTAATTGGATGGACAGTTTGAACTATTGTGGGTGGGAACGTTGTCATCACTTTGTATATGTTATTTTCGCGCGCAATTCCTCAGATTCAGAATTTCTTTGATGCTACCACTTGATTTCCAGTAAAAGGTATCTAATTAATGGAGTCTAAGTGTTTCTTTCTTGGACTTTGAATGGAGCACCAGCTGACACCAAGGATCTGAATTTTAATCACATGACCATGGGGATTCTGCAACAGACATAAGCGTGAAAAATGCATCGAATCCATCAGTGCCATTGTAACTTCAAATAGTCACTAAAGGAACTATTGTAAATTGAGTCACTAAATGAACTATTGTAAATTGAGAACCACCTTAATGCCAAAAAGGCATTAAGAGTTGTAAATCTAATCTTATGAAGCTTCTCCCCCAGAAATATTGAATTGCTAACTAGAGCATACAAAACTTTTGCTAGACCAATACTTGAACACAGCTCATCAGTCTGGAATCTGCACTGTATATTGGACATTAATACAATTGAGCGAGTCCAGAAGCATTTCACGAGAAGAGTACTCCACTCCTCTGCTCGCAACAGAATACCCCACATCACCAGGCTTGAAATTTTGGGCTTGGACAACCTTGAACTACACCGCCTATGGTTGAATTTAAGCATAGCACACAAAATTATCTGCTACAATGTCCTACCTGTCAATGAATACTTCAGCTTCAACCACAACAATATAAGAGCAGACAACAGATACAAACTCAATGTAAACCGTTCCAAACTGGATTGCAGAAAGTACAACAGAATGGTCAATGCCGGGAATACTCTACCTGACTCTGTTGTTACATCCTCTAACCCCTCTCCTTTACCCTTAAACTATCCACCATTGACCTCACCCCATTCCTAAGAGGTCTGTAAGGGGCATGTATAAGTGCACAATAGTGCCTACCGTCCCTGTCCTATTGTCCCCATTTATTTGTACCTATTTCCTGTATTCTTACTTATGTTTATACTTATACCTATTATCTTGTAAGCAATTGACAAATCAAATAAATAAATAAAAATATTCAAGGCTTCTCCTCTGTTTGATCCTTCCTTCTTGCTTGGCTGATAGTTTCCCAATGGATGGAGATATTACAATCAGCTTTCTCTCAAAGGGTCATCATAGATTTAAATTTGTACTATTACTATTCAGGGCCTTTTAAACATAGTTTATCATAAGACTGTCATATAAAGCAATTCCAAATACAAAATGTTAGGATCAAATAAAATGGTAGGATCATGGCATGGGCTGAGATATTTGCAGAGCTGCTTCTCAGTGACTTGCTCCTCATCCTATATATCTGGCAGGAGAACCATGCTGAGTCCCATCAATTAAAGAATGTTATTTTGCAGCATTCAGAAAGCGCACCTTTTCTGTCGCTGTGCCTACCCTCTGAAGCCATCTGCTCTGAGATTAAATTGCTGGCTTTTTGAAAATCTTGAATATATAGATATCTTCCCACACATTGTTAGTTTGAGCCCATGTTATTCAATTTGTTGAAGAATCATTCTTAACTTCATTGTGGTTATATGCACTGGTGTTGTGTGGTTTGCATTATGATTTTAAATGTGGTTAGCCACCCAGAGTCACCATGGTGAGATGGGCTGTTACTGTACACAAAGTGAACATATTCACAAATAAATACCTAACATCATAAGGGCAGCATTTGAAACTGTGGCTCAGCAGCTTGATGTCTATGGAGATTCTCAGTCATCCAGGCCATGGTTGTTCCAAAGGTGCTTTTTTCAAGAGGCCAAAAAAGAAGAAGCTTCTTGGCTGAGAAGCAAAACAGCTTCAAAGACAAACCAGAAAGTCCAGTTGCCTCTTGAAAAAAGGGCCTTTGGGACTTAGCAGTTGTATGTAGGTAAAAGCAGCCTAGGCAAGCAAGCCAAGATTTAAATATTAAATTAAAAGGAGGCAGGGATAAAGCAAATGATGCATCTATTAGATTCTTCACTAAGGTGACTGGACTGGCAGAAATAGGTACACTGTAGGAAGACTCAAAGAGCTAGCTGGAAAGTCTATGTAGTTTCTAATAGTTAGCATGACATTAGAGCACCTAAATGAATGACGATTAGGTTAACCCTATGAATGCATCCAAAATATGAATTGATGAAATAGTGAAATGGCTCAGCCCAGCAAAACCGCAAAACCATTCTTTTAAACCCATCCAGAGATTACAGAATAATAGTTGGAAGGGACCCTGGAGGTCTTCTAGTCCAGCCTTCTGCTCAAGCAAGAGACCCTATAGCATTCCAGACAAAGAACTGTTCAGTGTCTTCTTGAAAACATCCATCCTTATCTCTAGATTGGATCTCTCCTTGATTAGTTTCCATTCGTTGCTTCTTGTCCTGCCTTCCGGTGCTTTGGAAAATGGTTGATCTCCTCTTCTTTTGCAATGGCTCATAGTCATGACATAAGAATAGGCTATTCATGAATACATTCCAGTACATTTCAAGCCTTATTTATTCCTCCCCTCCAAAAAGGTACACAATGCCTCCTATTTTCAATTGAACAAAGCTACATATATATCTTAAAATGGAACCTGCATATTTGGGATTCTGAAGCGGTGATCACATTGCCTCCCTTGTCTTCTGAAGAATAGTACGGCAAAGAAATCTTGAAAGCTTCCCTTTTACTTATCTAGCTCCTTCTATTCTCTGCCTTTCAACTTCCTTGGATTTTGATTTCTTGCACGTTTCTAATTATTGGCTGTGACTTCTGAGATTCTGTATTACTAAGGGAAGAATATATTCATCTTCATCTTCATCGCCGCTTAACATTCCGAGGGGCAGTAAGTTCCTTTTGTGATTTCTGCCTTTCTAGCCACAGCAAAGGCAAGAAATAGAGAGAAAAAGTTTTCCATTAGGCCAAAATTCCTATTTCTCAGCTTATCTGGGTCACAGGATTCTGTTGCCTTTGATGAAGTAATTACAAAGATACAATGCAAGACATATGATTGACAGTGGAGGAATAAAATATACCACGCTCAGTGTTTGCAAGCTTACATACTTTGTTAGTAAGTAACAGGGGTTTTCATGAATATATCAAAGGATGTTCTGGGTATTGATTCAAAGTTGTTTGCTTGTCTGGGGTTTTTGCTAGTTTGATGTTAAATAAATTGCAAGTGATTTTTGGAGTGTTATTATTGTGCTATAAAATATTGTGAATATAATTAGCTACAATTAGATGTCATTTAAAATTGGATTGGGAGGTGAATTTTTGAATTGACTTTCTAAGTCAAATTGGAAAGTTGTTCGGATCAGCTGATTGAACTGCAAATCTCCCAATTGATTTGGACACAGAATTTGTGCAGAATTTTGTTTTCTGAATGAGTTTGAAAACCTGGATCGGATGAACCTAATTTGGTTATCCAAGATTTGATCTCAACTCCCGAGCATAAAATATTTTTTTTCCTAATCTGGCCATATCCTATTAACAATTAATATTGCTCTCTCTCTCTCTCTCTCCCTCCCCCTCCCTCCCTTCTTCCCTCCCTCTGTTTCTGTCTTTCTCTGTCTCTGTCTCTGTCTCCCCTCCCTCCCTCTGTTTTTTCCTCTCTCTTTCTTCCTGTCTGTCTCTGTCTTTCTCTCCGTCTCTCTCTCTGTCTCTCTCTGTCTCCCCCTTCCTCTGTTTTTTCTCTCTTTCCCTCCCTTCCTCCCTCTCCCTCAGTGTCTTTCTCTCTCTCCCTCAGTTTCTGTCTCTCTCCCTCTCTTCCTCAGTTTCTCTCTCTCTCTCTCTCTCCCTCCCTCCCTCCCTCCCTCCCTCCCTCCCTCTCTTCAGCCCAATGTCATTTGAGTATTGCTCCTCAAAATAAATTCTCCCCCTCCAGTTTGGAATGTCTATGGAGATTTTCAGTCATCCAGGTCATGGTGGTCCCAAAGGTGCTTTTTCAAAAGGCAACTGGACTTGTTTTTTTCTTGAAGATGTCTCACTTCTCATCTAAAAGAGAACCATGAACTGAAGAAGCTCCTTGGATGAGAAATGAAACATCTTCAAGGAAAAACAAATCCAGTTGCTTTTTGAAAAAGCACCTTGGGGGACCCAATTTGAAATCCTCTTTTAAATGGATATTGAAGGCTCTTGATTGACTTATCAGAGGCTAAGCCTATGCCTATCATTTTGAAATAAATATGTTCACACCCTAGGCAACTTATTTCATTATTATTATTGCATGATAATTCCCTTGCCTTTTTTCTCTGTAAGAAACTTCCACAGGGCTAAATAATTGGTAGTTTCTCATACATGTTTTAATAGTCTTCAGAAAAGATTTCCAAAATCAAATGCCATCTAGCTGGGAAGACTGAACTGCATTTATTTCCCAAGTTGGCTAATTAATTACCAGGTATAAGAGGGATTTTTCTCAAGCCACTTGGGAAAAAAAACCAGTTATGGCTCATTGTTTTTATCTTGAACTAACTCTAATAATACTTACAGAAGGTGCCCAAAATATTTATAATATTTCTAGTGTAGCATACCCCTGTACAGAAGTATTATTAAGGCTAACATTGTGCTCTTTGATTTTTTTTTAATCACTTAATTCAGTGGTTCCCAACCTTTTTTTCACCCCGCACCCCTAAAGAAATTTCACTCGAACCTCGCACCCCCTGAAATTTAGACTTTAGGAACTACTGAACGCGTTAAATATATGGTAGGGTTGAATCTTTTCAGCTATGTATGTGACGGCCACTAAATAACGATACTTAACTCTAAAATGAAAACAAAGTTAATCCATTGCATAATAAATAAAAATGCTAACATATAGCCAATATCCTATTATTTACCTGGACTTTTCTTGCACCCCCTGGAATATCGTCTCGCACCCCCAGGGGGTGCGAGCACCCCAGGTTGGGAGCCCGTGACTTAATGGTAAGTGGATGGGATAAAAGGTTTGCTACTCGGTACATTTGTGTAACTGGCAATTGCCTAAATGGTGTATAACTCTTCTGCATATTGCATTTGAAATTTCAGAAATCATCTGGGGACATTTGTGAGCATTGCCATAAATAATCTCTGATTAATGTATGACTGGAGTTCTAGCTGTGGCGCTGTGTTCCAAAAGGAAAATAGGATTCATCATCATTAAATATGTGTTCATGAATTTGGGCTATGCCAGCAGTGAGTGAAGCCGCTTCCCCTACAGGGAAAGGACAAATGGAAAACTGTTAGTAGTAACTCAATAGGTTTCAGTAAGAATTTGAGCTCTGTTGGGGACTTAATAAATGGATATGAATAGCAGAAAACCAGCATAATAAGGGAAATTTATCCCGTGAAGCTTAGCAAGAACGCCTTTCTTCCAAATATGATCATGCCTAGCAACAGGGAGACAATAGTTGAGAAATAGCTGCATCTTTGCACTGAAATGAATAATGGATCATTGTGGCATGAATTAAGATAAGAATGGGAGGAATATAACAAGTGAGAGCTCCTTGGTGCTCTCTGAGCTTGGTTACTTTCTTGAAGATGTTTCATTACCCAAACTAGGTAACATCAACTGATGATGTTACTTAATTTGGGTAATAAACATCTGCAAGGAAACAGCCAAGCTCAGAGAGCACCAAGGAACCCTCACTTCAAACCTGAGCTGCAGATATTCTCCTTTATTAATATAACAAGTCCATGCCCACTGTAAACAAGGAATGGCTAGAGCAATCTGTTTCTAGTTCATGACCATTTCGTAGGGGTTGCTCATATATCTATCTCTCCCTCTTTCTCTTCATCTGATTCCTGTTATTTGTTTGAAAATAAACACTCAAGTTTGAATTTAAATGAGCTCCTACTTGTTAGAACTTTTCCAACCTTATTTCTCTAGACCAGCATTTCTCAACTTTGACAGGTTGAAGATATGTGGACTTTAACTCTCAGCATTCCCCAGCCAGCATGCAAGATGACATTTGCAAACTAGCTATGAACTAACTTCAAGTCGTAGGGTAAAACTGAACTGGTGGAATTGTCACCGTAAATCTATCTATTCTCATTATTAAAGACCTCCACTCTTTCCTTTATCATCATTTTGATATGTTAGGTAGAGGACAGGAAGAAGAGGATCCCACTTCTTCCTGTCCTCTCCCTAACATATCAAAGCAATTATGCCCAATGATGCTATTTAAGGCTATTTGAGTAAACCAAAATAGTAATGGTCCAAGGGAGCTGCCAAGAAAAACTCCATTTTATTAGAGAAATTATGCCTGTACCAATAGAAAAAAGGAAATGAAATTGAAGTCCTGCTCTTGATAATCATTCTCAAACAAGTGAAAAATGGTCTGTTATGTTAATTGCAAAAGAACCAACCTATTACTACTGAATTAGAGAGTTAGAGGTTGAACAAATAAGCATGGAGATAGAAGACCTCCTTGCTGTATCAAAACTGTAGAATAGCCAAGAAGTTGAAATACATCCAGAAACAAAACAATGGCCAATGTTTTTAATCTTGCTGATTAGACACACCACACTGGAGTGTATATGAAGTCATCAAAGATTGAACTTGCTTTGAAGGAGATCTCCTTTCATATTCAGGCATCTTCTCTCCAATTTCTTCCAGCTGAAGGAAGTCAGAGATAGAAACTCAAATCCTCTGGAAGTGTACAAAATGGATTTTTAATTGCTAAGATGTAAGGTGGGGTATCATTTTCTGTGCATTTGTTTTATATTTAAATGCATTTTTTCTAAATGAAAGGGGATTTTGCAGTACAAATAGCCAGTAACATTTCCCAAACTGACATTAAGAAGGATGGATAACAGATAGTCAGAGTTGGAAGGGACCTTGTAGGTCATCTAGTCCAACCCCCTGCCCAAGAAGGAGACCCTACACCATTTCTGACAGATGGGAGTCCAATCTCTTCCTGAAAGTCTCAAGTGATGAAGTCCCACAACTTTCAAGGGCAAGCTGTTCCATTGGTTGATTGTTCTCCCTGTCAGAAAGTTTCACCTTATTTCCAGGTTGAATCTCTCCTTGTTCAGTTTCCATTCATTATTGCTTGTCTGGCCTTCAGGTGCTTTGGAAAATAGCTTGACCCCTTCCTCTCTGTGGCAGCCCCTCAAATATTGGAAGACAGCTATCCTGTCTCCCCTGGTCCTTCTCTTCCCTAGACCTGCCAGGCCCAGTTCCTGTAACCGTTCTTCATATGTTTTAGTCTCTAGTCCCCTTATCATCCTGGTTGTTCTTCTCTGCACTCTTTCTAGAGTCTCAACATCTTTTTTATAGTGTGGTGAGCAAAACTGGATGCAGTACTCTAGGTGTGGTCTTACTAAGGCTTTATAGAGTGGCATTAGTACCTCACTTGATCTTGATTATATTCCTCTGTTAATGCAACTTAGGTTTGCATTAGCTAAACACACCAGCCAAAAAGGGAAGAAAAAGTCAATAAGCTGTGACCATCCAGGGTGAATCAGGTTGGGTTTAAGTAAAAACTCTGTGGAATTCACTAACAGCCTGATCAGAGGAGGAGAGGAGAAGAAGAAAGGGCTTGAACTGTAATACATCCTCCTCTCTGGTATGTTGTGTGATGTACTGGCAGTTAATAAACGAGGAGAAGTTAAATCCCAAAGTAGTTACGGCAGTGGCCTCTCCATAAGCCAGGTAGATGGAATCTGTGTCCAGAGGTTTGCTTTTAACATCTTGCAATCAACCATCTTCTCCATCTTTGGCCTTTCTCCTCCTTCCCCAGGTGGCCTCAAAGAACTGTGCACTGCATTATTTTTCATCAAATGAGATTAACTTTGTTCTAGATGGAACACTCTTGATTTTTCACACTGAGCAGCAGGCTAGACCAAGCGAGGTGTGTCACGCACAACTGCTTGCTGCAAACCATCAAGCTCATTCCATTTGTGACAAGGGCTGGAATTGAGTTGGTCCTCTTGAGAATACCCAGCTCATCATTAATCTGAATATGTGCTTTCTTCCATATAAAGAAAAAACCAGAGTATATCATTACCAACTTCCCTTCCAACATTTATGAATTTGCTGAACTGCCTGAGTGTTATTTTTCTACTCCCTTTTTTTTGTTCACCTCTGTCATCTTCCCCCACTCCTTCCTTGTTTTTATTACTTTATTTACTTATCTGTGTGCCACCCTTATTAAACTACCTTTTTATGATCCTGTAATCCCTTAATTTGGGGTAGAATCAGGGTGACTGGATGGGGCTCAGCATTGACTAGCCAGAGCCTTTCCTCGTGCCTATGCAATTTGCAGCAGATTTTGTTTTTCTTTGCACCCTTGGAATGAAGTATCTGCTGCTGCATTGGATCGAACTCTTAATCTTTTGAGTGGGAGGCAAGCATCTTCACCACTAGGCCACAATGCTGCTCATATCCCACACATTATTCTTACAAGTAACTCAAGGTAGTGAACATATCCAACACATCTTCCTCCTCCTTATTTCCATACAATAACAACCCTGTAGGATGGGATGGGCTGAGACATAGGACTGGCCCAAAAGTCATCCAGCTGGCTTTCATGCCTAAGGTGGGACTGGAATTCACAGTCTCCTGTTTTCTATCCTGGTGCCTTAAACGGTTAAACTAAACCGTCTCCTTAATTTGATTTTTGGGTATCAGCTTTGCCTTTGGATACATTTGGTGAAAAAGGTGGAATGCATTAAGATACTGGTGATTTTGTCTTCTAAAAAAGAAGACAAGCTGCAATGTTAGGAAAAGGAGAGAAAATCCCTCTCACTTATGAGCAATGCTTGCAACAGGCAGCTGAGCACAAAGACAGAAAAAGGGGCAATGTAATTCTATCACTTCTTTTGAGAAGCTAGATATTTTGGACTTTCCCTCACTATTATTTATCCATCAGACAATAAACAACTGGGCAAAACTATTTTCATCTCAGGTGAGTGTGACATGACTGGCAACTTTAAGAATCAAGTGTCTGGTTTGTGTTTTTCCTTCTCCTTCACCATCTCTTCTTCTGATTTGTCATGTCTCTTTGTTATCTGCTGATTGAAATCTTTCTTTCTTTCTTTCTTTCTTTCTTTCTTTCTTTCTTTCTTTCTTTCTTTCTTTCTTTCTTTCTTTCTTTCTTTCTTTCTTTCTTTCTTTCTTTCTTTCTTTCTTTCTCACCATCTATTTATTCCCAGAACAACCCTGTGAGATGGATTGGACTTAGAGAGAAAGGCTCCAAAATCACCTACCTGGCTTCCATGCTTAAGGCAGAACTAGAACTCACAATCAGCTAGAACTCAACTACAGTGGGAAGTCTTTGACATAAAAGTTAGGGGTCAAAAGGTTTTTAAAATGTTATATTTCATTCACAATGAGTTATGCCAACTGGGATCTATTAATTTAGTCAGAAGAACCTTGCAATATCTTATTAGAGAATAAGAACCATCAGTAGAAGGACAAAATTGAAATCACATCTCTTCCTCCTTGTTCTTCGACAAATGAAGACTTTTGCAAAGTTCTGTCTCAGAACCCCATCCAATACAAGGCATAAGATGCCCTTCTCTTGTAACCTTTCTCCATCTCGTGTCCTTTAGTCCTTCAGCATTTGATAATGTGTGAATGCAAAAGTTGCTTACATTTGAACAGCTGTCACTATCCAGAAGAGGATAGGCTATATAAAAATTAACTGCAATGGAAAACATTACAGCAGACCATTAAATTCTGTTCCTTGGAGACACACAATGCCTTAGGCACACAGGAAGAAAATGTCTGCCATGATCTGCTGTATCAGCCTAGCTAGATATCTGATGGCACTTCACACACACGCACACCCCGTGGATGTGCTTTGAAGACCCTAACCCCTCAAATTCTGCACTTTCGTGCTTATCTTTTCCTTTGAGAAACTCTTGGTATAGCTGTCAATGAGAATTTGGCAGAAGTCAGGCTCCATTCAGGTTGCCCACCTTGCTCTCTTCGATAAATATTTTAAAGCTCACCATTTATTAAATACTCTTCTGAGTTTTAAAGGCATCCAATTTCCAGGGCTGTTCCAGTTCCCAGATGAAAACACAATGAAGTGAAATATTTTACTTTCTCTTTTGAGTCTCAACAAGATTTTTGACCGCCCATTTGAGAGTCATATTGTATGTTTATCAAGTATGTCTTTGGTAGTCCTCCAAAATCCTGCTGTGGCAGGATTTCTCACCCTACGAGCAGTGGTTGGATTCAAATTTTTTTTACTACCTGTTCTGTGGGCGTGGCTTGGTGGACATGGCAGGTGTCATGTCTCCAAGGCATGCTGGAGCCATGACACCACACGTTGTGCCATGTCAGACTATGCTATCGAGGGGGGAAGTGCTGTTAACTACCCAACCTGGGGCTTTGACTGTTCGACGGAGATAGTGAGCTTTGCTGACGTCACACGCTGAGCTGTTACAGCCTGCGGGCGATTGTAGACAAAGTGATTAGGATGCTGCCTGCTGAACTAACGATCTAGAAAGGGGTGGAGAGTCACTTCATAGGCGTAAATACAATGATGGAATATGATAGTTTGTACAAGTATAGTAAATGGGGTAAACAATTAATGGCTAAAAGCACGGTGTATAAGGGGTTACATGGTGATCAGATGTGATGCAGTAACGCTCACCGGGATGGTGGATAAACTCATTAAGTTGTTAACTGGTGTATAAATACAGCTCTGGCTGCGAGGTTCAGCAGAGCTGGCTTTAATTCCTTTTGGTTATTCGTTGTTACCTGAATCCGGAGCATTGTATGGTCGAATAAAGACTCATTAGATCATTACCTTGAGACCTTTGTTTCCCTTCCTGTCTGGAATTCGGCAAAACAGCTGAGAGCAGGGGAAGATATTATAAAATCTCCAGTCAGTATTTGCTGGTTCTCCAAACTACTCAAAATTTCTGCTACCAGTTCTCTAGAACTGGCCAGAATCTGCTGAATACCACTTCTGCCTATGAGTGAAAAAGAGTGCAGGGAAAATGGAAAGGACCGAGAATCTGAATATTGGACTGTTAAATTAAGGGCGAGTGGTAGCTAGCTAAAATATGTCGAGGGTCACATTGTATGTTTATCAAATATGTCTTTGGTAGTCCTCCAAGCTTAGACTGTGGCAGGATTTCTCACCCTACGAGTGAAAAAGAGCACAGGGAGAATGGAAAGGACTGAAAATCTGAATATTGGACTATTAAATTAAGGGCGAGTGGTAGCTAGCTAATTGAACATTAGGGTAAGTGCTTAAAGGTGTCAAAATGATAAGGTTGTGCCAAACTGGTTATACTTGGGAAAGAGATCATTTTAGCTGTATAGTTTTTAGATGGTTTAGGGCAGTTTTGGACATTTCCTGTGAGAAAACACAGCTTTTATTGCTAACACTAGTAGTTACTAGACAGTTTGTTTCTGAGAGACAGCTTGCCTTGAGAAAAAGGATTTATGGAACAAAATGAACACAGCTGTCCCTTTTCAAAGCAATGAGAAACGTGGTTCTGCCCAACAAAGTCCAGTAGCTGGTAGATTTTTGCATGTGCCCTGCACACGGACATAAATCACTCCTAGTAGAGTGAAAATGTTAAGAAGATTTAGCCCTGATGATGTTACCTAGTTGGGTAATGAAACACCTGCAATGTCAGAGAGTACCAAGGACCGCAGTCCTCCCTTCCCCTTCCCCTTCTCCTCCTCCTCTTCCCCCTTCCCCCCTTCACTCCACAAACCTTGCTCTCTTCTAGCACTGATGATGTTTCCTAGTTTCAGTTATGAAATGTCTGCAAGAAAACAACCAAGCTCATTAATCACCAAGGACCCCACAGGATGATCTTCTTCTTCTTCTTCTTCTTCTTCTTCTTCTTCTTCTTCTTCTTCTTCTTCTTCTTCTTCTTCTTCTTCTTCTTCTTCTTCTTCTTCTTCTTCTTCTTCTTCTTCTTCTTCTTCTTCTCCTTCTCCTTCTCCTTCTCCTTCTCCTTCTCCTTCTCCTTCTCCTTCTCCTCCCTCCTCCTCCTCCCCCTCCCCCTCCCTCCTCCTCCTCCCTCCTCCCTCCTCCCTCCTCCCTCCTCCCTCCTCCTCCTCCCTCCTCCCTCCTCCTCCTCTCCCTTCTAGCACTGATGATATTACCTAGTTGGGTAATAAAACATCTGCAAGAAAACAAACAAACTCAGAGAGCACTAAAGACCCCTCATTTCAACCCTGAGCTACAA
Organism: Notechis scutatus; assembly: GCF_049901735.1. Lineage (NCBI taxonomy): Eukaryota > Metazoa > Chordata > Lepidosauria > Squamata > Elapidae > Notechis > Notechis scutatus. The sequence goes on from NC_142018.1 coordinate 14,063,444, forward strand.
ATATTCTCCTTTATTGGAAAAAAAATCAGTGCCATAGAATATTTTCAGTGAATATTTCTGAGTTTCTAAATATAAATTAAGACCATGCAAGTTATAACTTATCAACGTAAGACAGCTTACAGCAATAGATTGTGACATGCCAGAATCTACACCACACACACACACTTTCACATCTTTAGCTGCTGAATCCCTCAAGACACTACACATTTGGTAACTTTCTTTAGGAAGAGATTTGACTAAATTCTCAATTCCCATTGGTAGTGGGAAGAAGGCATCATGAAATTGGATTCCAGTCTTCAAATGCATTTGTGCCAGTTACAAACAATACATATGCATGCCCTAAATTAAACGGCGGCCTACAATTTTGAACCAAAACAGATGCTTGGGGAATGTACAAAAAAGACCAAATACATTTCCTAATGTTTAATGTCCAGCTGAGTGCTAATGGCTTACAGCAAAGCCAATAGGTTGAAGGCCCCAAATGGTAATTAATTCTTCAGGAAATCTCATTGCAAAAAGATCATTATTGCTCTCCAATCTTGGCTGAAGCAGAAATTGTAAATTAGGCTTGCTTGCTTGCTTGCTTGTGTGTGTGTGTGTGTGTGTGTGTGTGTGTGTATTATAGCTATTTTTCTTTTTTCAGTATTTCTTTCATTAATAACTGGCTTTTGGGGAGTACAATGGGCTCTCATCTAGGATGGCATACCTTATTCACAACTACATATACATAAAAAAAAAACCCACAGTGCTATTCCTAAATTTCAGTTCTGGACTCCATTACATAGAGAGCTTGTAATAACTGGGGATCGAAAAATCTGCATTGCAAAGTCAAACAAAACGTACTGCAGGTTAAACCAACAGATATAATCAGAAGAAATCAAATCTGACAGGACTGAATAAATTAACTACATTTATACACTGGTTTGTCTGCCACTGGAACTGTTCTTGGCATTCTTAATTGATGATCTCTTTCAAGAATAATCTTTTTCTTTACTTTTCTTAATTATTTTAAGCCAAAATAAGTGGCATAGGGCACATTGGCTTCCTTAGACTGCTCTCTCTTTCTTCACATGAAGATTGGATTCAAACACTGCTTTAAGCTACAAAAGGCTTCAGCTGAGATGGCTAAATAAACTATCATAGCAAGGTTTAAATCATAAACTGTGCTTTACTATTCAAAATCAGCTGGATTCATGTAACGTAGTAAGTGAGAAACCAAGCAAAGTACACCATGAGACAGTGTAATGTTCTGTAGATAGAGACTACTGTCAACATAGAGCAGAATATCCAATGACTGACCATTGGACTTATTTCCCTTGTTAGAAAAATAAGGGAGATCTCTTTTTCCTCAGAATCAGTGTTAACTCCTGCATTCTTGGCAACGGTTTTCAGAAGTGATTTGTCCTTGTCTTCTCCTTTCTAAGGCTGAGAAAGAGGAGCTGGCCCAAGGACACCCAGTTGGCTCCATGGCCAAGGCAGCAAAAACTCCGAGTTTCTAACCTGATGCCTGAACCACTGCAACAAAGTCTACCTCAATGGTAAGTGACTATTTTTCTGTTGATAACTCAATCTGATTCCTCTAGAGAGTGTGCTTTTCACCATATTGCAAAGTCCCAGGTTGTGTTTGCAAACCTTACTTAGCCAGACCAGTGAGTGTGGCTGCAATTACACAGCATTCTAAGTTTAAATAATCTAAACCTTGATTTGTTTCGTGATTTAGCATATTCTGCAGGCAATAGTGGAGAAATTTTTTTTAACTACTGGCTCATTGTCATCCAGATACAGTGTAGCCCAGATATGAAACAGCCCATTTGTCTAGTACTTTATTGATTAAACCCAATGTTGGCAGACTTGCATGTTAGGCAAATCATATCTGGGTTGGACACATCAGGATGACAATGAGATCAATATTTACGATTGAGCCTGGGGGAAAAAATGATTTCAGTAACTGCTGAGAGTTGCTTTGGAGCTCAGGGAGATAAATACGTTTAAAAGAATGTGCAAACTCTTAAGTCGCAGAGGATTGAGCTGAAATATGGGTAGAGCAAGTAAAATCTCAAACTTATCTTAAACTTATGTACCCTGAAAGGTGTAGCTAACAAGGTAGACCCTGGCAATTCTCAGGCTAGAAAGAACCATGGTGTGAGCATCATTTTGTCTTAAGAAGAACTGCCAGATTTGTCTGATTCAGAGAGTGGAAGGAAGAGACCTAGAATGTAAGTTCTGAAGCAGACTTACAGTCTGCTAGTTTCTCTGGGGTGTGGAAGAAGGTTTTCTACATAGTTTTCAATTTATGGCCACAACTGACTGCAAAACTTCTGTTGCTAAGCAAGACAGGGGTTGAATGAGTTTGGTCCCATGTTATCACCTTTGTGGCCACAGTTGTTGAGTGAATCACTGCAGTTAAGTGAATAATATGGTTGGTAAGTGAATCTGTCTTCCCCGTTGACTTTGCTTGTTGGAAGGTTGCAAAAGGTGATCACAGGACCATGGAGATACTGCAATGGTCATAAGTATGAAAAATTGTCATAAGCCACTTTTTTCAGCACTGTTGCAACTTCAAATAGTCCCTAAACAAAAGGTTGTAAGACAAGGACTATTACCAAGGAGTCTGTCTGTCTGTCTATCTATCTATATCTGTATCTGTATCTGTATCTGTATCTGTATCTGTATCTGTATCTGTATCTCTATCTGTATCTCTATCTCTATCTCTATCTCTATCTCTATCTCTATCTCTATCAATATCAATATCTATCTATCTATCTATCTATCTATCTATCTATCTATCTATCTATCTATCTATCTAGAGAGATATAGATATATAGATATATATGATTTATTTCTTATCTACAAGCAACTTATTTAGCCATGTTACATCTTAAAAATGTATGCTGTAAACCAGTTTTGAATATGGAGCTGTGGCTGAACAGCTAAGATTTATTGCTGTGCTTGACAATGAAGTCTGATTGGACTATTTCCAGTCCACTGTTTCTATAACACATGTCTGGCATTTTTATTTAACTTCCAATTATGTCAGGCATCCAGGGTCTCCCTTTGGATTTCTTTAATCAGTACATAGAAGCTTAGGAGAAATCCCATGTTTTTGCTGTAAGTTTTTCACTTGGGAACTAGCAATTTGAAATGTGACTGTCAGCATCTCTTTAAAAAGTCACCCTAATATCATAATTGTAATAAATGCAATGTGTTAGAGTTAAATGTTCATTTTATTTCCCAGAGGGGAGCAAACCATCATAATTCTCATGATGATTTTTGAGGTTGACTAAATAGGGGACAAAAATAGTGCGCTAAAGTATTGCAGACTGGTATAAAAATATAACTCTTGACACCCTTTGGGGATGTATTTTAATGTACAATTTGGCCAATCAAGAGGCATGCACTTCTTACTTATTCCCATCTTGAAAAGCCATCATTTCTACATTTAATTAGGCTCAAAGCAATCGCATTTACACCAAGGAGAAGGCATCTCCCCACACGTTGATGACTGTGGGGAGGAAGTTTAACCCTCATGGAAAAAGAGAAATCTCAATAAGTAATTAGAAATGATTTCATTTAGTATGCAGTGGTATCTGTGCAGCAAAGTTTGGATAAATTAGAGGTGCCTTATTATACCAATCCTAGTGCTTGTCCAAACAAGAACTGCAGTATGTTGGAGCCTGTGATTTTTCTACAGGTGGAAATAAGTCCATTAAGGCTTGCAAAAAGTTGAGTTCACACCAGTGGGTGGCTTTTCAAGCTGGTCAATCTCTTTGCAAAAGAGATTGACCAGCTTGAAAAGCCACCCATTGGTGGGCATGGGTGTGGCCAGCGCATGACACATCCACCCCGCGAGTTTGACACCCCTGTGCTAGGTTTTGTATGCTGTGTGAAGCCAAACAATTGTGGCTTAATAAACGAGGATTTAAAAGGTATTATGATATAGCAAAAGTAGCTGATCCCCAACCCTAAAGGTTTTCCTACTAGCATCTTTATGTGATATTGAATAACAGTGTTTCTCTGTGAAGGGAAGATTATCCTTATACCCCTATCCAAGGTCAATAGGTTCCATGGTTGCTGAAAAAGAAGGAAGAAAAACACCAATGCTAGTTTATTAAGAAAGAAAACTGATTGTATTATTCTGAAGTAGTTGGTGAAAGACAGAGATGTTAGGTGGATGTTTCTCTCTAGGTCAAGGGTCTTCAAACTTGGCAAGTTTAAGACTTGTGGACTTCAACTCCCAAAATTCCTGAGCTAACATGACTGGAGGAGGAATTCTGGGAGTTGCTTGCACTGGCACGAAGCCAAAAACACCAGCCTGGGGATGGCGAGTGGGACCTTGCCAAAATGTCGCCAAGATACTCTACTCTTAATCTTACACGGGAAAAGACCCGAACACACCTAGACCTACACATATACATATACACATATACATATACACACACACACACACACACACACACACACACATCAGAACGTACTTCTCATTTCTGATTAGGCAGTGAATTCAGAACCAGTGAACTGTGTAGAGTCAATTTCTCAGGTAAGGGCAAATAAAGTAAACATTTCAGAAGGGCTTGTTTTGAGGAACTTATATTCTTCTTTTTTAAAAAAATGAGTGGGTTGTTTTCCTTGCCGATTCTAAGAAATATTCTTTTATGACAGATGGGTCTGGCAATAAATGCACAGAAAAATCTATTTGCAACAAATGTTTTTTTTTTAAGCATATGGCGTTTATGTATGCTTATATTGTGTGTGTGTGTGTGAATTTTTCTCTCATTTGGACAAATAAACATGTTTTTAAATTAGGAAACAGATCATGTATGATAGTGTTGTTCTTCGATCTTTCTGCCTGCTGTTTAGAATACCTGTAATATGTCTATTTTTACAAATTCAGTGATGTGTTGTACAATATAAATGGATATAATCTAATCAAATGCTTTGATGTGCATCTATTTTAAAGTTCAATACCTTTTAGAGTCTTATTGGAAGCATGTTAGGTAATCAGCAGATGTGTTCCAGACACTTTGGGCTTTTCTTTCCTCTGTTTTGATTTGCATAATCTGGGTTTCCTGTCTAAACACATGGATACGGATAACTAAATAGAATCTTGTTTGGGACATTTGAGAGATGTCAGTGAATTGGAGCTCAGCTATTTTAATTGCAGGTCTTCTGAACTGGAGGGATTGCTACCTTATTCAGCCTACTTGTATTGTCTTTCATGTCTGGTATCTATTTGGTATGCTGTCCATCTCATCCTATGGACCTATTAATCTGGTGGCAGTTTTTCCTCAGCTGATAATGGATTGGTTCTTGAGTGATGGTGTTGGATTTTTGCAGCAGGTTTTTTTTTAATAACTGAATCTCAGATTCCAACATTACTGAAGCTCAGAAGATTTATACAATTCATTACATATCCAGCTTCCAAATAACAGTTGCAGCATTACCATTGTCTTGAGGATATTGCTGACAGTTCGAACAAAAACTGAGTTATATGTGTTTTAATAGATTCTCACAATGAAGATTGTATCAACTCCACTTTGTTAAAACTCCATCCCTCTTGAAAAAGATGCAGGTTACCTATATTTAGGAAGTTGATGGTTTTCTAAGTTTACTTTAATAGTACATAAAGTCTTCAAACATTCTCTTAATATATCTATAAAATATTAAAAACAGCTTTCTCATGAACACTTACAGCAAAGAATAATGTTTCCATACTAGATTAATTTTTACAACATAGGATGTAAACGGCATTATTGCCCATGTTTCGATCAGAATTCTATCAAGCTGAAACTTAGAAAAACATGACTAAGGCCAAATGCTATAGAGAAAACAATGTATTTACTTTTGGAATGATAAAAGTAATACCTTGCAGAAAACCAATGCCTGCATGTTACCTACCAATTCTATTTAATTTGAGAAAAGAACATTTTCTTTAGGAGTATTTTATAAGGAAGAAAAAATGTCAATGAAATTCTCATGGTGGCCAAGACATGTACATGAGAAGTCTAGGTGTGTATCTAATCATTAATGTGGAAGATGAGATAGAGACAGAGGGGTGGAGTTAAGAGAGTCATAATCCTAGAATTGTTACATTCCCACAAATGGATTAAGTCCAATTCCTCTTAAATTCTGTTGATTCTTATCTAGTGCCAATTTAATTTAAAAAAACCAGTTAATTAGATTCTTGTGTATAGACTTGAGCAATAAATCTCTTTAACTGCAGCTTAACATTTGATCCTGACTCTTCATACCTGACATTTGGATTCTCCTGTTCCTATTACATCCTAAAGGAAGATATTAGAATATGGACATCTGCAGAGGGATGAGTCAACAGTGGCAATATTGCGGGCATGATGTGCATTTAAAAGAGGACTTTGCTTGGCCAATCCTGTCATTTTGATGTCATTGCTACTATCATCTTCCCACTCCTTGCCTCAAAAAACCATGCTCAAGAATTAACTGTCCCACCAGGCATTTCCAGGTTGGGAAATTGGATTTCAATTGAGGTCTCAGAAGTATGGGAAGATGCGTCCCTGAAAACAGCAACATTGGCAATGTCTAGATGTTTCCCTACCTTCTCTGAGAAAAGATCCAACATAAATTCTTAGACTGTTTCAGTGAGACATCTGGTTTTGCTCAACAAGGCATTAAATCATGATATGTGTAGATGGTTACGGGAGGCCTTCAAACACATTAAGAAATATATTTCTTAACCTGTATATACTACTTCAAGAAACATATTAAAGTACATATCAGGTTTTCAGTGTACCTAGTTTCAAGTTTTTGAATTCAACTCATTTAACTTGAAGTTGGTAGTTCAAAATCTACTGTCTTCATGGGAGTCAGGAATGCATAGGGAAAGAGAGAGGGCAATTTGTGGACAAATGACATTTCATCTCTGGTTGTGAGCAGAACAGGTCCTTTAGGTGATGATAGCACCTCCTAGGGTGGCTTTCGGGAAAGGACATAACTTGCTACCAACTTTCCAGCAAAAGCTCGTATATTCTCTCTTTGCCAATTCCCTGAATGACAAACATACAATTAGGTCAGAAGACAACTGTCATTTGTGGGAGAAGATTTTACTGTTATCGTTGTTATTGTGAAAGAACGGATTGATTCCTTCCATCCATCCATCATGGGTCATGAGAAAAGAAGGACTAGGGGTGACATAATAGCATTATTCCAATATTTGAGGGGCTGTCACAAAAGGGAGGCGATCAATTTATTTTCCAAAACACCAGAGAGCAGGAAAAGAAACAATGGATGGAAACTAAGCAAGGAGAGAAGCAACCTGGAATTAAGGAGAAACTTCTTAACAGTGAGGACAATTAACCAGTGGAACAACTTGCCTTCAGAAATTGTAGATGCTTCTTTACTGGAGGATTTTAATAAGAGATTGGACAGTCACTTGTCTGAAATGGTATAGGGTCTAGAAGACCTTCAATGTCCCTTCCAGCTCTATTCTGAAGATTCCTTCCATCTTTCCATCTCCCTCCCACCCTCCCTCCCTCCCTATCTCTTCTCTTCTCTTATTTTCACCCAATATCAATTAAAAGAGGAAGGAAAATAAGTTAACTGGTATTGGTTTTGAACTGATTCTCCACTGACATTTATTTTTATAAATCAGTTTAATTGTGATGAACTCATAAATTATTAAATAGAGTTCCAACGACAGCTACCTACAGCTTGTAGGACCCTGGGTCCATTACTTTCAGAGGCCTTTATGCGTTTGGAAACATATTTCAGTGTGCTTCTCTCCTCATTTAGAATCTGTCAATGTGTTTCACCATTAATGTACCCCAGTCTTTCTACAGTACTGTCAGGTAGCTAGGGTATACACGGGGTTGTTTGGAAATGGGTTTTACACTTTCTCTTGAAATGAAATTCAAAATATTTTTTTTTTTGTTCAGTAGGTTGTTGGCTATTATTCTGGTCAGTTGTCTGAAATTTTGGCCAATTAGTTGGTTGATTTGGAACATCTGGAAGAAATGCTGAAGAGTTTTGAGATATTCTAATCACAATGTTTCAAACACGTTTGGCACATCTTGATTAAAGACCCTTTCTCAAGCTTGAAATTGCTCCTCAAAACAAATCTACATAGAATGAAAATGAGGATGGAAAAGAGGCTCTTCCTAATGATCTCCCCCCCACTCCAGATATGCCTTGTCCAACAAATGTCCAACATAAAATGTATTCCTGGGGAAAGTACAGAAAAAGTTCAAATAATCATGGGCCTTGATCAATTCCATGATGACTTTTGGACATAAGGACATTTTGGGTGTGAGTAGATTTGAAGGGTGCAACACTATGCAAGATATGAAGAACTAAAGGGTACTATGGTTCTGGTGTCTTCAACAGAAATGTGATGATTCAAGACACAAGGACTTTGTAACTGAATATGGAATTTATTTACACAATAAAGACTAAACCTCAAATCCAGGTTAACAAAGAGTCATGACAGATCCGTATTGCATGTGATGTCCAGACAAATCAAGAATGCATGGGTCTTATATAATGTGTAACTATGTACACTTAATGTGATAGTCTACTTCACATCACATGCTTCACATCAATGGTAGGTCCCTATGTATTTTCCCAACTCCATTTTAAATTAGAGCAATGGTCTCTGTGATGCAGTGATGTCAGCTTGGACAACTTGAAAAGAACTTTAGAAAAATGTCTGGAAGATAATCCACCAATACTTAATAGGTATAGTTGTTACTATAAATTTGTAAATTACAAAGGAAGTGCTACATCCTGAAGGCATCAGCTGGTACTCTAACAACAAAAAACTTAGAGTATATCAATCCTGGGTCTGATCCAACCCACAGTTCATTTGATCTAAGCTTTTTATCTGCTGTTCCTTTAGCAGAGAAACCCAAGTGATCCTCTGACAGCCATAAAACACTAAAACTTTGCAATCTTATAATCAGTCCAAAGTAATCAAGAGACTATGCCTGTGGACAAGAATAGTCTTTGTTACTTTACTTTACCTGATGACTGGCACATATCTCAGAAAAAGTGACACACACTCCATTATATGAATATTTTACCCAGCAATGTTCATTTGCTGTCACCAAATGACTCGCTGTTCAATTATTTGTGGCTTGTTATTTCCACTACATTTTTCCCTGTGGCACACTGTCCTGAATAAGACATGCAAGGCTGCCAGTTTTGACATCTCAACTTTGTATTAATGGCAGAAGGATGGAAAGCCAGCATCGTTTTGCAGACAACCGGCCATGGGTAACAGCTAATAGTCTCTTTTCCCATTCTCTCTGACAATTTCATTGACTCAACCAGACATCAAGGGCTCTCGCTGTCAAAGAAAGTAGGAAGACTTCTCCACAGCATCGCTTGAGTTCAAGGGATGCAAACTGAGGCAAATTTGAAGAAGAAGAAGAAGAAGAAGAAGAAGAAGAAGAAGAAGAAGAAGAAGAAGAAGAAGAAGAAGAAGAAGAAGAAGAAGGAGGAGGAGGAGGAGGAGGAGGAGGAGGAGGAGGAGGAGGAGGAGGAGGAGGAGGAGGAGGAGGAGGAGGAGGAGGAGGAGGAGGAGGAGGAGGAGGAGGAGGAAGAAGAAGAAGAAGAAGAAAGGATCAATGACCATCAATTCATTGGTTGACAATTCTTATCAATGAGAATGAAGGTACGGTGAAGGTATCCTGCAACTTTGTTCTTGTTTCCAGTCATGTTAAGACTTCCAATTCCTCAATTTACATACCTGATGAAGAGTTATATGCTTGTCTAAATGTTTATTCATACAAACTGAATAAATACTTGTCATTGTCTTCCTATGGTTGGTTTTGATTTTTTTTAAAGAAATGCAAAATAGCAATAGCACTTTGACTTATATACCGCTTTGCAGTGTTTTATGGCCCCTTTGAAGGGATTTACAGAGTCAGCCTATTGCCCTCAATAATCTGGTTCCTCTTTGTACCGACCTCGGAAGGATGGAAGGCTGAGTCACCCTTGAGCCCATCAAGATCGAACTGCTGGAAGTGGGCAGATTTATCCTGCAAAGTACTGCATTCTAACCAAGGAAGGAAGGAAGGAAGGAAGGAAGGAAGGAAGGAAGGAAGGAAGGAAGGAAGGAAGGAAGGAAGGAAGAGCAATAGCACTTATATATTGCTTCACAGTGCTTTACAGTCCACTCTAAGCAGTTTATAGAGTCAGCATATTGCCCCCAACAATCTGGGTCCTCATTTTACTGACCTCAGAAGGATAGAAGGCTGAGTCAGCCTTGTGCCTGGTGAGAAATATTTGTGTGGATTGGCATTTTTGTAACTTCAATTGCTTTCCTCCTCTTAAGCTGTTTTAGAGATTTCTTACTGTCAGGGATATATAGAATGTAAATGACAAAATAGATGCCAAATATACATGCCACTACCTAGGAACTGAGATTTAGAGGTCTACTTTGGCACTTAACATTCTTGGCTTATTCATGAATACATATGGTAAATAGTGATTTGGATAGTGTTTTTCCACATACCTCAAATTCAAAGGCTGAATTCCCCTGTCTCATTAAACCATAATTTGTTTAGTCATAATTTAGGGAACAAGGCAGAAGAAAGCTTTATTTTAAAAAAACAAACCTCTGAACATTTTGTAAAGTTATACAAAATCAGCATACTTTTTTAAAATACAAAAATCACAAAGAACCCCATATATTGTGTTTTAAAAAACAAATAAACATAGGTTCAGCGTAAAAGGTGTACAGCCAAATATTGCAACATCATTATAAGGATCAGGGAGATATTGCTTTAGAAAAGTATAGATTACATCAGCATGATGGCAGCTGAATGATGGGGAGGTGACTTAGAATGCAACATTTTTAAGGATAGCAATGACACAGACTGGATTTCCATTGATCTGCACATTTCTCCTTCAAATTTCCATTCATAATTCATTTATTTATTAAGTTTATATGCTGCCCATCTTACCACCAAGAGTGACTTTAGTAGAACAATTCAACCGGATAATTTTTTCAGTTTGTTTTTTTTCCCAGAACACGATTCTGCCTTCATAAGCACGAACTTTGAAAAAGCTCCATAGGGAGGGATGCTTTTGATGTTGTTCTCCAGGGTTTAATAAAAGTGTGGGAAATGAGGGCAGTTACAGCACTGGAGAAAGGATTGTGTAATTAAAAACAAGACATTCAGGCATATATACTCCCACACCCCAATCTTCTGACCATCTCTTCACTAAACAGTGAAATCCATCAGAATCTCTCCAGTAATTTTTTTCCTCCTTAAATTTCTAATGCGAATAAGGTTTTTTTTTTTTGTTTTGTTTTTGCCAAACTGAATGAGAACTGCAGACTAATAAAAATCTCTACAATTTCCCACTTGTAGTCCTCTGGGTGCCAGAGGTTTCTCGAAAATTTCTATTTTCATTATCCCGTATCCCAGCCAGGATGTATTGGGGAAAAAAACAACAATCATTGAGTAACACTATTTCTTTATCTTCTTAGAAAATCTGTTTTTACTTTTTCCACATTCACGAACCCAACTTCACTACTTCTCATTTACATCTGTTTTGTCTTGTGTGCTGGATTTCCACTGCCTTACTCACTCACTGTGGTTGACACTTTGTTGACTTCACAACTGCTCTTGTGCATCACTCCAATTAAATCCTCCATCTTTTGGGAAAACAATCCCTATTCATTATTTTGTAAAAAAAACCTTTTTTAAAAAATCATTGAACAGACAAATTCAAACCATATTGTTTTAACTGCTAACCTAGACTGGTATTCTCTGTTGCTTCTAAAACAATTAGAGAAATTTTCATTAGGTGAATATTCTTCTTCTGAGATTGTCAAAATCCATAGCAATAGCACTTAAACTTATACAGTGCTTCACAGTGCTTTTCAGCCTTCTCTAAGTGGTTTGCAGAGTCAGCATATTGCCCCAAACAATCTGGAGCCTCATGTTTATCGACCTCAGAAGGATGGAAGGCTGAGTCAACCGTGAGACTCAAACTGCCAAACTGCTGGCAGTCAGCAATCATCAGAACTAGCTGCAATACTGCATTCTAACCACAGTGCCACTGTAACTCTTCCACGCTATAGATCAGGGGTCCCCAAACTTGGTAACTTTAAGACTTGTGGACTTCAACTTCCAGCTATGCTGGCTGGAGAATTCTGGGAGTTGAAGTCCACAAGTCTTAAAGTTGCCAAGTTTGGAGACCTCTGCTATAGATAGATCTTCATCTAAATTTATACTATTTTTGAATTTGTAGAGGCTTAGAGAGGCGTGTATGCATAAAATATTAAAATGTGGGCTCTGTAGAAATTAGGAAGGGTAATCCAAGTGAGGAAAAATTGACACCTGAAATCTGATGTTCATGAAAATACGAGTCTGATTTGGAAGCCAGGAATGTGGATTATCACTACTCTTTGTCAGCCAACTTGACAGTAATGTCGATAGAACCATCCCCGAACATCCTTGATCTCATCATTACAGCCCTTTGATTTTTGAAATGTCTGGTACTTGGAAATTAAGTGTGGATGTCATCACTGAGTTGTCTGGCAGGGGTTCAAAAAAAAATGGTCTCCACTCCAAGAAATAAGTTATGCTGCTTTGCCTAAGAAGACAGATCTTGATGATGGAGCAAATCAGGAAAATTTCTGACATGTTGCAACCATTAAAGAAAGGGAGGGAGAGAGGGGGGGAACTTTGTACATTAATGGTTTCTCGTTTATTTGAGTAAATTCCTTCTATTGGGAAAAAACTGTTGAAACACATCTTCACTAATTAGATACAAAGCAAAAAATTGACATGATATTGTAGCAAAGTTTATAACAAAGTAAGCCTTGTAATAACCTGGTATAACAGTCACACACGCACAAATACACACACAAATAACACACATCTCCCTTTCAATGTGTCTATGACACTATGATACAGCTGTATACAGATTATATATATATATATATTCATCTATTTCATGGATGTTTCTCAGTTTTTTTTCCCAACCTCCTTCAATTGAGACCTAATCCATTCCTTGTCAGTTGCCTCTTTGCTTAGTGTGATAAACACTGTCTAGCAAATTTGGGAGGAAATCCATTTTGAAACCATTTCTCCAATTAGACCTGCTAAATGTTCTTTGAATGACTGAACTTGGTTTAGTTTTTATAGCTAGAGATATATTGTTAAGCTGATGTTTTAAGTGGGGAAGAACTACAGTATCATTTACATTCATTTTTAGTGTCTTCTTTATATCAAGTTGCTGACTAAGTAGATGGTGGTTGTTTTGTTGAAATTCAGTAAAACTTGATTACCTTCTAACTATCCCATAATTTGGAGAGAAATTCACTTCATTCACTTTGCACAAGCTGACTTATTTGAGAAGCTAAAACTGGATGCAGGCAATAAGAGATTTTGATTACTCGAATTATTACTTGAATTATTTTAATTGTTGTACTACTCACGAAGTAGTGGCTTTAGAAATGATCTCTTTGGAAATTACCTCCATTATATCACTTGGCCCTCTATTCTGGTTGGAACTAAGATATCTACTGGTTTATGTTTATTTGTCCTGGAAATTATGGCACATTTCTTAGCTGTTGAAAGAAAGGGTATATACAGCATATCTTTTCATAAATGCTGCTGAGCAAAAATACATATTGAAAATTAGGTTTTGAAGTAAAAAGCAATAAAAGCTCCAGTGGTTCTTCAGGGACTTGAATTTATTATAGCATAAGTTACAATAGACAAAATGGAATCTATTGGTTAATTGCAGCTTAGCTATTTTATATGGACTTTGTACTTTTTATTTCCCTGTTCAACACAGAAAACCTAGATCAATGGAAATTTAGAGGGTTTTCCCCACTGGTTTGTTTCTACATATTTCTGTTTCTGATGCCAGATTTGTGTTACTTTGTGTTTTAAAAAAAAATACAGATTAATTTGAGAAGGGAATTTCTGATGAAACTCAAATGAGTCCTGGACACATTTATAGATTTCAATAGAGGTTGCTTGTAAAATACCAATGAATTAATGAGAAACATGAAAGTTATTATATATGGAATGAGTTCAAATGAAAGGGGTTTTTTTTGTTTATTCTGTGAACTCAGCCATTATGATTTATTAATTATGGTTTAGAGATTTATCCCTGTGATTTCCCAATCAACTGCAATATCACAAACCATAGATTAATGTTGTATAATGTACTTGAATGTGCTTTACAGTTTTATGGAATTCTTGGATGAGAGGTGAAACATCTTCAAGGAAAAACAAAGGAAAGTCTAATTGCCTTTTGAGAAAATTTCTTTCGGACAATCCTGACCTGGATGACTGACATTTCTTTTTGTGATTTTTTTTTGGTATGGAGTTTTAGTTCAAAAGGGATTTATCAAATACCTGAATCAATTGGGATTTCTTAATTGGATTGGTACCTCAGATAACGAAATCAAACTGAATAGTGTTAAATAGGTTCCATGGGTTAGAAGAGCTTTGGTATATCTAAACATTTCCACGAGGGCTTTTTAATAGATTCATAAATCAAATTGGCTTCCTCTTTTAAATAAGTTCAGAGTGCTGAATTGAATTCATCTTAAATTAGAAAGCTCATTCAAGTCTAACTTAAGTCAATCCACCCATCCTATTGGCTACCTAATTTAAATTTGATCAACATTAAATGAGTCAGTGTGAGGTATTCAATAGTAGACTTGGATTTTTTTCCAGTCAGATAACTGACTGGTGGCTGTGGCCCAATAGGAGATTGGATTACATGTGAAGTATCCTTTTTACAATTCTATGATTGTTTGATACCCCAGAGTTCTTTAGGGGAAAAAACGATGAAAACATTAATGTGGATGTTACAGTACCACCATAATTGGTAGCAAGTCTGGAAGAGCAATGAATCTAACCAAACTTTTCTTTGGCTGTTATAGACATACCCTTTCCCCATTTTGTGGAGAAGATAATGTGGTTTTAAGTCCCCCATACCTCATTCTAATAAGATTGCTTTTCTATCCCTTATCAGGTTGGGTCAGTAATTGAAGTGAACATTAAAATGTAATCAAGCATTTTTAAATGTAACTAATGGACCTTGTTATGCAGTAACAAGGACAAAGCAACCAACTGGAATAGCTGATGTTACTAACTTCTCCGTTAACTCCGGGAGCTAACAGGAAAATATCTAGAAAAGAAAGCAACTTAGCATATTACGATAAATCCTTTTATTAATATTGGCAAATATATATCTATATCATCTCTACCTACCTACCTACTTATCCATCCATCCATCCATCCATCCATCCATCCATCCATCCATCCATCCATCCATCCATCCATCCATCCATCTATCTATCTATCTATCTATCTATCTATCTATCTATCTATCTATCTATCTATCTATCTATCTATCTATCTATCTACAAAAAACTCTTATAGTGGATAAATAATCCAAACTTACTACAATGATTCTCAGTATTCCAGGTCATCATTGTCCCAACAGGCAACCAGACTTTGTTTTTCCTTGTTTTGCTTCTCATCCAAGAACTTCTCATCCAAGTTCTGAACTGAAGACCTGAACTGAAGAAGCTTCTTGAATGAGAAGGAAAACATCTCTATTCGCAACAGAATACCTTATACCACCAGACTTGAAATGTTAGGCTTAGACAACTTAGAACTACGCCGCCTTCAGTCCGACCTAAGCGCAGTACATAAAATTATCTATTGTAATGTCCTCCTTGTCAATGACTACTTCAGCTTCAACCATAACAACACAAGAGCACACAATAGATACAAACTCAAGGTAAACCGCACCAAACTTGATTGCAGGAAATACGATTTCAGCAACAGAGTGGTCAATGTGTGGAATACTCTACCTGACTCTGTGGTTTCTTCCCCAAACCTGAAGAACTTTAACCTTAGACTGTCTACTGTTGACCTCACCTCATTCCTAAGAGGTCTTTAAGGGGCATGCATAAGCGCACCAACATGCCTACCATCCCTATCCTAATGTTCCTTTTTATTCGTATCCATTTCATGTATTCATAATCATGATACATGTTATCTGATGCATGCTTGACAAAATAAATAAATAAAATTAATAAAAATAAAAAATAAATCTTAAAGGAAAAACAAAGTTCAATTGCCTTTTCAAGAAGCACCTTTGGGATAACCATGATTAAGAATCCCCAAAGACATTCATTGTATAAGGTCTCCTACCTTGAGCAAGACCTCCAATGTCCCTTCCAACCAGAGGTGGTATTCAGCCCACCAAGCCACGCCCACAAAACCGGTAGCAAAAAAATTTGAATCCCACCATTGCTTCCAACCTTATTATTCTATGTTCTAATATATGAAGCTGCCCATGTTCTTCAAAGATATCTAACAATAAATCTAGACCAAAAATGGTCCATCTTCCACCTACGAGCAGATCTAGTGCCAGCAGCTTTTTCATCAGCTTAGCTAAATGCTGGACCAATTAGTCCAAAGATGATTTCCTGAGCAATGGCCTTGTCACTGTTACCTTTTTTTTTTATATATTTCAGAAAACATAATTCTGCTGTATCGTATAATACTAGTGAGTAAATAAAGAAGAAACACTAGACTCTAAGTGGCAATTCTTTGGGAACAGATGTTGCATTAGATAGCTCTTTAGTCTAATAGAACAGAACTCTTATTTTCTTTGAAAATGATATATATTACATTTCTTTTTTTTAAAAAAAAACATAGAGTAGTTCACAATAATATCATTTAAAAAAAAACAGTGAAATGCATTGCGATTCATTAGTAAGAAGTTAAAGCCATGAGGCATTTCAATTACAGTGATTGAAAAATGAAATACCCAAGCAAACAAATCAGTTATCAGTGGAAAGGATCTGCTTAATCTCTATGGGGAGGGATGATGATTCAACCTACTGTTAACTGAACATCAAGAAAGCATTGGAACATAAACTCTAGAAAGGCTTATGTGGAAATATGTGTGTGTGTGTGTGTGGGGGGGTTCCATAGAGGCAAATGCAGTCTTTTAGATGCTGTAACTGGGAGCTATATTAATCTAAAACAACACTTACAGTTGAGGAAAGGAATAGACAATCTGATGCACAATTCAAAGCATCCTTCACCATTTGTGGGGAAAATAAGAGGAGGAAGAAATAATAGGTACCTTCACCGCCTTTAATTATTTATAAACATAACAAAGGTGAGATTTTAAAAAAAGTCTAAAATAAAGAGATAGCCTCTTATTTTCACAAAGGAGACTGTTTCACAATGGAAAATGCTTCCACTCATCTTTAAATAAATGCTTTCCTTAGTTTTGAGCATTTCCTCTTCTCTCTTTGGTATCCGAGCAAAAAATTAAAAACTTTTCGGAAAATACTTTTTTTTTCCACACTGGCAACAAATAGAAGAACCAGGCTACTTAACAAATTCTGTTTGTCAGTTTTAAAATCTTTCCGTTGGAATGTGGGGATACACCTCGCCCATGTATTCAATGCATACACAGAGTGTCCAGAGTGTTGTTGTTTTTTACAGATCAACCAGTCAACACCCAAATGGACTTTTGCTATTAGCTCTGGATTTTTTAGTCCTTTTCAATAGACCAGAAGCATAATTTCTGCAGATTTCTTGCAATATTTACCATAGCAACTGTCGGCTATTTTTTACTCCTGCTAATTGCTACTATAGATTCTGCTTTCTACTCATCCCTCTCTTGCTTTTATTCTTGTTTACTTTGTATTATATTATTTTCACCTTTATTGCTATTTACTTCATTTTATATTTTTCGGACCCCTTTGGAAGGGTAAGGTACAATGATGACAGTAGGAAGAATCAAAAGGAGAAGAAGATTCTACCTCAGCAATAACATTGGTGCCACCGAATACAAAATTATAGCGAAGCAGGGAGTGACACATCATCATAAAATTAGACATTAACATATAATAAATAAAGTGATCAATTTTACATTTTACTCAATGTAGCATAAGTGTAGTACGGAAGGCAGTGGTACTCATGTAAAAAAAAAAAAAGTTGGCCATTTCTGTTCGACAGATCGTTGTGTCTATTCTTGTATGACCAAAGGATATTTTACTAGTATATTTTATGCTTGCCACTTCTTATTTTAGCTGTCCGGAAAGAGTGATGGTTTTATCTTCACCGAGGACTCCTTGGTACACAATACTTAGTGAGACCTACATGCCTAGATGGTATTTAGGGGTGGGCTGCTGGGGGTTCGCAGGGGTTTGGGAGAACCCCTAGCTAGGATCTCTGCACAGTTCGGAAAACCCCCAAATCCCATTCGTGGCCCACCCCATCCAGCCTCTCCCAGGAGTCCCCACGTGGCCCATGTTGGATGCAGGTAAGTGCAGGGTGTGCACTGAGGCTCGGGGAGGGTGAAAAATGGGCCTCCAAGAAGTTCAGGAAGGTTGGAAATGGGCCTGTTTCTGGCTTCAAGAGAGCCTCCGGAGCCCAGGGAGGTCATTTTCGCTTTCCTGGAGGCTTGGGAAAAGCCTCCAGAACTCGGGGAGGACAAACCCGCACCCCATGGTGCAGGAGGCCGATTAGGCCACGCTCATCATGGCCATGCTCACCCAGCAACCTGGCAGAGAACCCCTTTCTACATTTTTTGAAGCCCACCCCTGATGTCATTTCATTTCTCAGGTTGGCCCTGTTTCTGTCTGAGCTGTGATTTTCATAATGAGAGTATCCAGTTTGCAGAGACTGGATTCCGCGTGTCTCTCGCTATTCAGGGGAATGGAGCAGGCAGACCTAGCTGTGCCTTTCAAGGCGTTGAAGGATCAATTCCAGCTGGTCTACTCTATTCTCCTTCCGCCCCAAAAATATTTGTCTTGATGTGTCTGAGAATGCAAAAATACACCGGTTTTGAAGAAAACATTTTGTCTCCCACACCCCCACACCCCATCCAGCCGCTCTAATGTGAAATTAAAGAAGCTGAAATGTTTTGCTGTAGAACATTGACAAATATATGGCTTAAATAATTCAGCGTGTCATACTGGGTTCTGCAAGGAGCTCATTTGAAGGTGCCGTTTGATGCTTCAAAACAAAACCAAAAAACATGGAGTATGCAAAGCAAAAGCAGCAGGCTTGAAATACCTGATCCTTAGGACCAAAGGTAAAAGATTGTTTAACTCTTAAATCTTCCAGGAGAAGTTTCCTGTTGATATCTGGTTGACCCCTCTCTGGCACTAAAAATTAGATTAGCCAGGCGTTTGCCATTCAGCAGGGTGTTTTTAAATCTACCTTTCAAAGTAATAACAGAATTGTAATAGAATTTTTTTTTTTTAGTGAAGAACAGTATTGACTGCCAGGCAACAGCCATGTGCAATTATGATAGACTGTTCACATTCCTGGAATTAAAAACAAGGTGCTATTAATATATTTCACCTGCTCTAGTCTTTTTCCTCCTCCTAAAGTAAATTTCATTTAATGGGCACAGCTTACACTAGTTTCACATCATGGATAGTTTGAACTTTGATCCCGAGTAACCAATTCATATGGGCAGATGGCTCCATCTATACTTGTGCCATACATCTTTAACTAGCAGAGTCATCTATGCCTTACATTATGTTCCAATGAGTAATTTTAACTCCCTTTGCATGGATTTAATTTCCTAGCAGTTCTCATCCAGACCATCTGTTAAGGCTGGTCTTAGGTATAATTGGATGCCCGTTAATGTGCTAAGTTTTGCTTTGTTTCAAAGTAGTTTGCAAAGGTGGTGTTTACTCTACAGACCTTGGGGTTAGATTGATGAGCTTGGACGAAACTGGTGAAGAAAAAATACAGGAGGTATTTGAGATGGCATTTCTGGAAAAGGCATTTCAGCCCCCTTTTTCCCCCTTTAGGAAGAATTACTGAATATTTATGTCTAAAGTGTTGAGGCTTTCTCAAAAAAAGAAAAGACAGTAATGTGAACTGAAAATAAAAGTAAATAGGATAAAAACGTTTAACTTTGAAATGACAAACTTTGATAACTATAAAATCAGATGTGGCTTTGAGGAAACAGAGGAGAAATCAAGGATACTGCACAAATATCGCCATGCAGGCTAAGAAAGTTCCCCTTTTGGGTCAGAGCTGTGGTGGCGCAGTGGTTAGAATGCGGTATTTCTTTTAAAAAAACAAACAAACTTTATTAATTATAGAACTAAAATATCAAACAAACACATACACAACACACAGAAGAAGAAAAAGAAAAAGGAAAAAAGAAAATGATTAAAAACTAACAATTCTACTATCAACAGTCTATGGTTCCTTGTTTGTTATCAATATTGGTGATATAATTACAAATACATCTTATTGCAAATATATAATTACTATCTCTTTTACATTTTACGTTGTTTACTAATATATTTCTATTTTTGTTCTATCCAGTCATACCAGCATTCCCAGCTTCTATAATATTCTGATGTTTCTTTTTCCTTAAGTGCTAAGGTTAACTTATCCATCTCTGCACAGGCTGTTATCTTCTGAATAACCATTTCCTCTGTTGGAATATCTGCTTGTTTCCAACACTGTGCAAAGGTTATTCTGGCTGCAGTAAGAATGTGCAGTATTATATATTTGACTTTTTTAGAAATTTGTCTATTAAACATCCCCAATAAGAAGAATTCTGGTTTTAATTCAATTTGCTCCACCGTTATTTCCTCTAACCATTTTTTTTTTAATTCTATGCCAGTATCTTTGGGCGGTATTGCAGGCTAATTCTGCCAACTGCCAGCCATTCAATTCTCGCTGGCTCAAAGTTGACTCAGCCTTCCATCCTTCCAAGGTCAGTAAAAAAAGGACCCAGATTGTTGGGGAGAATATGCTGACCCTGTAAAACTGCTTAGAGAGGGCTGGAAAGCGGTATATAAGTCTACATTTTTTCAGCATTGTGGTAACTTTGAGTGGTCATTAAACTGTTGTAAGTTGAGAATGACCTGTATTGAATGGAAGACTGTTTACTGTTACTTTTATCTATCATGTTTAATTTCTCCAGGAAGCTTAGAGTAGAGCATGAATCTTCCATTCTATTGTCCATCAGAGGACTTTCAGTCCTTCCCAATGTCAACAGAGATGCCCCAAAATGCTGATAGGAGGTAGAAATGAGGTAGAATTGCTTGGAAGCCAGATTGTTAGGATTCGCCTGGCCTCCAGGCTAAAACATGTACAAAAAAATGGTTGCTGGAATTGGGTCAGTCTAGCCTAGTGAAATGAAGGGCTAGGGGTGTCATGATAGCAATGTTCCAATATCTTAAGGGATGCCACAAAGAAGAGGCAGTCAAGCTATTCTCCAAAGCATCTGAGGGCAGGACAAGAAGCAATGGGTGGAAACTACAAATCAAGGAGAGAAGCAACTTAGAACTAAGGAGAAATTTCCTGACAGAAATTAAATCAGTGGGACAACTTGCCTCCAGAAGTTGTGAATGCTCCAACCCTGGAAGTTTTTAAGAAAAGATTGGACAACCATTTGTTTGAAATTGTGTGGCTTTCCTGCTTATTTTGTTATTCTATTCTTCCCCTTTCTTTTCCTTTTCTAAAAGTACTTTTTTCAGTTATGTAAAAGATATTTTTTTTCAGGGGGGAGGGATGGAGTTGATGCTCTGCTGGGGTGTCTGTTCATTTCCCAAGCCGTTAAGAACTGTGTTGCTGAACTATTATTCATTTTTCTCCACGGGGGTCTCACAGCAGGCTTCTGTAGCAGCATTGGTTGATGTCTATTTTTTCTCTATATATATACATATGTATAGGAGCGTGGGGATGTATATTCAGACATACACACATGGGATAGAAATCAGACACACTTAATTCTCTTGCATGCATAATTTCAAGCAAGCAATGCTTAAACATTTGCTCATAACATCCAAGAAGGATGAACACTCCTTCTTCCTCCTCCTCCTCCGTTGCTTTAAGATTATTCAGAATCTTCCCACAAAAATGTCAGAAACCAGCAAGCTTTTCTGCGAGGATTTCTGAATTATTTTACATTTACTTCTGGGGGGAGGGGGGAAGAGAGAAAAGAAAATATGGGAGGTTTGTAGGAATTTTTGAACCAAGATATCAATCAGAAAGAAATCGCGTTTCCAGGAATGGCTGTCAGTTCTAAACAGCATTGAAAGAGTTATGAGATGAAAATGAGAGATTGGGGACTTAAAATATATCTGGGAAGATGCATTTAAAGCCCAAATCTCACCTAGGTTTAAGGGAGGCAAGGTAGCAATTGCTTTGAGCTTTACCCATGTATAAATTGTACCCAAAAAAAATGTACAAAGTGCAATTCATTTTTTGGAATATTCACATTCCATTGACTGGAACATTAACATCAACAGACAAGAAAAAAGGAAGAAAATAAATAAATTGATGTCAGACTGCCCTCCTTACAGTCTAGACTGGAAAAGTCCAAGACAAAGAACTTAAGAGACGTGATTGTTAGTATTTATTAAAAGGAAGTTAAGGTTACAGCACAAGAATTACAATGAATTTTAGATGAGACACTAATATATAGACCAACCAACCCCTTGTCCAATTCCACCCATGGAAAAGCATCTTTCTTTTGAAAACATGGGCAGTCTGCAGCTCTCCATTGTTTTGGTAACAGCTATTAATCCTCCCTCTTCAAATTATTAAGGTACAGAAGAAGAAAAAACAACCCTGATTTTTAGCAAGAGAAACAAAGTTATCCCCAGCTCTGATCATAACAAATTCCATAATGTTATTCTGGAACTCTAAATGAGAAAGCATCACAACTGGAGGAGGAAAAATTGAGGAAAATACAGGTCATCCTCAACTTGCGACTATAATTGAGTCCCGAATTTGAAATGAAACAGTTGTTAAGTGGATCCACAATTGCTAAATGAATCACTGCAGTTGTCCAGTTAGTAACCTGGTTGTAAAGTGAATTGGGTTTCCTCATCATCATTGCTTGTCAGAAGGTTGCAAAGGTGATTGCATGACCCCAAGACACCACAACCATCATAAATATGGGTCAGTTGCCAAGCATCTTGTGACCATGGGAATGCTGCAATGGTCATAAGTGTGAAAAATGGTCATCCTTCACTTTTTTCAGTGCTGTTGTAACTTTGAATAGTCTCTAAATGAATGGCTACCTGCAGTTGGAACTGTTGTATCTTGGATATAGGCTCAATAAATTAAGAATTAATCAAGCCTTTATTTCTTCCAGCTGATTCCTATAAATGTTATATTTTTAATAAATCAATTTTGTCTTTCTAATTCTCTACAAAGTATACAAGGAATAGTTTAGTGTAGTGGTTATGGCAAGGGCCTTCAAACTTGGCAAGTTTAAAAATTGTGGACTTCAACTCCCAGAATTCCTGAGCTAAAATGACTGGAGGAGGATTTCTGGGAATTGAAGTCCACAAATCTTAAAGCTGTCAAGTTTGAACATCCCTGATATACAGTATCTATCTCCATATCTATCTATCTATCTATCTATCTATCTATCTATCTATCTATCTATCTATCTATCTATCTATATCTATCTATCTATCTATCTATCTATCTATCTATCTATCTATTCCAAGTGTCTTCAAATTTGGCAAGTTTAAAACTTGTGGACTTCAACTCCCAGAATTCCTGAGCTAACATGACTGGAGGAGGAATTCTGGGAGTTGGAAGTACACAAGTCTTAAAGCTGTCAAGTTTGCAGACCCCTGGGTTAAGGCATCGGGCTAAAAACCGGAAGATCATGAGTTCCAGCTCCTTCTTAGGCACAAATTTAGCTGAGTGACCTTGGACCAGTCCCTTTCTCTAAGCCCTAGGAAGGAGACAATGGCAAACCACTTTTGAAGAACCCTGCCAAGGAAACAGCAGGGACTTATCCAGGCAGTTTCCAAAAATGGACATGATTGAATGAAAGAAAGAAAGAAAAAAGTATACAAAAGCTTTATTTGTATGTGTTAACAGCTGCTACTGTACTTTATGCTACTTACTGGAAAATACAGATAATTCCTTCTCGACAGAAATGACAGCTTAAGCTATGGGATAATAAAGTACATCCAAGTCCAAAATAACTTTCTTTTTTTTTTTTAAAGTGCGATACTGAATTTAATTTAACCTGAAAAGCATTTATGGACTTTAATTCTACCCATGAACCTGTACCAGGTCTGAAGTTTGTATGCTTCACATAAGGTTTTAAAATAAAAATATTTTGTCTGATACAATATAATAAGGATAGACTTTCTCATGGTAGATTGATAATTCTTATCATAGTGGCTGTTTTGCTAATTGTTGATTATTCAGTTGATTTAATAATGGCTTTAAAATTGGCAGGAGATCACCTTTATCTGCTGTGTTAATCTAATATTATTATTCAATTTTATAATTCTCTTCACTTTCTATGAGAGAAAGGGACTCGTGCAAGGTCACCCATTTGCCTTTGTGCCTGAGGCAGGACTAGAATTCTGAGTCTCCCTGATTCTAGCCTGATGACTTAAATCAGTGGTGGGATTCAAAGTTTTTTACTACCGGTTCTGTGGGCGGGGCTTGGTGGGTGTGGCAGGGGAAGGATACTGCAAAATCACCATACCTACCTCGCTCCAGGGAAGGATACTGTAAAATCTCCATTCCCTCCCCACTCCTGGGGGAAGGTTATTGCAAAATCCTCCCCACCCCACTAACTAATGGCCTCCCCACCCCACTAACCTGCTTTCCAGCTCCGTTCTCCTGTGCAGGGCAACCAAAGAAGACCCAGCCGATCAGCTGGGACTTGGGAGGCAGAGAAGAGATGGGGTTGGCAGGGCCAGTCAGAGGTGGGATTTGTCGGTTCTCCGAACTACACGAAGTTTCTGCTACCGGTTCTCCAGAACTGGTCAGAACCTGCTGAATACCACCTCTGACTTAAATGCCAACCTTTAAGAAGACTAAAAACTACTCTTAGTATGGAAATTCATTGCAAACTAGACTGTGGTGCTGTAATTCTAACCATCTTTTCTTATTGCTCAAAACAACATTAAAAACACAATTAAAATCCCAGGACTGCTATCTGTAAGCTTTCTGGAATCTTGCAAGTACATGGGATAAAAATGGCTGTATAGATAAACAGATAATGGGAAATATTGTACAGTTCTGGCGTATGTAGTAGATTTAGATGAGCCAATTAGCATAAAGACAGACTTGTAATTGTTGGTCTTTACTGATTAGGAGTTATTTGGTTGTTTCTGAAACAATTTGGTTATGATAAGAGATGTTTTGTCATTCTTTATACACTTCAATTAAGATTTCAGAATGAAAGACACACCTGATTGTGGATCTTGCTTCAAGCTTTTCAGTTGTGTTTCTTCAGGCACACTAGAATGAACAGGAGATGGGGATACTTGCTTAGACACAACAAGAAGATTTACAAGGAAGCTGAATTAAAGTGGGACATAAAGGCAGACTGAAGTCCCCTAAGTGGCTTTTACCTAAACCATGAAATATCTAACCATTTTCAACAAAATTTCTGTTGTTTTTTTTCTTTCCCTAGGGGAGAATCTCTTTACTTCACAAATTCTCTGTTTAAAGCAATTCTGTTTTAACTGATATCCAAGGGGAACATAACAAAGGACATATATTAGAAAACATATACGGGCAGAAATGATTGCAATAGCAGAACTTACTATTATAATTTATAACCAGAACTTGGTTATAAATGCATACAATGCTAAAAATTGTGTGCCAATGTTTAGTTGCATAAAAATACATGCATTTGAAAAGAGTTCAAAGACCTTTTATAGAAACAAAACAGAACCAATGGAAGGTTGAAAAGACAAGTGAATCCAATGTAAACTAAGTTCAGTGGAGTAATCTGTTAATTTTAATTTTTTATATTTTGTTGAGCAACCTTAACAAACATTACCTAATAACGGAATAACATAAATCTGTAGTTTTAGATGGGGGGGAATAGAAGAATAGATAATAAACAGGAACATATTTACCATATAAATATTGCTCTGATAGGCCTGTTGTAATTAAGATAAGGAAGTCAATCCTGACTGTTCTTTTGAAGGACAGATACTGAAGCTGAAGCGCAAATACTTTGGCCATCAAATGACAAGAGACATTGGGAAAAAAAACCTTGATTTTGGGAAGGATGGGAGGGAAGAAGAGAAGGGGACAAGCAGAGGAGGAAATAGATGCAATGAACATGAATTTGAGCAAACTCCACCCAACAGTGGAAGAAAGGGAACCTGGCATGCTTGCTGTGGTCTATACAGTTGTGAAGCTTTGGATGCAACTTAGTGACTGAACAACAGTGAATTAAGATGACATGTGTAGAAAGTTAGCACCCACCCTTTGCCTAGAAGAATGAAATATTTTGAGAAATATTAAAAAGGCAGAATATTATACTTCCCTGGATGATGAATTGAGAAACATGCTCTTGGAAAGCAGCCCCCACCTTCCTTAATAGCCCTCAGCAGATGTCAGCACTTAAGAGATAAAGAGATATGATTCTGCATTCGAGAATTGGCCTGGCAAAGGTTGATAAACCAATTTCTAATAAAATTATTAAACTATTTTTTATCTGGTTGATAAACTAATTTCAAAAGTGTTTTAGCAAAGTAAGTATATGCTTCCAACCTAAATAAGTAATCAGCTTTCTCTCTCATCAACGAAATGGACATTTTGTGCAAAGGAGAAACGCCCGTCCAAGATCTGAATACATTGCTTTTAAAACATGGTTACCATGTGAGAGTTCAGAATACACCTAGATCCTACATTTTTTTCTGTGGTCCCCTTGTCACTTGATGCTGCTCTGGTTCAAACACGAAATGTTCCTGGCAATCTTTTTTTTTCCTTATCAAAAGCCATAAGAGCATTGTTTGATGTTCTATTATTTTTGGAAGGCGTTAGTTAAACCTGTTTGCCTAACAACATAAAGGAATCTATTGTATGCTTTCCTGAAAGTATCATTTATCTTAGAATGGGGGTGGGGAGAGGAAGCGAACATGACCTATTTTCCCTTCTTAAAAGAATGAAAGGGAAATCTTTGAGAACAAATTGGATCTGGTATAACAAGAAATGGCCTTTTTATGTATTCTTTACTTTGGGATGAGTATTTCATAAGAAAGGTGCCGCACCTGTCTACAAACACTGAAAGCAAGATGGGTAAGATAGGAGAATTAAATTTCATTAAAAATAAATGAGAGGATTCAAGCATTTGTTTCAGTTTGACATTTGTTATACATACACCCACATGCACACCTACACTTACACCAGTTTTGATGCTGTCTTCATGAGGCTAAATTACGAGAATATCTGTATGGATCATGAGATGAGTGAACATTGCTCTTTCTTCTATCATGAACTGATTAAAGTAGAAAGCAGAACTCCAAGGCAGGTAGATTCCTCAAAGAACAGTTTATTGGATATATCATACTGGCACAACTGGTGAAAACTGACTCTGAAATTTCCTGTGGTTTTCACCTGATTAAAAAGTAAAAGTTCCCCCTTCCCCCAAGTCGCATTGTCCAATTGAGGTGCTGGCTGGTTGCTTGGTTACTCCACTCCTCCTCTTCCCAGTCACCTGTTGGAATGTCCTTGGTTCCCACAGGAAAACTTTTTGTTTTGACTACAAAACAAAAGGAGAGGGGGGAAATAAATAAATAAATAAATAAAAGCTATCTATTTCCCCCCTCCCTGTCTCTTCTTCTTCCTTGTGATAACCCTGAAGCCTCAAAGATTCAGGGTTGACACTTGCAACATTATATATTTTGATATGTGGCTCTCCAGATGTTTCAGAAGTTTACTTTTGGAAGAGAGCCAATCCTTAGGGAAGAAGATTGAAGGATGGAATCATCCTGCCTCACTGGCCGTAGCCTCTTAGAGAAAGGTTGAAGAGTCCATGGCTACCTATGCCCTTATATGGATTTTAGTGGCTCCAGACTACTGTGGGATTTGACCACTGAAATGCATTCATTCTCAAGGTATACCCATAGCTACTGTACTCTAGACAGCAGTTGGTTGCTTCTGAATGGTCTTCAAGGGAACCCCATATAAATACATTGCATTAATCCAATTGGAGGACACCAAGGTTTTAAGCAGAGCTCGTCACTCAAGGGAAAGCAGCAAGTAAAACAGATTTGTGTCATGTGCCTTCCAGCTCCAGCTCCCATCGTTTCCTCAAGCAAGAACTGTGTGATATAAGACTACACACCAGTTCTGCCAACTTTTTCAGAACTTGAGAAATCTCAACAAGCTTCTGGTCTCAAACCCACACAGCCTGCAAAAGTTGATGACAATGGATATCACTGCTACATGTTTCATCCATAATTGCATAGTTTCGATGGCCAGGTTGTGATATTTCATGATTTTTTTCCAGTTCTTTTTCTTTGACTCTGGCATCTCCTGGTACAGCAATATCAATAAATTGTACACTAAATTGTATTATTATTAGTTCACCTGACAATGATGTTTGGCTTACCTTTACACAATACCTGGAGTTGCTGTGCTTTGTTTAATTCATCACACATCTCTCTAGCATTCTATGGCCTTCCAGCTGCCTTTGTTTCCTGATTGACAAAGCCCCATGGGAGGAATTTCATCTTAATGTCTTCTTTCTTATTCTGCACTTAAAGTGCAGGAAGGAAGGGAAGATTTTTTAAGAAGAATGGTGTGTGTGTGTGTGTGTGTGTGTGTATGTATATATATATATAATATTTCATTTCCTCTCAAATTGAGGAAGAAGAAGCAAAGATAACTTTTTGACATATTTTAGATAGAACCGGCATGCTTATTCTTGCACAAGAAAAATAGAAAGCAAGATCTGAATTTTCTCCTTTATCAGAAACTTTTCTAGTTAAATTCAGGCTTAGGAAGCTGAAAATACAGGGCAGAAAGACATAATAAATAAAGAGATGGAACAAGCAGTAGAGGAGATGCATTTATTCTGAATAATAGGTGATATTCATAAGAAGAGATCAATTTCCCTTCAATTGTCAGTGTTCCACATCGCTGGTCTTTTTTCCTTGAAAAGAAAGCATATATCTGTCCAGTTCTCTTTGACCAAAACCAGCTCCATTCATTTAGTTGACCTACTTAAATAGATGGAAAATATTAGGATTTTCTTAACAAGGAGAAAAGAAGGATAAAAGCCAGAGAGAGAGAGAGAGAGAGAGAGAGAGAGAGAGAGAGAGAGAGAGAGAGATGCTATTTCCTATCTCCAGTGTAAAAAGAGTAAAAAGGCAATATGGTCTTTTTTTCTGTGATACCGAAAAAAAATGTTTACTTATTTGGCTGTTTTACAGGATTTGCCCATGTTCAGCAATGATTACTTTTATGCTATAGGCAGAGAGGAAGGGGAAGGGAAAGTATTTCTGTGTAATCTCTGTCTCCACCACCCCCGCCCCCCAAAAAAGAGGGGAAAAAATTCCCCATTATCTTTTAGAAGATTCGCTGGCTAAAGATAAGATCCTTTGTCAAAGGATAATCTTTTAAAATTATGAAGAGGATGTAACATTCCTTTAAGCGAGTAAATCCAATTTTGATTAACTGCAAAGCAGATCCTTGAGCAACCTGCGGATGGGCGGGGAGATGCTTTGCATTTGTGTGTATGTGTGTGTGTGTGTTTGCAAAGTTACAACAAATAGGTTAAAAATATTTTTCATTTCTTTCATGTGATGAAACATCACAAGGGCACTGCTGTTGGACAGATATCTTTTTTTGCTGGAGAACACTGCCTTAAGCTAATAAATAAATCAGGGCTTTGACACTTAAATCTTTGTTAAGCTGTCTTTTTTTTTTAAAGAAAAACACCAGTTATGCCACATTTGGACAGCTTTAATTTTTAACTCGGCAAACTAGGACAGTATGGTTTAATCTATCAGTTTATTATCCAATGAGATTAAATAATAATTAAAACACATATTCATTAAAACCATCCTTATCCTTTGAGTTTTCTGCCATAAAAACCCTTAATGCTATAAATGTTTGAAATTGCAGATAGCAAGAACTTACCAGGGAGAAACTTCCAGTATTTGGGAACAAAGTGATGCTTCTTCCAGATTTGACAACACTGGCCTTTTATAAGAGTGCTTTTTCCTCAGATACCAATGTAGTAAAACGCAATCAGTTAACTGATTAAATTATTAAAGCCTAATTTGGAAAATGAATTTCCAGACCTATTTTGAAATGAAACATACTAAATTCTGTCTGATGTCTTTATTCAAAAGACATACTGGTTTATCATAGGATATTAAATGTCTCTGCTTGGTATATGTAGATCACTATCCAATTTACTGCCTGCATTAGTAATACAATATTTTACTCAACCTGTTTTTAAGGGAGCTATTAAGAAGAAAATCGAGTTTTTGTTGGCCGTGCTCCCTCCTCCTATATACAACTTTTGTTCATGATGGTTCCAAAGATATATGAATTTGAAGATCAATTTCCTGGAAGATTATTAACATTCCCTCTCTCCAGTTTGCTTGCTAAGAAATCTTTGTTCTACTTCCAACTGAAGCTTCTTTAAAACAAAAACAATTTGCTAATAATACTAGTTTGGACACACTTTCCAGAAATACATGTATTTTCTGTGCATAATCTGCACAAACAATGGATGCTTTTAATATGGATTTCTGAGTGGAGCAAACCCCACCCTCAGTAACACTGATAATGTTATGTATTTGGGTAATAAAACATCTGTAAGAAAATAACCAAGCTCAGAGAGCACCAAGAATTCTACATTCGACTCCTGCTTTCACACACACACACACGAATCATGTGTGTCTTCATTAAACAGAAAAAATTCAGATGCTTCTAAAAATACAAACTACTGCTAAAGATGTTGGAAGGAATGTTAGAGCCTAAGCTTTGCATGCTTCTTCTGCCTGCTCTTGTCTTTGTCGTGTTTGTGTCGGAAGCACCAAGTTGAAAAGATTAACTAATGACATCACTGTTGCCCAGGTGATGCCCAATTGGGACCTCCTGTCACATCCCCGTTAATGAGCCCACCAAAGTGGTACCTATTTATCTCAAAGGTATCCAATTGATTTGAAGGTCTTGAACTGAATTAAATTGATTTCCTAGATCAAATGGTTGATTTGAAGACGAGCTGGTTCAGTTTGTGTAGCCTAACAGTGTACCAAAACCTCAGCAAAATAAATTCGAGAATCAAAGAACCGTGGAAGTTAATGAGATACGCAATTCACGTGGAAGGATTGGCTCTTCAGCCCAGCTTCAAGAAAGCTGTCAGCTTTGGAAGCCATATTGAGATCCGATGCTCCCACGCTGCCACGATTGAGCCTGGGAAAGTGGGAGGGGAGAATATATTGGAGTATATCCAGTGAGACATAATAACATTCTTTTTCTGATTCAAGGTCAGGTCGTGTTGCGCATAGTGAAAGGAAGTCTTAACTTGGGACAGATGGTGATTGGGCCATGTGATGTGATGTGATGATGGATGCAAGGGATGGATTTGTAGTTTTTACTTATTGCAAAGAAGCCTGGAACTTTCAGATTCGGGATTCCACCGTTGTGCCAGTTACTATCCAAATAAAAGGAACTTTTGAGAAGATGTCTGTCTTGGAGTTATTGGGTTGGAATGGAGGTTTGCTGAAATGTTGACATTATCCCAAATCACTCCGAGACAGATACCTCTCAAAAGTTGGGTTTGCTGGAACGCTGACAAAAGCTTTTTTTTATTTGTGCCAGTAAGGGGAAGGATTGAAGGTGAAAAGGTACAGTGACACTTTGTTGTTCAGAGCAATGATGAAATGCTAGCTTCTTCTTATTTAAAAAAAAAAAGTTTCAAGCTCCACTTGGTGCAGGAACAATGATTCAAGTGCTAAGCAGAAGAGCACTTCAGTAAAGGGCATATTTATTCACAGGATGGGGTGGAAGGAAAGAGGATTCTGAGAACAGAGAAATTTGCATCATCGTAAAGAGGCTTCTTAAAGTGACAGCCCTTTGTTGTCTTCTGTTCTAACCCATCTAGGCCTGCAAGGGCATAGATTAAGTAAAACTTTCTTCAGATAGTCTTAATAAAAGATGGAGAGCTGGACTGAACAGATGGTGAAGCCTGACACACTACCCTGTTTTTATGGGCCAGAACTCTACTTGACCTAATTTGTTCTCTTCCTGATCGTGTGATGAACAAAAAAAATGTAAAGTGGTGAAGTTGAGATGAAAGGGTAAAACAGAAGAGTCAGTAGCCTTCCTAATTTTCAGACATTCATTGATATTTTTTTAAGACTTGGATTCTTACTTGAAGATACATATCTGTGATGACCTGGGGTGTGGCACAAAGGCAACACAGCCAGAGAACAAGAATGAGTTCCTTTATTAGCTCCAACTTTGCTCCAAATGACCCGGTTACCTTCTGATCTGGAGAAAAACTTTCCCACGAACCTGCAGCAGCCTTTGGCTGCCAATATTCTAGTCCAAACGTTGTTAAGTAAAAACTTTAAACTATAAATCCAAAAAGGGAAAATGAGGCAATTAAATCTGGCAGAGCAAGATACGGAGTTCCAGAAATGAAGTAACAAGGCCTTAAATCAGATCAGTTGGGAAGATGCCAGGAACTCAGATAACTGTAGCCAAACACGAGATAAACTCAGTGTTTGTTCCCAACAAATGCCCTTCCCAATTGGTTCTCCTTTAAACTCCCTTCCCAGGTGTGCCTTGTGAAGGGAATCAGGGCCCTTTCCTCCCTTGTAAGCCACACAACCCACATTGCTCTCTTCTCCATTCCTCCCTGTGTGCTCTAGGATAAAGACGGGGTGAGCCTGGGTCTTCCTCTGAACCCCCTCTCCTTTGTTCTACCTCTTCCCTGCTCTTCCCAGCCTGACTTTGCCCTTCCCCAGTTTCTTCCACAGCCAATGGAGCCACTCTCCCGCTCCCTGATGGCTGTTCGTTTTCCTCCTTGGATTCAGACTCCGACGGGGGCATGACACATACCTATTACGTGGTTGGATCCAGAGGAAATTGTGCTTTGAATAGATGCAGTTCTTTGTTACTGTTCACTTGCTAAGTGAAGAGTCATGTCCGACTCTTCTCAACCCCATGGACTATAGCACACCAGGTGCCCCTGTTCTTCACTGTCTCCCAGAATTTGATCAAATTCACAGACCCAGTTATGGGGATTTGTTAGGCTTAATCTAATCAGTGCCTGATTGTGAATCCTTTGATGTAGGGCAGATTAGGAAGCAAACTAAAAGAACCATTGAAAAGCTACCTTAGTGTTGTAGGGCATAATCTTGAAACCCTTCTCCTTCTAATACCAAACAGAATCTTGACTTTTTTCTCATTACCTTCTACCTTTCAAGGTTAAACTGATGTTCACAATAGTGTCATGTGCAAGAATGATACTGTGAGCTGAACAGAGAAATTTTTTGCTCACCTATTTCCAAGGGCCTCACCAGATGGACTTCAATGTCTTTTGAAGCAAGCAGATAAGAGGTTCATGGATTTAGGATTGTCAGATCTCCATCATTTCTAAACGAACCAGCCTCTTAACTTCACCCACAATTCTAGCTGAAGATTCCATCATATGTAACCATTCTCACATTCCTTCATAGTTATCTTTGTATTCCTCTTCATTATTCTTCTCATCCTTCCTATTATCTATTTCCTTTTCTACTTATGATTATAACTTTACTGCTTGTATCTTTATGATTTATATTGTTTATTTAGTTTCCTACTATGATTTTTGTTGATTGCTTATTTAGTATCCTATGACTGTCATTATGTATGGTATCTTATGATTCATGATGAATGTATTTATGATGACTATTATCATGATTTATCACTTACAGCTTTTATGTACACTGAGAGCTTATGCACCGAAGACAAATTCCTTATGTGTCCAATCACACTTGGCCAATAAAGAATTCTATTCTATTAAACTTAGAAGCATTACATTTTCCTATTCTCACAACAGCATAAATCCCCAGCAAGGCTGATGCCAAATTCTCTGTTTAATTTTTTTTAAAGTTTATTCTGTGCTATCATGGAAATTTAAAGCATCATGTGGAATGATGACATCACTGGCGCACAACAGAACCTCTGGAGACTTCTGTATTAGCTATGCTAAGGAGCTCAACCAAGTTCTTTCTGTTTGGACATTCAGTCCAAGCCCATATAGAGTAGGCTGTAAAAAATTATATGAGCCAAAATTTTTCACAAAGTTGAGTGTTCCTCAGATCCTCTTGTATGTACTCATTTATTTCCCATCTTTCTAGAATGTCTCTCTAACTCAAGTTGATAAATACCAATAAAATAAATCATTCTAATGAACTAAAAATGGCAATTAAAAAGGCAGTATAAGATATAAATTGGATATTTTTCCAACAAAGAAAAACAAAGTTCATCACAGAAAATATTTGTCCAATAAGATGCTGTCCCAGGGGCTGTAGGATTAGGTATTTGTAAAATTGCCTTGGTAGCTTTGTTCCTATGGAACGTCTATGCAATATTATTGGCTTGAATGAATCCACCAAGCTTTTTTTGAAAGCAATCAAAGAGTTGAAGAGAGAAAGGAATTGTACAACACAGGAGCCTCTTCTTCTACTAAACAAACCTATGTATCTAGCTATCTTCAGAGATGCACATCAGTCATTGCACTTGTCCATTCTTTTTTGTCCACAAAGAATTTAATTATATTATACCAGTCTATTCACATCTTGCTTGTTTCATAATTACATTTAAATGGTTCCTTTTCATCCCAAATTATGTGCTTCCTCATAAACAAATTGAATAAAATATTCTCACCAATGCATATATTTACTAACAGGGCACCAAAACTCAGTTGTGTTTAATAGAGTGTGTTTTGCCAGTTTCTCTAATATTTGAGCCAAGAATCTATTCTCCGTTAATGACTAAAATGTTGGTCCCTGTAGTGAAGTAGATTCTTCATATTTTGGCACATTCAAGTCTGGAAATGCCCATAACACCTGTTCATCATAAATTACCATAGTTAAAATTGATGATTACCCCATATACATGAGAACAGAGAAGAAACAGTACTTTGTGAAGTGGAAAAAAAGAATTGGGTGGAAACAAATAGATTTTTGTTAAGTACTAACATTAGAAGTATAAACTATTTAATAATAATGCATGTATGCCACATACATTGTTTACATATTTTGGTCATTTGGAATTTTGGATCAATAGATAGATGTCAACATAAGTTGGATTTCATATATATGTTAAGGTGTTTTTTTTTAAAGTTTTTGGAGCAAATTTAAATAAGTTTTAAGAGGAGAATGTAATAAGCACGAAATGTAAGCAGTATTTTCATAATGCCCCCAACAATCTGGGTCCTCATTTTACCAACCTCAGAAAGATGGAAGGCTGAGTCAACCTTGCGCGTGCTGAGATTTTAACTGCCAAATCGCAGACAGACAGCAGGCAGCAGAAGTAGCCTGCGGTGCTGCATTCTAACCACTGCACCACCAGGCATCCTGGTGGAGGGAGGGATGATGCCAACAACAATGTTCTTAGACAATAATTGATATTAACTGGTGAAACTTGTCTCTGAAGGATCATGCATGAAATATTTTGGCATCCTCAGGATGAAGCAAATATGTCTGTGTTAAGTTAATAGCACTAGGTAACAAACATCACCCATAATTTATTTAGACTAATGTTGACCCTTGAACAGCCAAAAAGAAAAAAGAAAGAATTGCCAGATGGCCGTGTGTTCATTGTTTTACAATGTTTCTCAACTTCAAGTTGTCCACCTAACTGTTGGAAAAACAGTGATTGTTTACCAACCTCAGTCTGTTAGAACACCTGTGAGGCATGCTGCTTATTCCAACAATAATAAGGACAGGCAAGCTCCCCCTTTTCCCCTTTATAGACTGAAGGAAAGGAAAAGAGACTTTTTTCTGGCGTTGTATTAGCTTCATCAGCAGCCAAATAAAAGGTAATCTTCATATACAGATGGGTCCATTTGTTTATTTATTTCAAAGTTTTCTGGGCTGCTTCCCAAGCAGACAATAACAATTAAGCCTGGGAAAAGAGATATAGAAGAGGAAAAGAAATATATGAAAGGTTGGAGAACCATGTGCAATTCATTAAAATGAGTGCATGAGCCTTTATGTGTCCATTATTCAGACATGCATGCGTGCAAATGAATAGAATAGAATAACAGAGTTGGAAGGGATCTTGGAGATCTTCTAGTCCAACCCCCTGCTTAATCAGGAAACCTTACACCACTTCAGACAAATGGTTCTCCAATCTCTTCTTAAAAACTTCCAGTGTTGGAGCATTCACAGCTTCTGTAGGCAAGTTGTTCCACTGGTTAATTGCTCTCACTGTCAGGAAATTTCTCCTTAGTTCTTAGTTGCTTCTCTCTTTGATTGGTTTCCACACATTGCTTCTTGTCCTACCCTCAGGTGCGTTGGAGAATAGCTTGACCCCAGGGGTGGGATTCAAATTTTTTAACAACCGGTCCTGTGGGTGTGGCTTAGGTGGTGGGCATAGCTTGGTGGTCATGTGACTGGGTGAACATGGCTTGGGGGTCATGTTATTGGCTGGGTGTGGCCAACTCAATATCACTCACATCGAGGCACGCAT
Organism: Notechis scutatus; assembly: GCF_049901735.1. Lineage (NCBI taxonomy): Eukaryota > Metazoa > Chordata > Lepidosauria > Squamata > Elapidae > Notechis > Notechis scutatus. The sequence continues at coordinate 14,099,899 of NC_142018.1, forward strand.
CTCCTTGCCTGGCCTCTCATGACTGTGGGGATGCTGCAACAGTCGTAAGTGTGAAAAATGATCATAAGTCACTTTTTTCAGTGCCATCGTAACTTTGAATGGTCACTCCACACAAGCAAAGTGCCAGCAAAGGAGGGGGGAAAAACTCCAGAGAGGTTCCTGAGACAGGAAGTCTAGTCCTGCCAAGAATGTAATAAGGGTTAATGGAGAGGCAGTTTCTGTAAGCAACACCAGAATGTTTCCTTCCTGCCTTCCTTACAGGATTAGGCCAGTAATTTCTTCTAACAACTGGTTCTAGCAAATAGGTGCAAACTGGTAGAATCCCACCCCTGCTTAACCCCCCTCTTCTTTGTGGCAGCTCCTGAGATATTGGAACTCTGTTATCATGTCACCCCTAAATGGTTAGTTTAAGAGTAAGACAGCATATTTAAGAATCCCTAAGCCTGATTTGGGAGCTTAGATTAGTGACTTTTCTTTCTTGGTAGCATCTAATACCTTGTCAGGCAAACTATCGAGGGGCTGAGCTGAAATCCCTCTCATGTTTATTGAAGGTATTATCACATGAGTGTGAATCTGTCTGTCTGTCTGTCAAGTTGTGATACTTCTTTTGAAGTGCAAAAACCAGGATTGCAAAATTTCTATGAATCATGGCTCTTTTTTCCATGTATTAATGCAGGAAAAGTTTAGTTTATTTCCGTTTTTGTTACTTGTAACAATGCTAGTCTTCTTGAGAACTGTTCTTTGGCTGAGAATTAGTGTATCAATAAAACAAACTTCTGTAGATAGCTCATACTTTGCCCTGGGCCACAAGATTTAATATTTGTAGTTTACTGAATAAACTAGAATGGGCTGGTTTGTGTGACCTTCTAAGCCAAAGACCTATAAACCAACTTATGACTTAGCATGATATGTCAAATCAGATATGCTCTCAATTGCTTCCTGCCTCAAGCCTCTAGAGATGTGGCATTATGAAGCAGTAATAGTAATATATAAATTGATTGGTCTTACAACCATATTAAAGGAAATAAAATAAAGGTAAAATGTGGGGTCTAATGCCAGGGTGAAGTAGGTAAAGAGAAATGCAATTATAAAATAGGTATGTGGCAACGCAAAGAACCAGCTTTCAGATAAACACATCACCTTTACAAGTGCCTTATTAGATTTCAATGATTGAATAATATATTTGATTTCTGGTACTGACACGGGAGGCCGAGGGAAAGGTTTTCAAAGGCTAAAGGATCAATGGTTTGCTTATGTGCAAAGACTTGATTAGGATTGTTAAATAAATTTGCAAAAAATAAAAATCCTCCCAAACCAAAGATGAAAGAAAAACCACAAACCCTGGTGGTTCTGTTCATCAATAAATGGACCTTTCTTTCCAATCAGCCTCCAGCCGCCATTTTTTTATTTATTTTTTTATTTATTTATTTATTTATTTATTTATTTATTTATTTATTTATTTGTTTGTTTGTTTGTTTGTTTGTTTATTTATTTGATTTGTCAATCGCTTACAAGATACAGGTATAAGAATAAAAATAATTTTGAATACATGAGATAGATACTTATAAGAAAAATAAAAAGAAACAATAGGACAGGGACAGTAGGCATGATGGTGCGCTTATACACACCCCCTACAGGCCCCTTAGGAGGGGGGTGAGGTCAATAGTAGACAGTGTAAGGTTAAAGTTTTTGGGGTTTGGGGAAGAAACCATAGAGTCAGGTATGACCACTCTGATGCTGAAGTCGTATTTTCTGCAGTCAAGTTTGGTGCAGTTAACCTTGAGTTTGTATCTATTGTGTGCTCTTGTATTGTTATGATTGAAACTGAAGTATTCATTTGCAGGTAGGACATTGCAATGTATGATTTTATATACTATATTTAGATCGGACCAGAGGCGGCGTAGTTCTAGGTTTTCTAGGTCTAGAGTTTCAAGTCTGGTGGCATAAAGTATTCTGCAATGAGTAGAGGAGTGGAGAACTCTTCTTGTGAAATATTTCTGGACTTTTTCAATTGTGTTTATATCAGATACATGATATGGGTTCCAGACTGATGAGCTGTATTCAAGTATAGGTCTAGCAAATGTTTTGTATGCTCTAGTTAGTAGTGTGATTTACCAGAGAAGAAGCTATGTAGGATTAGATTTACAACTCTTACTGCCTTTTTGGCTTTGTAGTTTCAGTGGGCTCTAGCACTTAGATCATTAGAGATGAGTACTCCAAGGTCCTTGACAGAGTTTGGATCCTCAACAACGTCTTGACTATTTAGCTTGTATTTTATTTTCTGATTTTTTTCCAATTTGGAAGGGTGTTTTTTTTTTTTTTTTTGAAAATTTGTTTTTTTTTTTTTTTTTTTAATATTATTTGGTGTTGGTTGGGGGGTGGTTGTTTTTTTTTGGGGTTTAAAAAATTTAAATTTATAAAAAAAAAAAAAAAATTTTTTTTTAAATATTTTTAAATTTTTTTTTTGTTTTAGGAATTAGGAAGGTTTTTTTTTTTTTAAAAGTAAGGGGGGGGGGGGGGGGGGGGGGGGGGGGGGAGGGGGGGGGGGGAAAGGAAGAGAAAAAAAAAGAAAAAAAAAGAAAAGAAAAAAAAAAGATGATTTTTTTTTTTTTTTTTTATGTTTAGTATAAAAAAAAAATTTTTTTTTTTTATAAAATAAAAAAATAAAAAAAAAAAAAAAATTTTTTTTTTTAAAAAAAAAAATTATTAATAATAATATTATATTTTTAATTATAAAAAAAAAAAAAAAATAAAAAAAAAAAAAAAAAAAAAAAAAAAAAATTTTATTATTAACAACAATATAATTCCACCACAGGGAAAAACTGTCCTTGTGTCTAGTTGTTCTGGTGTGCAGTGCTCTTTAGCATCATTTTGAGGGAAGGAGTTGAAACTGTTTATGTCCAGGATGTGAGGAGCCTGTAAACATTTTCCCAGCCCTCTTTTGGACTCGTGCAGTCTACAGGTCCTCAATGGAAGGCAGGTTGGTAGTAATTGTAAAATAAAAGGATATATAAACTGGGTTCTCCCAAAGCTGTGTAGATAGGCAAATGTGGGTATGATATATATTCAGTAGCACCATTGTAGAGAATTTGTATGAAAATTTAATGGTTAGTTAGTGGAGAGAGTCAACCAATTCCCATCCTTGCCATTCCAGCTCTACCTTGGCAAGTGTAGTCAATCATCCTGATGCCCATCCTTTATTCTCGGGTTTCCTTGCATATCTTCCACCAAGGCATCCAAATTTCATGATGCTTTGCTTTGATACACACTGAAAGATGCATGGTCCAAGTTGAAATATAAACACAGAAAAAGTTCCAATGTATCAAAGGGAAATGAAAAGGCCTTTTCAAACAATGGGAAGAAGCAAATAAAATTAGAATCTGGATCTATGCTGCGTGGTTGTCTTGGTTTCCACCAACTGAAAACACTGCATTGAGACCAAAGAAATTTTTTTTTTATCACCAGTAGAATTGTAGATGCTCCAGGCAACTTCCCTGCAAGTTTGCTTCTAGCTTTTTTCTTAGGCAATGTGTGCACATTCAGCCCCCGAATGTCCTTACATAAAAACAAACAAACACCAAAACAAGAACCAAAGGTTCCACTCTGGAAAAAATGGGGGCATCTAATTCCTCCCTATCTTGAGATGAATGCTTCTCTTTATTTCTGGGATTAATACAAACTGACGTGAGCATTACAGTTCAAACCCTTTATAAGAAAATGTAAGAAGACAGCTTTTCAGGAAAAAAAAAGAAGAAGAAGAAGCAAAGCAAGAGTATTTTTAGCATTTAAGAATTGTGGGGCTGTGTTCGCAAGGGGGGCAAATCAGCAAATCCTCAGGTATAACTCAGCTTCCTTTGACAAGGAGTAAGAAGGAGAAATACCTTATGGACAATTGCAAGTAATTATATACACACGGTCCTCAACTTAAAAACATAATTGGGACTCAAATTTCTGGTTGCCAAGCACCCAAATTTTTGATGTGTTGGGTACTTTTGATGGTTCTAGGTGCAAGGACTGGCTTAAAGTGGCTTTTTTCACCATCATTGTAATTTTGGCTAAATGAATGGTGGTAAATGGAGGATTAACTGTAATACTCAAAAGGAAAAGGCAGAAAAATGACTTTTACTACTGAAGCATTGTGCTATTTTGTTAAGGGGTGTACTTGTTTAACTGGTAAGATCTGGGAATGGTATCTTTTCCCTCCCTCTCTTATTCTGACTAAAAACTTCAATCCTTCACCTCCTCATAAAAATGGGAAGGATTATAGCAAATTATGTGTGTCCGTTCTGTGAATTATACAGGAAAATTCCCTGGGGATGTTGTTGGCAGTTTATGCCTAAGCATATGACCTCACATTGTTCCAGAATTCCAGCTCAGAATGGGTAGGTTTGTTCATTAGCTATCACACACATATTACAGCTTTACAGCTTCAAGTGTCAGCCTTGGAAGCCATATTTTATTTAGAAGCTTCGAGGCTGCCACATTTAGTGCCTCGGAATTTGGGATGGGGTGATTTCAAAGAGAGATGGAAGATTAGACTCAGTAACATTCTTTCTCAGAGAGTCAAGGACAAATCACCCTGCACCTGGAAAGCAATGTCTGGAGGAATGTCTCCAATTGGGATGATGGTTGATTGGACTATGTGATGGACTGGTGGGTGCAGGGGATGGGTCTTTTATTTTCTTTTGGGAAAGGAAAACCAGAACTCTCCGATTCGGGTTTTCCCAGATGTGCCGATATGACTTCTTCAAAACATTTTTACTTGGATGAACTTTAAATGTTTAAGTGTTAAATGGAATGGGGAGTTTCATTGGAATGCTGACCTCAAGGCTTAAATCTTAGATCTATTGGCCACTTAGAACAGGGGTCCCCAACCACTGGTCCATGGGCTGGCACTGGGCTGCAGCATGCCAGAAACAGGGCCATGCAAATAAGCAAAGCCCCATCCGCAGGATGCAGGCAGCACACAAAACCATAGCCCATCCATTCTGTGGAAAAACCTCTCTCCATGGAACTGGTCTCTGGTGCCCAAAGGATTGGGGGCCCCTGACTTAGATGAACTATTTCTGCCTAAGTTAAGCTATGCTCGTGTGTATCAGCATGGAGTCAAGTGAAGTGGGGGGGTTTGCATTAAAAAGGCACAAAGATTCAAGACTATGGTCAAGGCCACTATCTTGATCCATCTCCAACACACATACACACACACACACACACACACACACAAAACAGACACACAGACACACAGACACCCACAGATGACAGATACTCCTGATTCACTCTTTAAAAAAAACACACCACATCACCATTTACTAAGTCAGTGGTCACCCTGTTATTTTGCCACCGATGTGAATGTTTCCACTGTATCATTTTATTATAAAGGATAACTGCCAGGAAGGGCCAGGCCGCTGTGATAATTATTTTGTCTGGTAAGAGAAATCATATCTTGTCACATTTGCAAATGAATGACAGAAGGGTTCAGTTCATTTGCTTGTTGAAATCTGTTATTTGCTCACTCTCACATGGGCTCTCTTAATGAGAATTAATTTTTGATCTGAGTAGGGAGCATTTCATTATCCAGTAGGCTGTTGAGATGATGAGCTAGAATGATGGGATTGCTTAGATGGGTCTTCCAGACAAAGAGTGACAAAATGTCCTCTGAAATATATAAAGTTATCATCAGTGACAAGGGATGAATGCTTTGGGGTCTAGTGAGAGAAAGTGTGCAATCTCACAGACAAAAACCTACATTCATGAAGAGAAAAGACACACATTAATCATATAGCACCCTCAAATGTTCAACTTTGTTGGGTTGTTTCCTAGTCAAAATTCAGTATCCATGAAAAATAGGAAGATAGGCAGCAATTCAGATGAGTCCAGAGGATGTTGCAAAAGGAAAACATGCAGATTTTAATTCAAAGCAGTTCAGTCGTCCTCAAAAAATTCCAAGCTATCCTATATTGTACCCTATGACTATCATTAAGAGTTGTACCTTATGATTCTTGACTTTTGATGAATGTATCTTTTCTTTTATGTATACTGAGAACAGGGGAGTAGAAAAAGAATTTAAAATCCAGAGGTAGCTAGTAATGGCACCTGCTCACCACACAAAAACTGAAAGTAGAAATAGGACTGAACTAAAATTATTTCCCTTTCAAAGAACAATTAGCAGAAAATTGGGAACGTGTGTAATGGATTAATGATACAATAATAATGTCTGAGGAATAGCTAGGCTACTAAAGCAGATTAATTTTAATAACAGTTCCATAGTTCCTGTGCAGATTGTGCAGACCAAGCACACCACATCACACAAAGGGCATTTTGTGACTGAGTTCAACATTTTTTATTTGTTAATATTTCAAGGTAGGAAAACATTGCTTTCTCTAAGAGTTTGTTTCTTCTGCTAAACAGCTCTGCAAATGCCATTCATTTATTAACAAATCATCCCTCCCCTGCTTTTTTTTTTTTTTTTTTACTTCAGAAGAGGATGGAATGCAGTTGACTAATTTATAGCCTTAAACTGCTCTACCAAATTGAGTTAGTTAACTACTGCCTGCAAAATGTTTATGAAGATTCTCAGTCATCCAGGTCATGGTTGTCCCAAAGGTGCTTTTTCAAGAGGCAACTGGACTTCCATCTGGATAAGAAGCAAAACGTCTTCAAAGAAAAACAAGACAGTCCAGTTGCCTCTTGAAAAAGCACCTTTGGGACTACTGCCTGCAAAATTAAAGTTGTTGTTCCTATTGTGTCAGTGTGTCTGTTACTATACAGTACATATAGCTGCTACTGAGTTTTCCCATAGAGTCAATCAAAGGCTTTTGTTAGATGCAGCTGGCAATTTCTTGTGATGAAGAGAACTTTGATTTTTTTTTCTTTGCTCTTCAGGTCTTCTTTTCTCTTTTTGGAATTTCACCAGGTAGATATTAGCCCATGATGCATCACTCCTGTCGTTGCATAGTGATATCCACGCCACATCAGATACTCTTCTGTGATTTGCCGTCATTCATTACTTAAATCCAAATTTGTTTGCTGGTTAGCTTTCTCCTTGTCCTTCTCTCTCGGTTGAGCATGCGTTCTTCTTGTCTACTCCTTAGCTTATTTCAACTTCTTTCCTCTCTGCCATGCCTACATGTGTGAAAGATAAAGGTGGAGAGGCAGAAAAACTTACCTGTTTTATCCCAATTTTTCCTAATCTCAGTTTATCAGATGAAAGAACAGTCAGTGTAACTTGTAACAGGGTAAAGATAGTGCCCATCTGCTCCTTTCTGTGACATATGACTTCCAGGGGGGGGGGGGTTCACGGGGGTTCGGAAGAGCCCCTGGCTAAGATTCTGTGCAATTCAGAGAACCCCCAAATCCCATTCCTGGCTCACCCTCCCCTCCCAGGAGTCCCCATGTGGCCTGTTTTGGATGCAGGTAAGTGCAGGGTGTGCATGGAGGCTTGGACAGGGCAAAAAAAGGGGGCCATTTCTGGCTTCCAGAGAGCCTCCAGAGCCTGGGAAGGCCATTTTCACCCTCCTGGGGGCTTGAGGAAATCCTCCGGAGCACGTGGAGGGAAAAAATGCACCCCACCCCCGCCATGGTGCAGGAGGCTGACTAAACCACACCCACCATGGCCACGCCCACCCAGCAACCGGACAGAGAACTCTTTGCTAAAAGTTTTGAAGCCCACGCCGATGACTTCTAATATTAAGATCCCCCTTCCTAACCATGATTAGTGTTCCCTATTGTCATCTCCATTAGGCAAACCAGGACAAGAAATCAGCGGCAGCAGAAGAATAAAATTAGTATTATTGATTGGCTGTAATAAGAGAACTTTGCAAGTCTGATTATGTTCTTATTCCTTACAGTTCAATGAATTAGGGAGGTGTCTGTCTAAGCCTTTTTTTTTTTTTAATATTATGTCTGTTGTGGATTTAAAATATATCTCCCCTTCCCCCACTGTCCTAGCAACTATCTATGGCAAGGTCATCTTCCTTACTTTCTACTGATCCTATTCCTTTGCATATGTTTTTAAAAAGCAATTAAATTGTATATGTCTTCAAGGACAGTTGTATTGACCGGATGGACTCAGAAAGATCTGAACAGTTCTTCAAATAGAATTTTTTTTTTTTTTTTTTTTTTTGGTTGTTTGGGGTGGGGGGGGGGGGGGGGGGGGGGGGGGGGTTTGTGGGTGTGGTGGGTGGGCGTGACATTCTGTAAAAGTCTCTCAGCTTCCCACCCCACTGACCTGCTTTTCAGCTCTGTTCTCCTGTGCAGGACAACCAAAGAAGACCCAGCTGATCAGCTGGGACTCAGAAGTCAGAGACAAGAAGGGGGCATGCCAGTCAGAGGTGGGATTTGCTGGTTCTCCGAACTACTCAAACTTTCTGCTACCGGTTCTCCAGAACCTGTTAGAACTGGCTGAATGCCTCTGGAAAAATCTAAAACACAGATTATTTTTCAATGGGGTGAAAGAAAACAGTAGCTCAGCAGCTCTCAAGAAAAACAGTTCTCTGTGGAAAATTTGTCTCCTCCCCCTAATTTCAAGGGTTAGACCAAGGGTCTTTAAACTTGCCAAGTTTAAGACTTGTGGACTTCAACTCCCAGAATTTTCGAGCTAACATGACTGGAGGAGGAATTCTGGGAGTTGAAGTCCACAAGTTTTAAACTTGCCGAGTTTGAAGACCCCTGGATTAGACTCATGAAGAACCTATAGAAGATAATATCTGTAGCTCAGGATTAAACTATGGGGTCCTTGGTGCTCTCTGGGCTTGGTGTGGTTTGCTTGCAAATGTTTCATGACTCAACTAGGTAACATCATCAGGGCTACTTAGGTCAGAGGTCACAAAACTCAAGAGAGCATCAAGAACCCCAGAAATCATGAAGAGATTTATGCCATGGTTTATTTCTCCTCTCCCACCAACAGAAATTTAAAATCAGAATGAGACAGACTTGATATCCTTGCTGATGGCTTTAGGCAGATGAGGCCCAAGATGGAGAGAGTTCAGTTTACAGACATAACATAAAATAAACAGTAATGCTTAACCTTTCTTGTTTCCCATTCCACTGATTAATGGAAAAGGTAAAGACTAATTATCCATTTAGCTTTATAGATTTGAGCTTAGCTGTTTGCTTTCCTTAGAGTATCTCTGAACTTGCTTTCCTAGTTCCAATAATTCATGTGGCTATGGGTACTGATCATTAATTAAATGAAATAATTGGGACTAGCAATTTGGAATGAAAAGTGATGTGAAGGAATGAGTATCTCTCTCTCTCTCTCTCTCTGAGTGTGTTTTCTCTAAAGTGGCTGCTCTCATCACGGAAAGGATCTGCTCTGTTAAATCAATGGCAGGCAGCTTTCAGCTCTGAGCTCTTAAAGCTTTCTTGCCTGCAGCCATTCTGCATATTTTGCAATGTCTTCTGCTTCTAATGACTTCACTTTCATTTCAGAAATGCCTCTTAAAACAATCAGTGTCATCGACTAAGGAAACCCACTCAAATGTCCATTTATAATAAAACTAGCTTATGAAACAAAATGGGACATTCAAGCATTCACTATATCAATTCTTCCTCATAGTTCTGCTTCACCGATAGATGCCTCTGAAGCTTTTATTTCTTAATCTTCAACCAGCAAAATGTCTCATTTTTAGAAAACCAAAATTAAAGACACACAATTCTTTTAATCTGTGGGAAAACAATGGATACGGGGGGAGAGAGGCTGCCTAGGGAATAGCAATAGCACTTAGACTTATATACCACTTTCCAGTGCTTTCCAGCCCTCTCTAAGTGGTTTACAAAGTCAGCCTATTGCTCCCAACAATCTGAGTCCTCATTTTACTGACCTCAAAAGGATGGAAGGCTGAGTTAACCTTGAACCCATCAGGATCGAACTGCTGGCAGTCAGCAGAATTAACCTGCAATACTGCATTCTAACCACTATGTCACTATGGCTCTAGATATCACATACATATGTAATTCTGTTGAAGCTCACCATTCATTAGTTCCTATCACCCTAAGATTTATGTTGTTCTCATTTCTCTTTAGAATACTAGAATATATTATGTACTGATGGCAAGCTTTGGTGTCAATCCTTTAATAGAAGCAATGCCATTACTTCCCATTATTTGCCATAACAATTTGCATATTTTTCTCCTCCTCCTAACTGAAAATCAGCTATGATTAGACAAATCCAACTGGAAAACTGCGGGAGATGTCTTCAAGAACAGGCCTTTCCTAGAATTCTTCCAATGTCATTTCAAATGCCATTCTTGAAAGGATGGGAAGTATTATTTATCGAAAGGAATGAGACTGACAATATTTTAGATGTCAGGGATCTTGTAGGTAAATTAGCTCCTCTTTTAGCTTCTCGCTAGCCCTCCAGGGAAGATCAGTGCTGCATTTCTTAAAGATTATATAGGCATGGCTGAAAAAGAATCCTTTGGAATATGCAAGATTTCAGAATGTGGCATTGTTCGGGGTTAACATGTTCAGACAAAGTGACAATGTTACAGGGGCCTATTTTATCAGCACCGAGGCTATGGCTTGTTTCTTTTCATCCATCCATGTAGCTACTTGGGCGGTTAATGTTTTAATATAATTTTATTGAAGGATTGATAGGTTTGCATGTTCGTTTTAACCTTTTTCTATTTGGTGTTATTTTTTAAGAGGTAGGCAGCTATACAAATCAATTCCACCAATGCTCATCAAAAACTTAATTGGTCTGAATCATTACCTGAATTTGAATTTTTTTTATTATAACCAGAATTCCAAATGAATCTCTAAATTGAAGCTTATTGTGGCTCTATTGGCTGATCCCTTCTTCCCTCAAAATGATCCAGTGCAGCTACACAACAAAATTAGAATAGATTCTGAATCAGAAGAATATGAAATCAGCAGATTAGCTGATAGTTCTGGTTGTTGTATTAGTACAGAAAGCCTGGATCAGATCTGTTTACATTATGAATACAGAATGTCTAAAACCATTGAAAAAGATATTATTTTTATTCTTAATACTGTGTAATTTTAAAAATGTTTCCAGGCTCAAAAGAGGAGTGCATTGTCTAACGTTGCATCAAATGGTCTATTCTAAGAAAAATAATTCTTCAAGGGCAGACTTTGAAGAATTATTGTTTATTGCATGCATCTCATATAATATACTAGCTGGATACCCATGCTTTTTGATAAAACTACGTGATCGGGCTATGCAGGAGAAAGTTAGTTCACAATCCATTGGCTCAGTGGTGGCCGGTGACTGAAACACATAAGGGAATATCGCTCCTGCTGCCTTGAGTCCGGAAGTGGTTCCATAGGTGGAAGGCATAGACATTTTGGTGAGGTACCGATGTTTAATACTGTAAGGAGCCTCAGACCGGTCCTGAATGAAGGAGTGGAACGTCTGACAGTTTGAACTGAAGTAACAGAATTTGAGGCAACTGGCATTTGGAACAGAGTTCTTTTCAGGCGGGGAGGGGGAGTAGAACTCCTTAGCATCAGAGCGTGTTAATTGCTGTATAAGAAATACCAATGCACTGATGATCATTTCAAAAAATCCTTTCTTAGCGATCACCTAGAAGCCAAGAGGAACCTTTGTGCCAAATTTCAAATTTATAGGCTTTACATTTCTGGATATTTCAGTTTGAGTGCGTGGTGCTTGGCTTATATATATATATATATATATATATATATATATATATATATATATATATATATATATATATATATATATATATATATATATATATATATATATATATAGAGAGAGAGAGAGAGAGAGAGAGAGAGAGAGAGAGAGAGAGAGAGAGAGAGAGAGAGAGATTAAAAGTTATTGTCCCATGGTGTGCATATACATAAACAAACAGAAAAGTGTCTGACGTGCTATTAACTTTTTGAGTTAAAGCAAATACAAATTGGGAAGTCTGTTTCACATAGTTATTATTAGCAATGTTCAAACTTTTGTCAGTTAAATAAAAACATGCCCTAAGCAACAGTTTTTGTGACTTGAGGGCATGTATGCAACCTTATTTATTCCTCCTTAAAAAGCCATTGGGTTTTTCCCCCTCCTTCTCTTAGTATTAATAACACTGAATAAGCCACATTGAATGAGAAAAGTTAGAATGACACTGAAAAAAAGTGACTTATGACTATCACACGGGCAGGTGTTCAAAATTCAGGCACTTGGCAACTGGCTTGTATTTATGATGGTTGTAGTGTCCTTGGTGTCAGCTTTGGAAGCCATATTAACACCATTTAACACAACATGTGATCACCTTTTATGACCTCCTGATATGCAAAGTCAATGGGGAAACCAGATTAACAACTGTACTACTAACTGGGCAACTAACTGCAGCAATTCACGTTACAACTATGACAAGAAAGGTCATAAAAAGGGGCAAACTCATTTAAATGCCTCAGCATTAGAAACTTTGGGGTCAGTTGTGATTGTAAGAGCAATAGCCCTTAGACCTAAATACCACTTCACAATGCTTTACATCCCTCTCTAAGCAGTTTACAGAGTCAGCATATTGCCTCCAACAATCAAGGTCCTCATTTTACCGACCTTGGAAGGATGGAAGGCTGAGTCAGCCTTGAGCTAGACAAGATTGAACTTCTGGCAGTGAGCAGAATTAGCCTGCAACACTGCATTCTAACCACTGTGAAGGGAGGGAGGGAGGACAGTAGCTATAGCACTTAGATTTATAGGCCACTTCACAGTGCTTTACAGCCCTCTCTAAACAGTTTACAGAGTCAGAATCTTGCCTCCAACAATCTGGGTCCTTATTTTACCGACCTTGGAAGGATGGAAGGCTTAGTCAACCTTGAGCCTGGTGAGATTCGAATTGTCAAATTGCAAGCAGCCAGCAGTCAGCAGAAGTAGTCTGCAGTACTGCATTCTAACCACTGGGCCACCGACGATCTATAAGATGAGGACTACCTATATCTCCTTATTCAGTATCAGCTCCTAACTCTGAGCATTAGGTTGTGCTGCTGGCTCCTCATCATTGTTTTCGAGGAACAAATTCCACAATCTCCTGAAATCTCTGTAAATAACTGAGAATGGGAGAGAAAAGAGAGAGAGAAAGATTCTGCTCATTTCTGTATTCAGAACCACCACAAAGATTCTTTAAGTTTTCTGGTCATCCATTTCATTTGTAATTCCTAAGAAACAGCTTCCTTTTGTTTTATGAGGCCATCTATCCAGTGACCTGTGTCTGCCCCCTCTGTACGGTTGATTTCAGATCTTCCCTTGAAGCGTAAGCTCTGCCAACATACACTCACTGTCTCCTTCTCAGATTCTCATTGGCTCTTCTCTTGGAAATTAGGTAGACAGTGCCAAAATTAGATTTTTTTTTTCCTATCATTGCACATCTACCATTCACCTTTATCTCAATAACCAAGCAGGAAATTCTTCTGCCATCTGCTAAGATCCTCTAAGTATCTCCTAGGGAAAGAATCCAAAAGAGAGAAAACACGTAGAACTTGTGCTTCCTTTCCATTTATTTTCTAATTTGGAAGGTTTGATTATCCACAAACCTCATCATCGCCTAACATTTGATTCTGGCACCAATCATGATTTAAAGATAAGATACCTATGTTACATTCCTCTGTTCATATTGGAGGACTTCAGACATGGAAGTAGGGAATGATAAATTTCACAATGGATGGACAATCAAACTGATTTGTTGTGGCCAGGGTTTTTAAGGAAAGAGTTCAGATCCTAATATATATATATATTTAAAAAAATAAAACATTATCAGAATCTTTTTATAAATGGGATGTAAAAGAAAGGAAAAATGTCAAAAAAGCATTTATTTCAAGCGAATCTCCAACTCTCCCTCCTTCCTTCCCTCCCTCTCTCTCTCTTTCCTTTCTTAGATTAATTTATTTTGGAAATAGACGAATCTACAATCTTAATCTTGTAAACCACCTGGAATCACTGAGAGTGAATTGGGTGGCTATATAAATTTTCTTAATTAAATAAATAAAGCTATATATATTGACAGGTCTCAAGAAACAAGAATGGTGTGATATTATTAATTATCCTATCCTATCCTGTGGGATGTGGTGGCTCAGTGGCTAAGATGCTAAGCTTGTTGATCAGAAAGGTCGGCAGTTTGGCGGTTTGAATCCCTAGCGCCGTATAATGGAGTGAGTTCCCGTTACTTGTCCTAGCTTCTGCCAACCTAGCAGTTCTAAAGCATGTAAAAAACTTAAGTAGAAAAATAGGGACCACTTTGATGGGAAGATAACAGCGTTCCATGCACCTTCAGGGTTCAGTCATGCTGGCCACATGACCATGGAGACGTCTTAAGACAGCGCTGGCTCTTTGGCTTTGTAACGGAGATGAGCACCACCCCCTAGTGCAGAAAAAGACTAGCATGTATATGCGAGGGGAACCTTTACCTTTACCTTTATCTTATCCTATCCTGTCCTGTCCCTCTCTACTTTTGATCTTTTTCCCCCGCTCTTCTTTCAAAGTCTAAATTGAGAGTGAAGACCTTCTCCTGTTCATGTTAGTTTATAAAGAATTATAAAGTGTGTGTGTTTGTGTGTGTGTGTGTGTGTGTGTGTGTGTGTATGCAAGTTTATTCCATACTCCTCCTTTCTCCTGACCTTGAAAGATGCAGAATTTGGTTGAAATAAAAAAAAATGCTGTCTTTCTCTCTCTCTGTATATATATATTATTTTAATTTAACTAGATAATATGAATTTGGAATATGGAAAGGGAGGAAGAACATGAGGAGGCAGACTTAGTTTTTGATGACATATTTTTAATTTTCTTTGACTTTGCAAAATGCAATTTAAAGTCAATGTACTCAGACTGTAGAAGTGCATGTTTAGAATGAAGCAGGCATAAATTCCAATGCAGAAAATAAGGAAAGATAAGATTTTTCCCTCTCTGCACTGCCTTCCCCCTTGGCCCCAAGAAAGATTTATAGTGAAGTTTGAAAGATATTTTTTTTCTTGGGGGGGGGAGGGGAAGCCACTCCTGCTGAGATATTTTCCTGAAACCTTTTTGATTCACTGGCTATCATAAATCACATGCACCAAAAGAAAAAAAGAAAAAGAAAAAATCCTAGGCAAAATGTAATATCAAGTTCCATTTTATTAAAAGTCTCTCTGCATTCACAGCTTCATCATTTTTACTGAACCATCCAGTACAAGAAAACACAAGTGGTTGTGTGTGCATATATGCCTTGGTAATAGTAGTATGAGTCTGAGGGAACAAAATTTGCAAAAGTGCCAAAGATACTACAGACTGCAAAATCCTATCAAGTGGCAGGTAAAGGAAATATAAACTCACACAGAGAGAAAAATGGACAAAATTTCATCATCTCTCATGCCCAAAACCTATATACTGCAATGATGTCTTTATCTAAAAAGAGCAATTTCCCCAAAAACGACTATTCCTTTGTCAATGGCTTCTTGTCTTTCACAGTGAAGAATTTGATTCAACAGTGAAATATTAAATACCTGTCCCACCCTCCATCCATCCTTCCTTCTCTGTCTGTCTGTCTGTCTGTCTGTCTGTCTGTCTGTCTGTCGATCTATCGGTCTCTATTAATCCATTTATCATCCATCTCATCTTTTTAATCTTTCTCTTCTATCTTTCTCTTTCTATCTTTCTGTTTGTCTGCCTTTCTGTTTTTCAGTCGTTGTAACTATCTTTCTACCTAATTATCTTTGTATCTGTCTGTCTTTCAAACTACCTTTCTATCTTTCTTTGTAACTATCTTTCTGTCTTTGCAGGAAGCCAGATACTTCAATTACCAACTGATTGCTGATTGCACTTACCAATATAGTTTTCAATCTACAAATTCAAATTAATCTAGGAGAGGGAAGGGAAATTTGGAAGTTATTAGAAATATAGGTTTATCCTGTCCGTGATGCAAACGAGGGAAAAGTTATCTCTGCCACTTCCATCCATAATCAGCAGCAAAAGACATTGTAAAGTTTTCCTAGAAGTATGTCTGGAAAATAGAGACCTCTTTGGAATAGGTCATATAGAGACGTGGTGGTGCAATAGTTAGAATGCAGTATTGCAGGCTACTTTTGCTGACTGCCAGCTGCCAGCAGTTCAGCAGTTCGATTCTCACCAGCTCAAGGTTGACTCAGCCTTCCATCCTTCTGAGGTTGGTAAAATGAGGGCCCAAATTGTTCAGGGCAATATGCTGACTCTGTAAACCACTTAGAGAGGGCTGTAAAGCACTGTGAAGTGGTACAAGTGCTAAGTTCTATGCAGGCTGCTCTTGGATAGATTTATTTACTCCTGGGGCAGAGAAAGATTTACTGGATGCCTCATTTTGTGCAATATGTTTTGGTTTTGGTGCCTTTGAATCAATATTGACTCCTGGGAACTGCCTGGACTAGTCGCTGCAGTTTTATTGGCAAGATTTTGGAAGTGTTTGCAATATTGCCTCCTTCTTAGGGCTGAGAGAGTGACTGGCCCAAGGTAATCTAACTGGCTTGGTATCTAAGGAAGAACTAGAAGTCACAGTCTCCCAGTTTCTAGCCTGCTGCCTGCACCACCACCCCATATTGGCTATCGTATGTATTTTAGACATTTTAAAAAATAAACAACGCTTGGTTGTTTACCTACTTTTTTTGAGCACCCGGATTCTGTCCTTTCATTTTTATCGTGCTTGATCCTAAATTGCAACTATGCACACAATTTTGCAGAGGCAAATTTTATGTCAGGACAATCTTGTTTAAAAAAAAAAATTCCAAGGACTGCAGGGACAACTGCAAAAACAAGGAGGTGCCGCCTTAATGGTTTTATAAGTCTTTATACCTTTTCAATAAACAGAATGATTTCAGCTGCCTTGCACAGCTATAAAGCACTAACAGGAACAATAGTGTGTCTGTGAAATCAATTCAAATACTTGGGTGAGCTGGTCAAGAAATTATTTTTAAACCAGAAAGTAAAATGAAGTAGGAAGCTTCAAAAAAAAAAAAAAAAAATTGGGAAAGCATAATCAATCAATGATTAGACTCAGACCAAATGTGTTTTGACATTGGTATTTTTTTCCCTTTCTAACTCTATTTTGCCATGTGCTTCTGCGTCTCTTTGAGTTTTAGAACAATTGAGATTTTATGGTAGAAACACATGATTGGCCATTGGTCTCAGTGGGAGTTATTATCCGGCCTTTGCTATTGATATAAATACTGTACAGTAAATCAAGGTGGCAAACATACATAATACTCCTTCCTCTAGGTTCAGAGACTCATAATGCTTTCTTATCCAAATAGCAATAGCACTTAGTAATAGCACTTAGACTTATATACCGCTTCACAGTGCTTTTACAGCCCTCTCTAAACAGTTTACAGAGTCAGCCTATTGCCCCCAACTATCTGGGTCCTCATTTTGCTGACCTCGGAAGGATGGAAGTCTGAATCAACCTTGAGCAGGTGAGGATCGAACTCCCAAACTGCAGAAGTAGCCTACAGTACTGTGCACCATGGCTCCTGTGATGCACATATGGATAGAACTGTGTCCTATAATTGGAGATGGTTGAAGTTTTCTAGATGCTTAAGAAAAGCACTTTTTTGGGGTTTATATTAATGTATCTTCAGAGGGATAGTATCAAGGTCACGTAAAGTGTTAGAACCATTTTGGGTAAGACCACACTTGCAACACTGAATCCAGTTTTGGTCATGACCACACCACAATGCAAAAAAGATATTGAAACTCTAGAAAGGGTGCAGAGAAGAGCAAGGCTAAGACATAGGAAGAATGGTTGCCGGAACTGGATATGTCTAGTCTAACAAAAAGGAGAACCAGGGTTTGCCACGATGCACTCTTCCAATATTTGAGGGGCTATCACAGAGAAGAGGGAGTTGACCTATTGTTCAAAGCACCTGAGGGCAGGACAAGAAGTAATGGATGGAGACTTATCAAAGAGAGATCCAAGTGGAACTAAAAAGAAACTTCCTGACAGTGAGAACAATTAATTAGTGGGATGATTTATCTCCAGAAATTGTGGGTATTCCATCACTGGAAGTTTTTAAGAAGAGATTGGACAGGCATTGGTCCAAAGTGGTGCCAGGTCTTCTGCTTGAGCAGTGGGTTGACCCAGAGAACCTCCAAGGTCTTTTCCAACTCTCTTATTCTTCTGTATTCTTTAAGTATTATCTCTCTAGAGCAAATCTTCTTCTTCTTCTTCTTCTTCTTCTTCTTCTTCTTCTTCTTCTTCTTCTTCTTCTTCTTCTTCTTCTTCTTCTTCTTCTTCTTCTTCTTCTTCTTCTTCTTCTTCTTCTTCTTCTTCTTCTCTTCTTCTTCTTCTTCTTCTTCTTCTTCTGCTTCTTCTGCTTCTGCTTCTGCTTCTGCTTCTGCTTCTGCTTCTGCTTCTTCTGCTTCTTCTGCTTCTGCTTCTGCTTCTCCTCCTCCTCCTCCTCCTCCTCCTCCTCCTCCTCCTCCTCCCTCCTCCTCCTCCTCCTCCTCCTCCTCCTCCTCCTCCTATTCTTTTAGCTAACAGAGATGCTGCCTTTATGCAAAGGCATGCTTTGCTTTTTGGCAATCAACCAATAAATAAAGAGGAAAATGTCAATTACTGATTTGCTGTTGTCTTCCAAATTAAAAGCAAATATGTGGGGAGGAAATATGCAGAGGGCCTCTGCCAATATGGAGTTGATCTGCAGTCATTTGCACTCTGGAAAAGAGTACGCACAACAAAGTTGCTTTGATCTGGTGGCTTAACTTTCAGATTGGAACCTGATCTATCCTCTCCTTCCAGAAGCAAACCAGCAGCTTGATTTGGCATTTTGTTTTCTTCTGTTAATGAGCATTGTTAAGGAAATAGCTCTTCCTTCAGTTTCCCTTTTCTTTACTGCTGCATGTTGGAACTCTTAACCCAGTGAATCTTTTATTTCCAAAACAGGGCAAAATTCGGCCTAGTAATTGTGCAAAAGTCCTTTTCTTTGCACAAAATGCTTCAGTTTCCTCAGCATTTATTCTGGGAGATTTGGGGAGTTTACTATTCTTAGTATCACTGTTTACTGCTGCACATCTTTTTGTCATTTAACAGGTTTTTTTGGCTATTCTCACTTCCCGTTCTGAAAAAGCTCAGAAATGCTAGCCCAAGATGCCTTTCCCTTGGGAACTGATGAAAATGTGGGATGCCAGGAGAACTGGAAAGAACTGGAGAGACAACTGTACAATGGAAGGCAAAAAGTTCATTGATTCCTAGTCACTGAATGACAGAAGTTGAGAAGAATACCATTTCTTCTCTGAAATTCCTATCTCCTTTGGAAAAATGTCTAAAGTGCATAGTCTTTCATAACATTGAAATATTATTTCATTTTTAAACAAAAACAAAACAAAACAATCAGGAGATTTTATATGCCCATTAGTAAGTTCAACACCTCTGAAGAAAGTTAGCTTCTCAAGCAGGGTGATAAATTAAGACAGCTAAGAGTAAAACTTAATGACATATAATATATGGTTAAAATAAGAAATTGTGACATAAATAAAGACAATAAACCCATTTTTTTGCACACAGTTAAATAGGAGTTAAAAGGTAGTCTTGTGTCTCAGCCAGCCTTGAACTTTTAGCACTGAATGGATCAATGTTATGCTAGACAAATCATTCTTCAGGGGCCTTTTCACACTAAGACATTTTTATTTATATTTCTGCAAATGTTTTTCTTGTGTCTTCTTCCATCAAGCATAACACTATTTTTATGTGTAAACTATAATTTAGACACCACAGAGCAGCAATGATTCAGGAATGAAAGCATGAATAGGTGGATGGGTGTTAAACTACACATGCACTATGTATATATTTGCTCTTTTTCTACAACATCATGTTGTAAACACCAGTTCAAAATTGTTCATCCAGTTTTGGTCACCACACTATTTAAAAAGATGTTGAGACTCTAGAAAAAGTGCAGAGAAGAGCAACCAGGATGATTAGGGGACTGGAGACTAAAACATATGAATAATGATTATAGGAACTGGGCATGGCTAGTCTACTGAAGAGAAGGACCAGGAGAGACATGATAGCAGTGTTCCAATATTTGAGGGGCCAGACAAGGAATAATGGATGAAAACTGAACAAGGAGAGATTTAACCTGGAAATAGGGAGAAACTTTCTGACAGTGAGAACAATCAACCAATGGAACAGAAGTTTCCTTCAGAAGTTGTGGGAGCACCATCACTTGAGACTTTTAAGAAGAGATTGGACTGCTATTTGACAGAAGTGGTGTAGGGTCTCCTGTTTGGGTGGGGGGTTGGATTAGATTACCTACAAGGTCCCTTACAACTCTGATTATCTGCTATCTGTTATGTCTGGTTAAATACTGAGAAACAAGCTTAGATAACCTATTTGCTCCATCCAACAGAGCTCTTATATATTCTTTCAGTGTACAAAGTTAACAAGCCATGTTTTCACTCTTGGCTCGCAGAGCCATTATATGATGTTGTGATCTCATCGCATTGATTATAAGATTGGCTGAATTCACTACCATCTAAAAACACCCTTTGAGAGCAAAGCTGTACCAAATCAGCTCCCCAAAGGAACAATTTGATTGGGGCAAACATTATTGTGAGAGGGGTGGGGTTGTTGCTTTTTTCTAGATTACAGTTGAAAGTGTCACCTAGCAAATTCTTCATAATTGTTGACCGTAAAGTCAATACGGCTGGTTAAATGACCGTATAAGAAAGAATCACTGTATTTTTGTTCAAACCAATTGCATTCTTAGCACATGATTTCAGGTGCCTAGAGCTGACAGGTTCCAGAAATAGCAACATAAGCGTGCACCTCAGAACTGGTTCATTTTTCTCTTGGGAGACATCAACACCACTGAGATGTGTGAGATCCTTAATTTTAGTACCCGGAGTACCATATGCTTAAATGAAATGTTTAATATTAAAAATGTCTGCCATTTAAAATGTCAACTTAAAGTAACAATTATGAGAAATAACATCTGGTGCATGGAGGTGTTCTTCCTCACCCAGGATAAGGGCCTACCATAATGTTATGAATAATGTATGGCTAATATTGGGTATCTAGTTCTGACCATAGCTGTGAGCAGATGACAAGTAAGTGTAGTGGAGCAAGGAATGATTAGCACACAGTACAAATAGACACACTGGCAGCCCAGTGTATGATTGCTTCATTGTATTGCCTAACTAACTATTATATTAACTATTAATAGCACACTGTTGAAAGCTGTTCTGATTGGCAGTCCTGCTGAAAATAAAATGGATCCTGTTTAACGTCCACAAGTAAATGCTACAGGCTGATTTTAAAAAATGAAGCAAAAAAATAAAAAAATAAAAAAAATAAGCTTGGAATATTCCTGAGACCGGAGAGATTCAGATCACCCTTGTATGTACAATATTATTTGGCAAAGTGTGGAAGCGGTTGCTGTTTTATAAGTTGAAGATTGGCTCCAGCAAAAGAGGTGGGGGAGAGGGAGAGGGAGAGGGGGAGAGAGAGGGAGGGAGGGAGGGAGAGGGAGAGAGAGGGAGAGGGAGAGGGAGAGAGAGAGAGAGAGAGAGAGAGAGAGAGAGAGAGAGAGAGAGAGAGAGAGAGAGAACTGTGCATTCTTCCAACTGTTTTATGTTTTTCTTTCTCTCTCACCAAAATAAATAAATAATAAATCCTTTTCTTGCTAACTTTGGAAACGTGAATGCTAGATTCTTATGCCAAAAGTCCAACACATGGAATGGTCTCTGAAATCCATTTTGCCCAGATTGTAAACAACTCTAGAGCAATCATGGAGTGAAATAACACAGACAGAATTCTTCATGTGGGACTTTTTTTTTTCCCCAGTAGCAATACAGCCATCTCCATGAAGATGAAAAAAATCCTGTCCTTGAGAAATAAGTAGAGAATTTCTCTTTTTTTTTCCCCCTGGAGAAATCTGAAAACTTTATTCATTCACATTCTTTGTTGACAAATCTATTTGTGACGGATGCTAGAATAAGCCCAACTCTCTGTTCAGCCAAAGCTTTTTTTCCAGGTATGAACCACTTTGTCCTAATTCAAAGTGAAATATACAACAGTGAGATGTTTAAACAGATAGCTTTTGTGTGGGATGTTACCTTTCCTTATTCTTGCGGCATTTGCCACAAGCTTGTTATGTCCTACCTGCAGGTTGCCTTGGCTATTCCTCTTCCATTCTCTGACACCTGATGGATGGATGAAGTCCACAATTAACATGCAGGCAAACTAGCCCACTTAGACAAATAGGAGTACATGACTTGGCATTGTTCAAGGTGGGAGGGAGGATTGTTCCATGCAGGATAACTGACTGATAAATGAAGCCCTTGGGATGAGGAAAAACAAGTGTTGTCTCTCTGTCATGCTATAATTTCTGTTCAGAATTCTCTTTTCAAGCAGTTCCCTTCTGCTCCTTTCCTCCTCCTCCTGTTGCAACTATAGCTTTTGCCAACGAAAATTGCTTGAATTTTCAAGAAGGCCTTTAATTCAGTATTCAGACAAAGCAATAGCAGTTTAGATGAAGCATCTGAGATCTTTATAAAATGTTTTTTTTTATTTAGAAGATGAAACACAACAGCAAGCAGACTGAGAAGGCTGTTTTTTTATTGTTAGACCTCCACATCTGTTTCTTTGTTTTTCTAAGCCAATGTAGTCATTAAGGTACAGTGGCTTAAGATGTTGGAATAAGAATGGGGAGATTGTGGGTTCTAATTCTCTATTGGGCATGAATGTCAGTGTAATTCTAGGCCAAGATCCTCTGGGGCCAATCCACTTCTCAGGATGGAGAAGAATGTTCTGACCAAGGATTCATGAGAGAGTAACAATCAGACACTGTTCCCAAAACCCTTTTTTAAAATTTCAACAGCTGTTAATTATATGCATTCACAATCCGTAATGAGTCCCAAACAGTCTATGAATATTCCAAGAGAAGTCTGCCACAATCTTTCGGGATAAGGCTGATAAGCACCCACCTTTATCTCCTTTGAAATGCTGCCAATGACTAAATTGCCAATTAGCTCTACAAGGCCAAACGGAGCACAAAGTCAACACGAAGCTTCAGATTTTAAACTAACCAGAACAAACAAAGTTGCTTCCTGCAAAGGCTCCTGTCCCTTTGCTCCTTTTTTATGTCTTATGGGAGGGGCCAATCATCTCCAAGCCTTTACTCCTCAGTCACCCCTTTTGTCTTAACTGTTCTTGCCTTCTGGCAGCTCTGCGCAAGCATGCACTGGGAACAGGCTCCCCTGTTTCTCTGCCTCTCTGATGTCAGATTCTGGAGGATCTGGAGTCATCACATAACTCTCAGATAGCCCTGGCCCCAGCATTATGTCAGACACAGACCCTTCATCTGAGCCCTCCCCAGACTTCAGGACTGGCCCATGTTCCTCCCCACTGTCCGGCTCTGCTGCCAGCTCCACAGGCCACTGGCGGATCACAACAAAAAAAAAGCATTAGAACATGACCTTGCGGTAGGATACAACTCAATGGATAATATCAAACAACTTTGGACAAAGCAATTATGTTAATGTGGGCAGAGCTAAGAGACATTAAAAAAAAAAAAATCAAAGTTCCACCCAAATATGCTTTTTCCAAAAGACAACTAGACTTCCTTGTTTTTGTTTCTTTGAAAATGTTTTGTTTCTCATCCCCTCAGTTAGAACTGAACAAGCTTCTTGGAGGGGAAGCAAAATGTTTTCCAAAAAAAAAAAAACCAAAACAGTCCAGTTGCCTTTTGGGAAAAGCACCTTTGGGACAACAATAACCTGAATGATATAAAATCTCCATAGACAAGGTTCCATCCAGCCCGCCCAAGTAAACAAACACACAAACCTCTAATGAGAACAAAATAAAAATAAAACAAAGCCACCTCTAAAAATAAAAATGTCAGCAATATTTAAACTTTAAGCTGAATTTTGATAGCATGGTTGAATTCTAGATGAAAGGAGAAAGCCAAAGAATCAATGTAGTAACCTGCAGAATGTTGGCATAGAATACCACTAATTATTACTACCATCGCAAGTGTCTTTTTGTCTTTCATCTTCAAGAAACTTGATAAAGGTAGAAAACTTCAATTATATAACAGTTCGTATTATTATAGTCATTAGCACAGTCCAAAGTGCATGGAAAGCATGGAACCCATTGATCAATCCTATTCAAAGCCTACAGTGAGAGATTTGTTCAACAAAATTCTATGCAAGACTGAAGGTTACTCCTACAGCAAAAGGTCTCAGTGCTAGCAAAGAAAGCCAAAAAAGGTCAATGTGACTAGCATGATTTCTCAAGGGATCTTAAATTGGAATGGAGAATCTGTATTTTCTTTATACCTTCCCTGTGTAAAACGTCAATACAATTAAAAGTTTAACTTAAAGCAATAAGAACGTCATGCACTTTGCAACTTAAGTAAAGACAGTTGGAAGACATCCAAAGAGAAAGAAACAGTGTTCTCTTTTTTCCCCCTCCTTCTCAACTGGTTTGAGTTTTTACGCAGGGGTATGAATAAGTCAAGACACAAATCTTGATAGGGAGTGAGAGACACTTCCATGGCTCCATCTTCTCTTCCTGGAGTTAGATATACCATTCCCATCCAATGGCTGTCCTGTTCTGCTACAGCTTCAATTGCAAGAGATTCTTCAGTAAGTTCTGCAGTTGACTTTGTCCACACAACTCTGGAGCTCAACCAGGCGCTGGATTCTCTTGCTGAGCAAACCAGGAAAGCTACTACCTTTGTGCCTCTAGGATCAGAAGCTCAGCAAGATCCTGAAGAATGACCCAAAGGTCACCTTTCAAGAAAAGCCCTGAGCATATTTTTCTTGTCTTTGTAGCTTTAGGAGGCAATATTTACATTATCAGAGAACTCTGTTTCAGAAATATTTCTTACACTGGTGTCTGATGTATCTTACAGGGGCTTTAAAAAGGGATGAGAGTTGTTTAAACCTATGTTCAGCAGAGGTAAGGGATTATCTGGTCCTGAGGGCCTTCTTAAGGTCACTTGATCATTGATAAAGTGGTGGAACAAAAACTTTCTTGCTGAGAATCCAGGTTATAATTTTAATTTGTGGTGAGCTCTCCAAGGTGCTGACATTGCCCTACAGTGCAAAAACGAAGGTCAGTTTGTGGCATCTTCTCTTCATACACACTTTGTGTATAATAAGCCTGAATTCTTCAGCCAAGATATGGATGAATTACTGTATTTTGGGGTGTATAAGATGCACTTCCCCCACCCCACCCAAAAAAGTTGGTGAAAATGTGTGTGCGTCTTATACAGCAAATGTTGCCAAAGCCCTGTCCATCCGCCGGCCCCCACCCTTCGGCCTCTGCCTCCCAGCAATTTGCCTCCTTGCAGCAAATAGCAAACAGCCTGGTCCGCTTCAGCATAGCCTGATTTAGCGCAAGCAGCTGATTGTAGGTTGGATCGGCCTCCCGATGATCAGCTGTTTCAGGCTGCAAGGATTGCCATCCCCTATTGCTCCCTCTGCGCACCCCATTTTCGGCCTCTGCATCCCATTTTTAGCCTCCGCGCATCCCATTTTTGTCCCGTTCTGGGCGGTGGGGATTGGAACAGGTAGAAAATGGGGCATATGGAGGCCAAAAATAGGGCACGCGGAAGCCAAAAATGGGACGTGGAGGCCAAAAATGGGGTGTGCAATAGGTGATGGCAATCCCTGCAGCCTGAAACAGCTGATTGTGGGGAGGCCAATCCAACCGACCATCAGTTGCTTCTGCTAATCAGGCTGTGCTGAAACGGACCAGGCTGTTTTCTGTTTGCTGCAAGGAGACAAATTGCTAGGAGGCAACGGCAGATTTTTTTTCTTGTTTTCCTCCCCAAAAGCTAGGTGCGTCTTATACTTCAGAGTGTCTTATACTCTGAAAAATATGGTAGAAAGCTTTACACAGTGGAAACCCATTGTACTCCCACTGGGGCATCATTTACATAAGTCTCCTTCTCCCCACCCATCCCCAACAATTTTCCAAGCTTGGAGAAACAGCAATTAGTCTTTCAGATCTACAACTTCACATTGGTCATCTGTATAGATAGATGACAGCTCTTCTCTTTTAACTTTCTCTCAGATGTCTTTATCTTCTGCTTTATCTTTCTTTCAAGATTTATTTTTTTATGTAGAAATGCATTCATATTTCTTCTCGGGGCTCAGTCCTTGGACATAAGAAACGGTTTCAAAGAGGAAGTGTGTAAATCAGTTATCTAGTGCTAATATTTTATTAAGGATTTCAAGAGCTGGAGTTTCTGTCTTTTGCTTGTGATCAGCAGCATAAAATAGGTTTCAATAGGTTGAATTTCTCTTCTGCAAAACAATTCATAAACTTTATTCAAAGTCAGGCTGGCTTTTGGGGAGGAAGGGTTGCAAATCAGTTATAATCAACTGGAATGATGAGTGATTTCTTACCTGTGGCTCCTACACAGGAAGCTTAGTATCAATGGAGAGACATCTTGGCAGGAGACCATTGTAATTCCCCCTTTTATCTTCATGAGGTGCCTTCTAATTTTAAAAAAGGAGACAGAAAACCTGATGGCTATAGAACATTCACAGAAAGAAAATAAAGGGGGAATTACATTTGTCTACCCATATATCATCTATCTATCATCATCTACCATCTATCTATCTCTCCATTGATTTTCTATCAGTCATCATCTATTATATATCAACTACCTCTATCAATTTTCTCTCCTTCCCTCCCCCCTCTCTCCTATCTATCTATCTATCTATCTATCTATCTATCTATTATCTATCTGCTATTTATCCTTGCCAATTTATACCCATTTATTTCAGTGATGTTTACTTTCACTGAAGTGTGCAAAAATCACAGCTATTGGATCACATATATAAAAAATCACATATATACCTTAATGTAAATTATTATTATTATTAAGTTCAAGAAAACAGATTTTCAAGTAGGTGTATGTAGAATTGCAAGGGTGAAAAGGTGAGTGTAAAAAAAAAATCTAAGAATAATATGAAAGAATTATTTTAAACTTTCTAGACTGTGCACAAGGCAAGCCTAAAAATATTTGTTTGAAGAAATGATGATTATTCTTTAATTAGCTGCCCTATCTTGCCATCCAGCATAAACATTAAGATGGCACACAATGGGACTTCCGGTTTGAGCTTCTTCGGCGACAGACCGATACCTCGTCTCTGCGAGGCTTCGATCCATGCTCGCTGCTGGGGCGCCCCGATCCGGCTGGTTTCGGGGCTAAGCCACCCCATAGAGGTGGTGAAGAGGGGGGAGACTGCCTGCAGGGTTGAGGAGAGCTGCATCTCTCCTCCCCAGCTGGCCATTACTCCCTTTCCCGAAGGCGGTTGTAGCAGTGGTAAGAAATGGCCACCACAAAGAAGAACTCGACTGGAAAAGAATGTGCAGGAGGAAGATAAGAAGAGAAAGTTTTGGTTGACTGGGTCAAACAGCAAAAGCAACAAATAAGGTACCCTGGAATTTAAACTTAACAACATTGTTCCCAAAGAAGATTTTGAAGCTGCGAAGGAGAGAGAGAAGGGAAAGGATTAGGGTTTTTTTTTCCCCTTCCTTATACTGACAGCTAAGAGACTTAAGCAAGAAACTGAAAAAAATCCACTTTGACATTAATAGGCATCTAAGCTGAAAATAAAAGTCAAAGGGATAAATAAAGATTTCTGGACATTTAAAAGTTTTTAAAAGCTGGAAAGGAGAAAAAAAAAAGAATAGAAGGGCAGGATCTGGAAAAATGGAGGAGACTGCCTGGAATTAAGGAATGGAACTGTAATTAAAAGGAACTTACAGTGAAATTTTAACAAGATTCCTCAAAGATACATTTTAATGGAAACTTGGTAACAAAATAATAGAATCCCAGGAAGAGAAAGTGGAAAAAAGAAGCAAGTAGTAGCCTTGGATTATTTGGATTACTTGGTGATTTTTGGTTTTTGCATCTAGATGACTAAAATTAACTGGGTGGTTGTTTAAAAGTTTTTAAAATGGTATCACTCTTAGAAGAACTGAAAACGGAACTTAAAAAATGGAAAGAAGATGCACAAGAAGGGAGAAGTTCTTTTGGGTTCATGTTTCAATTCTTAGAAATGGAGATCTGGAACTATGAGAAGCAACAAGAAACGCTTGCAGAACAAGAAGATTGGGACAAAGAAGAAGCCATCTTTAATGATCAAATAATTTTAAGTGGGGGGAAAAAAGAAAAGGGGGGAAAGAGAGTGAAAGGTTTAAGATTAGAAAATACAACCAAAAAGAAGAAGAACAATTTGAAAGATAAGTATAATATTAGAAAGCAACAGAAGAGGGGATTACAGTTGAGAGAGTTAGAAATAGAGAGATGAGGGGATAAAAAGGGGAGGGAGAAGAAGAGGGGGAAGAAGGCAAGGAAAAGAAGTTGTAAAAGACAGAAACAAGAAATGGAGAAACAGGGAAAAGATATAAGGATTGTAACCATAAGTTTGTTTAGAGATAATGGGTGAAAATTTAATTGTAAAAGGGATTCTGCAAAGGTACATAAGATAGCTTTGTTATATTACAAATAGAAATAACTTTAGGAAATATGATGATGGATAAAATATTTATTGTAATGCAGTGGGATGTTTGTTAAATAAATGAATTAAAATGATTGAGAGAATTAAAAGGGAACATTTTTAATAATTAGTAATGATTTATAAAAATATAAGTGAGAAATATGAAAAAAAAAAAAATTAACTATGGAAAGTTTATAAGTGTTCCCAAGGAAGTATGATATTCAATTGAAAAGAAATGTTAAAGATGTTAAGATTTTAATGCATATTAATGATAGAATTGAATTGAAATGGAATGTGTTTTATTTACATATATATATATATATATATAATTTTTTCTTTTTAAGAATATAGTGTCTATTTTAAGAATGTACCAAGTAGAATTCGATTGGACGTTATGTATTATATTGAATGCTATAATCTTAAAGCTATACATTGAAGCTTAAATAAGAGCTTGAATGGATAAAATTAAAGGATATAAAGGTGTCATACTCTAATTGGTAACTACAGGGAAAAAATTGTTTAATAATAAAAGATAATGTGAAATTGTAACAGGACAGACAAAAGTATAAATATAATGATTTGAATTGAGATAATCAAAACAAAGTTGAGAAAATTAGAAGAGGGGAAAAACTATGTAGAAAATATAAAATGGTAATAAGATATGGAATAGAATATAAAAATGAGCATGAAATTGAGTTTTGTGTCTGTATGAAGAAGTGATAACCTGGGACCATGCTATTTTCAAAAAAGTTTTATTTGTATTTTGTTTTTGTGAAAACCCAAATAAAATTTTCAAAAAAAAAAAGATGGCACACAATGGCATTCTCCTATGGTTTGATGTACATGTATAAGACCACTAGCAATGATAAACATGTGTACATTGTTCCAAGACAATGCTATGAAAAAAAAAAAGAGATTGCTGGATTGTGTTTATGGGCAAAACAGACAGAGATTATGCAATTGCATTCCATATTAAAGGCATTTTATACAGCAAGGTGAGGTGGTGATTTCCTAGCACTATAATTTTGTGGTCTGAATTTGGGAGACAAGAAATGCCAGAGGGACAGATTAGGAATGCAAAGTAGAAATGGTTTAGTCATTGTTGACCCAGAAAACTACCAAAGCGTCTTCTGTCAAAAATATATATTTACATTTCTCCAAATACATTCTTCCCAGAAAGTGATTGTGACCTTTGCTAAGTGAATTACTTAGTAATCCTCATGTGTCTGTTAATATTGTTCAGCAACCCTGTATTTACCAAACAAATCTTATTAAGCAATC
Source organism: Notechis scutatus (assembly GCF_049901735.1). NCBI lineage: Eukaryota > Metazoa > Chordata > Lepidosauria > Squamata > Elapidae > Notechis > Notechis scutatus. The sequence goes on from NC_142018.1 coordinate 14,129,612, forward strand.
TGCCTTTTGTATGTTAGAAGACCTGCCTAATAATCCCCAAATCTTTTTACACACAGCAGCTCAGGACATCACAACAAAGAATGCATTTTGATTGACAGTACTGCAATAGGAAATAATGCCTGGAAATTGCCAGTGGAAAATGAAGAACACCCAAATCAAGGTTTTCAATCTTCCGTTATAAACTTCAGCCAGTAATTTCTTTCCAGGGCTTGTGTGTGAACTTCCAGAAAAATGAAGTGAGAAACGTGTTGACCCTAACATCTGCAAAGCTTATACTAACAGAGAAATCAATTAATATTCATATGGGAGAAGATACAAGAAAAATGAATTTGTTTAACCCATGAATGATTGCATTTGAAATTGAGATTGCAGCAGAAAGCAAGGATATAGGCCACACGGAATTTTTCTTCTGAGATGCCAAAGAAATAACAGATTCACTTTTAATGATAATTAACTAGTAGCCAATTGAATGGGCCAAGCAAGATAGAAGTGGTTTCTGATTTATCCAATGGGGTTATAGATACATTTATATTTTGCCCTCTCTCTCTAAAATTACATCATAGAATAACAGAATTGGAAGGGACCCTGGAGGTCTTCTAGTCCAGCCCCCTGCTCAAGCAGGAGACCCTATACCATTTCAGTCAAATAGCTGTCTAGTTTCTTCTGAAAAGCCTGCAGTGATGGAGCAACCATAACTTCCCAAGGCAAGTTGTTCCACTGGTTGATTGTTCTCACTGTCAGGAAATTTCTCCTTAATTCCAGGTTGCTTCTCTCCTTGATTACTCTCCATCCCTTCTTTCTTGTCTTGCCTTCTGGTGCTTTGGAAAATAGGTTGACCCTCTCATCTTTGTGGCAGCCCCTCAGATATTGGAACACTGCTATCAGGTCTCCCCTAGTTCTTCTTTTCACTAGCCTAGACATACCCAATTCTTGTTACTGTCTTGAAGTTTTAGCCTCGAGCCTCCTAATCATCATTTCCCCTTCCCATAAGCTACTCTTTCTACTCTTCAAACCCCTACATTAGAAGTTAATTTCTCTTTTTTTAATAGCAAAAGTCCATAAAAGCTTTCATTTCACTGATAAATGTACTTGATCATTTTTCTGTAATCAAACAAGTAAATTTTGCCATTTCTGCTAGTTCCGTCATCTTCATCAACTATTCCTCCTCTGTGGATATTTCAGAGTCTTTCCATTTTGTATAATATTCTCATAGCTGTAATCATACATAAGAAATAATTTACCATGGCTTTTTTCCCCTTAAATGGCTGTCTATTAATTCTCAATTGTTTTTTTTTTAAATCCTTGGTCTTCTCACTGACTCCAAATTTTGTTGATTCCAAGTGTGTTGGTGAAGCAGTGCAAATGTCTTAGCAAACCACTGTGTTTGAACTATAGGTCTGAACTACATTGATGATTCAGGGAAGTGATCAAAACACCCATGAATTACTTTATCAAGGAAAGTTATTTCTCTCTTTTTCTTAACAGGAATGTCTGCTGAGCTATATTTAAAAGTGAAGTTAGAACCATCGTAACTGTGAGTACCAAATCCTTGATATATTTTTTAACATATTCCCTTGTTGTCTATCATCACCTAATTAAAATATCATTCATTTATTTAGTGCTGCTGCTGCCTTCTCTCAGTTGACATTATCTTTATGAAAATGACTTCCCAACTACAGTATTTTATGGTGCAGAAATACGATCTGTGATATCACCTGGCTGACTCAATCTGTCACTACATGCTACAAGGAGCAACCTTAAATGGTCTTAAAGTCACATTGCAGTTTTTGGGGATGGTGCATGTAGCATGTTAAGTAACACCATCTGTTGGGGTCCAGATTCTGGTAAATCATTCAAACTTTATGTAATATTAATGAAAGTCCTTCTCTCTTGGTAGGAAAAAAAATAGGAAAGATATGAACACAAACTGACTGAAAGAGGCCAGGGATTCTCAAACAGTGTGATGATTGGCCAAACCAAAAAAAAAAAAAAACCTGCCAAAAAAACTATTATCTTGATGCAGCTACTATTTTCAATCTCCTGGGCAGAGAAGGTTCCATTTAAGGTTCAACATTTTTCTGTTCAGGCATCATGCAGGTCTCAGGAAGAAATTTTTCTTGATATGTGTACTCCAGGAGATCTCTGAATGTGTAGATTGGATTGATCTAACATGGCAAGTTGATTTATTTTGGGAACAAAAAGATGTTCAGCTCAGGTGCAAATACATCTCCAATTGTTTGACTGCTTCCAAAGCCAAGAATTTAATTTGAGGTTTCAGGATGAACCAACAATTTGAGGCAGGAAATTGATTTGAGATTTGATTGTGTTGCCAGTAAATATCCAAATCAAATATTTGCTTAGCGCAAAATGTGTCCCTGGTTGAACTGTGTATAATGTTATGGGGAATACATTGGTCCTTCCTGAAATATGGCAGGACAAAAACACAAGCCAGTAGGGCATGGACAGTGATAGCAACCAATCTTGGCTTGAAGAGAATAATGTAATACAGTAATATAGTTCTAGTAAATCTTGGGAAGTGTTGGCTGTAATAAAGGCTGAGTGGAGTTTTTGAAGATTGTCCTCTGATAGGGTTTTCCTCACCTTCTGGTCAAGTTATTGGGACCATTTGACCCTACAGTTTGTTGGGCCTGTTGTAGAAATTGCAGGAATAAATTGGTCCCTGATTGATTGATTGATTGAAGAACTTACTACTTAGCAGTTTCAAATTTAAAGCCTGTTAAAATACTTTGGGTTGCACAATCAGCCAGATGTTTAGACTGGATTTGGCATATTTGTTCACCTATTGAGTTCTTCTAAGGATTTGGAATAGACAGATGTTATTGTTTAAATACTATTAAAGGTGTGATTAATTAACTTTCCTCTGGCTTCCTCACTTCATGCTAATAGGACATCTGAAAATAGTCCATACATCCAAAATAGAAGCTTGTCTCCCTGCCTTTGAGAGCCTTCAGGGGTCACCAATGCTGCCCCATTCCTTTATGGATGTTGCCACCTGTGGTTTGTTGCCAATTAGTGCAACAATAACCAACTTCAGACATTGATGTTGCCTCCTTCATGTAATTAGAGTCTTGAGGAGAAGATGAGCTGCCGTGAAAAGTGTGGCCCATGAAATCCTGTTGAATAGGCCCCTCCTTCCCTTGTTGTCTGATGTTCCCCCCTACTCCTCGGGAGCAGACTGAAATAATGATAGTAGTTATCTCATTCTATTATTTTGCAATTGCTTGACAAGCAATGGGTCATTCCCGTCCACCATTTTCCCTGCAGGCAAGCGTTCCACAGGAGTGATATGAGGCAGTAATGAAACACTGGCAGCACTCACTATTATATCAATACAGCATGAACTTCCTTAACTACAATTATTTCCTTCTTATCTAGCCCACTGTTTATGAACTGCACAACTTGGGAAATGGATTGTAAAACTCTCGATAGCTGTTCAGACAAGTCTTTGAATGCATTGTTCTCCAGTTGGACAGGATTAAATGAAAGGCTTTCCATACTTGGGTTTTGTAGTGAGTCAGTGTGTTGGAGAGATGTTAAAAGAAATCTGACACAAGGATTTCTTTTTTTTTTTTTCCAGTAAAATTTTCAGTCCACCAAATCTGGATTCAGTGCAGATAGTAATAATTGCATGGAGCCTGTTCTCATTATTGCTGGCAAGGAACGTTTTAAATCACAGTATTTTTAGGAGGGTTTGCACAAATTTGGAAGGATGGATGGATGATATGACTGATTTATGCGAGCTTTATTATAAGTCTGAATAGAATAGAATAGAATAGAATTCTTTAATGGCCAAATGTGATTGGACACACAAGGAATTTGTCTTCAGTGTATATGCTCTCAGTGTACATTAAAAATATATATTCATCAAGAATTATAAGACACAACACTTAGTGATAGTCATAGGATACTAAATAAGCAATCAAATCATACTAGGAAACTAAATAAAACTATAAATTATAAAGATACAAACAACAAGGTTATAGTCATAAGTGGGAGGAGATAATTAATAGGAAGGATGAGAAGGATGAGCTTGGTGAGATTCAAACTACCAAATTGTAGGCAGCCGGCAGTCAGCAGAAATAGCCTGCAGTACTGCATTCTAACCACTGCACCACTGTGGCTCTAAGTTAATAAGAATTAGTTAAAATAAAGTCTCCCTGAAGTCAGTTCAACTTCTGATGATTATATGGAAATATCCATATTGTTGTTTTCTTGGCACTGGAATCATCCATTGGCTTAATGATGATACTCAATTATCTTCATTCTGGATGACCATCAGGAGTTTTTCAGAGTCTGCTTCAGATTAATCCCTAGCAAGACAGAATGACTATTAAATCCCCAAATTACAAATTTTAGCAGTGGACTATCTGTGATTGACGCCTGTCCCCCCAAAAGGGTAGACTGACAACTTGGGGTTCCTCCTGGATTCACCTATGTTTATCCTTGATAGAGATGAAGCCCAGGAAAGCTGTTTCCCAATGTTGGCTGGTGTGTCAGTTTTTGGCCTGAAATAGAATAGATAAGAAGAAGTTGGTCATTCATATTCATGACATCCCTCATTTAGATAACTGCAACTCCACTTTATTTGTGGCTTCCCTGGAAGACACCCTTCAACTGATGCAGAAAGCAGTGGCACAAGTTTCACGGCGCTGACTTCATTCCTGCCATGTAATGTTACTGCCAGAGGCTTTGAATACCACCATGTTTTTGAGAGAAACATAGAGATGGCTGTTATTTATAAAGCTTTATATATCTTGAGGCTTGGGTATATGGCCTATCCCAAACAGAGTCTGTTTACCCAGTTTGAACAAGCAGAGAACTCCTGCTGAAGGAACTCAGCTGCTATGAAGTATGATGAGAGGGAACTTCCTTTGAATAAGTTGAACTCTTCCTTTTTCTGCCTCTCAGGGCAATGATTTTTTTTATTTCTTTTAAATCAAATTTATTTGTCTCCCATCTTGTGGTTCAAGGTGACTCTGAGCAACTTATGACAAGATTACAACAACAAAATTACAACCATTTTTTTTAACTTACAACAAAATTCCTACTCTCTCAGCCTTTCAAATATTTTTTTTATAAAGTAGGCTGTTCTGGAAGACCTTTGGAATTGAGTACTTATGTGTTATTGGTACAAGAAGGATGAATAGTTGAATACCACTATTGTACTAGATGTTTTATTATTGCTGGATTTATGACTACCTTGGTATTGTATTGCTTTTTTGCTCGTATATATGCCACTTAATGACTCTTACATTAAAGCCGTCTACACATCATAAACAGAATAGGAAGTAGCTTGCTATTGCTTCTCTGGGATTTTTTTTTTTTAAGAAAAGCCTTCTTAATCTAGCCTACAACACTGGGAGTTTTTGGTAACACCCTCCTCATTATTCAGCTTGAACATTATCTAAATATGAATGATTTCTGATCCAGCTTTGCCTTTATAAAAGTAACCAAGGTTGGCAAGGCACTGCCACCTGCTGAGACATTCCAATAAGGAGTTAATGGTTTGTTTGTTTTTTTAAGGGAGGGAGTCACAATGGAAATTCAAATCAAGCAAACATTTTAAAAATATCCTGGAGATTTTGTAAACGTAGAGAGAGGGTGATGGCCAAACATGGTCTATGTGGGAAAGATGCTTATGGCAGCTTATCCAGGCCAGGTACATAATACAATAATAGGATAACAGAGATACATAATACAATAACAGGGTACAATAACAGGATAACAGAGTGGGAACGGATCTTGAGGTCTTCTAGTTCAACCCCCTACTCAAGCAAGAAACCCTGTATGATTTCAAACACATAGTTGTGTCCAATCTCTTCTTAAAAACCTCCAGTGTTGGAACAATCACAACTTCTGGAGGCAAGGAGTTCCACTGATTCATTGTTCTGTCAGGAAATTTCTCCTTAGTTCTAGGTTGCTTCTCTCCTTGATTAGTTTCCATTTGTGGCTTCTTGTCCTGCCTTCCTGTCTTCCATCCATTGCTTTTTGTCCTGCCTAAGATGCTAAACAGTGCTGCATCTATAGAAAGGCATTTTCTTCAGATCCAGTGAAGATTTTAAAGAGAGAAGAGAACAGGTAGTCCTAAAATTAAAAATAAATAAATAAACACTGTTTGGTAAACAATTGGCAGCCAATGCTTATCCATCTCTACAGACGACTTATATACCCTGAATCTTGTGCTGTTCCACTTCCAAATTCCAGACATTTTTAAAGAGTAGCTTCTGGCACTAAGTAAGTCTGTCAATCTACAGCAATAACCTTTATCCCTCTTATTATATACGTTACCAAAATTGGTAAGGTTATATAAGTCTGATGTAAGGTATAATTAAAAAGGCACTCTGGGTATTATAACCCTAGGGGAAAATAGCTAATTTGGAATGTTATGACTTTAAAAAAAAAAAAACACCATAATATCGGTTGCTTCATTACCATTCTCCTCTTTTTGGAAATAATAAAAAAGAACAAACATGGCTAGAAATGTAACAACTGGAATATATGGAATTTCACAAAGGATGTTTTGATCTGTGTGTTCACATGGAAAAAAAAATGATGAATTAAACACCTCTTGGCAAATGAATGCCAAGGATCCTAAATTAATGCCTTGGTTCTCTTGAAGAACATAAGTAACTCAGAGGAGGTTTAGACAGGTATATCATCAAGGATTTGCTTGTTCAAAGAGAGATGTCAATCATTTTCCATCATGTATGTCTGCAAGTGAAATGAGGGGAGGTTTTCCATAAAGGTGCCATCATTTCCCCAAGTTTCTCTAAAACTTAACTTTTAAATTTGATACGGGTTGAGCATTACCCGCTGTTATTAAGTATTTTGGCTGTATTTTTCCTCACCTCTTGCTCAAAATTTAATCCTGATTTGGAGGCAGCAATGACAAATAACCATCAGATCCTGAAAAGTGTCCGGTCTTGAACACATCGCATAAAGACCATATGGATAGCATAAAAATTTAATAAACAACCAAATAAATATCCTTCCCTAAAACATTCCAGTCCAAGCTAAGGCATCTCCCATCTGTGTCTTTTGGGTATTTGGTTTTAAATGTGTTGTGATTTGGTTTTTAAAAAGAAAGAAATAAAGAAAACTAAAAGACCAACTGGGAACAATTAACCTTAAATAACAACAGTGACACAATAACAAATGTCCCCTGTAGTCCATGTAGACTTTTTTTCAGCTCAAATCCAAACCAAAATATCTAAACTGCTCCCAAGTGAAGTTCATGGATGCAACTTGTGCCAAATCTTTGGCACTTTTAAACAAATCGGAATTATTAAATATGTAAATATGTTTATTATACATTCTATTTCCTTTCATAAAAGTACCAGGAAATTGATGGGTCTTTCATTCTGGAACTGTTTGCATGGCTTTTCCTTTTTTCCCCCTCCCCTTTTTGAATAATATTTAATTCCCCTAAGCAAAAAGAGCTCATCACAATGACTACTGTAGATTATTTCTATGAAGTTTCCCAATCTGCCAAACAAGGCAGTTTATATAAACCTCCTCCTCAAATGTTGGCAAACAGTAATGCAGCCAAGAATTTCAATGAGTGTTTTCAGTAAGTCTCCTAAAATGTACCTGGTGTTAGAGGCAAGCGTGAGTTTTGAAACAGAATGGATTCTGAAACAATCATGTTCATTTTCCGTAATTCTATAGTAGAGGGGCATCTCCTAAGAAGCACTGTGGGCAATTAAATTAATATTTTCTAGCCAGACTTTCAAAGAGGATCCCAGGGTGTACATCAGCTGGGAGTCTTCCTAGAACTATAGACCCAAAAATGCCATATGCTAATGCTATGCTTGATTCATTACTTAAGTCATATTTTATGATGGGAAGAGATGGCTCCTTGGAGAACGGATGTAATTGTCTCTTTGATAATACTGCTTAAATGAAACTCAACTGTATGAAAAGGCACAGAAAGAGGAAGAAAACTAGCTTTAGAAATCTTATCACACTCCATCACAAGTTGATCAGAGATCTCTTGCTGAAATCCAGACAAGGCCCTTAATCACTGGCACCCTTGCTCATTCAAAGAATTGGATGATCCTCCTTTTGATTAATCAAAGTCAGTCAATCAATGAGAGTAGAGCAAGTAGAGAGCTTGGAAGTCTTCTACTCCAACCCCCTGCTAAAGCAGGAGACCCTATACCATTTCAGCTAGGTTGCTGTTCAGTCTTTTCCTAAAAACCTCCAGTGATGAAGTACCCACAACTTCTAACTATTGTAACTGTCCTCACTGTTATGAAATTTCTCCTTAATTCCAGGTTGCTTCTTTCCTTGATTAGTTTCCATCCATTGTTTCTTGTCTTGCTTTCGGGTGCTTTGGATAATAAATTGACCCCCTCCTCTTTATGGCTGCCTCTCCAATACTGGAATACTGCTATCATGTCACCCAAAGTCCTTCTTTTCTCTAGACTGGCCATACCCAATTCCTGCAACTGTTCTTCTTATGTTTTTGTCTCCAGACCTTTAATCATCTGAGTTGCTCTGTATTCAACTTGTGGGATGGGGAGAAAGAAATATCTTGCTGGCTGGGTGTGACTTCAAATGAACATTAATAAAATCAATGTTCTGACCAGCAAAAGTCCAACAATTATTGTTGTTGTTGTTGTTGTTATTATTATTATTATTATTATTATTATTATTATTATTATTATTATTATTATTATTATTTAGTATTATTTAGTATTATCATCATTATCATCACTATCATCATTATCATTATTATCATCATCATCATCATCATCATCATTATTATTATCACTATTATTATCGTTATTATTATTATTATTATTATTATTATTATTATTATTATTATTATTATTATTATTATTATTATTATTATTATTATTATTATTATTATTATTATTATTATTATTATTATTATTTATCATTATCATCATCATCATCATCATCATCATCAATCACACAGTCAGCCAGATGTTCAGACTGGGTTTGGCACTTTTGTCTACCTAATGAGTCCTTACTAAGTACTTGGGATAGGCAAATCTGTTTGATAGAGTTACAGATATCGCCGCAGGATGGAAGCTGTTCCAAGCAAAGCTGCCTTCTGCAATTGACTGGTGGCAAATTTGTCAATGCCACCAATGGTGTTCAAGTGGTGATCCAGTTGTTATGGGACTGCACCCAAGGGGCCTATTACTATTGGTAATAATGATGATGATGATGATGATGACAACAACAGCAACAACAGCAACAACAGCAACAACAGCAACAACAACAACAACAATAATAATGAAAATGACAAATCGAAGTTGAGCGACTTTGGAAAAAGAAATTGTGTGTTATCCCAATTGTAATCGGAGCCCTTGGAACAATACCTAAAGGGCTGCCTCGCTATTTGGAAATCTTGAATTTATCAGACTTGAATACCCTGATTCTACAAAAAACACACCCTACTTGGAACAGCTTATATCCTCTGATGCTACCTGAACAGTTTCTAGGTCCTTGGTTAGGACTCAAGCTGTTGAGCTACCAACCAGGCCCAAAGGCTGTGAATCTCATAAAGATATAATTAATAATAATAATAATAATAATAATAATAATAATAATAATAATAATAATAATAATAATAATAATAATAATAATAATAATAATAATAAAATAATAATAATAATAATAATAATTAAGAAGAAGAAGAAGAAGAAGAAGAAGAAGAAGAAGAAGAAGAAGAAGAAGAAGAAGAAGAAGAAGAAGAAGAAGAAGAAGAAGAAGAAGAAGAACAACCAATCCGTGTATATGCCAGTGTATATGAGAGAAAAGAAGATAATCTATTAACTAGCATCAGGCTTAAGAGTTTGGGGACCCCTGAGCTAGTGCATTGTTTTAGTTCATCTGATTTATTTTGCAATCTTTTCTAGTAGGAGAGATGTGAATTTCCTGAATTACAGTTGAGGAATGTTGATTAAGGGAGGAAAACGTTTCCTGTTATAGAGTCAATAGCTTATCATTTGTGCAATATATGTGCCCAGCTAGGCTCAAAAATGCACCGCTCACTTAGCTTGGATTACATTACTCAACTGTTGCTTTAGTGCAAAGAAGTTGCCAATCTCCTCCAGCCACCCTGCCTTCACAGACATCTACAAGGAAAATGTTTAGGTTTGACCATAATTGCCTGGTGACCTTTCAACAAACTGTTCATTCACCGAGGAGATCTTCGTGTATTGCTCTGTGTCTTGAGACAAATATTCACCCTCCTGCCATGTTGGATATTAAATATTTCAATTATTAAACAACTGCCATATATCAATGAAGCAAAGAACCTTCACTTGAGCCTTTCACCAAGCAAAGGGAGGGAAGGAGAAAGAGAGAGAGGGGGAGAGAGAGAGAGAGAGAGAAAGGGAGAGGGTGCAAAAGGCAACAGAGTGATAGAAGCATATATTTTAACATCCTCATCATCCTTTTATATCTGCATTATCCTTAGCATTACTGAGGTATGGAATAAGCAAATAATAACTGTACTTCCTTTATTATTTTGGTTTGCCACCAAGATATAGTTTTAATTTCTGTCTTTATTTTCCTCAAAGGTGGACAACAATTTTTGTTCTTTCCAATCCAATGCAGTGTGTGTGTGTGTGTTGGGGGGGGGGGATAAGAAAAGGAAGTTTAGATTTGTATGCGTCTGTCTGTCATTAGGATAACTCTCCCAAAGCTGGACAGAATGGAACCAAATTTGGACCCACCAAAAGAAAGACTGGGTTAAAAATTGGCCTAGATCTGGATGGGGTTGGCTTGACTTCTTTTTCATTTCAAAAAATAATTTGAAATATTTTGAGGGGTGGAAGCGGGGATGGAAACGAGTCTTCCTGAACATACTTAGAGAATTTTTGGCAGTGGTTTGTTCTCCGAATTTGCCTTTTAGCTCCTGAACATTTTGTTACCAGGCTAGATAAAGTTATCAGTGGGACTTTGGTAGAAATGTCTTTTATTCCTCTTTAGCTTATATATGTCTTGTGTGCTGGTGTGGTCAGTTGATTGCATGACTAGTTGTTCCTTGGGCACTATAATTAACTGCTGAGTAGCTGGTCAGTTCCATGGTTGATTGGTCATTTGAATTCTGACCAGCTCCTCAACAGTTAATTATAAAGCCCAATGAATGGCCAGCCACACAACCAACTGATCATTCAAGACATATATAAGCTAAAGAGGAATAGAACAAGACACTTCTACTGAAGTCCCGTTGATGATGTCACTTAGCGTGGTTAAGAAAAGATCAAGAGTTAAATGGCAAGCTTGGTGAAGAAACCACTGTTAAATCTAAAACTTGTGCTACAAGTATTTTCTATTATTTAACACTTCTGGAGCCTTCAGCCTCCCTAGTTTCTCATGCATTACTTAGATCTTAAGAGAAGCAACATGTGGAAGGAATTCTTCCTATGTTCCCTCATCTCACCCCAGCCCCAATGTAATTGCTATCACTGCTAAGCAGGAATCCTGGTATATGGGAATCTGTAAGATTTCTCTGCTTCTGGAAGTATTTGGAGAGATTGTCCCTTCAGATTCTGTGCTCACAATTTTTTGAAATAATCATTTGTTTCTTGTTCTAAAAAAGACATTGCCATCTGTATTACCTTTTTTTTTTTTAACCAATGTGTCTTTTACTTAGTTTGGAAAGCTATTTTGGGGGAGGGGAGGGATGATTTTAACCTTATGTTTTAAGAAATAGGATTCACAAGACTGAGAACATCCCCCAGTGTTTCAACGGGATGATTTTTCTCAATCTTTTTCTAAAGCCATTTTAGATGACACATGAAAGCTATTTGAAGTTTTGAAAAATATGATGTGCAGCCATTTCAAAAGAGAAGCTGGGTGTACTTCTGAAATTGCCAGGGGATTTTCACCTGGGAGCAAATTGTAGCCCAATCTATAATTGGGATGGCTTTGATAAAACAAGTTGCAAAAATTGTGTACGCATTCTTCTCAAGAACAAGGCGTAAATTCTCTTGTGATGGTGAAAGTTGTCTTATTAGGGGAATTGAGAGGTTCTTAATAAAACATCAAATGTAACTTAAGGAAGTTTGTGATACAATAAAACCGTATGTGATGGGGAGAATTTAAATTTTCCATAAGTCTCAGATGGTGGTAAATTCGAAATTTGACAACAGCGTTGATCAAAGCTGATAAGAATTTCAGTTTTGACTTTAAAAACAGAAACTGAACAAGATAGCTTTCTGTCACAGTATTTAGCCACATTTGCCCTAATGCTGGGCAAACTTCAAACTTCAGAAGCAAAAAAGTTGGATAAAGGAAAGGAATACATCATAACATCAGCTTTCAGAATTCACAAACAGCTTCAAAACTAAATGGATGTTTTGTTCAAAATAGGAGGGCAATACTCAAACTCTTCATAAAGAAAGCATAAAACACACTGCTGCAACCCAGATTTAATTATATTTCCATATGGCTGAGTACTGATTGATATGATCTACATAGCTTCAAATTGTTAGCCCTTCAACATAAGCTGGAACAGACACAGCAAGGATTACTTTACTGTATTGTGTAGTAAGGTAAAGATAAAGGTTCCCCTCGCACATACGTGCTAGTCGTTTCTGGCTCTAGGGGGCGGTGCTCATCTCCGTTACAAAGTCGAAGAGCAAAGCGCTGTCCGAAGATGTCTCTGTGGTCATGTGGCTGGCATGACTAAACACCAAAGGTGCACAGAACGCTGCTACCTTCCCACCAAAGGGGTCCCTATTTTTCTAGTTGCATTTTTTACATGCTTTCAAACTGCTAGGTTGGCAGAAGCTGGGACAAGTAACAGGAGCTGACTCCGTTACGTGCGCTAGGGATTCCAACTGCCAAACTGCTGACCTTTCTGATCGACAAGCTCAGCATCTTAGCCACTGAGCCATGTAGGGTATGGCAACAGAATATTGAAAGCCAGTCAGAGATTCCCTGTGTCTCCACATGCCAAATTGGATCAAATTGGGGTTATTTTGAGGTCTTTTTCTCATACTTTCAAGCTGTTTGTTTTCTCTTTTTATCTCTTAGCAATGTTGGGTAATGAAATACAATCTGGATTCCCAGGAGGGAGGGAGTGCATTCCAGAAGAGCAAGAGACAACCTAGTTCTGATAGCTTGTGTGAGGGAAAATGGGTGGAGACAGCTCCTCCACTATCGTTCCCAGAGAATATGCTTTATATGGCTGGAAGTCTGCTTTAGTTTGACAAGATTCTTTCTATGGGTGAGGAACAATAAAGAAATCTGCTTGGAAGAATTGAAGCATGTCTTTCTTAGTTTTGGGAATCTGACATCAATCTTGCCAAACTCAAGCAAAGTACTCTGAGACCTATTAAGGAGGATCTGTCTTCACTCTCTTTCTCTGAATTGAGTTGTCTCTTTCTTCTCTGGAATGTACCCCTTCCCTCCTGGAAATTTAGACTATATCCCATCACATTCTATGAATGGATCTTGTATTCCTTCATCAACATTATCTCTGCATTCTTGTACACAGACAAACACACACACATACACACACCATTCCCCAACTTCTGTCTCAGTGTTAGCTTTTTAATGAACAATGCTAGAAGTGAAACTTGAGATTTTTCCATGCAAGGCACATACTCGACCATTACTGTTACACCTATTGACATCACCATAATGAGTGAAGCTACATGAAGATTTATTTGTTTATTAGATTTTTTTTAATCCTTCCTTTATTATCATAGATAATTGTCAGTTATCAAGTAGAGGCCAATTATTTGTAGCATAACTTTACACTGGTCTGTCAAGAATACACATGTTCTTGACTGCAGCTGTTGTTTGTGGAATTTATCAAGACATCAAAAACTGTAGACTTTCATACCTGGGGGATCGACAAAGAATTATTATACAGCACAAGAAAGAAAAATATGCCCTTTATTTTTAGCCATGTATTGTTGATATATGTTGTCGGTCAACATTTGAATTAGTCTTCTGTTGACAAAAAGAGGACTGCTGAGCAATTGATTCAGCTTTCTAGAGATGTTTTGTTTATCACATATATTTCCAGGACTTCTTGAATTTTTAATACAATATAATAATGTGTGTGTGTGTGTATCAACAAAACAATCCATTTCCTTAAATTTGTTTGGTATAATACAATATTTACTTAATACAAATATATACTGGAGGTCACCCACACACAAAATAATACAGAAGACAATGATTATGCCCCCCCAAGATGTCATTATAATCTTGAATAAGTCCTCTCCTAATAAAGAGAAGCTTTAATAAAAGCTTAAAAGATTGGGAAGTGGACAATTTTTTCTCACTGTATGGATGGGCATGGTTTTATTTTATTTATTTATTTGATTTGTCAATTGCTTACAAGATAATATATATAAGTATAAACATGAGTAAGAATACAGAAAATAGGTACGATTAAATGGGGACATTAGGACAGGGACGGGAGGCACAATGGTGCACTTATGCACGCCCCTTACAGGCCTCTTAGGAATGGGGTGAGGTCAATGGTGGATAGTTTGAGGTTAAAGGAGTGGGGGATTAGAGGATGTGACAATAGAGTCAGGTAGTGCATTCCAGACATTGACCCACTCTGTTGCTGAGGTCGTACTGACATTTCTAAATCGCTCTTTGGAAAATGATGATCTAGCAACCTTTCCTTGTTCCTTGTTACTACAAAAGACCTTCAATCTTCTCCTTTTCACTGAAATCAGAAGAACTGTTTCTTTCTGGGGGAGAGAGAGAAATAAAAGGAAACTCAACAGGAAGGACCCAATTTTGCCTCTAGCACCTTCTAAAAATGGATAGAGACAAAAAAAAAAGAGTGAGAGAGCTATTGATCTCTTTGCAATCTTGCCTTTTATTGAAATTTAATATAGCCAAGAAGGTAAGAACCTTAATTCCCCCCCCCCCCGCCCCTTTGTAAATCTAGTTCTTCTCTGTATTTCATTATATCTGAAATTTAGAAAGCTAAGTATATCCGTATCAACTCAACATACCTCATCCTGTTTTCAAGAAATATATTCGAGATCAATTCCTATGTTCATATATGCTGCCTGCTGAACACAATTTGACTTTATGAAAATGGGGTGACTGTAAGGGTCCATGGGTAGGATAAATTTTCATTCATACAAGCTAGGTCAGGCTTTGTTATTCATAAATTCCATTTCTATTTTTCTATGCCCCCATTAATGCCTAATAATCATGTTCAGAATCTTACTTGTGTTAATTGTTCTGTGAAAGCTTGACACCTGGACTTCCTTCCCTGCTTCAAAGGGGAGTAGAATTAATCAGACAATTTCTGATAATTGAGGCAGGGACAGGATTTTATCTTGGCTTCCCATCCATCACTTTCCAGGTACTTAGTCTTTCAAATCCACTCTTGTCTCTTGGCAGTAATTTCTCAAGGCTTGTCTCGATTAGAAGGAAATATGTGCATCTGAGTCTTAAATTAGCTAACAAAGTGTAGTCTGAATTCTGATGGCCTTCCTCATGACTGGTTGGCTCCATGGAAATTGTGAGACATCCCAAGGAGGTGTTCTTCAAAGGAGCATCTGCTCTGGATGGAAGAGAAAATAGAACTTGCCAAAAGATGGGTGAAAAATTGATGTCAACTCATGGCAGCTTCCAAAAAAGAATCAGAGTTAAAATATTGACTGTGGCAGTGTAAGCAGTCATGTTGACAATATCAAATATATATTTATTTGGCTAGTGCAGCCAAATAAAGTTTTTTTTTTCAGGCAGCTATGCTGGTTGAGGAATTCTGGGAGTTGAAGTCCACAAGTCTTAAAGTTGCCAAGTTTGGGGATCAGTGAGCTAGTGTATGACATAGAGTACATGGATAACAGTAGCAAAATATATATGAAAAGAGCCCATAATACTATGGTACATGTACGAAGGAAATGTGTAGTCAATTTTGTAAGGATGTATGAGGAATTGAAGAAGTTGTATAAAAGTATTTTGAAATACATTGATTCATAAGAATTGAATAAATTTAAAATAAAATGTGAATGATAACGGTATTTGCAGTATCATCCAAATAACCTTCAGTGGAAAAATTCCAATATCCAGATTAACCTAAGTAACCAACATAATTGAATCACAATCTCAACCACCACTACATTGTCCATGTAAGAGTAGCCCTGCCACCTTATTTTTCTCACCATTGAATTTCATTAATCCACATGCACATGCAAATTCTCTAAGGCTGGATAATTATTCCTGATCTTGTTCATCAACTGGTCATGCTATGTCATTGTTATTGATAGCACTCCTTCTTTCTAGATCTTAGTCTAATCCAGGGGCGTCAAACTCAATTTCATTGAGGGCCGCATGTGTTTCACTTTGGGGGTGGGGCAGGGAGGGCATGGCCAGCATGATGTCACTGATATTGGGGGGGCACCTGTGGTGGCCTGAGCACTCTGCCAGCAAAAACAGGCTCCCAAGTTCTATTTTCAGCTGAGACGGCCTCCTGCAACCCTCTCTCAGTGAAAATGGAGCTTGAGAGGGCTGTGCATGGCCCTCCCAAGCTCTGTTTTTGCTGGCAGAGGCACCGTGGGTTGGTCCTTTGCTATATCCTACACATTGGTAAAAAAAAATCAGTACACCAAATACAAGCTAGGCGGATATGACCTCGTTGATGACCATCACTCTGTAAAGGACCTCGGAGTACTCATATCGAATGACCTAAGCGCCAGAGCTCACTGCAACAGCGTTGCCAAAAAGGCATTGAGACAGGGGTGGGATTCAAATTTTTAAACAACCGATTCTGTGGGTGTGGCTTAGGTGGTGGGCGTGGCTTGATGGTCATGTGACTGGGTGGACATGGCTTGGTGGTCATGTTATTGGCTGGGCATGGCCAACTCAATATCACTCAATAGTCATAAGTGTGAAAAATGGATTTTTCAGTGCCATTGTAACTTTGAATGGTCACTCCACACAAGCAAAGTACCAGCAAAGGAGGTAAAAAAACACCCCAGAGAAGTTTCAGAGACAGGAAGTCTAGTCCTGCCAAGAAGGTAATAAGGGTTAACGGAGAGGCAGTTTCTCTAAGCAACACCAGAATGTTTCCTTCCTGCCTTCCTTACAGGATTAGGCCAGTAATTTCTTCTAACAACCGGTTCTCCAAACTGCTTAGAATGTTAGCAACCAGTTATATCAAATAGGTGCAAACTGGTAGAATCCCACCCCTGCATTAAGAGTTTAAATCTAATCTTATGAAGCTTCTCCTCTGGAAATATTGAATTGCTAACTAGGGCATACAAAACCTTTGCTAGACCAATACTTGAATACAGCTCATCTGTCTGGAATCCGCACTGTATATTGGACATTAATACAATTGAGTGAGTCCAAAAGTATTTCACGAGAAGAGTACAATATCCTACACCACCAGGCTTGAAATTTTGGGCTTGGACAACCTTGAACTATACCACCTACGGTTGGACTTAAGCGTAGTACACAAAATTATCTGCTACAATGTCCTACCAGTCAATGACTACTTCAGCTTCAACCGCAACAATACAAGAGCACACAACAGATACAAACTCAATGTTAACTGCTCCAAACTTGATTACAGAAAGTACGACTTCAGCAACAGAGTGGTCAATGCCTGGAATACTCTACCTGACCCTGTTGTTACATCCTCTAACCCCTCTCCTTTAACCTCAAACTATCCACTATTGACCTCACCCCATTCCTAAGAGGTCTGTAAGGAGCGTGCATAAGTGCACAATTGTGCCTACCGTCCCTGTCCTATATGTCCCTATTTATTCGTACCTATTTCCTGTATTCTTACTCATGTTTATACTTATACCTATTATCTTGTAAGCGACTGACAAATAAAATCAAATAAAAATAAATAAATAAAATAAATTTCCAGGGCAGCCCTGTGGGCCAGATCTAAGCACCCCACAGACCGGATCTGGCCCACAGGCCTTGAGTTTAATACCACTGGTCTACTCCATCATCAATTGTTTGCTTCAGTTGGCCTCTGTGTTTTCATTTAGCTTCAGTGACTTTCCTCTCATGATTCAGGTGGCCTTTCCCCCATTCTTTAGTTTTATAGCTTGAAGCAGTACCAATTTCTAAATTTTCACACAGGTCTACTCACCTTGCATTTTAATAAAGCACCTATACACACACCTGTGTGTATTGCTATAGCACCCAGATACAAAAAAACTGAAGATGATTTGAAGAGCCTCAAGCAAAACACCTGGAGCAGATCTGAAAGGAAGAAAAACAATTCTGCAAAATTTCCCAACTCACCCTTGGGCAGAGCTTCATGCATATTTCAATGGCTACTCAAATGCTTCTCGATCTGAAATATAGCTTGTAAGGTTTTGCTGAGATGAAATGAGTGTTTGAAAAAAAATAATAACCCTAAAACACGAAAGACTAGATTGACACATATCTCGGTGCATAAGCCTTATATAAGAATGACTCTTTTTTTTTTATTTTTTCTTTTGCAGAAGGAAATTGTAGTGGACTCTAACCTTTATCCATATATAATCAAAACTTTGTTTCAAATCCATCAAAAGGGGGATTGTTTCAGCCACATAATGCAATTGTTTCCCAATCTACAGAGAACATTCCATTTTTGGGGGTGTTGTATTAGATTTATATTCCTTTTTATACAGGAATTTAGGGTGGCATACATACTGCTCCTACCTGCTGTTTCCCCCCAACCCCAGAAAAATAACTTTTCTGGGTAGATTGGAATGAGATGGAATCTGAGCCTCTCTGCTTCTAGTCCAACACTTTAACCACCCAATCTACATTGGCTCTCTGTTTGCAAATACCAATAAACAAAATAACAACCCTGGAAAGGCATGTACTGGTAACTAGCGACAATTGGGACCAGAATTTCCATTGCTAAATAAGGTGGCTAATTAGTGAGTCATGTCTGATTTAATGACCTCCTTGCCATGGTTCTTAAGTGCTGTTAAGTGAATCACACAATTGAGGGCTCTTGGTATTCTTTGATCTTGGTTGCTTTCTTGCAGACGTTTCCTTACCCAAACTAGGTAACATCATCATTGCTACTAAGGGAGTTGGGTTTGCTCTCAATTTATATTCTAGTGGCTTGACCAATCAGTGTTGATGGGAATGGTCTTGGTGGTTCTTTGGTTGGGTTGTTTACTCTTAGCTTGTTCCTAATCTCATTTCAATCCTGAGTTATCCTCCTTCATGGGAATCGCACGGTTGTTAAGCTTTCCAGCTTTCCTCATTGATTTTTTTTGATTGTCAGAAGCCAGCTGTGAAGGTCACAACTGGCAATTATATGACTCCAGGACACTGCAACCTTCATAAATACATGCCATTTACCAGGTGCCCAAGTTCCAGTCACTTGACTGTGTGGATGCTGCAGTGATCATAAATGTGCAAACTTATAATAAATCACCTTTTTTTTTTCAGTGTGACTATAACTTCAAACAGTTGCTAAACGAACAATTGTAAGTTGAGGACTATCTGTGTAAACTCAAAACTGCCATCTGATATTGACTAAAAGTAAAGGTTTCTCTGTCAGTTAGATCTGACTCTAGGGCAGGGTGCTCACCTCCGTTTCTTGGCCAAGGGAGCCGGCATTGTCTGAAGATAATATCTGTGGTCATGTAGCTAAATGTGCCAAAGACACATGGAACACTGTTACCTTCCCACTAAAGTGGTACCTATTTATCTACTCA
This sequence comes from Notechis scutatus, assembly GCF_049901735.1. Classification (NCBI taxonomy): domain Eukaryota; kingdom Metazoa; phylum Chordata; class Lepidosauria; order Squamata; family Elapidae; genus Notechis; species Notechis scutatus. The sequence goes on from NC_142018.1 coordinate 14,149,291, forward strand.
CATTTGCATGATTTCAAGCTGCTAGGTAGGCAGGAGCTGAGGCAAGTAAGGGGAACTCACTCCATTGCATGGAAGTTGGGCCTTGAACCTGGTCTCTCAGCTCTCCAGATGACAAGCTCAGTCTTTAACCACTGAACCGCGGTGCCTCCTGATATTGACTAACTATTTATATATTTGTGTGTGTGTTTGTGTGTGTGTGTATGTGTGTTCCTATTGGTCATTTCAAGGAGTTAGTCCTAAATGGCATAGGGTCTGACCATTTGGGAGAACACTTGTCTCACCATAAACCTGTCTTGATAAATTAAATCAGGATAAGGAGAAACTTTCTGAAGATATTTTCATTACCAGATAGTCAGCCATTATATATGAGAAAATGTCCTCTGGGCAGTTCCCAAAATGAAGTGTAATAGAGATGCATAATCCATTTTCTAAGATTTGAGACTGATTCTTCAATGCTCTCCTTGATGATCAAATTCCAGAGTTCTATACATGACCTAGATTTTAGATCAGAGTCCCTGAGCAACATCCCTCATGGAGGACTTTTTCATACAACAAATAAAGTTTGCAAAATTTGTCCTTTTGAACAGCTGCTCTATTTTGGAGAATGCTTTTGTTTTTGTTTCAATGAACTGTTCCAAAGTATTGTAACCAGCCATAAAAGTCTTCAAGGCTATATCAGGTTAAGAATTCAAATTCCCCATTACATGTTGCGGCTTAGAGGATATTCCAAACAGATATTAATTTCTTTTCGAGGAAAGGAAGGGATTTACTGTACTGCAAATAACTCCGTTCCTCTTGTGCCCCTTTCAAATCCTCAGGAGAGAGAGGGATTTCTTCTCTTAGAGTCTGCACTAATAGTGTGCAAAGGTCTCATTGTCCTAGCAATAATGCACTCAATTAAATTTAAATTACTTATTTCTTCTGCAAAGTGACTCAAGCAAGATCCTAAATGGGAAGGGAGTTTTGTCTCTGGGTCCGCCTTAAGAAAGAAAGAGAAAAAAAACACAAGGCAACAAGTGTCAATTAGTTTTCAAGCTGCACAGCACGTCAAATAATTAGATAAGGAATTAGATGAGGCCAAGGCTGAATCTCTTTCAATCACCGATAAAGAACCTTTGGGTTTCTTTGGAAAAGGATGGCTTTACAAGATGGATTGCAGTAAGAAAGGCACTCATAGGGAAAAAAAGGAAAGAAAACTTATTTTGTGCTTATTTTGATATTTTTTTTTCCATTCTCTTCACTGAAGGAAGAGTGCTAATTTGAAAAGAGCGAGAATAGAGTAGAGTAGAGTAGAGTAGAGCAGAGCAGAGCAGAGCAGAGCAGAGCAGAGCAGAGCAGAGTAGAGTAGAGTAGAAAATGGAATGGAATGGAATGGAATAAGGAATAGAGTAGAATAGAATAGAACACAGAATGGAATGGAATGGAATAAGAAATAGAATAGAATAGAATAGAATAGAATAGAATAGAATAGAATAGAATAGAATAGAATAGAATAGAATAAACACAGAATGGAATGGAATGGAATAAGAAATAGAATAGAATAGAATAGAATAGAATAGAATAGAATAAACACAGAATGGAATGGAATAAGAAATATAGAATAGAATAGAATAGAATAGAATAGAATAGAATAGAATAGAATAGAATAGAATAGAATAGAATAGAATAGAATAGAATAGAGCTGGAAGGGACTTTGGAGGTTTTCTAGTCCAGCCCCCTGCTCAAGCAGGAGAACCTATACCATTTCAGACAAGTGACTGTCTAGTCTCTTCTTAAAAACCTCCAATGATGGAGCACCCATGACCTCTGAAGGCGAGCTGATCCACTGTCTGAAGGCAAGCTGTTCCACTGCTTCGGTTATGCCAGTATTTTTTGTTTCATTGCCTACAGCAAAAGGAAACACCCCAGAATTTGCAATGATGGAGAAGACCTTACACAACTTGTTAAAAAAGCATTTATTGGTATATGTGCCAAATCAAAGCTGGGTGAGGCTTGGTCAATACTAAGATGATAGAGCTGCTATGATAAAAGAACAACAGTCTAACAGGGAAAGGCTAAAAATATCCAAGAAATGTGATACCACTTCCATGCAGTTGCCAAGGAAAAAAAAAATATTGGGCTGAATTCATGGAATCAGTAAGGCTTGAGTTCACTTGATTACCTTTGTAAGAGTCTTTGTGAGTCTAATGGAGTTTTCATCAACCTCCATGCTTAGGAGGACAAGTTGAAATGAAATGTCTAGGTCTAAAATGAAATTTTAGACCTAGACAACCTAGAACTACACTGCTTACAGTTGGACTTAAGCGTAGTACACATAATTATCTGCTACTATGTCCTATCTGTCAATGAATACTTCAGCTTCAACCACAACAATACAAGAGCATACAATAGATACAAACTCAAGGTAAACCGCAACAAACTTGATTGCAGGAAATACGACTTCAGCAACAGAGTGGTCAATGTCTGGAATACTCTACCTGACTCTGTGGTTTCTTCCCCAAACCCCGAAAACTTTAACCTTAGACTGTCTACTATTGACCTCATCCCTTTCCTAAGAGGTCTGTAGGGGGCGTGCATAAGCGCACCAACGTGCCTACCGTCCCTGTCCTATAGTTTCTTTTTATTTTTCTTATATGTATCCATTTCATGTATAACTATGTTTATACATATACCTGTCATCTTATAATCGCTTGTCTAAAGAATGAAAGAAAGAAAGAAAGAAAGAAAGAAAGAAAGAAAGAAAGAAAGAAAGAAAGAAAGAAAGAAAGAAAGAAAGAAAGAAAGTTTTGAAGAATCCAGAATATACTGAACTATTGCTCCAGCCTTCAAACAAACTATGATCAGAACCCCATCAAATTTTGCATACACATTGTGGGGATGACATGTTGACAGTATCCAGAATTAAACCATCCTCTTTTTTCTCATCATGTTCTCATCTCTCTACTCTCTCTTTCTGGCACTATCTATCTTAATAGCAAGCTATTTCTCATCTCAAAACCAGCTTTTAAGGCTCTTTTTGCAATTTCCCAAACTTCTACTAACTGCCAAAACAAAAAAACGGTAGGGTCAAATACTTCGTTCGATTCATGTTTCACAGCAAGCTTAGCTCTCTAAACGTTTAGTTCCCTATTCAACAATTGGCTTATTTGGCAGAAGCCTTACTGGTGTAGCTGGGCAAGATTAGCTCCCTTATTTTAGAAAGAAATGGAGCTCTCTTCTCAAGAGGGTTAATAGAAGCCAAAGTCTTCATACAGGCTTTGCTCCAAGGTTTACATTCTAGACTTGTTTCTACTCTCTTTGGGAATCAATGGATACTTGAGTGTTTTTTCATGCCCTGAGTAGTTATTTCTTCTATGGTGATATATTGCTTCCCCTTTCCTAGGAATTACTAGTGCTTGTCTTGTCAAATGCATTCCTTACATAGACCTTTGAGTCCAGTGCTAATTATGGGACATAAAGCAAGTTGTGGATGATCTGTTCTTAACTAATAGGTGTGATTCATTTATTAGTACTATTTATCCACTGGAACATGATGAATGGGATTTCACCATATGCAGTATGAAGGAACAGATGCCCTTCTGCTGAATCTAAGACATAATTTTATTTTACAGATTCAACTTTAGCCTTAGCCTATAATACAAGGATGCCTATCTCCAATGTCCACTGAGGTCTAAAAAAAAAAAAAAATCTCCTGCTATAGCAGCTTGAAATCCAAGAACAGTTTCTCACTTGGATTTTTTTAAAGGTTTGCATTGTTTATGTAATAGCTTCCCTGTGAGTAAGCTTAGTCCTGAGTTGGAATAAGCTTATTCAAGCACAGAAAAAAACAGGGTTTACAATTAAGAGGAAAACTCTAGCTCAACTGCATAGTTTTCATGCTGAATGTTCCTAGTTCGGTCCATGGCATCTTATCTTAAGAAGATCGGGTGTCCATTGATGGAGAAGTGCTTTACTTGGAGGTCTTGGAGAGCTACTCCAATCACGTCTGATCGCTCTTGGTAGACAAATAGCGAATACTTTTAAGACGAGCTTTCTACATTCCAAGCCTAGCATTATCGCTTCATGCCAAGACCTCAAGCAAAATTATTCAGCAGACTTTGAACCTAATGTGTTGGATTTTCAGCCTGGCATCTTAACCCTGAAAGCCATGCTCACCCACCTCTGTAGTTCTGACCTTAATTCCTCACATAACACAAAAAGGCTTTTTAAAAGCACCTGAGCAGTGTCTGCGGGAAAATGTTTCTATCCACTGTGAATTATGAGACAGCCCTTGAGAAACATGACTGGCTCTGATGCATGCACTGAATGCCAAATCCTGGCCATAAATATTTGATGCATGAAAATGGCTGCAGCATTTGTAAACAGTGGGGTCCTGCCCTTTGTCACCTTGGTTACCTCCCAAACAGAAGCGGCAATCTTCTCAAAATGAAAATAGCATCTTCTTTGTAAATCGTGAGCTGTCTGATGCTTGTTATTTTGTTTTGTTTTCCTTCCTCATCCAGTCGTATCTGTCACAACTCTTTAACTGTTCAGGAGTTGCAGTGAATCATGACTCTGCCACCACCACCCCCTTGCATATACAAAAGCACGGTTTTCTCAACACTTATATAACTACTGAAGCATTTGCTAAGCTGCTCTTCTTTTGATGTAGTCCTCATGGGCTATGGCAACTTCAACCTGTACTGTTGGACTGCTAAGCAAACCCTAGTTTTAGTTTATTTTGCCTGTAGCAAGCTTCCCAGATTCCCAACTTCCACCATTGTAAAGTGCCTGTGAGTGACAGATGGGGCTGCTGGAAAGTTTTCAGAGAACTGAGATGGCAGTGGTTCATTTCCCATTAAACAGAATGGGAAAATCTCAAAGCAGAGCTGTCTGGTTAGCACCCAGCTCTTAAAAAAAAAAAAAAAAGAGAAGAATCAATCTACAGATGTGGAGACTGAGATCTTCCAGCAACCCAAGTGCATGAGAAAGGGAATTTTGACTAGCTCCAAGTCTACGGTAACTCTAAAAAAAAAAAATTGTAGTTGAAGAAGCCTCCATCTTGATTATCATGGATGTGTGAAGGTATGGGGATGGGAAGGCAGGGGTTCATCACCCATGTTGCCATTTGATTCTGATAGTGTTAGTTTGTGATATCATTGCAGGATATCATGATGCATCTGTCGTTTTTGACATCCCCATAGCTTAGTACGGACTTCATAATTGGCAATTGTTTGTTAACAAAGCCTACAGCCTCTATGGAACAAAGGGCAAAAGTGGACCATCTGGAATCCCATTGTCTAGTCCCAGTGGATTGGACATCTTCATACAGGCTCTCAGAACCCACCCAAAAGTTGTCATCACACTGCAATGTCAAAAGGCGGAAAGCTTTGGAAGCATAGAGGATAACCAAGTCAAATGCATTACTTTAAATTTACTAAGTATCAATCCATTTCATTCTTTACTCTAGCCGAAGCCCAAGTCTTTGAACTGATCCATCTAAACTATGGTCCTTGACCCATTGCCTGAAGGTGCTGACTTAAAGTCAGACAGATTGTAGAATCCTGTCGTTGACCCATTGGCTTACTGTAAACTCTCCTATTCAAGAATAGAGTCATATTTGGCTTTAAAGGAGCTTTTTAATCTATCCACTACCACCCACCCATGTCTTGGCTTCCTTCAATACTTTCTTCCCTCCAGGAATGTAATTTCTCATTGATCTTTCCTATTGTGTTCACCTATTAAGACATTACAGAGAAGGCAGAGGAATCCCACTGTTTTCTTTCATCTGAACTGCAGCTCCTGCTTCCAACTGCTTTATTTTCATAAATAGTCCCAGAGTTTGTCTTATGCTTCAGCCTAAATCAGATAGCACTTCCATCATGAAGGAGAGTTAGGGAGCTCCTTTTACAGGCAAATAGATGCTGAGAGGACCAATGCAATTGGCTGTGCCAAGTAGGGATTCCAGGAAATTGCTGTTATGGAGAGAGAAATCCATCTTAGTTGAAAACACACAGACAAAAAAAAAAAAAGCATTGCATTGGGAGGGGAAAAACACGAAAAAATATAATACCTAGAAAATATGGGGAGTACGGACACAGAAATGTATCTCAAACTTTCTTTAAGCATGTTTAATTTGGTAATTATATGCAAACCAGCTTGAGAAAAACTTGGGATAGGTAAAATAGCACAATATGTGAAAATTAAATTGATAGAGGCAGCAGTCTCTGGGAACTGATCAGGAACAGAATGAGAAGAAAAGGAAGGGGAGAGGCAAGAGTCTAAAATAATTTTGAAAAGTGCCAGATGAAACCTGATCTTTATCTTGCATTGTTTTCCTGTAGCATTTCATAGGCCTTTTCATAGGCATTTCATAGGCCTTTTCTTTATTGAAGTCAAATATTTGGCAGGCATTGACTCCAGCATTGTGCGTTTAATGAATGTTTTGCCCCCATTTTAATGAGAAGCTCCCTTCTCCTTTGTTTTATTCAAAGAGCAATGCCATGACCCCTTCAGGTTTCATCCTCTCTACTTCCAGTCTCCACAGCGCTGATGCAATCATCTGTCTTTAGTCAACAGCATCATGTCTATTGCACAGTGTTCCAAATCTTGTCATATGATCAATCAGCTAGTGGCCGGGAACTAGCATGACAACAATGCCCCTAAACTTTAATTTCAAAGCAAGAGAGGACAAATTTTTGATAGAATGGAATAGAATTCTTTGTATTGGCCAAGTGTGATTGGACACACAAGGAATTTATCTTGGTGCATATGCTCTCAGTGTACATAAAAAGAAAAGATACATTTGTCAAGAGTCAAGAATCATAAGGGACAACACTTAATGATAGTCATAGGGTACAAATAAGCGATCAAATCATACTAGGAAAATGTCAATAAAAATTGTTAGGATACAAGCAACAAAGTCATAGTATACAATCATAAGTGGGAGGAGATGGGTGAAAGGAAGGATGGGAGGATTAATAGTAATAGTAATGCAGACTTAGTAAATAGTTGGACAGTGTTGTGGGACTTATTTGTTTAAGCATTCTGGGAAAACTGACAGTGTTGAGGGAATTATTTGTGATGGCATTCGGGGAAAAAAATGTCCTTGTGTCTAGTTGTTCTGGTGTGCAGGCTCTATAGTGTCGTTTTGAGGGTAGGAGCTGTAACAGTTTATGTCCGGAATTATGAGGGGTTTGTAAATATTTTCACAGCCCTCTTTTTGACTCGTGCGGTATATAGGTCCTCGATGGAAGGCAGGTTGGTAGTAATTGTTTTTTCTGCCCACCTAATTACTCTCTGAAGTCTGTGTCTGGCCTGATAGCTGAGGCTGTGGGTCCAATTTTGGTGAGATCTTAGAGGCTATGGTGGTGCAATAATGTAAAATAGTACTTAGACTTGATCCAGGATAGTCCAGGACTTTAAGAAATACCAGGGATGAATCTGAAGAAACCTGGGAGAATTAGTCTGTATTTTAAAACTTACAACATCATTTTAAAGTATTTCCTAATATGAAATAGTAGAAAAGGATCACCAGTCTTCAGTAGCTGTGGTCACAAGGATCTTTATCAACCACAAAAAAAGGAGTTCAGGGCCAAAAATGGAGTTCCTCCACAAGCTTGTGTAAACAAGGCATTACAAATTCTAGCTGATCAGATTATGGAGGCTGAAGCCAAACACCCAGATTCCCTTCCCATCATTTCAGGAGATTTCAACCAAGCAAATTTAAGGAAAGAGCTCCCAAAATATTTCCAGCATGCCAAATGTGCCACCAGAGGCAAAAATACTTTAGATGACTGCTACACAACAGTAAAAGATGCTTATAGGCCTTTACCACGAGCAGCTGTGGGACACTCTGATCACTGCATGATTCACTTGTACCTGCCTACAGACAAAGACTTAGAACCATGAAACCAACAATTAAATCAGTGAGGACTTGGACTGATGAGGCAAAGCTGAAGCTTCAGGTTTGCCTTGATTGCACTGATTGGAATGTTTTTGAAGATACCTCTTCAGACCTAGATGAGCTCACAGATACTGTAACATCATATGTCAGCTTCTGCAAAGACCTAGGCGTACCAACTAGGAACCTGCGAATATATAGTAACAATAAACCTTGGTTCACAGCTAAACTTAAGGAGCTACATCATTCCAAAGAAGAAGCCTACAGAAAAGGTGTCAGAATGCTATACATGGAGACTTGGAATTTCAAGATGCCCACCTCACATCCAAAGTTATAGCTGAAGCTAGAGATCACTGTTCTGTCTTGACATTCTGTTTTTGAAGAAGGAATTATCAACATCCATGGGGAGGGGGCAAGGTGAATAATTTGATCATGTTTCTATCAGCCAGAAACTTCTAACATAGTTCCTGTTTTCTATTGAGTTAAATATTCACAGGACTCCAGAGGCAATGATCTAGGACAAATGCTGCAGGGATGAACTTATTCCAATTTTAAACTGAATATATTCCCAATGTTATTTCTAAATTCTTAATATGTTCAGGATGAAAAGTTTGAAAAGATTGTAGCAAAAATATCACTGGCATAAAGTCATGGAACAAAAACCAGAAACAAAATCTTTGGAATAAGGACTACAACTTTAATAGTCAACAACAATCTTCAAAAGCCAAGGAAATATTAGATATGTCCTCCAAATCAACAGGAAATTTTTCTTTTTTTGTTTTGAACTTGACTCTGCCCGTTGGATATAAACCCAGGACATCTTACAATAAAAATAAAAATATATGACAGAACATCAATGTACAAATGATAAACCTGCACAGAATAGCTGAAAAATATCTTGCACTATTCCCAAATTTGGAAATATACCACCATTGCTCAACAGTACTGAATTAATTTGACTGTTGATTCATGCTGTTCACACTTTGTTCACCTTTAAGGTTCAGTTAAGCAACTAGGACTACTATGTGGGACAGCAGAAATCCAGATGGCCACCAAATGCCAGCAAAGATATAATGTTGCCATCTAAGGATATCCCTGAACTTTGTCACCCACATGCATAAACTTATCTGTCTGTTTTTATTTTTACTAACAGCCATTCAATTTGAGAAAAAGCAATGCTCAAAAGATACCAGTTTAACTTCATAGACTTTTCTGACTTGCCCCAATCAATCTTTGAACAATTTGATAAACAGACAGACCAGCTGTCTTGTTGCACATACAAGCCTTTGTCATCTGTATTTGTAAGAATACATAGGGTACCCTATCCAGAGTGGAAAAATTGAGGCATGATGCAGATACAATATATATATATTCTAACACACCTAAACAGCACACACCCCAAAATCAAATTCACCATGGAAATGGAAACAAACAAACAACTACCATTCCTAGATGTACTAATCTACCAAAAAAAAAAAAAAAACAGATGGCACACTAGGACACACCATATACCAGAAGAAAACACACACCAACCGCTACCTCAATGCCCAATCCCACCACCACCCAGCACAGATAAACTCTGTGGCCAAAACACTAATTGCCAGAACCAAATGCCTGGCAGACAAGACACACATAAAGACTGAACGATGCACCCTGACTAAAATACTGACAGCCAATGGCTTCCACAAAAGCAAAATCACAGGCCTGATCCACAAAAACACACTGAGACATAATGGAGACCTAGAAGATGAACAGACCTATGAAACAGCTGTCCTGCCCTACATAAGATATACTACAGACAAAATCAGTAAGATAGTACACAGGCATCACATCAAGACTGCCTTCAAAACAGACAGAAAAATAGCAGCCATCCTAAGAAACCCCAAAGATAAAATTGAACTGGAAAACCAAGGCATATATGAAGTCCCCTGCGCATCATGCCCTGCCACATACATCGGACAGACCAATAGAAGAATAAGTACCTGCCTGGATGAACACAAAAATGCAGTAAAAAAGCTGGAACACACTTCCTCACTAGTCCAACACATGAAAGCCACAGGTCATAGCATTGACTTCAATGGCACCAAAACTCTAGCCACTATAGAAAACCCCAGCTACAGAATTATCAGAGAAGCCATAGAGATTGAAAAAAGACCTGAAAGCATGAATAGAAGAGATGATTGATAATTGACACCAGACTGTCAATTATCTGGAAGCCTGCACTCACAAACAAGCAAGCCAAGCAAACACTTGGGCACAAACAGACCCCCCCCCACTGATACCTCCAGCTCAAACATACCCCAACCAGGCACCCAGATGAAACCTAGCTTCCTAATAAATGATAGCCGTCCATTTACTTGGAGCCAAGCCGCACTAAAAGCCTCCAATACAGGAAACACAATGTTGCCAGCCAATCAAGACAAAAAAATGCTACAAAACAAACAGAAGATATTAAAAACACCAATCAAGCAGAACACAGCAAACTCCAAGACCAATAAACACAGACAAAGACTCCCAACCAATCAGGATGAAGAAAAAACCATTCTAACACAGCAGTAGGCTAGCACCAAATTTACAACAGAAACGTCTGTGAAAGCCTGACTCACAGACAAACACAATACACAAGCCTGATGATGGCAGATGAGATTCTGCCGAAATGTTGCTACAACTTTAAAAGCACAACTATAATGACGTGGGAAAATACCCGAACAAAGCTGAATACCATACATATAAATATCCGTGAAAACTTAAGAATATATATATATATATATATATATATATATATATATATATATATATATATATATATATATATATATATATATATATATATCTCAACCAATCAAGAAGCAGCAGCGCAGCCAACCAGCCCAGCACACCAGTCTCCACCACCAGTATTTATAGAGACGGCAGCTCCGATCACACACTGCTTGCACTGGCACGAAGCCAAAAGCACCAGCCTGAGGATGGCAAGTGGGACCTCGCTGAAACGTCACCAAGATACTCTTAATCTTACATGGGAAAAGACCCGAACACTACTAGTTGCTGGATTGTCACAGTCTATATTTGCTAGCTTGTTATGCCAAGAATCTACAGGGACGATAGACGGTATTCTAGAAAGTTATTTCTCCTTTTGGTAAACGGATGTTTTGTTGCGTACCATATCCATCTTTGTGGAATTATTGACATGCTCTGAACTTAGTTGTTTTCTTGCATATGTTTTATTATCCAACTAGATAACATCATTAGTGCTATGCTAATGAAACATCTGCCAGAAAACCAAGCTCAGAGAGCACCAAGGACCCTACAGTTCAACCCTGAGCTAGAAATATTATCTTCTATTTGTACTGTATTGATCTCAGCAGCTGTTTTGTGGAATTTCAAATATATGCCTAGTCCCCAAAGATTTCTTAGCATCATGTCTCAGACAGGACAGAAGCAGTTTGAAGAACCATGATACCTCATTCCAACTGCTCTAGGAAGTTCAACAGGACAGGCTAGGTTGAAACTTCAACCTGTTGAAAGTTCTGTCCAGGCTTTTCCCTTTGCTATATGGGCCATACCTGCAGCGTGGCTTACTTCCATGCAGTTTGGTGAATTCTTTATAGCTTCGGGGACGGGGTGTTGAACAGAGAAAGAAAAAGAGAAAAAGTGAGCACAAGAGTCTCCAAGGTTGCCACTCCTGCTGAGTAATAGTAAAATTCTACCACAAAAGCTCTACGTTTGAAGAGTTCATTAGTAGAAAGCTTCCATGGCAACCTTGGAGAAAAGGTCAGCTCATTCTTTAAAAGACGGCCTAGCCAAGGAACAAAAGAAACTCTTATAGATATGGTCCTGCAGACATACACCAAAGAAAGAAAGAAAGAAAGAAAGAAAGAAAGAAAGAAAGAAAGAAAGAAAGAAGGAAGGAAGGAAGGAAGGAAGGAAGGAAGGAAGGAAGGAAGGAAGGAAGGAAGGAAGGAAGGAAGGAAAGAAAGAAAGAAAGAAAGAAAGAAAGAAAGAAAGAAAGAAAGAAAGAAAGAAAGAAAGAAAGAAAGAAAGAAAGAAAGAGTAGGTAGGTAGTAGATAGATAGATAGAGATAGATAGATAGATAGATAGATAGATAGATAGATAGATAGATAGATAGATAGACAGACAGACAGACAGACAGACAGACAGACAGACAGACAGATAGATAGATAGATAGAATGATAGATAGATAGATAAATAGATAGATAGATAGATAGATAGATAGATAGATAGATAGATAGATAGATAGATAGATAGATAGATAGATAGAGACAGACAGATGATAGATGATAGATAGAATGATAGATAGCTAGATAAATACAGATAGATAGATAGATAGATAGATAGATAGATAGATAGATAGATAGATAGATAGATAGATAGATAGAATGATAGATTAGATAGATGATAGATAGAAAGATAGATGAGATGATAGAGAGATAGAGAGTTAGATTAGATGATAAAGAGAAAGATAGAATGATAGATAGATAGATAGATAGATAGATAGATAGATAGATAGATAGATAGATAGATAGATAGATAGATAGATAGATAGATAGATAGATAGATAGATAGATAGATAGATAGATAGATAGATAGATAGATAGATATTCTCCTGTTCTCTTCCAAAAACTTCAGGAACTGACACGTTTTCATCAGCATTCTACTCCATGCGGGCTATCTTGCTGGGTGCTTCCTCCTCCCCTTCCTCCAATCTACTATCTAATGGTAAATCTGTGCATGTTTATCGACCTATAATTGTGCAGATGCTATTTAGCTAATCACTCATCACAGTATTCATGAGGGTAAATCAGCAGATTGCTGCAAGTGACAAAGAGAACTGAGCTTCTTTAGCCATGCTGACCTCAAAAGATTAAGCTATGCCAAATTACACTTCTCTCCTAATGGTAGCAATTGAGGAGATGGTTGACAATTATTGTCATCATCATTCAGATGCTGCAGTCCTCTCGAATACTGACTGTAGCTGATGCAAGTCTTTTGCCTTTTAAAAGTTTTTTTTTTTTTTAAATCATTCCTTGGACCTGGAGATTGGAATGCGGCTCTGCGGTAGTGTAAAATAAAATAAAAAAAACTATAAATTGTTTTAGTAAATGCCTGCAATTGGAGAGAAAGTATTTGGGTTCTCTTTTTAGAAGGATAGTCTGAATAATGCAGTGTCGGATATAAGTTACTGAAGATATGTCTTTACTCTTCCATTCTAGTTCATTGATGACTGTGGGGAACAGTGTTTAATTTAGATTGATGGATCTGAGAATGGGAATAAGTTGAACAGTTTATTATTATCTTTTTATCTTTATGAACCTTTTTCATATAGGCTCCTTTATCAATTTATGTCCTCCTCCCCCCACCCCCAAGAAAATATGGTCACTGTAACTATCGTGTACACCTAGTCTGAAGAAAACCATTTAGTTTCATGGAAATTGGTGAGATATTGAATTTACTCTTGATTGATTGATCCATTGATTGATTCATTCATTAAATACCTTTAAACGGTGTCAACATTTTGTGAACAAATGAGCAGATTCTCTCCAGAATTACCTCACTTGGCCTTCTGAGTCTCCAGTTCACCTCACTCAATCACGATGTTGCTTGTTTCTATCAGGATTTATTCAATATGCACCATCGTGCCTACCGTCCCTGTCCTATTGTTTCTCTTATTCTTTTATTTTTCTTATATGTACCCATTTCATGTATTCACAACTATGTATACACTTATACTTATTATCTTGTAAACAATTGGCAAATCAAATAAATAAAATAAATAAATAAATAAATAAATATGAGAATCCCATGTTTTCATTATCTCAAGTATTTTTATGTCATTACCCTTGACTCCTAAGCAACTGTCTGGACTAGTCATTGCATTTTTCTTGACAATATTTTCAAAAGTAGTTTGCCATTACCTTTTGGGGGAAGGAATTAAAGAGATTTTGATTGGCCCAAGGTCACCAGATGGCTTTGTGCCTAAAGCAGAACTAGAATTCACGGTCTCCTAGTTTCTATTCTTGTGCCATAGCCACTACACCAACCTGTCTTTTAGGATGTCTATGGAGATTATTAATCATCTATTAGGGTGTCGATTAGAATATTTCTATACTGCTTCCCATTACAAGTAATCCTGAAGTGGTTTACATTGATCATCAATATTTCAGCATTGAAAGAGGCTAAAACAATCCATGAACAGAACAGATATCAGGAGAAGATAATAGGTTGAAGAAAGATAAAAATGAATTCATATTAAAAAGATCCCATCTGTGCTAGAATGTGACATATTGCATGGGGGAGATTATTCCTCCCTAAGAGAGGACAAGTTTCCAGGAAATGGACATCTGAAAGTTCTGCACCAAGAGAAAATCTCTCTTTCTCAAGTATCCGTGAACATAAAGTACCTTGGCATGATATGCAGAGCAGGTCACACTTCAACAAGCCATAGCTAAAAAGAAATCCTGGTTTAGCATTTGGAGGTGAAGCAACTATAACACCAGAGACACCGAATGCAGGACCCCTGAATTACAACTGAACACACTGAACTTACAGTATCATGTTGGCTCTTTTGAAAATTGCATAAGGGAAATTCTCAGGATCTGGAATACACTATTGGAAGCAGTGACTGAGGGGATGGAAGAGAAGACATGCGATGGAATTTTGCAGCTCTCATATTCTCAATTTCTAATGCAATATTCACACAATACGCTTCATTGGATGATGGGCAGAGTTAAATATGCTGGGCAAATGTCATAGTTAGGTCAGCAATAGTCTCTTGCGCATCATTCTGTTGCTGGTGAGTTATTTAAGATTGCATGGAAGTAAATGTTTCTCCTTGGATAAGGATCATCAGTTACGTCATCCAAGCACAGAAGCATCTGTTAGATCAGTGAATGGAAATATCTTCTTAATAAGATAGTAATATTGCCATTTTTATTCTTTTGTTGATGTGCTTCGGTTTTTCCCTTAAATCTGTTTGCAATCAATAAGCAAGATTTAATTAAAAACTGGCTCCATTCGGTTTCACAGCCTACGAATACAGAATGAAATAACAGTAATAAATAGTCTGAACTTGCTCAGAGACCAAGGGTAATTATTTATACTTGATATAGTTATTCACACATCCTGATCTCAAGCATTGATTGGCCACAATTCTACAATGTTGCTTTTCTGTTATGTATGTCAGCTGGTGCTTCTAGAACAAGGATCAGAAGTCCCATAATTCTCCACTCATCACAAGTAATCTTGAACTGACTGGGGTTTATCCTCCAGAAAGCTAGCTGGAATTCCTTCAATTATCACTTTTGCATGTTGCAGATGGCACTGTTTTTACCCAAAGTAGCACAGATGGAAGGTTCATCTAACTAGGTATCTATAACATTATTCACAGTTGGTGAAGAAAGTGAAAAGAAATAGAAACCTTTGTTAGGGATACAGTTGCTATAAATAGAGTAATGAATGCCCATAATGAAGGATATTGGAAGGAAGAAGTAATAATTTCTCTCTACTTTATGTTGGACTTCACAGAAGAGTATGCTCAGTTCTGGGAACTACATTTTGGGAAGGACATGGTTCATGTCCACAGGAGATAAGGAGTGATACAGAGTCCTGAAGGAAAATTTAAAAGGAACAACAGGAGACATTGAACATGTTTGGTTGGAGAAAAGAAGAGTATGGAGAGGCATGGTGGCTGTTTCCAGGATTGGTGTGGTGGCTTAGAGGTGGCGCTCTTGCCTCACAATCAGAAGGCTGTGAGTTCGATCCTAGGTAGAGAACAGATATTTCTCTCTGGGCACAATGAGAATATATCTGCTGAACATAAATTCAGGAAGGGCATCCGGCCATTAAAACACTCTGCTAACTCCATTCAGTTGTGCAGACTCCACCCCACAAGGGATTATGAGGTCGTTGAAAGAAGATAATGACAGTGGCTGTTTCCAACTGTCTGAAGGGGTAGAATGGTTCAGGGATGTTTCAGAAGACAGAAAAATACAGAGGAGTTTAATTGATAAGGACGTAGATTTCAGTTGGACATCTAAAAAAAAGTGGGGCAAGGTTAGATTATGGGTTTTACTAGACCAGTTCAACCTCTTGTGGAGCTTATTTTATATTTGATATCCTAAATTATGTTAAAGTGATATTTTTTGTTGCTGCTACAAACATTGCCATCATGCTGGTGAATGGATTCTATGAATTGGTGGAACTAAGTTGGAGGAATTTTAGTTCACAGCCACATCTCTCTTCAATTTCTAGAATAATTTTGTGAGGTTTTGAGTTGAAACACTGTTCCATATATATTCTAATACATGCACATTGCAAAAACTTTGTAAAAGAACAATATTCTTCTAATTGCAATAAGATTGCCTGATTCTCCTACAATGTCCTCTTTTATATGTGTCTATACTTGTCAAAACATGTTGGAAAATATGTTTCAATACCTATGAACATATAAACTTGCCCTTTTGTAGTGAATGTATATGAGTGCCTGTTTGATGTAGAAGAAAACACAAAGCAACAATAGAACCTCAAAGTTTGATGTTTGATGTAGAAGAAAACACAAAGCAACAATAGAACCTCAAACTGTGGCCAATTGAGCAATTCCAGCAATCTGCAAAAAATATCAGAATCCAGGAATGAAAAGAAATGGATGTCTGCTAACACTTCCACTCTGGAAGCAATGGATATCTTTGGAATTTGAAACTCCTGGGATAAGTTTGGAAGAGAAGAAATTCAGAAGAATCCTTATGGAAATTCAGAAGAATCCTTATGGAAATCTTGATACATGGGAAGTCTTTTATAATTGACTCTCTAATATAGATATATTTTAAGAATCAAAGAAGAGCCTTCAAGGGAATGATCAGAAAATCTGGAAGTCTGGTTTTATCATTTTGTGGAAGGAAGGAAGGGAGGGAGGGAGGGAGGGAGGGAGGGAGGGGGGGAGGGAGGAAAGAAGGAAGGACTCCTGACTCACTGTAATCTTCAAAGAGTCCATAAATCTACTGTGATTATGAGCCACTGATCATTTTATCCTCCACAAAGTTGCATACGAGTTGTCCGATTTCATACCTTTAGAGTCTATTTAATATGTTTGAAAATCACTGAAGGCATTCATCCATTAAATGGCATCTACCTTAATGAGTTTGGAGCATAGAATAAGTCTGAAGTCACTCTTACATTTATTTTCATAAGAACTGAGTCATGAAGTATGCTGATGCTTTCTTATGCCTTGACTCTTCCTAGAAGGAACTTAGTTTCTGTTGTGAAAAGAATGGTGATAGTTTTATTGCAAGGGGAGCCAAAGAAATGGTGCCTCAAGGTATTCAACCAGCCATTAAACACATTATTTACCAAGGCAAACATGAAGCAAGAGAGAAGAAATCCGTATAGATTTCCTCCTTCTATGTATTTAACTGCACATTATAAAAGAAGAAGTGAGAACGTACATTTGGGTAATATTGAGAAGAGTAATTATTTAAGGTTTCCTCTTGGTTATTTTTTTTTTCCTTCCATTGTTTGTATTTAAAACAAAATCTGGTTAAAAAGTCAAATGTTAATTAAAGAGCTGAATCAATAAGAGGAAAATTTACAAGTAAGTTAGGTTCACTTGGTACAGCTGTCCTCACAATGAATTGCTTGAAGATACACTCGGCAGTCTCACATTAGAATCATCAAGGACACTTTAAAACAGATTTACCCAGTAGGAGGTATTAACATTTCTGCAGAACCTTAATGGGGGACTTTCACACCAAGAGAAAATTGAAAAGAGAAACATTTAAACAAAATGCAGATTAATTAACCCACAATTTTCAACATTCATCTGGCTATTAAAAGATGAGGCTCATTACTCAGCCCATCTTAGGAAGTGTCATGATCTGTTCTCTATCCATTAAGCCATGGAGTTTGGAGAGGAAAAAGGAGAAAAAGGAAAAGGAGGTGGTCATACTCTAGACTAGACTCCACCTGGACTCCAAGGATTGGAGATGTTGCTCTTCTCCACCAAGGCAATTGCCTTCATTGCTTCTGTTCTAACTTGGAATTATTTTCATTTTATAGAACCATAGAGCTGGAAGGGACCTTGGAGCTTCTTCTAATCCAAACCCTTGCCCAAGGCAGGAATGCTTATACCATCCTGGACAAATGGTTGTCTAATATTTTCTTTAAAAACTCCAGCAATGGAACATCCACAACTCCAGGAGGCAAGTGTCAGCATTCCAGGGAACATCCATTCCTGTCAGTAATTCCAAGACAAGCATAATTTCAAAAGTACTTTTATTAGAATAGCACCTGACACATCTGTGGAATTCTGAAACTAAAAGTTACCCGGCTTCCCCACAATGTCCCAACCTACAAACCACCCCCTTTTTACTCATCATCACATCGCATGAACCAATCCCAAAGTAAGTTCCAATTCTTTCTGCCCCACACTCTTTAACCTTGAGCAATCAAAAGAATTATATTTTGTCTACTAAGAGCTACTCAATTAACATCACCCCCCTCCCACTTTCTCCAGCTATGTGGCAGCGATGAATCATGATTCCACAGCTGACAGCAAGCTCTTCTATGGGTGAGCTTTTTCTCAACGTTAGAAAAATCCTCTTTATTTCCAGGTTGGATCTCCCTCTGATAACCCTAACTCATTGTTTCTTGTCCTGCTCTCAGGTTATATGAAGAATAAATGCACACCTTCTTCCCTGTGACAACTCTTCAAGTATTGGAAGATGGCTATGAGATCTTCCCTCAGGCTTATCTCCATTAGGCTAAATGTACCTAACAGCTTGCCTTCAGAAATTGTGGGTGCTCCATCACTTGAGGTTTTTAAGAAGAGACCAGTCACTTGTCTGAAATGGTATAAGTTCTCCTGCATGAGCAGGGGGTTGGACTAGAAGACCTCCAAGGTCCTTTCTATTCTATTCTATTCTATTCTATTCTATTCTATTCTATTCTATTCTATTCTATTCTATTCTATTCTATTCTATTCTATTCTATTCTATTCTACTCCCTTAGCCATCATCATATGTAACAGTTATCAACAGCTAAGATATTCCCAGTCACTGTCATTTAATGTTTTCATTATTGTTTATATATTTGTTGGTTACTGACTTTTTAAATCTTCCCAGTAGAGGAGCTCATCTAAGTTAACATATTTATATTCTAGGCAAAATTGGCTTCAGGAACTCACGTTTTACCTTAAAAAAACAACAACAGAAAAGCAAATTGTTTTTTTTTTCTTAAATAGCACAGATTCTTCTTGAGACCCAAATTTCACATGCTGGGCATCTCAGGAAAAAAAAAACTTTCTTTTTTTTCCTTCCTAGCTTTTATACCCTCCTCTTAAGCTCAAATGACTCCCAGAATAACATATTATTGCAATAAAGCTCAGTTTATCCTTTCACTTAGACTTATAATTGAAACAGATGCAACATTAAAAAAAGGGAAAGGAAGAGGAAAGAGAAAAGAGAAAAGAGAAAAGAAACATGGTGACGTGAGCAATAATTTTTAATAGCATTTATGCTGATCACAATATTCAGGGCCAGTACTTAGACAGCCAACATTTCCCCAGATATACAGAAGGCAAAGGGTTTTTACAAACGTGATATAACCTTCACGATTTATAGAAGGAAACAAGAATTCTTTTTAAAAAACAATAAGAGGATAGTGAGACTCTATAGATAGCCTATGTTTGTGGATGCTGAATAGTGAATTTGGAGAAGTAAAGGCATCTAAGATAGGGGAGAAAATGAAATACTGTAGAATTTCTCAGTAGAAGTCCTGTCTGAATCAACAGAACAGGAAACATGAGGACTTCACATTAAAACATCTGGAATCTGGATTCTTTGCCAGTGCTGTTGACTTCATCCTTCAGATGAAGGAAACAGCTAAGGAACAAGGGTCAACTTGGGAGTAAAGCCACAGGTGGACCCATATAGCCCATAGGGAATAAAACAGGAGCAAAAGAAGAGTGAACAATGAAAGGAACAATGAAAGGAAGACATGCCTATTTCTAACCCTTGTTTAGTGAAGTATGATGCAATTCTCAGATAGACCCAGTTGGTTCCTATAGCATATCCAAGCCAAAAAGGAAAACTAGAAGATTACCTACCTCAGCACTACCTCAAAGTCTTGAATTGTCCTGTGGTGTCTTCATCCAAAACTCCATGTTGTGGCCTGTCAGCGGCCAGCAGAGCTGGCAGCAGCCTCGAACAGTGAGGAGGTTGGGGAGGAACATGGGCCGGTCCTGGAGTCTGGGGAAGGCTCTGATGAGTACTCTGCATCAGAGGAAGAGGTAGGGCCAAGGCCATCTGACAGTTATCAGCTGCCTTCGTAGTTGGACATCAGTGAGGCAGAAGTACAACTGGAGCCTGTTCCCAGTGTGCGTATGTGCAGAGTTGCCAGATGAAGGAAACAGCTAAGGAACAAGGGTCGACTTGGGAGTAAAGCCACAGGTGGACCCATATAGTCCATAGGGAATAAAACAGGAGCAAAGGAAGAGTGGAGTTTTGCAGTTTTTCCTGGGTCAAGGGTGACAATGAATGACATGTCTCAGAGTTGGCTACACCCAGGCAATGCCGCAACTTTTAACTCCCAATAAATCCTTTTGAAGTTTTGGAAATCTGGCTCGAGACTCATGATTTAAATGGGGTTGAGTGCTGGAATCCTGACACTATCCTGGAAAAAAGCTATCATCATAGTTGCTAGGAGTCAAAAATGACCTTGTGGCACAGAATAAATCAAATTATTTCATTAAAAAATTCAGAGGTTATATGTTATCTCATGACAATGGATATGGAGACAAAAGGGTAATAGTTGTGGCATCATGAGCAAAACCCATTTTGTACATGGAAAAGGGTGATGCTGTAACTTATTTGACCCTCTGTTCTCCACCAATGCTATCCCATGCTTCTTAGTGAGGCTCGTTCTGTTGCTCATGTTCGCAGTTAATAATTTGACATTATTTTAATGTCTCAGTGTCTTTCTATAAGCAGAAAGAATAGCACTTATGTGCCAGAGCATCTGTGTCTTCCAGCAACGGCTGCCAATGTAAGTGTGAATGAGTCCATAAACAATCCAGCAAAACTTGTTGTCATGTTCAAGATATACGTTTTCTTTAAGAAGTTTTATAAATGCCAATTAAGTTCTTGGCTGAGAAAAAAAAAGTATGAAAGGGTGACTACCTCTCTGAAAATTAGAGAAAAACTATCACATCGACACACAAAGAACTGGTCTATAGATACTCATCTAAATTGTTAATTACCTACCTGACAGCAAAATCCAAGAGACCACATTGAATTAATCAATGGGTTTAACTGACAACTAAATATTCAGGAAAGGCTCCCAACTTAAGCTTACATTGGAAGAAAGACATCTGTTTTTCTTTCTTTCTTGTAAAATTGCAGAATTCTTCTGTTTTCCCCCCACCAAAAAAAAATCCTATGCCAAAGCAATCATTAATGCATCCAACCATATTTTTGTTCATTTTAATTTGGAGGAATAGAATTGGTATCAGGGATTTCCCCCACTCCATCCCAATAATTCTTTATCTTGTTCAGTTATCCTTAGCTAATCATGTCTGATATTTCCAAAATAGTTTTGCAAGAAATGAACTTGTCCAGGATGTTGCTCAACAGGAATATTTTTGTATAATATTCCTGCTTCCATAATTTATCAGTTTATGTGCCAAGTGATGCAACATCCGGAATATGTACATTAATTGACCTATTTTCTTCTCATTGGATCTGGGAAATGTGTGAGCATAGAACCTTTTTAAGACTTTGGGAAAACTGGGGGCAGAATATTCACATAAATTTGCTTCACCACCACCTCTTTGTTTTCCACCTGTTGGAAGAAATATCCATATGGGTTCTGTTCCAAGTGGGGAGAAAGACTCTGGAAACATTGAGACTGATTGAAAAGATGGTTTATTGATGGACAGGACCACATAGGTTTTAGGTCCTCAGCAGCTGAATACATGGAGGAGATATAGATAGATAGATAGATAGATAGATAGATAGATAGATAGATAGATAGATAGATAGATAGATGGATGGATGGATGGATGGATGGATGGATGGATGGATGGATGGATGGATGGATAGAGATAGAGATAGAGACAGAGACAGAGACAGAGACAGAGATAGAGATAGAGATAGAGATCTATCCATCCATCCATCCATCCATCTATCTCTATCTCTATCTCTATCTCTATCTCTATCTCTATCTCTATCTCTATCTCTATCTCTATCTCTATCTCTATCTCTATCTCTATCTCTATCTCTATCTCTATCCATATCAATCTCTCTCTCTCTCTGTCAGACTCCGAGGGGGCTATGTGGGGGTCATAGCTAACTTTGTAGGCTGTCTGTGTCCCAGGCTTGATTGAATCTTGCTGGGTGATGCAATGAAGGGCAATTCCTATTGTGGCTGAATGGTTTTGCCCTGAAGAATAACCCCATCATCCTGGAGCTGAAGGTCTTTTGTCTTGTAGATAAGCTGGCACCAACATGTCTTCTGGGGACAGAGAGCTGGGGCTGAGTTTCCGTCTCCAAGAGCATGTTTCTCAATTCATCATGCAGGGAAATATAATATTCTGCCTTTTTAATATTTCCTAAAATATTTCATTCTTCTAGGAGAGGGGCGGGTGCTAACTTTTTACACACCTGAATGTAATTTTTTTATCCAATACTTTTATTTCTTTTGAAGTGAAGAGTTGAGATATGGGGAAATGGATGGGAAAACCTCCAACATGTCTTGCTGCTAAGTTTTATAATATCAAATTACTATTCCATTGCTAAGCTGTGTCTGACTCTTCACAATCCCATGGGCCATAGCATGCCATGCTTCCTATCCTCCACTGTTTCCTTGAGTCTGCTCAAACTCTTGTTCATTGTATCAATGACACTAACCATCTCATCCTCTACCACCCCTTTCTCCTTTTGTCTTCTATCTTTCCCGACTTCGAGGTATTTTTCAAGGAGTCCTCTCTTCTCATTTGTTGGCCAAAGGATTTGAGCTTCAGCTTCAGTATCTGTCCTTCCAAAGAGAAGTTAGGATTGGTTTCGTTTAGGATTGACTGATTTGATCTCCATAATATAAGATATTTCTTATGTATCTTGTTTCCTTGAATTAAAAGATGTGTCCGCTCATTATAGATACAGATATCAATTTGACCCCCTCCAATTCGACCTATTCTGAAACAATCCTGCACCAAGTTTATTTTAACTTTTTTTTTTTTTTTGGCCAAAATGCCAAGAGTACAAGAATTTTCATCTTTTTATCTTTGCATATATATTGCCAACTCAGGAAGAAGAACGAATGTCTCCTTGTTGAACATTATGGACCATTCTAATGAAACATTAATATCCACCATATTAGTGCAATGTAGGTTCGAGAGAGATGGTTTTTGATTTCTCAGTCTAGGATTGTCCCTTTACTACAGCACTAGAAAGCAATAAATTTCTGGAGAAAATTACAACTCCCACTTTCCCTTAGGTAGCAGAAAGGCAGAGGGGGAAAAAAATCAACCCAACACCACTTGAAATTCATAGATTAATATGGAAATGTGATAGAAGGGACTTCTAGGAAAAAATATATGCAAGACTGACACAGTTTCATATTAGAACAAACTTCCAATTTCTGCTTTATGTCCAGATTTGTTATTGTTTATTGCTTTCTGTTTTCAAACTGTTATGCCTTTGGAATGAAATAAAAGGTAAGGAGAAATATAAGGAGATTTGTCTTCTATGTTTTGGTTTTAGTGGGATGGGTACTTTAAGCATTTTTACTATCTTAATTCAAACAAGGATCTCAGAGGAGGGAAAGGAAGGAAGGAAGGAAAGAAGGGTCTTAATTTAAAGAAGGATCTCAGAGAAGGGGAAGGAAGGAAAGGAAGGAAGGAAGGAAGGAAGGAAGGAAGGAAGGAAGGAAGGAAGGAAGGAAGGAAGAAAGGAAGGAATAAAGTAGTTTCATCTCACTACATGTGGTAATTTCAAGGGTGAATCTACATTGGGCTAAAACCTTCTAGGGTTCTACAGTAGCATCTGGAAACTTTTAATTTTATTATATAATAGAGAATTGACTGAGAAGAGGAGTACACATACAGTTCCATTTATACAACACACATATATTTATTTATTCAATTTACTTTCATAGACCAAAGTACAAAGTCCGCTGACTTTTATTATCTACCTGATCAATACTAAGTGGATCAAAATCAAGTGTGATACTGCTGTTAACATATCCTTTAGATTGGTCTTGCATTTTCCAACAAAATAACATGCCATCTTACTTTGATTTTATTTTCTCATCTAGTCGCTACTATTCATTTCTAGAGAAGGTATATATCATTAAAAAAAATAATAATAACCAAGCTGACATTTTAGTAAGCTGACTGTAAGATAAATTAGATTTTTTCTCTCTTTTCATTTGATGTGAAGTTTAACTTTGCAAAATGTTTCAGGGCTTCTTCATAAATAAAGTGTAATGTATCTGTTTTATTCTGAGCGTATGTGCCAATTTTCAAATGTGTGCACTTTCAAGAGCATGTATTTTTGAGCAAGAGATATGTTTTACCTTTCATGAAATATGACATATACCCTTTTCTAATATGTGCATTGATATTCAAATAAAAAGGAAAGAAGGATAATATGTGCCAGGAATAACATTAGCACACATCTCGAAAGAAGTTTAAACCGCACTCTGAATCTCTGAAAAAGCAGCGGACAAATGCAGTAGCATAAATACAGTGTTAGAAGAAATAACTTTTTTGGTTTGTGGAAAATCAGGAGTCTTAATTGAGAATTCTTTGCTAATCCTCCTCCACACACATCGGCCATGATTTTCCAGTTGGCTAATCATTATTTTAAAGAGGGCACTTTTCTGTGTTAAAATGAACTGTACAGATGTTTTAATATTAGTGCACAGGATTGTGTTGGCATGGAAGATGTGCAACCCTTTTCAAATTTCCCGTTTTTCTTGCCTGCTGTTAAAAGGCGTGTTGATAAAAGTCAGAAGATTCCTGTATATCTTGATTTTTATATTATGTTTATTGCTTTTCAAATAATGACCAAAAAAGGAAGAAAAACAACAGGAAATAAAAACAAAGATACTTTATCAAAAATACATAACAAATGCTTAAAAATAAGTGGAAAAAAATACAACTCACACACACACATGAAGATAGAGTAATAAAAAATAGATTGTATATATAATTATATGAAACACTAATATGTATGTATGTTTACCTCTGATATATACAGTATATAGATGACAATCGTGCTTTTAAACCTTCTATACATTGTGTAAATGAGCCATATATCGATCCATACAAAGTCTATAGGCAATTCATTTATTCTAAAAATATTGTTTTTATTGATATAAAGAATTCAATCAGCTAAGTATGCTATTAAGCTGATTTTGATAAAACTTTAGCAGAATTCTCTTCATTGTCTACTATATATATACCCATGAAATTACAGCTTGACAATATTCTGCAAATTCAGCTTCTAATCAAAGGACTGAACCCCTGGTCCATCATGGAGAAACTGCAGAGATGAAGTTGGTGCCTTTCCAAAATCATGAAAATGTATCATACTTATTTATCATTATCAAAATGGTTAAATTGGACCATTTACCTCAAACTATCCACTATTGACCTCACTATCCACTATTGACCTCACTATCCACTATTGACCTCACTATCCACTATTGACCTAAGAGGTCTGTAAGGGGCATGCATAAATGCACAATTGTGCCTACCATCTCTGTCTTTTTGTCCCTATTTATTCGTACCTATTTCCTGTATTCTTATTCATGTTTATACTTATACCTATTATCTTGTAAGCGATTGACAAATCAAATAAATCAAATAAAAATTTACTCCCTCACCACTGCTAATGAACATCGATGCTTAGAAACCTGATGGTTTTCCTTGAGTCATCCTTGAACCTCGAAGACTTCATGAATACAAGAAAGGACATCCATGGCAGCAGGGACAGTTAATTCAACATGGCAGCCATGATCAAAGCCTACCCCTTTGGAACAAACATACATCAAGATCACATGTACTTACAAGGGAGGGCGATGAAACTTTGATCATGTGATCACAGCCATCACTTGCCTTTTGGCCTCCTTCCCATGAAGATGATCTTGGATACATCAATGTTACTTTTTTGACAAGAACAAGGCAACATTTTTCCTTACCTTCTTCCAGAATTCCTGTTTCCAGTTTCTTATTAGAGTCTATGAATTGGAAGATCATGTTCAAGTACTAATCAGGTCCAATGTGACGGTTTTCCCTGACTCATCCTTGAATCTTGGTGACTTCATGGATACAGGCAAGGACATCCATGGGAGTGGGTCAAGATGTTAGTCACCACCACTACATGATCAGATCCAACTTGATTAGTGCTTTGATTTTTGAGGTTGAGTAAGTAAGATTGTAACTGAACATTCCTCTGTATGACACAAATGAAACTCCTATATTATGGAAGCTAGAATCTCCAATTGTCCTTTTTGCCTGGCTAAAAAGTCTTTTTTTTTTTTTTTAATTTGCAATCTTCCACTTCAGTTAAAAAAATCCCCTGTGTTCTATCACAGCAGAATAATCCTACAAAATCATTGGGCTAATACTCAAATAATGTTTGATCCCGTAACCTCCTTTCCAAGATACACAACAGAACTGGGAAACTCTTGGCCTTGTCATTACATCTCATTGTTTAATCAAACTTTTCCCACAAACATTGACTGATGAGAATTCACAGGATTTTAATTCCCTAAATTCTAGGTTGAAATGAACTGCATAAATCAATGAAATATACATTTTAAAGTCCCAAGATTTACCTGGTGGATCTATTTTCACAGGTCTGATCAATATATGATTAGGCTAGTCTTATAATAAATTATTGGTGCTCTGAATATACATTATTAGCAATCCCATATCAACTGATATTCTCAAGCAATGAATTACGGTCAAGACACCACAGGTGTCTTTTTTCAAATGATCACTAAATCAATATACTTTTTAATGGTTATTTATAATTCCTCAAGCTCGTAAAAATAAATTCAAGTTAACAGCAGATTTATTTGAATGTTAATATGTGCAGATGATGCTTGATACAAAAGCACAGGGTGCTCAACATTGTAGCAAGCAATATGAATATTATATTGTATTGATTGATTGATTTGATTTGATTTAGACTTGCTCGCTACCCATCTCACTTCAAGGCAACTCTCTAAGTTTGCTCGCATGTTCAAAAGAATTAAAATTAAATGCAAGCATGACCTTTGAGGAAACTGTATAAAACTTGACTGATGATGAAAATACACACAAAGCCCAATCAGCAACAGGTATTACATGCACAAAACATTTATTGAAACACAGTGTCTTCTCTCTAGATAACAAATATACCACAATTCATGATGTGTACGGATAGACTTACAACAGTTCGCTTCGTAGTCATTCAAATTTACAATGGCACTGAAAAAGTGACCCTTTTTCACATGTACAACCATTGAAGCCTCCCCATCATCATGTGATCAAAATTCAGATGCTTGGCAACTAACTCATATTTATGATGATTGCTATGTCCTGGGATCATGGGATCTCCTTTTGCAAACTTCCGACAAGCAAAGTCAATGGGGAAGCCAGATTCACTTAATAAACAAATGACTAACTTAATAACTACAGTGATTCACTTAATAACTGGAGCAAGATCAGAGGTAGCATTCAGCACCTTCTGACCAGTTCTGGAGAACCAGTAGCGGAAACTTTGAGTTATTCAGAGAACCGGCAAATCCCACCTCTGACTGGCCCCGCCCCCATCTCTTCTCTCCCTCTCGAGTCCCAGCTGATTGGCTGGATCTTCTTTGGTTGCCCTGCAGAGGAGAACAGAGCTGGAAAGTAGGTTAGTGGGGTGGGGAGGGAATGGGGATTTTGCAGTATTCTTTCCCTGCCACGCCCACCAAGCCACGCCCACCCAGCCAAGCTGCGCCCATAGAACCAGTAGTAAAACAATTTGAATCCCACCACTGGGCAAGATGGGACAAAACTCACTTAACAACTGGCTCACCTAGCAGCAGAAATTTTGGGTTCAGTTTTGGTCCTAAGTCTAGGACTAGGTATTCTGTGGCCAGTTTCCATTATTGGGAATTGTTAATGTTCCAGGTAGTTTGGTATTCTTACATGCATTTAAGCAATCATCTTCCCCTCCCCACAGACAAATACACTGTAATTGTAATTCTTTTTGCTGATTTTTTAAAACTCTTATCGGTTGGAGAAAATTGCACACCAATCTATGTAGATATTAGGAAAACCTGCAGATGTCAGTGAATTTAGCTTTCCATGCATTTTCTTTTAAGCTGCTATAAAACTGATGGAAGTTTCAAAACCTGAAACATGTTTGCCCATCTGTGCATTAATTCTAGAACATATGTTCTTCTGCAGTTATTTTTATTGTCTAAAAGTGAGACTACAGAAGACAAGGTTCTACTGCTTGGAAACCACCAGTGGTGGAAAACTTGTAGTGTTAGAAACTGAGTTGTTAACCTAACATGATATCAGGAGAGAGAGAGAGAGAGAGAGAGAGAGAGAGAGAGAGAGAGAGAGAGAGAGAGAGAGAGAGAGAGAGAGAGAGAGAGAGAGAGAGAAGGAAAGATTCTAGACTTATTAATTTTTGAGTTTTCTGATGTTCATGTACTGCTTTTACTCTACTTTTCCACCATAGCATTTTTAAAATGCAGCTCATATCCACTGGCCTGCAAGGAAGACCCATAGAATTTATTTTAAAATTAACTTTATCGGACTGCCTTGTTAATTATCCCACATTAACATTTTTGCTTTTGTTTCAATTTGTTTTAATGCCATTTTTAGCACCATATTACATGCCCTGTGAAACCTCAGAAGACTGGACTATAAATCAGACAATTAAACTTGTGCATTTGATAATCTAATCATCAGAATAGCCTATTGCCTTTCTAAAGTGAAAGGCTTGATTTGTCCTTCATGACTAATAACTAGTGGTAGATCTGTATGGATTTTAAAACAAACCATGTAAGTTAATTATTCATCCTCTAGCAGTAAATTCCAGAAATTAATTATGCAAATCGGGGGCTCCTTCAAACCAGTTGTAAAGACCATTTTCAATTTTTGCACCAGAACATTGTGACACCAAACAGAAAATCTATATTCCTTCTACATGATTCTAACACTGTAGCTATACAAGAAGTTGCTTCAGTTGGGAATGGAATTAGATTGTAATTTTGCTCCTGTTCAAATATTTATCACATTACTCTGCACAATCTATTTCAGTCTTCGTCATCAATGTTATTATATTTGTTATTATTTGCATTGCTTTTACTATTTCCATTTCTAAATATTTCAGATGTCTCCATAAGTATTTTTATACTTAAGAGTTTGCCTCAATATTTATCAACCTTTTATTTTTATTTTTTATTAAATAAACATTAAAAACAGTTGAACACAGTGCAACTTTCTTGGCCATCATTTTGGCCATACAAACTATAACATATAAATACATATAACAGTTAATTTTCCCTTTTTCCTTATGTTCTTGATATAATGCTAGTTACATATTTGTTTCTATTTGCACTTATATACATATTTACAACCTGGCTTCTTATCCATCTCTTTTTTTCTCTTTGTGATCTTTATATTCATATATTCATATCATATCATATTTGTCCATTATATTTCATTTTCTTTAATTTACAAAACTTTTACTTTCATTCGTATAAAGCATCAACAATTTCTAGTAATAATATAAATTACATACTATATATAATATCCAATAACAATAGAAGTTTCTATAGGGAGAATCATAAACAGCAGTAAAAAGAAAATGTATTTTTAAGTTATATTATTTAAGTGATATTGGAATATGTTAAATATAAATATTAGTCTCAAAATATCAAGATTCCACCCAATTCACAATCATATAAACTCTATAGGCTATATTTCTATTATAATAATGATATTAACCAACTTTTAATAATGGGCTTTTAATGGGAAAAAAGGAGCTTCAAGAGTTGTACAAATGGGAAAGAAATGGAAATTCTCATAAGCTTCTCTACATGGTCCTCCCTGGATAATTAATCATATTTTAGACTTGATTCATTAGGCAGGAACCAATTACAAAAAATAAGAGATGGAAACTCATTGCAGACCATCTATGCTTTGCATTTAGCCTAATTTAAAAGACATAAAGAGATCTGAGAGATGTAACAGACAAACTATGGTACTGGGATAATTTTGTTCTAACTGCTAAACATTCCACTTTGTATATCATGATCATATTGTACAAGATACTAAGCCATAATAATGTGTGATGAATTTAGTAGAAGCTTCCGAAACTCTCATTTAAATTTTGGGAAAAGCCAAGAGATTATAAGAAGCACAGTGAAGATACAGATGAGTTTTGTTGAGTTTGGAGCATACCTGTTTTTGAAAGCTGTAGTTAGCCTATTTTAGATCTTACATTAGACTGAGACTGATACATTTAGGTGCAGGATAGTTGGAAATGTTAAAATAATGGCTGCCATACCCACTCCCAAAGTATCAATCTCTTCTCTTCAACAAGTAGGATGGTCTACTTGTTGAACTTAAGTGCCATTGGTGGGGGTCGGGGGAATGCATTTATTCATTTAGTTAGTTATAAAGCATAGTCCTGCTTTTCATACTTTTCTGGGCCTGAAGCCAGATAAGCCAGGAGAATTAAAAATCAGATGAAAACAGATGAAAGGCATAAAATCACAACAAGCAACTGAAACCGTATTAAAGCCACAAGAATTGCTGCCACAAGAGACACAAGGGTAAAGATTCAAATAGAGGCCTAAATAGAGAAATATTTTACAGCCCACCAATTCTTCTTTTTCTTCTTTACTTCCTCTTTTACCCCTTCAGGTATCCAGGGATACAGCCCATGAATAAAGAAGAATATTTGGAGCTCAGGGTTGAAATGAATGGGTCCTTGGTGATCTCTCAGCTTGGTGTAAGGCATCAATTCAGCTGCCACTTGGTTATTTTCTTGCAGGTGTTTCATTACCCATACTAGGTAACATCATAACATCGTAACAGCACTGATGTTATCTAGTAATGAAAATTTGTAAGAAAACAACAAAGCTCAGTGAACATCAATGGCCTTTCATTTTACAAACTGCAAGGAAAACTTAGAAGGTATGGTGGTTTATGGTGCCAGCTGCAACCAAACAGCTATTCAAGACTTAGCATCTCTAGGGTAAGAAAGGAAACTTGGACAAATCTTACAGAAGTTTCACTATACCCATTTTATTCTTGACAAAAAAAATTCTTAACAGAATAACAGAGTTGGAAGCAGAGGATGGTATTTAGCAGGTTCTGACCAGTTCTGGAGAACTGGTAGCGAAAATTTTAAGTAGTTTGGAGAATCGGCAAATGCCACCTCTGACTGGAGATTTTACAGTATCCTTCCCCTGCCACACCCATCAAGCCACGCCCACCGAACCGGTAGTAAAAAAAAAAAATTGAATCCCACTTGGAAGGGACTTTGTAGGTCATCCAGTCCAAGCAGGAGACCCTACACCATTTCTGACAGATGGAAATCCAGTCTCTTCTTGAAAGCTTCCAGGGATGAAGCTCCCACAACTTCCAAAGGCAACTTCTGTTCCATCAGTTAATTGTTCTCACTGTCAGAAAATTCCTCCTTATTTCCAGGTTGAATCTCTCCTTGATCAGTTTCCATCCATTGTTCCTTGTCTGGCCTTCAGGGGCTTTGGAAAATAGTTTGACCCCTTCCTACTCTCTGTGGTAGCCCCTCAAATATTGCAAGACTGCTATCATGTCTCCCCTGGTCCTTCTTTTCACTAGACTAGCCATGCCCAGTTCCTGTAACTATTCATCGTATATTTTAACCTCAAGTCCTTAGATCATTTCACTTTCCCTAATGTTCATTTATGTATAATATGCCATAAACTTCTTAGTATTATGGATCATCAAAGTCTCCCTTTTAGTTTGTATGGGCTACTGTCAAATCAATGAAAAGGGCCCCATCTCTACAGGGGCTATACCATACAACCATATTCTTATCCTTCTTCCCTGTTGTAATCCCATCTCCTTCTCTTACTTGAGATGGCATATCTCCCATCTGAGAAGAAACAGGCCAACCGACATCGATGGAAACATATGAAAGATGTCTCAAATATGCCTACAACCTAGGAGATTTTGTAGAGATGAACTTCACTGCTGTTTTGTTTCTCAGCACATATTTGTTTACTGCATATTAATAGATTAATTATAAATAGAAGTGTGGCCTAATTACTATTGATGAGCAGTTCATTTAGTTTGTTTTAAGATTTAGTTCTTTGCCAGGATGGTAGGTTTATGTATAATGCATCATCATCTTGAGACACAGGCATAGAGAGCAAAAACTACTTCCTTGCCAACACATACAGTGAGTGTTCTGCTTTGTTATGAATTGGTTATTAATTTTCTATTTCACAGTTTCTCGATGCTGAGAGAATTAATATGCCAAAATTCATTGCGTGTCGCGCTTAGAACGAGGCAACCTTGGGGTTGAAATTTGCGATGAGATGTTAGGCTAATGATCAAAGATGCTATTCTGAGAATAAAAATGGTGACCATCTTAAAGGCAAGAGAAACCCGAAGTTCTATCCCATAATAAACAGTTTCATATACTTTAGTTTGCACACAGATAGTTTTCTACTTATGACCATAATTGAACCTTTCCATTGCTTAAGTCATTTGTTAAATGAGTTTTGTCCCATTTTCCAACCTTCCTTGCCACAGTTGTTAAGTGAGTAGGTTGTGAAGTGAATCTGACTTCCCATGGACTTTGCTTGTCAGAAGGTTGCAAAAGGTGATTTGCATGACCCCAGGACACTGAAACCGTCATAAATATGAATCACTTGTCAAGCATCTGAATTTTGATCAGGTGGGGATGCTGCAATGTGAAAAAGAAGTGTGGAAAAGGGCCATAAATCAACTTTTTTTCCCCAGTGCTGCTGTATCACTAAATGGACTGTTGTAAGTCAAGGACTAACTACGCTTGGCTGATTTCCCGAAATTGAATTTGCCGGTGTCTAAGTGGAACATCATCATTTTGACCCCAGTCTCTTCTCAATAGTGGGAATCCAGAGGTTTCAAAAAGGTAAATTCACTTATTTCCAAAGAGGCGGCCTTCCATATCCTGCTTGAAAAACTCTGGTGAAGAAGAATTCAGTGCTAATCTGGACCGTTAACTCTAAAATCATTAATTACATATGTTCTCCTAATAATCCCTGGATCACCTGCTTTCTGGTGATTTAGAACAGATTGAGCACTGCCCTCTGAGGCAACTGTAAACCATTTTTGCTGAAATAATACTTGTTTTTAAAGAATGCCCTCAACTTTCACACTTCTTTCTCCAGAGTGTACATTTATTTTCTTCCACTTTCTGTTCCTGGAATGGAGTAAAGCAAAGTCAGTCATGGAGTAGAACCAGAGGTGGTATTCAGCTGGTTCGGACCAGTTCTGGAGAACCGCAGAAATTTTAAGTTGTTTGGAGAACCAGCAAATCCCACCGCTGACTGGCCCCGCCCCCAACCATTCTCTGCCTCCCAAGTCCCAGCTGATTGGCTGGGTCTTCTTTGGTTGCCCTGCACAGGAAAACGGAGCTGGAAAGCAGGTTGGGGGGGGGAGGGAATGGGGATTTTGCACTAACCTCCCCCAGGAGTGGGGAGGGAATGGAGATTTTACAGCATCCTTCCCCTGCCACTCTCACCAAGCCACGCCACACCCACCAAGCCATGCCCACAGAACCAGTGGTAAAAACATTTGAATCCCACCACTGAGTAGAACCCTAGATTCAGTCAAAGAGCAGAGCAGGAGACATTTTTCATTCTCGTTGCACAAAAATTATCTTTAAAACGCTGGATACACTAAACAGCCATCCAGGGTATTTCTGCTCCTTCATCAATTTTATCTAGCTCTCTTTTAAAATAATCTAATCTGAAGCCCATCACTACATCTGATGAAAGCAAATTCCACACTTCAGCTATGCACTTTACTGCTTTCAACAGTATCAGAAATCTGCGCTGGCAGGAGATAAGTGGTCAAATTTTCCCGAAGAAATCCTTTCTTTAAGTTGGATTAAGGAGTAGAAGGAAGGATTTAGAAAACCGAAAGCACGTGACTATGAAATGCAGGCCTGCCTCCCTCCCTTAAGCCTTTGTTTCATTCTATTATAAACATTGCTTTTTGGATGAAAAGCATGCGGTGAAAATTATAGAAAATGTTGGCTTGAATGTTAAAAGGGAAAAAAAAGAGAGACTATTTCCATAATTCGTGCACAATATGGATTTTTTTAAATGAGCAAATTATATATTTCATCACATTGGGTAGCTTTTGTTGGAAATCATATAATGTGTGAATACTGTAATGCAAACGCAACATGGAAATTCACGTATTCTACTCACTCTAGCAAAATATGATATTTCCATGCTGCACTCCCAGCAGTTGTAAACCCACACTTTTTTTAAAAAAAAACCACAAATATATATTATTTTCTTTCATTTTCCTGGCATATTCATCCTTCCCCCCTTTTTTCTTTTCAAAAGCTTTATTTTAAAATAATTATTGGGGTTTGAATCTAAGGCATCTCCCGTGCTACTGAGAATATGTTGGCATTTGAATATTATAGAACCTCTTTACTTATATACATGGAAGTATTTCTTTAATTAGAACTACAGACAGCTATCTTATTTCTCAGGAAGGATAGCTTTGTGGGGATAAAAGGATGTGAATAAAACAATATCTTTAAAAAGTTAGTTTACCTGACACCGTCAAGCTTCCCAAAATATTGAAAATTGTTTGCCCCACTTTAAAACTATCCTCCATTCAGAACCAGAGATGGAATTGGAGAACAATTGCTCTCACAAAACCTTTTCATACCAAACAAGGTTTGCCAGGATATGGGTGGCCAGTGTAAATTGGTCTTGTCGTAATTTTACCCCTTCTAGAATACCCATTCTCTGGGAAATTTTCCGTAATCTCGGTTTATCCTTCATTTTGTTGGGGTGAAGTTGAGTGGATTTCTAAACCATTTCTAAACTTGTACTTAATTGGATAAGGAATATAAGTACAACTTGGTTAATAATTAGATGAGAAACCAGCAGAAAATGCAGGAATTATGAACAGTACTAAAAAAATTCATCTATTATCTATCTATTTATCTATGAATCATCCATCTATTAAGATAGATACAAATAGATACTATCTATCAGGATAAAATGAGAGATTCAACCTGGAAATAAGGAGAAATTTTTTGACAGCGAGAACAATCAAGCAATGGAACAGCTTTGCCTCCGGAAGTTGTGGGAGCTTCATCACTTGAGACTTTCAAGAACAGATTGGACTCCCATCTGTGAGAAATGGTGTAGGGTCTCCTGCTTGGGGGGGGGGGATTGGATTAGATGATTTACAAGGTCCATTAACTCTGTTAATCTGTAATCTATCTATTTAAGTATCTATCTATCTATCTATCTATCTATCTATCTATCTATCTATCTATCTATCTATCTATCCATCCATCCATCCATCCATCCACTCATCCATCCAGTCACCAATCTATATATGTATCATCACTCTCTCTTTCTCTATCTACTTTCATCCATCCATCCATAAATTGTGCATTTCTATGGTCCCTCTCTATCATTTTGATCCTGTATCCTTAATTTTCAGAGATGTTAATAGGGGAAGTATTTCCTTTTTAGTTTAGCCCTGGGCTATAAACAAACAAGACCCATTTTGTAGCTTGTTCACCAGTCCTCTTAAAAATGAAAGTTCAACCCCTTTCTTCACTCCATCCAGCTGCATTTGGGGTGGGTGGGGTAAATGATGTGTTTTCTCTGAAGAAATCACAACTGGATCTGGAAAGTGGTGAAATCTCACCAGTAGATTCTGCTTTGTATGTTCACAGTACCTTTTGTGTCGCAATTCCTTTGTTTCACTAATTGACTGCCATGAGCTAAAGGTGCCATCTCTGTAATGAATTGTTTTGCTTCTGTAAATGGTTCAGTCATTCACTTAACTCTGTTTACATGAGTTAATCAAAAGATGCTTAGGGGAGGAGTCATCAGGTTAGTTACTGAAAATTCTGTTGTGATATGTGCACATCCATTTGTGTGTGAGCTGTTCCCATTGTTTCTCCAATGACTGAACCAACAATGTTGAACTTAAGGTCCACAGTGGAGGTCTCGATAGATGTACTTCCAGTCCGTATCCATTTTATTTGTATTTATTTTGTTATCTATTTTATTTGTTTCAATGTAGTCATCACTAATCCATTCTGTGCATCTCTGTGCCCTTTTTAACAATGCAGAAACATTCCCAAACCTTGTGTAATATCCATTTTAATCCTCAGTCTTTTAATCTTTAAAAAAAAATGGTTAAAAGGTTAAAAAATAACCCAATGACCTAAGCATGGCCCAAATTACTAAACCCAATTTATTAATTTTTAAGAAATATTTTCCTTTATTCATTCTAGAAGGTAATTATTTTTAACAGCCTTTTGGAATCTATTATGCATGTTTTATTTCTTCCTCATTTAAAGTGGAGATTAGACTTTAATTGCTATCAAATTTAAGGAAATCCTTAAATGAAACCAACCAAATGTTCTATTTTTGCATATTACTAATTGAGGTTTTGCACAACATAACACTTACATTGAACAAAAATATTGATGGGTTGTTATTTTTTCTGTCTTAGTTGTCTTTTTACTGATACAGCAGTATAACAAATTGTATTGTTGAGGACAAATAAAACAGAGAAGAAGAGGAATCTAGTCAGATTCATAAAATTGCATCAAATTTATTTTGTGCTCTATCTGATCCATACACTGCACAAAATAGAACATAGACTAATAGAGTTGAAGTCTAGGAGGTCTTCTAGTCCAACCCCTTGTTTGAGCAGGAAACCCTAAACAATTTAAGATAAATGATTGTCTAGTCTCTTTTTGAAAAGTGATAGAGTATCCACAACTTCTGAAGGAAATTGTTCTGTTAGTTGATTATTCTCACCATTAGGAAATTTCCCCTTAGTTTTAGATTGTTTCTGTCCTTGGTTTGTTTCCATCCATTGTTTCTTGTCTTGCATTTTTAGTGCTTTGGAAAATAGTTTGACCCCCTCAAATAGTTTGTTGGAGCCCCTCAAATATTGGAAGACTCTCTTAGTCCTTCTTTTCAGTAGACATAACCCTAGACATAACCAATTCCTGTAACCTTTCTTCGTATGTTTTAGCCTCCAGACCCCTAATCATTCTTGTTGCTGTTCTCTGCACTCTTTCCAGAGTCTCAACATCTTTTTTCTACTGTGATGATCAGAACTGAATTACATCTTGATAAAAAGTACTTTCATCTGACTCTTTTTTTTGTTGTTGCAGGGGACTGTGTTTTATCAATACACACTGGTAGATTTACCAGCTGTTTATCATTTGAATTATTGTTACGATAGAAAATTTGAGTACAGGAGCAGAAAAGAGTTTCTTATGATTAGTATAGCACAACTCTGCATTTCTGTACGATATATAAAATCCAGTAATGAGAAGTAGAATAATAGAAAAGTCCTAATGCATCATTATGGCTCCTCTAACAAGGCCAGGTAATTTGGGCAGTCAAACTCGGAGAAGAAATTCAGAATCTTGGAAGCTTGCCTAGGCAGTCCTATATACAGTACAGTATATATAAGTGACAGCTATAGCTGAGATAGGCCCCCATAGTTAAGGCATGTCAGAATTCTAATCTAAGTCAAGTTCCTATCTGTTTTTATCATTATAATAGGGACATGGGTCAAATCCAATGCTACAATGAAAAATGCAAAAATGATGAAGGGATATGAAGAAACAGTTAATCCCTATCCTTATTTAGATATTGGTGTTTCAGACTAGTTTATCTTCAAGTTTAAAAACAATAATAAAAGGCGTAATGGAAAAAAAATAAGTATGAATGTATCTTGGAGACATCTGGATGGATTCCTGCCAAGGGAAGAATATTTATTTTAATTATTCCTACATTTAATTTATGAAATATTAATATATACTGGGAGAGAGCAATCTGGGCATTTCAATGTGACTGAACTACAGCATCCAGTACCCATCCCTGTTGATTATATAAACAGGAAGTTATCCAGTTGAATCAGAAGTTCCCTACCTCTGATCCATATCCTGCCTGTTTTGCTCTACCCGTGTCCAGTCTTCCCCCTTTAGCTCTGACCATTTATTTCTCGCCCGTGCTCACATTTGTCTGTAGCCTTTGGCATTTTACTGTGGTGGATTGACGTCTCGATTCCCAGGATGCACAGGCTGCATTGCATAGGGCGAAGAGACAGCGAAGCACAGAAAATTTGGTAAGGAGGAAGAGGGTTGAGATGGTTCCTTTCTAACAGTTCTCAGAGTATATCTGTAGTGTTGCAAATAGTTGCTTTAGTTTGGCGAGATTTTGTCTATAGGTCAGGAACAATAAAGTAAACTACTCAGAAGTAACTCCTCGTGTCTTTCTTGATTCCTGGGGCTCCCGACAGTCAGTGAAGATTGTATCTACCCACCCACCCTCCAAAGTTGGCTATATACAGTATTTCTGCCTTTCTCAGAAAATTGGATTTCCGCATGTCACATGAAAGTGCTTTGGGAGGAGATCTTTCCATTAACATTAGACCTAGCCTGTTCCACAATTTTAGATGTGGGCATGTATTGTTAATCATTTAGGGTTTTTTCCCCCTTTTTCTCTCTACAAAAATATATTTATAAACTGCTATCTTGATTAAGCATTCATGATCGCTGGTGAATGTGTGGCCGCAAGCAGGGGTGGGTTTCTACCGGTTCTGTCCACCTCTGTAGAACTGGTAGCTCTGAAGAACAGCAAACACAGACCCGGTTCTATTTCTGCTGATGTTTTTGCCCACCCGCCCACCCGGGCTCTTACCTGATCTTTATTTCCTGATTTTTCAACTTCAGCTGCCGAACGAGGCACAGCTGCAGTTAGAAAAACAGGAAAAGAGGGCTGTTTCAAAGCCTGCTTCTCTGCAGGCAGCTGCTGCTGCTGATTTACAGGCACGCAGCTCGCAGCCTGCAGGGAAGCTCATAAATCCTGAACTGGTAGTTAACCCTGTCGTATCCCACCCCTGGCCGCAAGTAATTAAAAAAAAAAAAACCCTTTGATGGTTGCCATACCACTTGAAGTGCCCTTAAGCCCAGCGAGGTATGATTTGAAAGCTGAGCAAGAGCTGTAATATAGGTAAAAGAGACATGGATCTTGAAAACAGGACTGTTAGACATAAATGGATATTGATTAGGAGTTAAAAAGTATCAGGCATTTCAAGTCACAGCAAAAACAGTCCAGAGGGGTTTGGGGTACCTACAGACTAGAATAAAATATTGGTGCCTTAACTGGAAATTGCCATGGCAATGCTGCCACAAAATCATTAAATGAAACAGAAGACATCAGGAGACAAGAGTGTCTAAGGCCTTAGACAAATGTTATTTGTTCCCAGAGATAATAAAGCATCCCTTATCAGAGGGCGTGCAAGTTAATTAGAGCACTATACCGATCCTTTATTTGTGTGTGCGATTTGCACTTTCAAGATATGGTGTGCACGATTACATTAAGGTTACAGTGGTGATACTCTCTTGGGTCTTCTGACTTTATAGCTAATTCCTAAAGGTAAATGTTGACTTTGGCTCTGAGTTTCATGCCATTCTGAGAACCAAACAGGCTGCTTCTCTTGGGGGGACTCCTTGCAACATAAAAGTCTAAACACTCTGCCATTTTTCTTTTTTTTTTTTTTTTTTTTTTGGGGGAGGAGGGGCAAATTATTAATATTCATCTTGCTTAAAGAAGGGACAATGTCAGTTAAGCCACCTCAAAAATAGGAGGTTTTCCTTCCATCTTTTGTTGTTGTTGTTGTTTCTTGCTTGACATGACTTTGCAGTTCTTTGGGAACTCTCCAAGGTGAAAAATGGGGAAATATCTGAATCAAAGGCAGTAGGGAATTGGACATCGACCCCGGGTTATGCCAAGAAAAGCAAGCTCAGGAAAACAAGATGATCTAAAGCTTGTATTTGTATTGATTGTTGTAGCAGTGGATTACTTTTCAGATAGCAGAATCTCGGAGCTTGTTCTTGGAGTGTGCTTAGTTCAGCATCTGCACCAACAAATGATCATTTCTCAGTCAAGCTTGCATGTGGAAAATCATGTGTTAATAGCAATAGTGATAGCTCTTAGACTTATATACCGCTTCACAGTGGTTTACAGAGTTGGCCTCTTGCCCCCAACAATCTGGGTGCCAATTTAACCCACCTTGGAAGGGTGGAAAACTGAGTCAACCTTGAGCCGGTCAGGATCGAACTGCCGGTCTCCAGCCAGCAGTCAGCAGAAGTAGCTTGCAGTACTGCATTCTAACCACTGGGAGGGAAGGAAGGAAGGAAGGAAGGAAGGAAGGAAGGAAGGAAGGAAGGAAGGAAGGAAGGAAGGAAGGAAGGAGTCTGAGTGCAATAGCACTCAGACTTATATACCACTTCACAGTGCTTTTCACTCCTCCCTAAGCGGTTTACAGAGTCAGCCTATTGCCCCCAACAATCTGGGTCCTCATTTTACACAGAAGGATGGAAGGCTGAGTCAACCTTGAGGCAGTGGGAATTGAACTGCCGGACTGCAGCCAGCAGTCAGAAGTAGCTTGCAGTACTGCATTCTAACCTCTGTGCCAGCATGGCTCATAGGCATGATAACACGATGAAGGAGATAAAGAGCTTCCTACGGCATTGTAGAAGGTAATTCTAGAGAAGAGCTGACTTTTTCCTCCAGCTACCAATGATGTGCCATTTGCCAAAGCTCCTCCGCAGTCAACAAGCAATTGTGTTTATTAGGACGATGTGAAATCAACCCTGATTTGATTCTGACTGGTGTTTCAAGAAAAGCAGAGCTCAATTGGAGTCTCTGCTTTGAGACACAAGAGACTCTTCCTTTGAATTTCAAGACGCAGCTTTGGAAAAAAAAATGTCCTCGGGCAATAATGAGACAATATCAAAACAACTGCAGCTGCTTCACTTTGGGGCAGATTAGGACAAAAGTAAAAGGGGTTGTAGATTTTTTTAAGAGAACATTTCTTGACAATTATTTCTCACCTTGTCAAGAGTGCCTTGCCTCTTCTGAAATTTGAAGATGTCAAATCTGTTCTTTTTAAAGTAAGTCCTGTATTGTATGGTGGCATAGAAGATTTTTCATGGATGGTGTGATGACCCAGACAAAACAAACACAGTCACAGAAAACAGGTGAAGCCCCTTTTATTCCTTCTCTTTGCTTCCAAGCTCTGAATATTCTTAAGGGAAACTCCCACACAAACAGTTACAAGAAGGAGGAAAAAAACAACATAAACCAGGCAAGATAAGGACTGGTGGACATCCACAGATAACACACACTGGGAAGGACACCAAACTCAGAGGGGAATCATAAACTAGAGATATTTCCACGCTTTGTTTCCAGCGTTCACCCGTACGCAGGTCCATACTCTTATTCAGTTGTCACAGCTGCAGCCCATGAAGAGGATAAAGGCCCTCTCCTTCTGAGTAGACGTCTCTCCCTTATCCTCTCCTCCCTGCATGCCCTAGGATGGATAGGGGATGGGCCTCCGGAACCACGCTTCCACTCCCTGTCGCTGTTCCTCTTCTCCCTCAGAGTCCGACTCCATCAGGTGCATGACAGATGGAGTTAAAAAATCTGGATTTCTTCCAATCTGGGTTTCGCTGTTTGGGGTGGAGTGGGGGGAAGAAACAGTTGTAGTAGATCAGCTAGTTAGCAATATGTAACTTAGTTGGTCCTTCTGATGTTCTTAGTAGCATTCTGCTATTTCCTGAGACAGTTGACTCAACCCTTCAGGACACTATTAAACAGCAGTAGATATCCTATTTAGCTGAGCATTTCTAGATCATTGTGCTGATAGACTTTAATTCATTCTCTTAGGTTGTTCTTAATTCAATTGGGAATCTGGCCAACCTATTCTGGGCACTTCACAACTATGAGCAACATAAAGATAGCAGGATATATAGCAAATAAATGATATGGTACAAAAATAACCACAAAATTAATGTAATCTGTAGAGATTCTCCTGACTCTATCATGCTACTTAACATGCTTATAACCACTCAGGAAGGTTGTAGAAAAGGTTTGCATCCATGGGGGAAGGAAAGTCTTGAAGTTCTTCCCTTCCCTCTCCTTCCCTCCCTTCCTTTTCCTCCCCTCCCTTTCCTTCCGTCATATAGACTGATGGAGTTCTTTTAATAAAAGGACCTCACTGGCATGTGGAAAAATGACTGTATCTGGGAAAATAGGAAAGCAAAGTTTTACTTGTGATTTGAAGCTGGGTGAAAGAAGAGAGAGAAAATAAAAGAGATAGTGAAGTTTGGACATTTTTTTTCCCTTTAAGCTATATACTTGGAAGTTAAGCAGTGAAAAGCCAAGAGGAAAAA
Source organism: Notechis scutatus (assembly GCF_049901735.1). NCBI lineage: Eukaryota > Metazoa > Chordata > Lepidosauria > Squamata > Elapidae > Notechis > Notechis scutatus. Next base: position 14,191,688 of record NC_142018.1, read on the forward strand.
GCAATGAGCTAAGAGCGCCTGAATCTGTAGCATCTGAAACAGGAGAGATAAGGAGGGGTAGAGGTGAGAAAGAACCAGTGAGAGAAGCAGCAAGATCCACTTGGAAACTTCAATAGTAGGATAGAACCAGTTTGGTCTACTGGTGAAGTCTCCAGAGAAGAAACTAAGAGACCATAACTTCTAATTTAGGCATGAAAATTGGCTGGGTGACTTACACCATGAGTTCTAATCCCATTTTAGGTTGAAAGTAATTTTGGGCCAGTCCCTCTTTCTCAGTCCAACCCACCTCACAGAGCGGTTGTTGTGAGGAAAATAGGAGGAGGAAAAAGTATAAAAGATATATTTGCTGCCTTGACTTGTTTATAAAAACAATAAAGGCAGCATACAAAAGAAGAGTCTTCTTGATTAATTTGAAGTGGTTCCCATGCTATCTGGGATTAGATGTGTTTGACAAACAGAATGACAATTGGGGGTTGATCTAACCCAGGATAAGAGGTATGATCTGTTACAGAGGGAGAAGCCCTATCTTTTCCCCTCACCCCTCTGAAATCTCAGATAAGATCTTGGATTCTGAGCTGCTTCAAGAAGAGCAAGAAATTGCATTATCTGGTTGTCCCTCTTTCTCCTTCCTTAAAGTTGGAAGCTCTAGCTATTGCTATTAATTTGTATTGCATTGTATTTTTAAAATTTAAGCAACTGTGACATATTGTTCACGGCGCTGCGCCTACAAGTGATTTGCAAGGTCTGGCTGTTGTTGGAGGGTTGTCAAGCAAAGAAAATTGCATCATTGTCTAGCTCCTATTTTTTTCCCCCCAGCAGTGTTGCAATAACCTGCTGATGTGGCTTTTCAAAGGGCCTTTCTTAGAGTGATAGAATCTTAGGGCTGGAAGGGACCTTCAGTCAAATCCTTTGCCCAAGGCAGGATTCTTCACATCGCACTCATCTCAAAAGCCCCTCGGTGCTTCTGGCTTGAGAGAATTAGCTGGGGTAGTCACCGTTGCCCTGTGAATACCCAGTTGGAAAGCTCCTTTTATGTCCCCAGCAGGAGTTGGGAGTGAAGGACAGGCGCTCACTCTCCCACACAGCAGCACTTGGGTCTTGAACGTGGGCTTGCTAATCTCCAAACCAGCATCCTAACTGCATGGGCCCCCATGCTCAGCAAGAGTCCTTATACATTCCGGACAAATAGTTGGCCAATCTTCTCTTCAAAACCTCTAGTGATAGAACTCTCTTTTATTGATTGACCATTCTCTCTATCAGGAAATCCCTCCTTATTGCCAGGGTGGGTCTCCTTTTGATGAGGTTCGACCTGTTGCTTCTTGCCCTGCCCTCAGATGCTAAGGAGGATACATTGATGCCCCTTTCTCTGTGACCACCCTTCCTGTCCTCTACCATCCTCTGGAGTCCATTTAAGCTCACGCAGGTTGCTTCAGTAATTCCATCCTTCTCTGACGTCCCCTTCTTCTTCTTTTGCCCTTCATCTTTCCCAGCATTAGGCTCCTCTCCAGTGAGTCCTTCCGTCTCATTAGGTGGCCAAAGTATTTAGAGTTTCATCTCCAGGATCTGGCCTTCAGGATTGATCTCCTCTAGGACTGACCAGTTTGATTGCCTTGCAGTCCAAGGGACTTGCAGGAATCTTCTGCAGCACCATAGTTCAAAGGCCTAAATTCTTTGACGCTTACCCTTCCTTATGGTCCAATTTTCACAGCCATACATTGCAACTGGGAAAAAACATAGTCTTGACTATACATATTTTTGTTGGCAGGGTGATGTCTCTGCCTTTTAGTATGCTGTCTAGCTTTGCCATAGCTTTCCTCCCCAGGATCCAGCGTCTTTTAATTTCTTGGCTGTAGTCCCCATCTGCAGTGATCTTAAAGCCCAGGAAAATAAAAACTTTCACTACCTCCATTTCTTCTTTCCCAATTTGGTAAAAGTACTCCAACAGTACCCCTCCTGACCAGGAAGAAAAAATTATTCCTTCTTAGCTTTGCTTCAGACAATAACTGAAATGTTCATTCTGGAAATCATGTTTTTAGTCCCACATAATGTTTGATTGCTCTTTAATTTTAATGCCACACTCACCTTCTTTTCTTTAATATTGGGCTGATATTTTTCTTTCAAAGCTCTGCTTCTGTTAGGCAGAGAGTGCAATTTACAAACCAGTAAAATCATAAAGATAAAAAAATAAGTCATGTTTTTTTTTTAATGGTGACCGGTCAATAAATATTGGGGCACTGAAACTTTTCTAGTGGATTTCAGTTGATAAAATTCTTTTATGTTGAGTTAGCGGTGACATTTCAAGACATTGAACGTTTGAACTGATTCCAAATATGTTTATGGGCTCTGCATAATAAAAGGCTTTCATTACTTTTTAGTGTGGGGGAATAAAAAGGAAGCTTTAAATCTTGAGTTCTGAAGTGCCACTTTCTGACTTTAAAACAGCAAAGCTGGAGGAGGGGGTCATATGTGAAGTGACTGTCTTCGAGAAAAGCAAGTTTATGATGTTTCTGCTTTCTTCCCTTAGCGGCTCATTTTTTTTTTTAAAAAAAGAATGTAATCTTTTATGCATAAATGAAATGATTATCTAGCTAAAAGTACTGTTTTTCTAAAGCCAGGCCAGGGTTTTATGGCCTGTGAGATAGAAATGCATAAAAGAAGGAGGTGAACGACAGAAGAGGAAGCTCTATTGCTTGATTATGAAACATTGATGTCTGTCACTCTTGTAACTGTGTATATATAAAGACTGGAAGAAAGGAGAGAACGAACAGCATTTATCATCTTATTTCAGGAGAGTGGAATTCTGGAATTTTAAATAATAAAATTGGAGGAGGTCAAGCGTTCAAATTAAATCTTCTCCGATAGGCATCTATTCAACCTCTATTTGGATATTTTTTTTTATTCATTTGTTGGTTTGTTGAATGTAGAGATCGCCAGTTTCATTCACAGTGTGACTCTGAGTGGTATATAATTAAAACATAAAACCCATATAAAATAAAATACCCCCCCCCCCCCTCAAGAAAGAGTCAGATTAAAAACAAGAATAAAATACATTGCAAGTTAAAAGACACCAGTCGCCCTGGGGTTGTTGTGGTGGCCTGTCAGCCAACCCTCCAGCAGCTGAATCAGAGGAGGGGGAGGAGGAGGGGGAAGTTAGCATCAGGGTATCCTGAGAGCTCAGAGGGGGAAGAGGGAATGGAGCTGACAGAGGAAGAGAGACAAAGACGGAGCCTGGGCCATCTGTCAGCCCTCAGATGGAGAGTCAACAGCCCCCAGGTTTGGAGGTGGCTGATGAGGAAGAGGAGGAACAGAGACAGAGAAGGAGGGAGAGAGAGAGGGAGAGAAAGAGGGAAGGGAGAGGGAGAGAAAGAAAGGGAGGGACAGGGAGGGAGAGAGAGAAAGAGAGAGAACACACTGGCTGCATTTTCTAGCAAATGGGGAATTTCAACCCAGCTCCTTTTGATTCCAAACTGACTCTGCATCCAGCCGCACCTTAGGAGTTGCTGACTTTCACTGGAGCTCCCTTTATAGAGCAGACAGATGGTATACTTTCCATATCAGCCAAGGGAGCGTTTTGCAGTATGTTGTGGCTAGACTCAAAACTGCTGGAGTGTTGGAGTTGGATCAGGAAGACTTGTGCTGAAACCCCTAATCAACAATAAAAATGGTAGATGGCCGAGGGCTAATCAAGATTTTTCCCAATCTATTTTCAGAGGACAGACATGGTTAAAAAAATAGAGAACTATTGACTGGGCTCTTAGAAGGGCCAGACAACAATCAATTCATGGGTGAATGAAAAGAGTAAATCAATTAACTGCTTGGTTGCGGAATAATCAGTTCTACCACAGCCAGGGTCTTATGATCTTGTTGTTAGGGTACTGTCACCCAAATTTCTATGCCATCCATAGTTTCTCCAACAGAGAATAGGAATAGGGATAGAATTTGTAATAGAATAGAATGGAATGGAATGGAATGGAAGAGAAGAGAAGAGAAGAGAAGAGAAGAGAAGAGAAGAGAAGAGAAGAGAAGAGAAGAGAAGAGAAGAGAAGAGTGTGAATGTGCATGTATGCGAGTGTGTATATCGTCTTCTAGCTACTCCTAGTTCTTCTTTCTTGGTCTGCAGTGCTGGCTGATGGGGTCCAGGAATAAGTACAGTTTATTTCCATCTGTGTTCACAGTCCAGAAAAAAAGCTGAAGCATTCCTTTTGTGAAAGAATTAAGGGGAGAAATTTAATTTTCTTTTAACAATAGGGGAAGAAATGCAAAAGAGATTGCTGAAGCATGACATGCGGACTGTCCAATTTCTGTCTGTGCATTCAGAAGTAAGTTTGGCTGCACATCTTGGCCTTTACTTCTGGTAAAGAGATGGTTAAAAGGTAGGCCTCCGATCAGCAGAGTAGAGTAAGTGTAAAGGGAAAGAAAATAGAAAGGTGGAAAGATGCTTAATATGCCTATTGTCTTGATTTTGCTTGGTTGGAAAATGCTACAAAACAGGCATTTCCCCACCACACACTCAAATTAACTGCAGATGGAGTAGATCAATTGTTCACGGCACTACAGGGATTCCAAAGAAGAGCCCAGATAGACCTTGTAAATAAATAAAACTCAGCGAGATCTGCTCATTATGATTATTATTAGGAGCCGTGGTGGCACAGTGGTTAGAGTGCAGTACTGCAAGCTACTTCTGCTGACTACTGGCTGCCTGCAATTTGGCAGATCGAATCTCACCAAGCTCAAAGTTGACTCAGCCTCTCATCCTTCAAAGGTTGGTAAAATGAGGACCCAGATTGTTGGGGGTGATAGGCTGACTCTGTAAACTGCTTAGAGAGGGCTGCAAAGTCCTGTGAAGTGGTATATAAGTCTAAATGCTATTGCTATTATGGTCAAATTATTATTGCTGAATTATTCATCATTGCTATTTCTGGAGACCAGGTTCACTGCATCTAAGACATATTGATGTGAATATATTGCTGACAAAAAAAAAGTAAGGCTCAGCTTTGGAAACAAATCCATCTTTGGAAACATCACAAGTATCCTTATTTTCAAATCCAGCTTAAGGGCAAGCACTTAAATTATTTGTAGAATTAAGTTAAAAGAGGTATTTTTTAAGGAGAAGATGTTGATCGTATGTTTTCTAAAAGAAACCATCTCACACAGTACAAAGGGAAAGCAGATCAAAACAAGACAAGCTTGTGTGAAGCAAGTAAAAAGAGTTGTGTGTACACCAAAGGTTGTTGAGGGTTTCTTTTTTGAAGGTACTTTGATGAAACTACTGTTTAAGTCTTGCGAACACTCATGAGCTTTAGGTCATCATGCTGAGCATCCCACCTCTGAAGGGTCCTAACACATCAGCCAGAACTTTGCCCTGCTGATCAGTAGGATAACACACCAACAATTAGCACTTCAGTTTCCCTCACACCTTCTTCATATTTATTTTTGGGTCTAGTAGAGTGAAGATACATGGAACAATGGCAAACAATCTTTGGATGAACTAGGAAGGGTGATGAAATGATACTTAGGCAGAAAATTATCTTGACTTCAGTAAATTGGGAGGGAATTGGGAGCAAGACAACTGAGAAATCACCTGCCCCACGGTCTTTAGAGAAACAATGCAAAACTATGTTTGTTTGTTTCTTTGGTTTTGGAAATAGGTTTGCTAATCATACTTCCTTGGACCAACCCAACCATGGTAGATCTTAAGAAGCCTTTTGGTGTTGAAGGAACTGAGGGTGAAAGGGTCATGATATACATATTGAGTTCTTGAAATATAGGATATTCCACCAAGTACAGGCCAGTGCAAACTCAAGTTAGATTTAATTGGATTTACTAATTGATGGGGGATGGGAATGGTATTTTTTTCTGGATATTTTTTATAGAATTTCAAAAGTCTTACATGACTGATGGTTGTCTGTGAAAGAAACTTGTTTTTTATCTTTCCCAAAATCTCAAATAGCAAAGATGTCTGTCCAAGAAATAACAGTCTCTTGCCAGTTGAACCCAAATGGATTTGAGATCTCCCAGTTTTCAGTTAAATTTGCCATCTGCTTTTCTTGGTAAAGAAATCTTATACAATAACATTTTCAAAACAACAAAACCACACCAATTTAAAAAGAGAAGGAAAGTAGGCCTGGAGACAGGAGGATAAATGAAAAGGAGGCTAAATATTCATAGAAGACACAATAGGTAGATTCATTTATTATTCCAAACCAAACCCAAACTACACTATGGTTTATAATAACACCAAGTCCATATGTTGCTCTAATCCAAGGTTTCTTAAACATGGCAGTTTTCTAATCTGAAGACTTGAACTCCCAGATTTCTGGGAATTAAAGTCTACACCAGTGGTGGGATTCATTTTTTTTTACTCCTGGTTCTGTGGGCGTGGCTTGGTGGGTGTGGCAGGGGGAAGATCTCCAGTCAGAGGTGGTATTTGCTGGTTCTCTGAACTACTCAAAATTTCCACTACCGGTTCTCCAGAACTGGTCAGAACCTGCTGAATACCACTTCTGGTCTACACATTTGTGAGCTATATGGTGGCTTAGTTATGAAGACATTTGCCTCCCACTCAGAAGGTTGGGAGTTCAATCCTAGATAGCAACAAATGTTTCTCTGCTACGGCGCAAAGAAAAAAAATATCTGCTGTGAACTTCACATGGCATCAGGAAGAGCATCTGGCCAGTAAATGCTCAGCTCTATCCAGTTGCCTTTATTCTACCTGGGATTACAGGGTCATTAAAGGGAATTTTTAAAGAGGACCTTGCCATATTCTGGGAATAACGCTAGGAAGAAGTTGTTTACACATCTGAAAGCTGCTTAGATCAAGGGTCTTCCAACTTGGCAAGTTTAAGACTTGTGGACTTCAACTCCCAGAATTCCTGAGCTAACATGACTGGAGGAGGAATTCTGGGAGTTGAACTCCACAAGTCTTAAACTTGCCAAGTTTGAAGACCCCTGGCCTAGACTGAGAAACATTGTTCTAAGCAATGTCTTGTTTTTATCATGTTTTGTAGTATCAGCCACAGTGGCTTGATTCACACATCACTGCAAGCCTTAAGCCTTGTTTGTAAGTCATACAACATAATTCAAAAGTAAACACAGTGCAGGGTAGCTTAGTATGATGTGTAAATCTGATTGTAGTTTAAACTACAAACTATGTAAGCTAAACAGTATTAGACAATGGAGGATAGGAATAAAAATTAATTTTATTTTATAAAGTTTTATTATAGCGTCCTTGCCAGTTTGCATTTTTCCCCCTGACATTAACACATGACAAACCATGTACAGGGTTTGTAAGCCTTTTAAGACTTTATAAGTAGGCTTATCTCTTCATTCCACACCAGGAAGAGGTGAAATATTATTTATTGTACCTTCCTTTCAGAGCTGTATGGAAGTTTTAAAAGATTTATTTTCAGGTGGGATGAAATCCCTTGATATTAAAAAGAGTGAAGATAGAAACTGATTCGGTTTTTCAGGTATTTCTTGGCCTCCTGTTGTACATATAGTCACAGCTGAATTTACAAAAGAACTTTCACCCCCAAAAATTGTTTTCTATTTTATTGCAATGCAGGTCAGAACTGAGGTGGTATTTGGGTGGAGCAGTTCTGAGGTTATTAAATCATGCTGAATTGCATGAAAATGCTGAGGGGAAAAAATCAGCAATATTTGCTCTACAAAGTGACTGCTAACATAGTTTTTTTAAAAAAATATTCAGTTTATAGCACGTTATTTATTCAAAAAATTGACATATTTGTTTTTGTTTTTCTTAGAAGAACATAAGGCAAATTGTATTAATTAGGCTATTTACATGATTTCCTAACTTGGAGTAGGGAAACTTGCCTTCAGCTAGCAAATAATTGGAATTACAATTGCTAGAGATATCACAAGTTGGTTAATTATATTAGGCTCCATCATGCTCAGAGGCTAAGTTAAATGGCTTCAGTTTCACTGCCCTTCTTTTTATTTCCTTTCAGCTGTGGTAACATTACATGCACAATTTCATTGATGAGTTCACTATGACAAGCAACTCCATCCCTTTGAAAAATGAACAGAACAGAAAACTTAGGCAAGAAATGGGGTGGAGTTTAACAAGTTTTTTATATATATATACATTTAAGTATGGGCTTCATTCAATCATCACCATCAACCCTAACATGTGTAAGTTTTGTTTGTTTTTTTACCTCAGGATTGTGGTTCTCAACTTGTGGTATGTAGACCCTTGGGGAAGGCTGCGATGTCATCACAGGGGGCAAATGAAGGCTTGAAAAAAATGATTTAAATATTTTTTTTAAATACCGTATATGTTTATTGTTTACAACTATAAATATCAAACACAGCACAACCGTTCTGGCATCATTCTACCATACATACAAATATATTACTAAACCATTAACATTCATATTATTAGCACAATATTCATAATCTAGGTCTATTTGTCCTAACTATTTTTGTTCCGACCTTCCCATCTCTTCTGCAACCATTGATAAAACTTATTTCCAAGTATCATAATATTCTGATTCCCCCTTATTTTTCAGTTCTAGAGTTAGTTTATCCAGTTCTGCACAAGCCAGTGTTTTTCTTATTATCTCTGTTTCTGTGGTGTATTTTCATTCTTCCAATATTGTGCATAGACCATTCTCACCACTGTCAGTACGTGTATTATTAAATATGTTATGCATTTGCTGTGATGCACGTACTTCTGTCATTATTCCTAAGAGGAATAGTTCTGCCTTAAATTGGATATGCTCTTTAAATCTTGAGTCTTGGAGGCCACAAAAGGTATTTAAAGGGGGCTCATGGTGAAGAAAATGTTGAGAACCACTGCCTTAACATGAGTTGTGAACTTCATCCCTTTCCCTTAATGTGAACATGGCCTTTCCAATGTGATCAGAAAAAGGAAGGTTTAAAGTCTAAGCTTAGCATCACGTGTTGAATTCATTCATTGCTTAAGTCTCTTTAGAGAGTTCAGAAGCAAAATCGTGGAAAAAATTACAGACTCCTGCTGAGGTTCGGAATTATCCCTCTTCAACTGATTAGAACTTCTCTGGATCCTATATGCAAATTCAACTTTGAGATAGTAAGTACATAGATGTAACAAGAATGAGTTTTGCTTTGCATTGCATTGCATTGCGTTGCTTTGTTTTGCTTCACTGCGCCAGAAATTACCCAGCTCTTTGTAAACAAAATATTGAGTGATTGTATAAAAAGAAGCTAAGAATGACACTGTTGTGCAACCCTCCACATATTTCATTCTCATTAAATCATGCAGATCATATTTGAAGCAGGCATTTTGCTACAATGGGACTTTTGGGGAGCAGTGACCTCTGATATTCTTATTGCTGGGAGGAAAACCAAATATTCCTGCTCCTTTAATTTGTGCTCACTGGGAATAAACAAGCCAGTGTAATTATTTCACTGGAAATCACAAGGGTATAAGAAGAGGATTGTTAACTAGTTTTGATCATTAAACTACTTTAAAAAAAAAAAAAGGAATAGAGTTCATATTTCCAGGACCAAAACAGTTTAAATTCCCACACATGTTGCATTCCAGTTAGGAGATTGAATATACAGTCCTATGTTCATGTAGGAAAAGGGTCTTCAAACTTGGCAAGTTTAAGACGTGTGGACTTCAACTCCCAGAATTCCTGAGCTAACATGACTGGAGGAGGAATTCTGGGAGTTGAAGTCCACAAGTCTTAAAGCTGTCAAGTTTGAAGACTCCTGATTTAGGACAAGGCAGAGAAGGAATATACTTCTATCTAACAAAAGAATATATCTATTCTCAGCCAAGATAGAAGAGAAACACTGGAATCCTTTGTTTGCTAAGATCCATGTTTTTCCAATATTAACATAGAGATCAAACCCAAGTCTGCTTATAATGTCCTACAAATCCCAGTGTAGCCATTTTGGGTAAGAGCAAAAGGAAATATCACAACACCAGGATCACAATTTCATTATATTACAATTTATGAAGATACTGGCAGTTGTTATCCATCACATATTGGATTGAAATTAAATATATTAGTACTACAATATTTTAGGTAGGGGTTCTTTTTTTCCTAATGATGTATTTATGATTGTTTTATTGCCTTATTGTTCTCATAAGTTGCCCAGAGTTATTAGGAGCTTGAATGTAAGTTTTCTAACCACAAAAATAATACTTCAGTGTCCTGAAATATCTAATTTACCTATTAAAAAGGTGATATAAATCTGATATGTTGGGATTGTTCCTGGTTTTATGCACCATACCACCTAATAGTGTGATATTTTTTTAAGAGTGGGCAACTATATTAAATAAGAAATATCTACTCAACAGTTAAAGTTGAGTCAGACTTCCCTGCATATTTGAGAAAATGAATTAAACCAATATAATATTTTAAAAAATTAATCCATCCCCAGGCTGGTATAGCAGCAGTTCTTTGATAACATAGAGATTCAGATTTTTAAGTGACTGATCTTCCATGGTCCAGTGGAGAACAAGCATGGTGTATTACTAATCTTCACAGCTTGATTGCTTTTTCTGATAGCATTACAAAATTAGTGGATGAAAGAATGTGTAATTTATCTGGGTCCAGGCAAAACCATAGTTGCAAAAATCTTTACTTGCAAAATTAAATTCAATTTGACTTAGATATGGAGCACTGACACTTAAATTTTAAAATGGCCTGTTCAGGGCAAACCCATCCTAATGAGAAATGATTCTACACTAAATTGTGGTGTTTAAATTGGGGGTATTTCAGGCATCCTATCTTCGTTACCCTCATTAACAATCCAGTGAAGGTGTGATGGTACATGTTAATTAAATTTTCCAGTAATGGTTAATGAGGAGAAATTTTATATACCAGCAAACATGAAGAATAATATAAGTGGTTCTTAGGTTTTGACCTAACTCCTAGATGGCCTTGACATGGGAATTATGATGGATGGGACTCAAGAAGATTCAGGAGAGCTACACATAATCTTTGGGTCAACAATGCAGAACAGCAATCAAATACTGAGTTCTGAGGAAGAATTATGGCAGCCATAAACAAATGCAAGGTCAAAAGCATGATAAGTTGATAGTCCATCGAAGTATCCCCAAAAAATGAAAGAGAAGGACCAGTAATATTCTCACATCCAAGACTGAGCAGTGGGTCTATTTACAAAGGTTCTTGCTGTGTTCCAAATAGCTCCTGTATTCAGAATTAAAATTGAAAGTCAGTTTAGGACTTTAGTCAATGTCTAGAGCAAATCTAGACAAAGCAGCAACACGAGGAATCAAACTTTGGTAGACTGAATGTTGTGAGAACAGACTTTAATGGAACAAAAATCCTCCTAGCCAAAAGACTGCTGACTCTGGGGGCTGGGGGCTGGAAAGAAAAGCACAGGAGCCTGCGAAGAGAGAAAAAAGAATTAATGAGCTGAATAGGACCTACCTCTGAGCCTGATTAGTTCTGTAGGCCAGAAATGTCCTACACAAGCTCTTCAGAGCTCAAGATGCAACAAGTAAGATACTGGCTGAGGTCCCATAATGATCTTAACCCTGAATCCAGATAAACAAACACAACAGCTGTGCTCGTGTAACGTGAGATAGCAACATGTGGTTTAATGTGAAGGTGTTGTTTGATCAACATTCTCCATCAATGGATGGGTGCCCTAATACCCAGAAATGTAAAATGGCCACCTTCATTTTGGCATTATCTAGGATGCTGTGAGAACTTGGCTAGAAATAATCTGCTGATCGTACCCAATCTCGCCTTCCCTCCCCTGCAACATCTCAGCAGGGTTTCAGAAAGTTAGCTTGGAGCATTGCGTTTTAAAATTCACTATTTTTAAATGAAGTCCTTTCAAGAAGATTATGAACCCCAGAAGGTAGCTTTTAGTGATTCTGTGTCTTCTTAACTTAAGAGACAGATAGAAGTGGTCCTAGTGAGATGTAAGTGATTCGAGTAGGACAGAAGTAAAATTTTAAAAAAGAAAAATTAGCATAGAAGTACAGGTGTTCATATGTGAGGAATAAACAAAAAAAAATATTAGGTGATCGTTGCACTGTGAAAACAAGATGACAGAGGTTGTAAACTAATTTCACAGGAAAGTGCTTTAAAAATACTCATTCATTTGTTTGTTTTCTGTAAACAAACTCAAAGTGTAACCTCTGATTTGAAGGCTAAAACATCAGGTGAGAACTGATCGCTCATCTGTAGCTTCAGGGATTGGTCAATGTGACACCTATTCATAAGAGTCATAAATCTCATAAGTGACTAAGAGAAGAGGCCATGATTAATTCATACATTGGACCAAATCATAGCTGAATAAGTTACAGGTGGGTTACTTCACACATAATTCTAATTTATAACATTGTTTATAGAATGACATGTGCACTGTTTTTTTTTTAAAAAAAACATAGTTTAAAATCCAGCCAATGAGACTTGGGAACCTTCATTTCAGACTCTATTAATACAAAGCTCTGGGATAAATCTGGCATGGAATGATAGATATAGCCATAATATACATCCACACTAGACTGTATTGTTTCTCTGTGTCATATAACACATGTGTGGGTATATACATTATTTTATTTATTATTTATTATTTTATTTTATTTATTTATTTTGTCATGTCAACAGTGTATGTTGGAGCTGTATGCAATGAAATTTCACTTTAATGTATGCTGATTAGTGTACATTCAAAGTGACAAAGTTATTCTATTCTATTCTATTCTATTCTATTCTATTCTATTCTATTCTATTCTATTCTATTCTATTCTATTCTATTCCTATTCTATTCTATTCTATTCTATTCTATTCTATTCTATTCTATTCTATTCTATTCTCTGTTCTACTATTCTACTATTCTACTATTCTATTCTAATATCTAGGATGAAGCTGTTTCTGGCGAACTCAGCAGCTTAAACGAAACTCTGCAACGTTGGTGGATTTTATGAGTCTCCCAGTAGAGTTTTTTCTACTTTTTCACTTTTGATAATTTAATAGACAGTGACATTTCCATACGCAATAACGTCTAAAAGAGATCAGAAAAAACACAACTAAGCATTTTGTTTTGTTCATTAATGCAATTGTATTATGAGGAATACAGGTCTACAACCCTGCAGCCTGGAGAAAAGGATTGGTGGCAACCTTTGTTTTTGTTTTTTAAAAAAAACATTTTAACAATAGCACCAGACAAAACTCCCAGCTATCCCTTTTATTCATCCAGGATGTATCTGAAACCCTTGACTTGGCAAATTGAATGAGATGACAAGGGGATGAAACTTCAGTGCATGCTATAGATACTCAGTGAATCCAGTAAGGTTACAACTGGTAAACTAGAGAGCTACAAAAGACTGCATCTTCCAGTTGCTCTTTAAGTAGTGGCTGCAACTTTAAAATGTCCTAAAGCCCCCTGGGTTTCTAGGAGAAAAGATCCCCATTGCCAGCCAAAAATGAAATAATATTGAAAACAGTCAACTTCTAAAGTAACAGTCATGGCATCTTGCTTGGGTTGAGCCTCAGGCTTTTTTCTGCCGATAGACCTTGACAATCTCCTGGCACAAGGTCAGGGTTTCTACTGCATTTCCTTCATTAAGATCAAAGCTATCACCACCTTCTCTTTTTCTTTCTATCTTTGAAAAAAAGAAAGCAATAGAAGAAAAGTGTGGGAAGTCCATACTTTGATTCATATTGAAACAGACGTACAACCTTATACAAACTTCACCACTCTCTCTTCAGAGCTGGGGAAAAAGAGAAGAGCAAGCTTACACAAAAATATTTAGTTCGTGGCTGGTGTAAATATCCCTGTCTTTTTTACAATTACATTTTACAATACCATTGCATTTACAATATGCTTCTGCCTAAATTCTTGAGCTTAGTGGATCTCAAAGTGATTACATTGGAAGAGACATTGTAAAACTGAAATTATTTCAGCAACACAAACATTTCAACTCTGTAAAGAATTTGCTTAAATGTGTATTTATGGTTGAGATTCGGGACAATGGCAGGAAAATCCAGTTCCATCAACTAGAAAGATCTTCCAATGTATATTATAAGTATCACAAAAAGAACTATTCAAAACCCTGAATAGTAATCCCAAAGAGGGAAGCATTTAGCAGGTGCTTCAAAGATTCCTAGTTGACTCTTGAAATTTCTTAAATAAAAAACAAACCAAAGGTTCAAAATGTTATTTTGGTTCCATATTTTCTCTTTCATCTCTTTTCTCCAATAAAGTGTCATCCAATAGATGCCCCTGATTTCTTTTTGTTGCTCAATCTTTCTTCTTTAATAACCCCTTTCAGTGGTCAGTAATTACTGTACATGCTGTTGTTGGCACTAACAGTGACACTCAAATAGAATCCATTGGTAGGAACTCTAGTCCATCTTCTAGAGGAATAATTCAAATCTTCCATTTGTAAGATAAAAGTTTGAGACAAAAAGATTCCCACAGAACAAATTGCATGCTGCCCAGCCCCCAGTAGAGGTTGGTGAATATACTGTAGAAATTGATTGATTGATTGATTGAATGAATGAATGAATGAGCAAGCAAACTTCTGTCTGTCTCTCTCTGCTGCCATGCATTGGAATTCTCACTTGGCATTTCCACCTTTTTCATATTTGATTAGCACCCAAAAAAAAAAAAAAAAACCCAACCCAAAATAAAGCAGTTAAAAAAAAACCTATAAACTTTTGCAACATGGATCTAACTATGTATTTTTATAGTATACCCACACCAGGTCTAAATATCAGTATTTGTCATGTCTTCTACATTCTTCCTTTCAATCAAGGCTTTTCACAGGCGGTGCTACCCACATATTCTAACTGTCCATCATTTTCAAAAAGAAAGGAAAAATTAAAAAGGGCTATTTTTACATTGCAATCTTTTATTCTCCTTGGAAGAGTAGCAATTCTATTTTCAATTGCACATGAAATCATTTCTGGCAGGCCAAGCTGCCAAGAGTTGTACTATTCCTTTCTATTTAGTGTAACGTTGCAGAAAAGGTGGGTTCCAATGTAACCATACCAAAAATAGAAACGCCTTCCTCATTAAAAAAAAGTTGTAGTACCAAAAATGTCTACACTAGGGGTGTAAAACTCGCATCGTCATGGTGGCATCATTTGATGTATTGGGAATTTTTTCCTCTTTGCTAAACCAGGCGAGTTTGTTCTGACCTAGGCTTCACAAAATCACGAAACAGACTCCTTGTCCCCCCCACTCCAAAAAAACAACAACCCTTTTTATTAGGCCAATGTGAATTCCTACCATTCACATCCAGCAAAGTCCCGGCAAACAGTTTTTCAAGGGTGAATTGCAACCATAGACCTTATCAGGCTTGGAGAGCTGCCAGGCTGATAACTTCCAAGCAACACTGTACAAGAAAATACTTGGCAAGGAGTCTCTGAGAGTCATGAACAAACCTTTGCACTAATTAAACGAACTAATTATCTCCTGCAAACACCACTCCCCTTTGGCTCCTTATTTCCTATGGAAGGTGCCATTCACCGTCCACCTGTGCTCCTGAGTCAACCCTTGTTCCTTAACTGTTGCTTCTCATGGCAGCTCTGTGCATGCACACATCGGGAACAGGCTCCAGCTATTCTTCTGCCCCACTGATCTCTGACTCCAAAGGCAGCTGGTAATTGTCAGACGACCCTGGCCCCATCTCTGCCTCTGACACAGAGCATCATCAGAGCCTTCCTCAGACTCCAGGACTGGTCCATGTCCCTCCCCAAACTCCTCACTGTCTGAGTCTGCCACCAGCTTTACTGGTGGGCCACAACAGAGTTTGTCAGCCCTGGTCTAGACCATGTCCTTTTTATCTTTAAAAATTATATTTTGCTTCTGCCTTTTTCCATGTTTCCTATGATAAGAGTCTTCTGGGCTCACACTAACCACAGAAGATATAGAATTTATTTGGAAATTCTTTCTTGTATGCAGCAAGTCATGTTCTGCTCTGCGGTTCTACATGCTATGGGATCTTATGAGATTTTTTTCTGTTTAAACTCTGGTCATTCATAAATCCTAGCCTGTGTTAAGCAATGAATCTGCTCAAATATAATAACCTGCTTCTCTTTTTATGTAAACATTCACATATTTATATCCTTGAACATCTAGCTTGGTGTAAATACTTAAATACATACATTTGCTCAGTTTCTCTTTCATTTCTATTATGCCCTTTTGGTGTGCTGAGAATTGCTTTGAAAGGTTTGGAGAAAAAAAATCAGTAGGCAATTATATTCTGAGTGATATAGAGCTTGAGAACTGGGGATCTGTATCAGAATCCGCAATTTCCTGAAGTATCAAAAGCTCATGAAAAATAGGTTTTGGCTACAATTCTTAATGAGTTACAATTCTTATTGAGTTATTCGGAGCCCTGGTAGATACCAAGGATTGGTCCTACCAACATGGAAGACAAAAAATCCAGGCATGGAGATAACAAAAGGACATTGAGTTGTCGTGTAATTTGTTGTTTACCTGATTATTTAAAAAAAAACAAAGAAGGGAAGGCAGCAGCTTGAAAGAGTTTATGCCTTTGGGAATGACATCATTTTACCCATTGGGGTATTATGGACCATTTCCTGGAACGCTCTTTGAGTGTTTTGTTGGGATTCTGCTGGGGCAAATACAGAACCTTGGAAGCATTAGCAATTATCAATAGCACTTAGACTTATATACCACTTCACAGTGCTTTACAGCCCTCTCTAAGCAGTTTACAGAGTCAGCATCTTGCCCCCAAACAATCTGGGTTCTCATTTTACTCACCTTGGAAGCTTGGAAGACTGAGTCAACCTTGAGTCGGTCAGGATTGAACTCCTGGAGTGAGCAATGAGTTAGCCCTGCAATACTGCATTCTAACCACTGCACCACCACGGCTCTTGAAAGGAATTTCCTGCTCTTCTCTATAATAAGTTCATTAAGCTGGTGTTGTTTGGGCAAAGTTCTTCCCAGGTTCATTGTCATTTATGTGATAACTTGTCAACTGTCTTGTTCTCTCTTTCTTGGTCATTTATGTCTTATTCTTCTTGTCATTTATTTTCCAAGTAGTCCACAATCTCTTGCATGTCATTCTGGATAAGATCCATCTCAGATTTCCTGTGGTCAGATTTTCATTCCAAATTCTCACATCTCATCTGGACACTATCTCCTCTGGGAATCATACCTTGGCTGAGATCAGAAGGAAGAGCTCTTCACTGGTGGCACAGTCCTACAATATTTCATTCCTAGCAAAGTTCACTCCTAGCAAAGTTCAACCCCGACCGAGTGCAGCTACCAAGTCATTTAAGAATGGGATAAACAATGGAGAATATTGTAATGTTGAGTTTAGCAAGCTGGTGGGTCTTTCCTGGCTAATGTCTGCTGAGTTGCAACTACATAACAACTACTATGTAGTTACACAGATTCTCTGTTTCCAGTGACCATATTGGCACGCTTGCTGGTGCTGCCTGAAACTTGCCAATCTAAAAAAAAATATTTTTCTTCCCTGTATTTTCCCAACCTCTTAATATTCAAATGTCCTATATATTACACTTTAGGAAGAGAGGAGAGGAGAGAGAGAAGTGGGGAGGGGAGAGTGGAAGGGTGGGGAGGAGAGGAGAGAAAGGAAAAGGAAAAGGAAAGATTCCACTATCTCACTTTCTGTACAGTCCTGACAGGATCAGGTTGTAAATTCCTCTGATTTTGACAAAACATTATTGTCTTGCTGCACACACCATTTAAACAAGTTTCATTTACCAGTGAATATGTTGTATTGCTCCTCTGCATTCATCTGTGGAAGTTTGACTCTTTTAATTCCATTCCCTGAAGCAAGGTTTCAGGAATAGGAAATATCTCTGGTAGCCAAGAAGCAGTAACTTGAAGGCATTTAAAATCACCCAAATAAACAAACATCACCAGGGGGGGGAAATAAAATAAAATTACCAGACTAAGCACATGTGCACACCACCGGCTTGCTTCATTTCAGAAAAACCAGCCTTGATTTATCAGAAGGTAAATTAGAGGAATTTGAAAGTTCCTGTGTGAAAGCTGAGTTTTTCTGACCTAGGCTAGACAAGGATTCTTTTGGGGGGGAAAAAGCAAAATAAACAAAAAATCCACTTGAGTCCTAGTTGAATAAGTCCCCTGGTCCCTTGTTCTCCAACCCAAGGATTCACCGTCATCTTAGCAAGAGGGATTTGGGGGCAACATCGTGCAGTAAAAAGCCACGAAGACAACTGAAAATCACAATGCCAAGAAACACAGCCAAAGCCCCACTGAATCTCAAGTCTCACAGGATGAGCTCCGTAACTTCCTGACTCCAACCCTCAAGGGATCTTCTAGGACTTCAGAACCGTCCAAAAGGCTAACAGGATCAAGAGTTGTCAAATCTCTGGGGAAAGATCAAGCTAAATACCCCAAGGAGAATCAGTCAGCCATCAAATACTGGAACTAACTGAAGCAAATGATGCTGCCATCCGGGTTACACTAGGATGTGATTTTTTTTTTAACTAAATGCTTTCTAGGGGAAAATAAAATGAGTAGTTTAATTTTAGAAAGTTTGCCTTTAAAACGGCCTTCAAGAAGAAGAGCCTTTTAATGCAGTGATGAAAAGTGGAGACTCCTGTCTTTGTTGAAAATGTAGCATTGCACAGTGAGAAATTAAACAACTTTTTGAGACTTCCTGCCTTCCCATGTTAAATCTCAGCAGTTGGAATGGTTTTAACAGTGAGTTGGGAGTTGGAGTCCATGTTTTGTTAAGATCCCCTCTGAATCTATATGCTTCAGTGAACCGGCTTTGATTTCTGGGGGTAACTGGAGCAATTTTGATATATTTAATAACATTTTGGAGGGGAATGGGTATGTTTCATCATTTAAAAAGGGACCTTTAGGCGATGGTGAGCTTTCAGAATTTATTTTTGATGAAACCCAAATCCATTGTTTTGATAGATCATGTCATTAAAAACGGGAAAAATGCAGCTGCTTTCCACTAACAGAGCAAGGAGAATTTTGTGATGAGCCCCTGCAGATTTCTTGTTATTCCAAATTATGCATGGGAAGATCTTTTCCTAGCACCAAAGGCATATTTCAAATTGAATTTCATGCAGACCTTGGCTAAAATTCAGAACTTTTTGGCAAGGCAATCATTGCTATCTGCTCCCTTTCTCAGCTCGCAGAGAGAAGGAAAACCAAGTCAGAGACAGGGGGGAAAAGGATATCAACCCCCAAATGAGACCCTCACCTAGTTGATTCTGGTCCCATTCATTGCTTAGTTTGGCCCTATCCTTGGTGGACCTCAGATTTCCCCTAAAGACATTTATATTACAATAAATTACAGTTGAAGTAAATGTACAATTTATCTTAAATGTCTTTAATATTGCTTTCAGAGGCTAAACCGTTATGAGGAGGAAATATGTCCAAGTAGATGTGTAGATAGTAGGCATGTGTGGATTTGTAGAAAGAAAGTAACAATTATCTCCTAAATTAAGATACTGGACTAAGAGAGAGGAGACCCAGTTTTAGGCATAGAAGCTGACTGGTTGATTTGGAGCAAGCCATTTTTTTTCTGTCTTTGGCTGAAAAGTTTAAAAATATCTACCAATCCCCACTGGTCCAGGATTGTAAATTATGGCCCATAATCTTCAGATAAGATATGCTGGTTTGGGCCACATCCCCTTCATTGGTCTTAAAGCCAGGGCAAGAAAGTTATGTATGTCCCCCTTCTCTTTTAAAAACAAAACATTTCCATCCACTCCTTCCAAGTCATTTTCATTGTACAATAATTTAAACTATGAATTTAGGAGCCATTGCTCTTGGCTATTCTTCGACTCCCTTTTTGTGGTTTGCGGGGAGGAGCCTGGGGGCAGAGTCAAGAGAGTAATCAGCTTAGAATCATTACATTCCCACAAATGGTCTAAGTCCAACCTCTCTTGAATTATGTTGACCCTTATCTAGTGCCAGTTTCGTGCTGACTCTTAGTTGACTAAATTCTTGTGTGTGGGTTTGAGCAATAAATCATCTTAACTGCAATTTAATGAGTAATCCTGATTCTTTACACCTAATACAGATCAGAAGGGCAGAAAAATAGGAATGGGGAGTGATTTAGTTGTTTTGGGAGAATAAACAGGCATTGACTTTGGTAGATTCAGATGTCTGCAAAAAAATAATCCCACTTGTCCCAAAGGCGCATTTTTCAAGAGGCAACTGGACTTCCTGTTTTTTCTTTGAAGATGTTTCGCTTCTCATCCAAGAAGCTTCTTCAGCTCTGATATCTGAAATCCACCAGTCTTCAAGTTGCTACCATTGAGAAACACTGTTCTATTGTCTATTGTCACAGAGGGAGTGTTGAAAGCCAGAACTGAAGAAGCTTTTTGGATGAGAAGTGAAATGTCTTCAAGGAAAAAAAACAAAGTCTAGTTGTCTTTTGAAAATAACCTGGATGACCAAGAATTTCCATAGACAATAATCCCACTTCTGTCCACTTCTGATTACATGGAGCTTCTGGTTACATACTCTTTGCGTGTATTTATTCTTTTATTTGCTTTTGAATTCATTAAAAAGGAGGAAAAAGTGCAACTAAGAAAAATAATAGTGATGGTGATGCATACATTGTCAAAGAGAAGAAAAAATAAATTAAAAGTGCTTTAATAAACAAGCAAAAAATTACAAAAATGTATACCATTTTAATATATTATAAAATTATACCATTTTCAGAGCGTAATATTATTCTGAAATGCATACCTAGTACATGGAATAGTACAATTGAAACCAGGAATACATGTTATCTGTGGATTCTGCCATGACCCAGAATTATAATTTGGCTGAGCAGTGAACGACAACAACAAAAAATATTTGTGAATATTCTTTTTCAGAGAACTACATTATCAATGGGAAAAAATGGAACTTTTAAAAAGGATGTTGGAAAGTTTTTTTCCCCTTCTCTTCTCTTCTCTTCCCTCTCTTTTTCTCTTTCTCTTTCTCTTTTTGCCTTCTTATTAAACTTTAGATACAAACAGCTGAATGAAGCAACCTGAACAGAATAGCAAATGAATACATGCCTAGGGCAGCAAATATGTTTTAATTTTTTTTCCTCCTGACTTCTTTCTCTCTGCGTCTTTTTCTAATGGATTATGTATCAAAAGCCTCTCCTTATTCTAAATTCGGAGCATTCCACAAATGAGCAGAATCAAAAAGTTTTTGTGCATCTGCTTTCTCAGCCCTGCTGTTACCCTTTAGCGCTGCCCCCATTACTTAGGGCTTATAGACTTTTATCTGTCTAGCAGCTGGCACCAAAACATCACAATCAATCCACTTATTCCAGGGAGTGTCCAGCACTGCAGATGCTCAGAAGGTTGGCCTTGCCTGACTCAACAGGAATTCATAAAGAAGTTTTCTACCTCCAGTGTTGATGTTTGTTCTTGTTGAATAGCAAACTCTGCGTTTTTAATGACTGAAGGTGTATCTCCTTCAGACCTTTGTTTCCAATTATGACCAAGCATCTAGATTTAAAAACAAAATTAGCAATGAACGTGCACTAACAGGTCTTTGAATAATTTATTTGGGCGTGTCAAATCCTTCATTTTCAGTTCTTGAAATCCTAGGCAATAAGAGCTGTGGTGGCACAGTGCTTTGAATGCAATACTGCAGGCTAACTCACTGCTCATTCCAGGAGTTTGATTCTCACTAGCTCAAGGTTGGCTCAACCTTCCATCCTTCCAAGGTTGGTAAAATGAGGGCCCAGATTGTTGGGGGGCTATATGCTGACTCTGTAAATCACTTAAAGTAGATTATGAAGCAGTATATCAGACTAAGTGCTATTTATCAGGAGTACCTTTGCAATTGTTATTACCAGATTCATTGGCTCAATGGCTGGTCTTTTCTGGACTTTGGTGAAAAACTTGATTTAAATGCATCTGCAAAATTGTCCCAGTTAGACAATGCTGGTTCAATGAACGCTGGAATAACTTATTGTGTAACTGAATTTAAGCCACTAGATAAGTTGAGGTTTGAAAAATGGCTTCCCTGATTCCTGGGTTAAATCACAGAAGCCATCAAATTCTGTTCATCCAAAAAGGTAGGAGAAGAAGCAAATGAGGAAAGGATTTTTGAAGCTTTGGCCAGGAAGGGATTTTCCCCACTCTGCAGAATGTGGAAGCTAATCAACTGAGACCTTTCAATTACACTTTCAATCACATCTGTTACTCAGGAGATGAGTTAGCCAGTTTGAAGTCCTTGTACTCTCCATTGCTTATCTGACCAATCCATTAGAACAAATCAAAGCTGGACTAGAAGACCTCCAAGGTCCCTTCCAACTCTATTATTCTATTAAAACTAGAATTCTGTTCTCCCTTGAGGTCAAACAATATTTCCAGACAGTTGTCAAACCAGATGGAAAGAAGCAATCCAACTGTAGCTGAACACATGACCTCATCCAACCGTGCCACCTCAAATCCCCTCTTCCCTGTAGCATGGATTGTCTAGATGTTAGATCTTTTTTTGATTTCTCCTGGGGGATGGGTGAACCCATTATTTCTGCTGAAATATCTTGAACTAGCTTGAGCCTTTGAAATGTGCTCAAAACACATCCAAAATTTAAGTAGGGTGTCTATACTATGGTAAGCAAGCTGTGTGGATCAGCCTTAGGGCATTCAGACCGGGTAAACTGCAAACCCTTATTAATAAAACTCTTCAGTCTTATCTTATTTATGAACAAGATCCACGAAACGCAGCCCAAACTTGTGTTACATAAATAGGGTATTTTGTTTTCTCCCACCAAACACTGCTCATTAAAAAAACAATATCAAGGAGTAAAAAATAAAAAACAAAAGCATAGACATCACTCCTCAGATGCCTAAAATCACTTGATTCATGAAGTTACTAGACAATCACTCATCTCCCCTCTGTAGCATTTTTAATAAGTTCTTTGCTCATAAAACTGTCAGTCACACAAGACCACGGAGATGAACTTTGTGCAAGAATGTGGCTTTTCAATTTGGAAACCCTTCAACACTTCCAAGATAATCTGTGCAAATAGGTGGCATGTGATGAGTAGTAAACCTGGAGGACAAAATCAGTAATTATGGTAGATTCCATGTGCTTCTTGGCCCTGATTTAAAAGAAGTTTTAATTTAATTAATACCTATCTTTAATAGCTGCCTTCCATGGTTGAAGGACTTCCTCTCAAGACCAACTGGTAGGCACATGAGCAGAACTAAACATGGGTGGTGCTCGAACTCCCCATCTTTTCTTCCAATGGGGTCTCTTAAACCTCATCCATTCTGCATTACTGTAATTGCACCGTGGCAGATAGGACAGTGCTCCAGAGGGTTAACGTCATTGCCCAGAGGATCATTGGTTGAAGAGCTTTATAGCTCCCTCTGCCTTAAGAAATTTCAAAACGTTCTCAAAGATTCCTCTCATCCTGGGCACCCTTTTTTTTTTTTTTTTTTTTGAACTATTACCATCTGGACAATAAAAACAAGGACAAATAGGCTGAAAAACAGCTTCTATCCCAGAGCAGTAACTATATTGAATTCTACTGTATAGTGCAACATTAATGCAATATCAGGGGTTTTCAATTTAGTTGTAAAGAAAATGAAGGATGTATGTTTTATTGTTTATGTATAATGTACACTGAAGATGGCATTTAATTTCATTGTACAAGGTGCAATGACAATAAAGTAAACTATAATTCCTACATATAATGCTCAATCATTTGATTGCTCTCTTTTCTTCACCATATCTATCTACATACTCATTTTATTTTCATCTCCTTCCCTTTCTCTTGACCTTTTCTCCCCTATCTCTTCCAACTCCCATTTCTTCTTCACTTTGTTCTCTGCATTGCAATCATATTTGGGGGGGGAGGGGGGGAATCAAGGTTCTCTCTGGCATCTATGGCAACTTTCTCCAGTCCAGTGAGAAGAAAACTAATATGAGCAAAGCCTGGACTACTTCATGAGTGGAAGAAGAGTCAGCCTTGTATTCCTAACCCTCTCAGCCAGAGTATGCAGGCTTTCCATCATCCTCTGAACTCTCACAACCCCGACTAACTCCTCAACTAAGAGCACAGAAACAAAACTTTGTTCCACCTCACCTACTGTCAGAGTTCACAAGCACTAATCATAAATCAAGCAAGGGCAGCCAACAACAGCAGTCTTGGAAAATTTCCATTTTTGAAATGTTTTATGAGGTTTTGCGCAGTGGTGGGATTCAATTTTTTTTTACTACCGGTTCTGTGGGTGTGGCTTGATGGACATGGCAGAAGAAGGATACTGTAAAATCTCCAGTCAGAGGTGGTATTTTCTGGTTCTCCGAACTACTCAAAATTTCCGCTACAGGTTCTCCAGAACTGATCAGAACCTGCTGAATACCACCTCTGGTTTTGCATCATCTTCTCCCTCTTGTGCTCCTTCATTCTCCTTTTTTTTTTTTTTCATGATTTCAATTCCCATTGGCTGATTTTCCATGTTGATTGCTGGGTAGAGAGAGCTTTCTGCTTGGGACTTTCATTCAAGCATCCCATAGCTGTTCTATGTTCAGATTTTGGATTTTTCTTTTATTCCAGAATAGACACCCTTGCTTCTCCCCAGATCTAATGTTCAAGGTTGCAACTACTATTCTCATGGATTCCATAGCTCCATAAAGTGATTGCTGAGATCTTTCAGATATCTATGTGCTCCTTAACTATTTAGCAAAATTGAGAGACGGGCTTGATAATATTGTGGTGTCTGATTTTGATATCTAAGTTCACTGCCTTCTCTCTTACACTAAATCTACTATTCTAGTAGATAGTACTACTATCTTTCTATCTTACAAAGAGCTGCGGTGGCACAGTGGTTAGAATGCAGTACTGCAGGCTCCTTCTGCTGGCTGCCTGCAATTGGGCAGTTCAAATCTCAGTAGGCTCAAGGTTGATTCAGCCTTTCATCCTTCTGAGGTCAATAAAATGAGGACCCAGATTGCTGGGGGCAATAGGCTGACTCTGTAAACCACTTAGAGAGGGCTGTAAAGCACTGTGAAGCACTGTGAAGTGCTATTGCTATTGTTATCTTGTAATGCAGCTGGTTAAGTTAGTAACTGAGAGGTATATCCCAACCACACTGAAGGATTTGCCATCAGGAGCTCTGAAGTCATTGGAATGGTTAAGTCATAAAAACTTTAGAATAGAATAGAATAGAATAGAATAGAATAGAATAGAATAATTCTTTTTTATCTCTATTGATAATTCTTTATTATCCTCACCTTTTGAACAACTTGGCACCAATGTTTTCCCATCAGCACCTGAAGATACCAGTTGTCTGCAAGGCAGCATCAGATATGCCTCTCAGTAAATTTTGGATTTATCCATTGAGTTTTCACTGTATTTTATAAACATCTGTTAATCAACAGTCTGCTGTGAATTATAGTGCAATAAAAGAAGATGGTACCCCTCATTTTGTCTTTCAGCTTAATGCTCCAGCTGACAGTATTGGAAATGTGACACAAATATGAAATTCATGACTGCCCCTGGAAGTGATTTTTTTTTAAAAAAAAAAATCCTTCCTGATATCTAGCCAAATTTGAATTTTACTGTACACCCAATTCATCCCCACCAGTTCATTTGCCTTCTTCCCTTACAATTCAATTCAGATTTTCTGTCAGGGTTCCCACAGATGCCCTAATTAATTCATGAGCCTTGAGCCAAGTTTTTTAAAAAATCCAAATTATTTATTAGGAGCAACATGTTGGCACTTTTCCCAAATGAAGTTTGCTCTGGCCTATGTAATTTACTGCCCACCTATGACCCTATTTCCCCTGTCCTCCCAGGGTGTCACATTATCCAACAAAGCACTTCCATGGGCTGTAGAAACATGCCTTTTCAGCTGGCTCTGGTAACCTGCGACAAAATCTGTAGAAAAGTATGCGTGGAATGTGCTTCTGGTCATAGCAACCGAACTGTTCCATCAGATCTCCCTCCTCCTTATGGCAACTTGAAATCAAGCCAGGAATGCTTTATGAGTTGACACTTTCCTTTGACTTAAAAAAATAATGGAGTGATAACTTTCAGGAAGGCTGACAGAGAGATGTGGTTCTTCCTTGGCATTATGATTCGAAAGAGTACATCGGGAAATATTAGATATTAAGAATTATAATGGAATGAGCAGGACAATGGATCTCTGTGGGACAGAGAAATGTTCAGGAGGTGGTACAAGGCAAGAACCCAACTCCTGGGAAAACAGGTTGCTCATAAGCTCTGCCAAGTAGCAGCACTGCAAAGAAAACACCAGTTTTGATCCAATTTCAGTTAATTCAGGGTCAAACAAAAATATCCCTGCTCATCCAGAGGTAGTATTCAGCAGGTTCTGGTAGTGGAAATTTTGAGTAGTTCAGAGAACCGGCAAATACCACCTCTGACTGGCTCCACCCCATCTATTCTCTGCCTCCTGAGTCCCAGCTGATCAGCTGGGTCTTCTTTGGTTGTCCTACACAGAAGAACGGAGCTGGAAAGCAGGTTAGTGGGGTGGGGAGGGAATGGGGATTTTGCAGTAACCTTCCCCTGCCACGCCCACCAAGCTACATGCACCAAGCCATGCCATGCCCAGCAAGCCATGCCCACAGAACCAGTTGTAAAAAATGTTTGAATCCCATCTCTCAAACCAAGATGGGGTTTGAATAAGTGCAAAGCCTTCTTTGAAAGTACTCCGAATGCTTACCTATGTGCTTGTTTCTCTTCTACTCTCCTTCTCTTTGGATTAGTGGCTCCGTCGACATATCTGACACCACCGATGGTTATTTCTTTTGTTTTTTCCACCCACATTAGCTTCTGTTTAACTCAGCCATGCTTGAAGGAACTGGGTAATTGTGGAAAAGTTTGCAGTCTGCAGATCTGGATATTATACTTTCAATGCTCATCTTGGGCATATGTATACATTGCAGCAAGGGCACCTGATCCTATTCTGCTTGTGTATCCTCTCACACACAAACACATTTGGCAAGTTGTACTTCTGGCAGTTTGCAAGCTAAAAGAGATGTTTGTTTTCCATGGAATAATGCAACGAAAGCAAAATGAGAGAAAATGAGTTCATTTCACTAAGTGCTACAAAGAAAACGAGCTTTTTCTTGGCAAAGTGAGTTCCTAAAGCTAAACATTCATTTGCTGGGAAGTTGATAGCAGGTGTGGGATTCAAATTTTTAACAACTGGTTCTGTGGGTGTGGCTTAGGTGATGGGCGTAGCTTGGTGGTCATGTGACTGGCTGGGCATGGCCAACTCAATATCACTCACATCGAGGCATGCATTTCCTCGTCTGGCCTCTCATGAGGGATGCTGCAACAGTCGTAAGTGTGAAAAATGGTCATAAATCACTTTTTTCAGTGCCATTGTAACTTTGAATGGTCACTCCACACAAGCAAAATACCAGCAAAGGAGGGGGGGAAAAGAGAAAAAAAGAGAAGTTCCTGAGACAGGAAGTCTAGTCCTGCCAAGAATGTAATAAGGGTTAACAGTTTCTGTAAGCAACACCAGAATGTTTCCTTCCTGCCTTCCTTACAGGATTAGGCCAGTAATTTCTTCTAACAACCGGTTCTCCGAACTGCTTAGAATGTTAACAACCGGTTCTAGCGAATAGGTGCGAACTGGTAGAATCCCACCCCTGGTTGATAGCCTCTTTGCCACCTACTGCTAATTTACCAATCTGGACAATGTGAAACAACTTTATGTAAGTAACACCAGAATCTACCCATGAGAACATTAGGTAAAGGTAAAGGTTCCCCTCACACATACGTGCTGGTCGTTTCTGGCTCTAGGGGGCGGTGCTCATTCTGTTACAAAGTCAAAGAGCCAGCGCTGTCCAAGGACATTTCTGTGGTCATGTGGCCGGCATGACTAAACCCCGGAACGCTGTTACCTTCCCATCAAAGGGGTCCCTATTTTTGTACTTGTATTTTTACATGCTTTCAAACTGCTAAGCAGAACCTGGGACAAGTAATGGGAGCTCACTCCATTACGCGGTACTAGGAATTCGAGCCACCGAACTTTCTGATCAACAAGCCCAGTGTCTTAGCCACTGAGCCACTGCGGCCCCTAATGAGAACATTACCCCACCCATTTGTCCATCCATCCTTCTATCCAGGACATTGTGATGCTTTGGGAACATCAAACGGCTGGCATTGTAGACACTTGAGTCAATGGCACTGTAAAACAAAAGAAAGCAAAGGGCAATCTTGTTGCCTGCACACACATACACATACAGCTGAGTGTATATCAATAATGCCAGGTGACACTGGCAGAAAACCTAAGGCAGAAGCAGGTTGGGAATAAAAAGCAAAACCCAAGAAAGGAAAGGAACAAGGTTATTAGATTTTTTAAAATAAAATGGGCTCCATGCGCCATTGAGTGATATGAACATGGACATGTTGACTTGATCATTATGTTGGTTTTTGTCACTCAAACTCAGAGGCAACTGTTGCCTCTTTTGTTTGCTGCAATTTCTTATTCAAGAAGAGTTTGTTCACCTTTCACTTGTGAAACCTAGTCCTAAAAGATATTACATCCTGTACAATTGCAAGCAGGCAACTGTGAAGAGCAAAATAGAAGACTCAAAACCCTTCAACCAGCTGCCTATTTACAGTCTAAACCTAGGATTATTGTTTTGACTTTTGTTTCCTTCTTAAGTTCCCTTTTTTACATCTATCTAGAGCTGTTCTGCTCCTTTGGAATAATATTTCTGCAGTCTTTCAAGTGGACTTATCCCTGAGGGCATTCAGACAGTCTATGAAGATTTAGTTATTCCAACAGACTCTGGGGAATTGAAGTGGCTTTGGTTGGGGTTTAGCTGCTGGTGTATATTTTTAGTTGTTATAGGTGTCAATGAATTTATATGGTGTAGTTTCACTCTAACCTGCATTACAAATGGGGATTTTTGTGCCACTCACAACTATTTTGTGATTGGAGTGGCTCTGTAAAAATATTTACACCCATGCATTTGTTTCATTTTGTTTTATGGTCTCTGCCACTCCAACTGACTTAGACTCTAGCTAGTGTTGAGATAGATGGACTCTGTCCAGCAGGTTTCTCAGTTTAGGTTCCCCCAGATGCATTAGCCAGGTTGGTTGGAAATTCTGGTGCTTCTAAGTTATAATAATAAATCATGTCTAAAATACTACATTTTGGAAGACTCTTAAATAATATATATGACTTAATCCAGAAGAAGCTATTGAAGCTGTTGAGTGGATCAAGGAAATAGTTCACATTTTTATGAACTTGTGATGGACTGTACAAGTTTGAATTCCCAGGAGGAAGGGATGCTGGGTAGGTCTAGACCAGTAGTGGCTAACCTTTTTGGGCTCCTATGTCAAAAATTGTGTGTGCGCTTGCACACTCGTGCTTGTGTGCCAGCACCCAGAAGGCAATGCACACACCCCACATCCCCTATGCATTCATGTGTAATCCCCACCCACCCACCTGCCCCCTTACCTACACTGCACCTCACAGCTGATTTTTGGTGGGTTTGAGGAAGGCTTCTGCAGGCTTTTCAGGCCGAAAACTAGGCCCGTTTCATAACTTCCAGTATTTCTGGAAAAATAGGAAGTGATGAAATGGGCCTAGTTTTCATCCTGAAAAGCCAGCAGAAGCCTTCCTCAAGTCTCTGGGAGGCCGAAGAAGGCCTCAAACCCACCGAAAATCAGCTGT
Organism: Notechis scutatus; assembly: GCF_049901735.1. Taxonomy (NCBI): domain Eukaryota; kingdom Metazoa; phylum Chordata; class Lepidosauria; order Squamata; family Elapidae; genus Notechis; species Notechis scutatus. Next base: position 14,221,294 of record NC_142018.1, read on the forward strand.
TAGGCGCAGTGAGGTAAGTTTGCCTGCAGCTCATGTGCCGGCACAAATGGCTCTGCGTGCCACCTGTGGCACACGTGCCATAGGTTCGCCATCACGGGTCTAGACCAACAAAAAGAAGGGCTAGGGATAACATTATAGTAGTCAAATATTTGAGGGACTGTCATAGAGAAGAGGGGGTCAACCTATTCTTCAAATCATTTGAGGGCAGGAGAAGAAATAACGGATTGGAAGCTTATCAAAGAGAGATCCAACTTAGACTTAAGGAAAAAAATTCCTATTGGTGAGAACAATTAATCAGTGGGATAGATTGCCTCCAGAAGTTGTGGATGCTCCAACAGTGGATGTTTTCAAGAAGAGATTGGACAGGCATTTGTCCGGAATGGTGGTATTGTTCTGACCAAGGCTTCCTGAGACCGTAATTAAGCACACACTTAGTTAAAACAACTCTTGTTTTATTTCAATGCTGGGAATTATTTTCATTCCCAGGCCGGTAATGAGTCCCAAACAGTCCCTTCGAGATAAGCATCCACCTTTCTCTCCTTTGAATTTCTGCCAACAACTAGAATGCCAAATGAATTATAAAAAAACCAACCAAAGTACAAATTCTACACAGAGCTTCAAGTGGCCTGCATATGATGCCTCTGGCCCACAGGCCACCAGTTTGACATCCCGGGTCTAGAGTAAGTGAACAAATAACAGAATTCATCGTTCACTTGGTTCTTACTAGATAGACTGATAACTGATAGACATATTTTCCAATATATTCAAGGTAGTGTGTGAGATAATGTGAGTCATTCTGGAGCTGATTTTTAAAACATTTTCAAAGAGCCAAGTTAAAAAAAAAAGGAAAAACAATATACAGGTTATAAAAGTAGAACAAAAAAACTTTAAAAAGGAAACAAAAACAGACATATATTTACAAATATGTCTATATTGAAAAACTGAAGCCATTACAATCCTCAGTGGTTCATATATATTCATCAAGCCTGCACACCACTAAGTAGTTGGAGCCATATGCTCATGTTTCAATGCCAAACAATAAGTCTTTTGATTATGCATTCATTTTCTCTGTCCAAAAGTCAACTCCCAAGTGATTGAGATAAATGTCAAGGTTGAGTTAATACATGTAATTGCTTAATAAAGCTGTGATAGAATAGTCACATCAAAGAAAGTTCTTATTTATGTTATTTGGTATTGTAAACAAGGACTGTAAATAATAACTGACTCCATTGTAGAGGATTTGTAGATAACTGCTATTGTACACATCCACTGAAAATTCTATTGGATGTGAGCAGAACACATAGAATTAAGTTTAACAAGAAAGGAATTATTTTAGATATAAAGATTTCCTGGTCAGTTCTGTCCATCTCTAAGGCACAATGCACATCTCCGTTCCTCAGCTGAGGGAGGCAGCGTTGTCCGAAGTCAATTTCTGTGGTCATGTGGCCAGCATAGGCAAAGGCGCACGGAAGGCTGTTATTTTCCCATCAAAGTGATGCCTATTAATCTACTCACATTTTCATGCTTTTGAGCTGCTAGGTAGGCAGGAACTGCAGCAAGAACAGGTGCTTACTCTGTTGCGTAGAGTTTGGGTCTCAAACCTGAGCTGTCAGCTCTCCAAACTCAGCCTCTTTAACTGCTGAGTGATCCTGCCCACCCCTTACTTTAAATATACTAATCCATTCATGAGAAGTTGGAAAAATACTGTTCCATATTTAGAACAGTCAAGGGTTCAATCAGCAAGGGCTGCTTCAGTAAATCTCTCCTGATCTAAGCATCAAGTGAAGAACCCACTTTAAAAAAAATATCCCAAGAATAAATATATCACACTGAGTGATTCGTGCAAGCAACATGGAAGAAAGAATCAGTTGATCTTAATAAGCTAATTGAAAAACAACCAAAGAAACAAGAGTGAGTTAAACACTCCTGAGATTAAAAAGCTGCTTTAGTATGGTGACTGTCAAAATTCCTCTTCCCCGAAGAGTGTTTGCTTCAAATTAAAATTATTTACTATAAATAATGACACTGTTTATAGAAGCTACAATGTTTACGATTTACGATTTGTTGAAATCAAACACCGGATTGAGTGCAGGAGGCATATATTTTCTCAACTGAAAAGAGACAATTGAAGACAAATTCAAACTATTTAGAGAGAAAAGAAGTGATTGAATGTGACAGGGATCTGGCAATTCTTTCAGGTTAGTCTTTCCCTTGGAAAATTCCCACGTTTGCTTTTTCTTTACCATTTTCTCTCCTCCTTTTTCTTTCAAATTTTATTTTATCTAAGAGACAAAAGAACGCAGAGCACCTTTGCTTTATCTGATTTAGAAGCATGGAAGCGGAGATCCAACAAGCAATGTTCCTTCACCACTTGATTTAAACAGTGCTTTTTCCCCCTTCTCTAATCTCTGGGGCAGGTTGGTTGTATTTTTTCCCCTTCAAATCATTTATAAGTAGCATCAAGGTACTATCAGGTTGTATGGAAGAACATGGAGTAAAAATAGTCATATTCCTCTTTATTCCGCATACAAAATTGCTTCTAAGTTCATTTCATCCTTGTAACCACCCCTTGAAGTAGATTAGGCTGAAGTAAAAGAAACAAGAAAAGGGCTTGGACCAAGGCTTACTCCATAAGATATTTTTTTTAAAAAAAAATAGAAACACAATGGTTAATGTAACAGCACTTGCCACTCGCACTGAATGTTTAGCAAATGAAATTAGTTGTTTCTTATTTACTTGTTGTACTTCTTGTACTTATTTACTCCTACTTTAACCCCTAAAATGCAACAGATACCTGGCATTCTATGTCTTCAATATAAAGTTGTGGAAAAGGGAGAAACTTTTCTTGCAGAATAGAATAGGAATAGGAAAACAGAGTTGGAAGGGACCTTGGAGGTCTACTAGTCTAACCCCTTGCTCAGGCAGGAAACCCTATACCATTTCAGACAAATGGCTGTCAGGTCTCTCCTTAAAAACTTCCAGTGTTGGAGCATTTACAACTTCTGGAGGCAAGTTGTTCCACCGATTGATTTTTCTCACTGTCAGGAAATTTCTCCTTAGTTCTGTTTCTCTCCTTCATTAGTTTCCACCCATTGCTTCTTGTCCTGCCCTCAGGTGCATTTCTATGAGTCATACTTATTAGAGGTATAAAATACTTAAGAGAAGTCCACAATTCAGACACAATAACTTGATTATCTTAGCTGTAGTTTTACAAAAGAGTTTTGAAAATGGATAGGTATTTTTTTTTAAATTTGCCCAACCCTGTGCTCAAACTTTTGAGTATTCAAAGCTTCTCCATTTTTTCTAAGAAAAAAGGAAGAGACAAATGGAAACAATTTGTGAAAGTCGGAGTAATAACTTATGTGAGCCAGCAGTTCCATACTTTAGAAAATTTTCTGCAGAACACAAGTCAAATTGAAGCACATCATAATAATTAATATAAATATCCTAGGTTTTTTTTTTACTCCAGCAAGATTCTAAACGTGGATACTAGCTCCTTTCCAAGCTTGTGAGTTTTAGCTGCCTTATCTGTATAATATCTGTAGAAATATTATCCTGGGATTGTTATATATGAGAAAAAGTGTGCGGAGTGAAAATTGGCTGGAGTGAAAATATTTCTGTGCATACATCATGCCCTTGAGCTGAGGACATGGATTGCAACAGAAACGAATGGAGAAGTAAGTTAATTTTACTTCACTCACAGACTATATAAAGGGTGCTGAGAAGAGCAATAGAGATGATAAAGATCTGGAGGCTAAACCATATGATTGAAGGGGCTAGGTATGTCTAATTTAATGAAGAAAAGGACCAGGAGTGGTATGATAGTAGTCTTCCAGTACTTGAGGGGCTGTCACAGAAAAGAGGGGGGGTCAACGTTTTATCTGAAGAACCTGAAAGCAGGACAAGAAGCAATGGATGAGAATTGATCAAGGAAAGAACCAACCTAGAACTAAGAAGTTTTCTGACAGTGGGGACAATTAATTGTTAAAAAGGCTTACCTCTGAAAGTTGTTAATCCTCCATCACTGGAGGTTTTCAAGAAGAGACTGGACAACCATGTATCCAGAATGACATCGTGTCTCATGCTTAAGCAGGGGGTTGAACTAGAAGATTTCCCAAACCAGAGGTGGTATTCAGCAGGTTCTGACCAGTTCTGGAGAACCAGTAGTGGAAATTTTGAGTAGTTCGTAGAACTGGCAAATGCCACCTCTGACTGGCCCCGCCCCATCTATTCTCTGCCTCCCAAGTCCCAGCTGATCGGCTGGGTCTTCTTTGGTTGCCCTGCCCACGAGAATGGAGCTGGAAAGCAGGTTAGTGGGGTGGGGAGGGAATGGAGATTTTACAGTATCCTTCCCCTGCCACCCCCACCAAATCACGCCTACAGAACTGGTAGTAAAAAAACTTGAATCCCACCACTGTCCCAAACCTATTATTCTATGTTTTATATATAAAAACCAACAGCCATATGTGAGCCAAACAGATATTAATATGAATCTGGTAATATAAACTAATTTTCAGATTATGGAGTTTTGGATTAATTCCTTCTGTTAAATGGCATACATTCTAAAGAAATTAGCAACTTTCAATGCATTCCCCCCTCTCCCCCAATATCGGTAAGAGAAAAGGTAACATGAAATATATCAGGCCAACATTTTATTGAGTTATCCTTATAATATTTGCAAGATTCATTTTAAAATGAAAGAGTTAATGTTTACTTATTCAGTATAATTATATTAGCATTTCTCTTATCAGCTTGTGTGACCCAACCATTCTATAACTTTTAGAACACAGAATAGTCTTGCATCCTCCCACCGTTCTTTGAGATTATTAACAGAAGATTTTATGGTGCCATCCCCCATCTCTCTCCCCCCGCCAAAAAAAAAAAAATCAGGGATGTGTTGCAAACTTCCTAGCAGGAGCATCTTCCATTCAGTGGTAATGCTTGTGTTTGGAATCGTTGTTCTAGAGATGTTGGAAGTTGAAGAATTTTTTTAATTGTACCAGTCTATTTCCACTGCTTTCCTTTTACTAGGAAAGCAAATTTTACACAGTTACTACATTAAATGCATTTTATGGTGTTTTAAATATTTTACTGTACGCTGTCCTGAAACATATTTGAGTATCAATCTACATGATCAATAAATAAGATAAACGAGCTTCTGGCATCCAGCCTTGACTTGTATAGAACTTAAGTATTTTTTGCTCACTCCCATTCAGTTTAAGATAGCTTGCTTCCATTTTTCTCTTAAAAAAAAACAAACGCACACCCACATACATTGCAAGTGAATCTGAGGAGCTTAAGTTTTCATCCTGCAGAATTAGTGTATTAGTGTAGATTCAGACCTGCTTTTCTGGATTTATGAGAATGCCTGTGTAAAATATGGTGATGTCAAAATGCTGCTTAAATCAAAACTGAGTAATAAATGGGGATCAGATGTATGGTAATTAGAGCGGTGGTGTACATAAATTACTGAACTATTGCTATATGCTTTTTTAGGGTGTTTATTTTAATGCAGTCACTAAAATTAAAGTTTATATCTAGAAGGTGACTTGTTTTCTTTCTAAATCAATATTTCTTGGACTGACATGATCCAGTCTTGATTTTGACAGAATAGATTCCAGTATTTTGCTTAAACTGATGGAATTTTGATGTGCTTTCTTCTTCAGGCTGGGCCACTTTACATATGTGTTTAGAAGTTCATTTATGTATATAAACTACTATACTACATTCATGTGAGCTCTATTGGACAGCTGGTAATCTGTTGACCTCGGATTTTTGTTTTCAACATTCCTGAGCCCATGTCAGCCTTGCTAATGGCTGATTGTTGCTTAGCTGATCAGTCTGAAGGGCTTATCCCGTTACAAGCCTTCCAGATCTCTCCGACCTAATGCTAATTCCTAGCATTATGGACATGATGGCTTAAGCCGAAAAGATCTGTAGTTCAAAAGCTGAGAAGGCTGAAACTTTGTCGTGGCCTACTTCTTTGCAAGAACATTGGATATTAATTGATAAAAGGTTGTCGACAGATTTGTGAAGATAGAGTAAAAGCAATGGGTACACAACACGCTGAACCAGGTCAGTTAAAGACTCGATTAAGTTTGTGTATATCTACAGAATGGGGAACACAATGGCTCAGTGGTTAAAGATAGCACTTAGCAATAGCACTTAGACTTATATACTGCTTTATAGTGCTTTACAGCACTCTCTAAGCAATTTACAGAGTCAGCCTCTTGTGCCCAATAATCTGGGTCTTCATTTTACCCACCTCGGAAGGATGGAAGGTATTTTACAAATCCTTTAAAACAAATGAATAAACAATGAGTGATTGATATATTCCAAAATTAGATTGTTGATTTTTCTCCCCAAGGTTCCACGTAGGTATGATCGCATTAATTTTCAGAAGGTGGAATGCTTCTGTAGAACAAATGAATGGACAACATAAGAGAGAGAGGGAGGGAGGGAGGGAGGGAGGGAGGGAGGGAGAGGGAGAGGGAGAGAGATATGCTGCTTAGGTCACATTTTAGGATAGGAACATTAGTTAGGCAGCTTTGATTTATTTTCTTTTTCCATTTGATTTTTAGGTTTACTTGGTTTGTTTTTGTGATTACATGGTTGGAAAAAGGGTATTGAATGGGTATGATTTTTGGAGAATCAGGAGGAGGGCTAGAGGAAGTAGGTAGAGTTGGGATGAATCATAGATTGACATAAGTTGACAATGAAGTGGAGACACTATGATTGGAAATGGTGGAGCTACTGGCTGTTAGGACAACATTCTTGGACAACATGATCTGGACTGTTTGTTACTTCTTGGGAAGTGGGTTGCTTATCTTGAGGATTACCTTGATTCTACCAGTGTAGCAATAGCAATAGCGTTTAGACTTATATACCACTTCACAGAGTACTTTCACCACTATAAGAGGTTTACAGAGTCAGCATATTGCCCCCAACAATTTGGGTTCTCATTTTATCCACCTTGGAAGGACAGAACACTGAGTCAACCTTGAGCCTGGTGAGATTCAAACTGCCAAATTGCAGGCAGCCGGCAGTCAGTAGAAGTAGCCTGCAGTACTGCACTCTAGCCACTGCGCCACCATGGTTCATGCTGGGCTTGTCAGCTGGAAAGCTGACCATCTGAGTTTGAGACCCGAGTGCCGTGTGATGGGGTGAGCTCCCATCCTTGCCCCAGCTCCTGCCCACCTAAAGCATGCTAATATGAGTAGATAAATAGGTACCACTTTGGTGGAAAGGTAACAGAATTCTGTGCAGCTTGATGTATTGTCTTCCTGGCCCCATGAAATGTCTTTGGACAATGCTGGTTCCCTCCGCTAAGAAACAAGAGATAAGCATCTAAAGCAGGAGTGTCAAATTCAAGGCCCGTAGGCCGGATCCAGCCTATGGCACTGCCCTGAAAACAGCAAAGGACTGGCCCACGGTGCCTCTGCCAATGAAAACAGAGCTCAGGAGGGCTGAATGTAGCCCTCTTGATCTCTGTTTTCTCTGGGAGATTGCTGCAAGAGGCCATCACAGATGAAAACGGAACTCAGGAAGGACGTGCCCCCCCACACCTCCCTCACTCAAGGTCAAACACAACTCTAATGTGGCCCTCAATGAAATTGAGTTTGATACCCCTGACCTAGAAACGGCTATACAGGGGAAATCTTTCCTTTTTATATTTACAGAACAGAATCCTAAGAGGACCAGAATCCTTTTCAGGTGACCATGGGGTACCAGACCAATTTAATTTCCTCTGCATGAAGATCGTGAATTTGCAAAACTTTATTCTCTCGTTCATTTTTCATTTTTTTAAGAAGTTTTTTTTTGTAGGTTTTCTAAAGGAAGACGCCTGCAGTGAAATGTTATTATTTCACAATGAAGAATGAGCAGAGATGATTATCCTAATAACATTTCTTGAAGCAGGGGAAAATATGGCTTATTTATATAACATATTAGCATTTCTGCTATATGCAAAACAAGTAAATAAATGTTAAACTAATATATTACTGAAAAAGTCAATATTGATTACTTTGAAATTGATGTGCCAAGTACTGGGCTGTAAAAAATATGCTCAAAGTCCAGTGAGGAAGAAAAATCTTACATCCAGAGTATAAAATAAATTGCCATGCTATAATTTAATCATTTAATCCATTGCAATAATATTTTTTGCTGTAATTTATTGTGCTACTGCAGAAGCTTTTTTAATATTAAAAAATAGCACATTACCGATTTGGTGATGATGGGTATTGTAAGGATGACAATACAAGAATATCATTGGGGCTATTTGTCTTTTTAACTAATAGTTCTTTATTATAATACATGAATCATTCAAAGGAATTATTTTTTACTATTTTATTCTTCAGTGTTAGACATGAAAAGTGAAGGGCGGTGGTGGGGGGAGAAGCATATCTGGTCTTGCAAAAACTTACTTTATTGGATTACCCCACCATTGATGAGATCTTAGATAAGGAGGACAACATTTAAACCTATTGCAGGATCCTTGGTGCTGTTGTGGTTAGCCGGCAGCAGGTGTGGATGGCTGAGGAGACCGAGGACTCAGATGAGGGGCTAGGACCATTAGGGAGTGGACTGCTGCCTTCAGAGATTGTGGCAGCTGGCAGTAGCGATGAGGAGGTACCTGAGGAGCCTGTGCCAAGTGCGCATGCATGCAGGATTGCTCGTAGGAAAAAGCAGCTACAACAGCACAGGCGACTCGGGAGTAAGGTTGCAAGGTAATGGCCCCTTCCTCAAGAAGATAAAAGCCAGTTGTGAAACAAACCTCCTTTGCAGAAGCCAAAGACGTTTTGAAACTCAGCCTCGTGGACATTACAGTTGGTATTTGAAAACTCTTGTGTTGTAAACTATTTCTTATCTGTTGGTTTTTGCCAGTCTTGCAAAAACTTGACAAGGCTCTTTCTTGTCAGAGCTAATTAGTTGGAAGCAGCCTTTTATCTGTGAAGAAACAGAATTCATAGATGAAACAGCAAAAGGTTGTGCTGCTGCCTTTGTCTTGTGTTTGCTCTCTTGGAAACAGGTTGGGTCAAAACAGGTGCTCTCTGAGCTTGGTTGTTTTTTGGCAGATGATTCATCACCCAGACTTCACTGGTGATGTTCCTAGTTTAGGTAATGAGACGTCTGCATGAAAACCACGTCTTTGCCTTCTGCAATGAATGCTTCTTCACAGCTGGCTTTTATCCTCTTGAGGGAGGGTCCATTATCTTGCAGCCTTACTCCCAAGTTGCCCGTGCTGTTGTAACTGCTCTTTCCTACGAGCAATCCTGCACGCACGCGCACTTGGCACAAGCTCCTCGGGAACCTCCTCATCACTGCTGCCAGTTCCCACAATCTCTGAAGGCAGCAGTCCACTCCCTAATGGTCCTGGCCTCTCACCTGAGTCCTCGCTCTCCTCAGCCATCCACACCTGCTGCCGGCTAACACAACAGCTACATTATTAATTTAGTTCTTAGTCTTGAGCTGTAGCACTGAATGTAGAGAGGGAGGGGGGAAGCATTTAATTTTAAAGCGTTGCTTTTAAATAGTTCCCTAAATGGTGACATTGGAAAATTCCCCGGAATTACATTTTCCAATCCAATTTCCCTTTTGGCAACTCTCTCCTTTTGCTGATTGTTTGGATCTGACCTGCTTTTCAACACAGGTTATGACAATCATGTGCACTCAAATTCCCGGCCTCTAATGAGCCTTGATTTCTTTTTCTTTTTTTAAAAAAAGAAATATATTCTTCAGCATTTCTTGAGCAAAGTTGTTTCATTTTGCTTGCTATTAATAATGTAGAATGCATTTAGGGGACCAAGCAAGAGGGCATTGCCTCATCAGCACTGAAAAATCATGCAGTTATAAAACTTATCTAAGTTGCATAGACACCAAGAGTTTGGGGACTAATCCGTGCATTTTAACATTTTAACTATCTTTTCATTTACCGCACGGCATGAGGTAACAATGCTACTTGGTTGTCATATAGCCTGGATATAAATTGATATCATCACCACATATGGTGTCACTGCATATTCCCCATGGCAGCCATGTACTCAACGCTAGAAGATTCTCAGTGCACACAGCCACATATTTATTTATTTTTATTTATTTATTTATTTGATTTGCCAATTGTTTACAAGATAATAAGTATAAATGTATACATAGTTGTGAATACATGAAATGGGTACATATAAGAAAAATAAAAGAAGAATAAGAGAAACAATAGGACAGGGACGGTAGGCACGTTGGTGCGCTTATGCACGCCTCCTACAGGCCTCTTAGGAAAGGGGTGAGGTCAATAGTAGACAGTCTAAGGTTAAAGTTTTTGGGGTTTGGGGAAGAGACTACAGAGTCGGGTAGAGTATTCCAGACATTGACCACTCTATTGCTGAAGTCGTATTTCCTGCAATCAAGTTTGGTGCGGTTTACTTTGAGTTTGTATCTATTGTGTGCTCTTGTGTTGTTATGGTTGAAGCTGAAGTATTCATTGACAGGTAGGACATTGCAATGTATGATTTTATATACCATGCTTAAGTCAGACCGAAGACGGCGTAATTCAAGGTTTTCAAGTTCTAGAATTTCAAGTCTGGTGGCATAAGGTATTCTACAACGAGTAGAGGAGTGGAGAACTCTTCTTGTGAAATATTTCTGGACTTTCTCAATTGTGCTAATATCAGATACGTAGTGTGGGTTCCAGACTGATGAACTGTATTCGAGTATTGGTTTAGCAAATGTTTTGTATGCTCTGGTTAGTAGTGTGATATTACCAGAGAAAAAGCTACGTAGGATTAGGTTAACAACTCTTAATGCCTTTTTGGCTATGTAGTTGCAGTGGGCTCTAGCACTTAGATCATTAGAGGTGAGTATTCCAAGGTCCTTTACAGAGCTTGAGTCATCAACAAGATCTTGACTATTCAGCTTGTATTTTATTTTCTGATTTTTTTGCCAATATGTAAGACAGAGCATTTATTTGTTGAGATTTGAAGTTGCCATTTGTTTGACCACTCTGATACATAGTCAAGATCTTTTTGTAGGGTAGCAGTATTGTCTGTGGTATTGAACAGCTTTACATCATCAGCGAAGAGAACGCAATTGCTCTTAATATGATCACAGAGGTCGTTTATGTAGAGTATGAAGAGAGTTGGTCCTAGAACACTGCCTTGGGGAACACCACTATTGACAGGTACTGGATTTAATAGGATGCTCCCGATTTTGACCATTTGTTGTCTGTTTGACAGGAATGCTTCTATCCAGTTATTCAGTTGTCCAGAGATACCATAGGATTTTATTTTTAGGAGTAGTTTGTCGTGTACCACTGAATCAAAGGCTTTACAGAAGTCTATGTAGATTGCGTCTATTGCTTTGCCCTGGTCGAGTTGTGTCGTCCATATGTTTTTGCAGTGTAAGAGTTGCAGATTACAGGATAGTTTTTTCTGAAACCAAATTGTTTATTGGAGAGTAGGTTATTTGTCTCTAAGTGAAGGATGATGGATTGGTTAATAATTGATTCCATGACTTTACAGGTGACGCAGCATAAGGAGATTGGCCTGTAGTTTTCAACTAGGCTTGGGTCTCCCTTTTTGAAGATGGGGATGACTGTGGCTTGTGACCATAGGTTAGGCAAGGAGCTGGTTCTGAAAGATTTTTCAAAGATTATGCTTAGAGGTTTGGCTATGGCAGTGGATAGCTTTCTTAAGAAGTAGGCACATATCTCTCAAAAGGAAATGGCAAGGCCCCCAAACTAAAATGCAAATACTCCTTTTCTGCAGGCTTGTTCTATCGAAGAGCTATTTCAATGAATACTTTATTCTACTTTCTCTGTAGACTGATGTCTGAAACATATAAGCCTCTTGGGGGAGGGGGAAGACTAACAGGTTTATGGTGCAAGTCAGGGGTGGGATTCAAAAATTTTTATTACCACTTCTGTGGGCGTGGCTTGGTGGGCATGGCAGAGGAAGGGTACTGTGAAATCTCCAGTTAGAGGTGGAGTTTGCCAATTCTCCGAACTACTCCAAATTTCCTCTACTGGTTCTCCAGAACTGGTCAGAACCTGCTGAATACCACCTCTGATGCGAGTCCTAATGTGTCCCCATTCTAATGGCTCAACATGGCTTTCCAACTTGAGTGTTATGCAATCTGATGACATTTTAGGGCTTTTTTTAAAAAGGGGGGGCGGAATTGAGGTTTATGGCTGAGCATCTCAAATACACGGGATACTATTAATAGAAGGTTTATGTTATGACATTATAACTGTTATGTTGGAATTTGCAACATTTCTTCACACACACAGATGAACTGTTTTGACTTGTGAGGCAAATGGTGAGAAATAAGTGAGGGGAATGGCTTTTGCGTACATCTAATTCTTACCTGGTTTATTATTCAATAAATGAGTTCTGTATTTAAGATCTCTCTCCCTCTCTCTCCCCCTCTCTCTCTCTCTCTCTCTCTCCCCTTCTCTTTTCATAAATCTAATTGTTTTACTTCAGATATTATGAACGTCAGCTAGCATTCATTGCCTGATTGTCTAAACCCCATGCCTGCATCCAAGATAAACATATTATGAGCATTTTGTTTCTTTAATGGGATGTTCTGCTACTTCATTACTGAGAATTTTTCCAGCACTGTGCTTATCTTCAGGAATATATTTTGCAACAAGAACTTCTGCTGAATTCTAAATCTCCAACCAACTCACCCCTTGAAAATGATACAAGAGTTAATGGAGTTCTCCCTTCTCATCCAATGTCTTCTTTAAAACACATATAATCAATTCCCAATTCTTCTTGCATGTGAATAATTGGCTTGGCAGCCATTTTGTTATAAATATAGATTGCGTTTACTGCCAAAAATACCCTGCTGAAAATATAAATTTATATGACTATATCTTTTTATTTATTTTTTAAATGGAATAGGGTTGCTTTTTCATCTCCTTTGCATTTCTTGGTTCTGGAGTCTTAATTATAGAATAAGAGAGGAATCAAAGTAGACTTAACTTTCCAAGCAGTTGAAGAAAAAGAAGTGAAGAAAGACTGAAAGCAGACTGTAAGTATGTCAAAGGCCTGTCTCAAGCTCAGAAAAATTGGAAGGTTTAATCAGTAGAAACAATTGGAGGCAGAAAGCATTAAATAAAAGGAACTCTGAGCCAAATACTTCTGCATGAAAAAATGCCAGGTTTCTCCCATCTAAACAGATGAATTTTCTGACCTGAAATCAGGAAGCAATGTATTGGCCATGAAAGCTAAATCTATTTTGTCAGGAGGTTAACAGGGTACTGCATGTAACTTGCAAATGCTATGAAAAATAGATGGAGTGGAAATATTTAATTTTATGAGTGCCTACAGTGAGCTTGCTGAAGAGTCAGAATTTCAAGGTTGGGGAACTACAGCATGGCTGGAATCTCATTAATTGTTCGATATGTTTGCATAAGTGTGCCCTACATATTCAGAAGACATGTCTAGAACCAGCTACATGCTAAACTCTTTTGAGGAACTCTTTCATTTCTGAACTCTGTTGGCTAGACTATCGACCCTGTAAATGGTCTACATTAGAAGCAACATTAGGGACCATCACTGGTAAGAGATAACAGTAGTGCTTAGCACAAATGGTTTCTGTGAAATTTGTAGGCAGATAAATGGATGATTTCTCCAAATTACTGTATGGAAACAATTTCTCAAGAGCAGGGAAGCTCTTTAATGGTGACATGAACACCACTACATTGTGTCTTCCCTTGGAATTGAAAGCTACAGATTAAAGAAGACCTGATGTATAATGAAAGACAGGACTTTCACCCATATATTGTTTGGCCACCTGGTAGCTAAATAACTATAATGGCCCTTTTTCTCCTTGGGGGAAATTTTGAAAGCAATTTCTCTTTCAGCAAAGTGAAGAAGAACTGGTAAAAAAAAAAGTTTAAAAAATCCTGCAAAATGTGTCTATCCAGCATTAGATAAAAACCATCTAACGAAACAGAAACTTTCTTTTTTTTTTTTTTTTTTGGATGTACCCATTGCTTTGACCATCATCAGGTATGGTTTTTAGAAGAAATATCCATTACTGGTGGCCACAAAAAAGGTGTTTGTGGGAGTACATGCATTAGAAAATATATACCCTCTTCATCAAAACATAACAGATATCAGCTTTGGAAGCCATATTTCTTCCAAGCTGCCACATCTTAGTGGCTGGGAATTTGGGAGGGGGAATTTCATGGAGAGGTGGAAGATTAGACATAACAACATTTTTTCTCATTAAAGTCAAGGACAAGTGACCCTGCACCTGGAAAGAAGTGGTTGAAGGAATGTCTCCAGTTGGGGCGATGTTTGATTGGGCCATGTGATGGACTGGTGGGTGCAAGGGAGGGGTTTTGATTTTTTCAATTGGGAAGGGAAAACCCAGAACTCTCAGATTTGGGTTTTCCAGATGTGCCAATATGACTTCTCTAATAAATTCTTACTTGGATGAGCTTTGTTTTTGAGTGCTGAATGAAATGGGGAGTTTCATTGGAACTCTGACAACAGAACAGAAAAAAAATAACAAAATAACATAGTTATTGAAAGGATAGCTTGAAGGAACCTTTAAGGTTTTCTAGTCCGATCCACTGCTTAAGCAGGAAATCCCATACCATTTCAGACAAATGCTTGTCCAATCACTTCTTTAAAATCTTCAGGGTTGGAGTACCCACAATTTATGGAGGTAAGTTGTTCCAGAATTTGATAACCGCATGAGCAGTTCTGGGGAATAAAAAAAAATCATCATGAGATACTAACATACCATAAATAATAATCTCTCACTTTCATAAATGCTAAAATGATAGGTAATGTTTTCATGATAGACGGATGCTTTTCTTGTTGGCCAAGAACTGAATTCATAAAAACGACCAAATACGGTTTACATAATGATGACCAAGTTCTGTCTTTTCACTATGTTTGTAGGAAGGAATAATAATAAAATCCAGATTTATTTTTATTTTATTTTTTGGGTATGGGCTGAACATTGTGGAAGGGGGAATATTCTATTGACTTTAAAATCCGCTTCTCTGTTTAGAGTGATAAGAAATGTTCCATTTTGTGGGTGACAGATACCACAGAGATTTGTTTTAAATAGAATTCGACCATGTTTTCAAACCTGCAGGAACATAAGAATTCTCTGCAAGGTGACCTCAACTGAAAGTTCATTTGGATGGGCTGCCTTATTTAATGAAAAAAGATATTTTTGCCTAATTAATGTAACAAAATTGGCTGTGCTAACGGCAAAAGAGTTTTGGATTGAACATCAAAATGCAAATTGAGCCTGTTTCATTCTCTTAAGAGATTCTGAAATTTTAAACCACCCCAAATATATTTAGATGTCTTGAAAATATGTTTTGCTAACATTATTAATACAGTATCTCTAATTTTAGGATAATGTTCAAATAATTATGGATATGACACAAGTGCACAAAGTTATGGTATAAACAGCAAAAAAACCACAACCTTTTGCTAAAATATAACTGCTTATATAAAGGCTTTTATTTCCTAGATAGAGGAAAAAAATATTAAGGGCATAGAATTTTATTTATACTCTATTTTTACGGTAGCACCATAAGAAGCCATATAGTACTGAAGTAGTATATTGGATTATTAGCTGTTGCCTTAGTATGTTGAACAATAGCTCTCTGAAGATTCAGCAGAATCTCTGCAATATAAATATGCCTGCTGTGTAAAGATGCAATAGAATAAACCCAGGATATATGGCTTCCAGGAAATTCTCAGATTCAACGCATCAAATTTCTAGTTGAGAAGATTAGATATCAGGAATGATATCTAATTCTGTTAAGTTCCTTAACAGAATGCTATTGAGCCATCTTCTTTATCAGTTAGCTTCACTCATATGTTATCTAGATCTTTGCAAAAAATTAGTTCTAGATGGGGTGGTAAGAAGCACTTTCAGTATTCCAAAGATGGCCTTGTATTGACCATGGAACATGTCCCAAAAGTGCTTTTTCAGGAGGCAGCTGGACTTTCATGTATTTTTCCTTGAAGAGGTTTCACTTCTCATCCAAGAAGCTTCTTCAGCTCTGAGTGGATGGTGGGGAATGAAAGGATTTATATTCCTTACAGACAGTTGGTCATTTGCATTCTTTTAAAGTGTCGTTGAGGCCACTTGGAGGTTTATCTGTGTCCTCAGGGCCACCTGAGTAGTGCAAATGGTTGTGGAACCTTCTTGGCTGCCAGGAATGTTCTGCCCTCTGTCCCTTCACTGTTGAAGAACAGACACAGACTGTTAGGGATGAGTCTGTGATGACCATGGAACATGCATAATCAGGCATAATATGTTTTTTGTTTGTTTGCAGAAGGAAAGAAGAATTGGGGTTGGGCACAGTTTCTGGGAAATGGGGATTCTGACTATTTTAACTATTTTCATTAAGGCTACTGCAATTCTCCCCAAACTTTTCCTTTGTGGTCAGAAAACAATATCTGCACCATATTCCCAGGCAAGAGATTTGCTACAGCTCACAAAATTCCTGCTGAGCTGTTGTATACAAGACGATGTGTGCAAAAGTGTGACAATCTCCCATTAGGCAGACAGGGGAAAGGTTTGGTTTCCACTGTACTTTAACAACAAAGCAGTATGTGTCTGAAACTTTAAAAGGTTACATCTAGTGGGTATTTTCAGTCAGGGAGAGATCAATACTGCTATTTAGTAGCTAATAAATGGCTTTTATTGACCTAGACTGTATGTGTGTATAAAAAAGCACCCTGGTTCTTTCACCCTTGCTGTCATATCTGTTTGCAGCTGGAGATGCGTGTAATGCCTCGTCCCCTCCTTCCTTCAAAATCTCCCCCATCATTTACCTCTCCCATAAATCCGTTGACACAACTTTCCTAGTTTTCAGGTAGTGCAATAATTCAACCTAAGTATCTGAAATAGCTATTTTGGCTTTCATTTTCTTTGTCATATCCTCCACCTTAATGTTACACCACATCCTCAGTGTTTAATTTTTAACACAGATTGAAGCAAGGATCTTTCCCTTATGTTCCCTCCTTACAGTAGCAAAATAATTGTAGCATATTCCGCTCAAAATCTTCAGAACAGGGATATGGGGGCTATTTGTAAACAATAATAATAATAAAGGCAGTGTATGTATGTATGTATGTATGTATATAAGGGGATGTGGTGACTCAGTGGCTTAGATGCTGAGCTTGTCAATCAGAAAGGTCAGCAGTTCAAATCCCTAGCACCTCATAATGGAGTGAGCTCCAGTTATTTGTCCCAGCTTCTGCCAACCTAGCAGTTCGAAAACTTTAAAAATGCAAGTAGAAAAATAGGCACCACTTTGGTGGGAAGGTAACAGTGTTCTGTGCACCTTCAGCATTTAAGTCATGCCGGCCACATGACCACGGAGACGTCTTCAGACAGCACTGGCTCTTCGGCTTTATAACGGAGATGAGTATCACCCCCTAGAGCTGGAAATGACTAGCACGTATGTGCGGGGGGAACTTTTACCTTTTAATCTGAAATGGCTATTTTGGCTTCCATTTTCTTTGTCACATCCTCCATCTTAATGTTACGTTGCATCCTTAGTGTTTAATTTTTAACACAGATTGAAGCAAGGACCTTTCCTTTATGTTCACTCCTTACATTAACAAAATAATTGAAGCAGGCTTTGCTCAAAGATCTTCAGAACATCACATCTGTTCTAAAGTTTTAAATCGGAACTCTTCCACTTTGGGATTTTTTTTCTCTTTCCTGCTTTAGATTTTTTTTTCTTTTTTTAAACCTCACATTTTTTTGCTGCTCAATAAACCTCACAATGACATCTACTCTGCTGATTTGGCTAGTACTAGTCAATGTGAAAAGTCAGCATATGAACTGAAAGTTCCCATAGCAACAGTGCGTGTCTGTTCATCTCTGTCTTACAGTCTTTGACATTTTTATATTGATATACCATGAATGAAATCTGTAAAGGTAGCCCTAAATTTCAAGTGTTTAGGGTTGGTGAGTTTATTTCAGTTCACTCCTCACTTTAATGTTCAGCTTACTGTATGTATGCAACGAGATGAACCAAGAGACCTTTTCATGTTGCAGAAAATATTATCCTTCGTCTCTTTTACTATAAATAGAGCATGGCGAGTGAATACGGCAGTAAAGTTGAAACTAGAGGTGCTAACTCTTGCTAAATCAGTGCAAAGAAGCAGGAGGTCCTTTGGTCCCACAAATGAGACTGATATAACAATAGCAACAACAACAACAGGTTTAGAATGGACGTAATTGTAATGTTTGTCATAATTGCAGGATTCACTTAAAACACTGGTTTGAACTGAAAAACAACAGCAACAATGAGCACCAATTCTTTTCAAATAGTCTGATACTAGGTTGTGGGGGGAGGGAAATCTGTGAAAAGACTCCTAGGAAAAGTCTAAAATTCTGGATCAATACTCATCTGTCCTAGAAGAGACCCTGAAATATGGAACAATATGAAAGTGTTCTAGGAAAGGAACCTGAAAGCACAAAATTGTATTCTATAGAGGTCAAAGCCAAGTGGGGGATGACATCGTATTCTTTTTTATAAGACCCACCTTCAATAAAAGACTTTGGAATGACAGTCTGTCAAAGAAACTGAATTACCATTGATTTTATGTTCGCCATCCATTAAGACTGCAATCTGCCAGTCTTGTTGGGTAAAAGGAAAATGACATTCCTTCAGATGAAAGCAAATGCATCTTTAAACCTCCTCTTTTACATCGCAACCCTTGTTTACACTGTTTCCCCTATTCCTTCATCTTTTAACTTTGCATTTTGACATTGTGTTCATTTGGTGTGCTTTTGTTTTTCCAAAACCACGACACAATCAGATCCAGGAGGAAGTCTATGTTCAGCCCAAGTAACATGACAGAACAAAGTAGTTGGTAGGGCTGGTGAGAAGATTTACTTTTTCAGATGAAAGCACACAAGTAGAAGAACTCCAAAACAATGTCGAAAACTGCAAAGAAATCCTTTGAAGATAGACTTGTGTGTCTAGAATGCAGCCTGGCAGATTTGGTTCCTTTAAGGAGGAAAAGAGATATTACTGAACTAGTAGAATGAGTGTCTCTTGTTTTGAGACAAAGCCAAAAAAAAATAGACTGACATTTTCTTAGTGTCCTTTCCTTCAGTGATGGTTTCTGATGAGCTTGTTTGGAGCCAGGAAACACATAGCGGGCTTACCTTGAGAATTTAACTAGAAATTGGCATACAGGGGGAAAGATTAAACTTTCAGAACAAAAATTTTGGGGTGATCTTTGAATTAACAGATAGATAGATAGATAGATGATAGATAGATAGATAGATAGATAGATAGATAGATAGATAGATAGATAGATAGATAGATAGACAGACAGAAGACAGACATGGATGGATGATAGCTAGATGATAGCTAGATAGCTAGATGATAGATAGATAGATAGATAGATAGATAGATAGATAGATAGATAGATAGATGATAAATAGATGACAGACATGGATGGATGATAGATAAATGATAGATAGATAGGTAGATAGATAGATAGAGATAGGTAGATAGATGACAGATAACAGACATGGGTGGATGATAACTAGCTAGATGATAGCTAGCTAGCTAGTGATAGATAGCGAGAGAGATAGAGATAGATGATAGATAGATGATAGATAGATAGATAGATAGATAGATAGATAGATAGATAGATAGATAGATAGAGACAGACAGACAGACAGACAGACTGGATGGATGTAGAGGTTAGATGACAATAGATACTGTAGATGATAGATAGATAGACAGACAGATAGCTATAGATGAGATAATTCAAAGTTCACCCCAAAAATGTTTGTTATGAAAGTTTAATCTTTCTCCATCAGATAAATGTAAGAGAGGGAGGACAGACTAATTAACCTGATGTTAAAGTCAAGAAATCTTCAAAGCTACAGTCGAACCCTTGAGATGGAATGTAGAAGGAGACACCTTATTTAATGTTTGCAAGCTGCCCAAAGTCTCCTCCA
Organism: Notechis scutatus; assembly: GCF_049901735.1. Classification (NCBI taxonomy): domain Eukaryota; kingdom Metazoa; phylum Chordata; class Lepidosauria; order Squamata; family Elapidae; genus Notechis; species Notechis scutatus. The sequence goes on from NC_142018.1 coordinate 14,241,268, forward strand.
GGCCAGTTGGGTGGCATACAAGTCTAACAAACAAATACATTTGCAAAATTCAAATAAGACGCTGCGATGGTTTCAAAGAGGTTGCATACAGTACAGCCAAGAGCAGAAAACCCGCCATCGTGCCATGATTCAGGCATGAATTTACACTACAAAAATTGGCTGTGTTCATCCAATATCTGTATCTATTTGCAACAATTCAGATCTGTGCGCTGTTGCTTGTGGTGTTGAAGCGGGGATTTGCTATCTGTGTGCCGATAATAAAATACGTGATGCATATAATAGTTCTTAGCATGCTTGATGTACAAGCATAGACAATAGGCATGCAGTTTGGAATGCAATTGACAAAAACCAAGGAGTGTATCTGCTTTTGTAGGGCTCTTGATATTCAGTTTTAGCCTCTGGAAAGAGAATAGAATTCACAGCAGACAAAAGGGAGGCCATGTATGACTTTCAAGAATTCAGCATAAGGACAGAGGAAAACCAAGCACAGTAGGCTGCTCAGATGCAGTTAAATTGCCAGGATTTGCAGGAGATAAACAGGAGAGATGTTCCAGCAGAAGCAAAGAAGAGATGAAGCAGATTTGCTCAGGATCAAGGTTTGAAGTTGTGCTATAAACATGTGGGACAACTTTCACAGGATAAAGCAAATTTAAGTTTCAAGCCAAGCTTTTAACGAATGTTGCTGCTGGTATCTAAGGAAGCAATTTGCTGTTAGCTCTCCCTTATATTATTTAGGCCATTTGTGGAAGGCCAGAGTCTGGGGAGGGGGGGGGGAAACAGAACGGGAAGCATGAATTTTGATAGACAAAATGAAATGAGATGAAATGAAATATATTTGTTTGTCAAACATGTACAAGTTAACAAGTATAAGTATGAATATAAACAAGAACAAAGGGAGTAAATACAGATAAATGGGGACAGTAAGGCAGGGACGGTAGGTATGCTGGTGCGCTTATGCGCTTATGTTTAAAGATCTCTTAGGAATGGGGTGAGGTCCATGGTAAATTATTCTTAGATCGGACCGCAGGCAGTGCAGTTCCAAATTGTCCGGGCCCAAAATTTCGAGCCTGGAGTCATAGGGAATTCTATTGTGAGTGGAGGAGTGGTGAATGTGCAACAATCCTATTTTTTCCTCATATATGTGATGTACGACAGGTCAGTTGGGTTGCAAATCAATGTAGATGTTCATAAAGTTTAGACCAGCTGTGCAAGAGTGGAAGCTATAACCCTCAAATTACGACCATGGTTGAGCCAATATTTGTGTTGTTCAGTGAGACATTTGTTAAGTGACTTTTGCCCTATTTTATGACTTTTCTTGCCACAGTTGCTAAGTGAATCACCACAGGGCATGGCTAGTCTACTGAAGAGAAGGACCAGGGGAGACATGATAGCAATGTTCCAAAATATGAGTGGCTGCCACAGAGTGGAGAAGGGGGTCAAGCTGTTTTCCAAAGCACCCAAAGGCCAGACAAGGAATAATGGATGAAAACTGATCAAAGAGAGATTCAACCTGGAAATAAGGAGAAACTTCTGACAGTGAGAGCAATCAACCCATGGAGCAGAAGTTGCCTTCAGAAGTTGTGGGAGCTTCATCACTGGAGACCTTCAAGAAGAAACTGGACTGTCATCTGTCAGAAATAGTGTAGGGTCTCCTGCTTGGGCTAGATGACCTACAAGGTCCCTTCCAACTCTGTTAATCTGCAAGTTAATAAGTTAGCAACCTTGTTGTTAAGTGGCTTCCCAATTTTTTTTGCTCATCAGAATGTCACAAAAGGTGATCAAATGACCTTGGAACACAGCAACAGTCATAAATATGAGTCAGTTGAACATAGATATGCTGCACCACATCAGTTAAGTCACATTTTGTAATTTTGAACAATCACTAAATGAACTGTTGTAAGTCAAGGACTACCTGTTTTTGCTTTTTATCCCTTTAATTCACTTTTTTAATGTTCTTGTCTGGTTTGGTTTTGCTTTGTTAAATTATTTTTTCTCTTGGTTTTATATTTTAATCTTTTGAATAAAATAACTTTTAAAAAAAAAAAAGCATGAAACAACCAAGTATTCCTCACTTTTATGGCAAAATGCCATTTGTGTCGACCTAAAATTCAGTGGTAGACACTCCTAGATAAATTATGCCTGCTTGAGTTTTTAGCTTGAATCACATGGTCATTTCTTTTTCTCTTCCTTGGTTTTCCTCCACCGATTATTTCACAAATGTAAATGCTTTTCACAACCCAGATTTAATAAGAAGAATCACTAGCTGGGAGCATTTCTCTTATGTGTTGCTGAAATCTTTCATATAACCTCCACCTAGTGAATTCGTTTACTCTGTCTTTGGCTAGTCTCAAAGGCAGGAAGCTTTGCACTTTATTTTATTAGAAAAAATATATATTATTATCCTACATAGACTTCTGTTTTCCCAACTGTCCTTCCTCAGACTCTTTGGCATGTTGTAAAGACATTTATACTGTATATGGAAGCAGAGGTGGTATTCAGCAGGTTCTGACCAGTTCTGGAGAGCTGGTAGTGGAAATTTTGAGTAGTTCAGTGAACCAGCAAATGCCATCTCTGACTGCCCCCCCCCCCTATTCTCTTCCTCCCATTGAGTCCCAGCTGATCGGCTGGGTCTTCTTTGGTTGCCCTGCACAGGAGAACGGAGCTGGAAAGCAGGTTAGTGGGGTGAGGAGGGAATGGGGATTTTGCAGTATCCTTCCCCTGGAGTGGGGTGGGAATGGAGATTTTACAGTATCCTTCCCCTGACATGCCCATCAAGCCATTCCCACCAAGCCACACCACGCCCACCAAGCCATACCCACAGAAACGGTAGTAAAAAATGTTTAATCCCATCACTGATAGGAAGGGTCAATGTTGGACTTCAATGCACGCTTGAACAAGCATAATCTGAATTCTTGCAACTCAAGATAAGGATAATCTCCCACAATAATTCATGCAGACCATGGCCAAGAATTGCCAGACAAATAAAGCCCAGATCATATTATTTTCTCTGCAGGTTCTACAGTTGATCATATTATTCTGACAGCAAAATACATATTGAAGCTTGAAAACGCAATTAGCGACAAAGGAATGTGCATATGTAATTTTATAACTTGGATCATATTGGTGTTATTAATGTGTTCACATGGCAAAGCACTCTGTTCCTAGATTTGGTAATAAATATTTTCTTTTCCTTCCTTCTATGAGACTATTCTACGTGCAAAATGATATCTAGTATTGATACTCTGTTAGACAGCTGGTCATACTAATTTTGTTTTCATTAGTTTTGTGCATTCACATTTTCTTTAATGCTGCCAAATAAGAAAAATATGATGATTTTCCCCATGAAAGAACATGCAGCTGTAATTATTCCTCAAGCAATTATTTTTAAAATGCCCATGCATTAAATCTCCATCTATTTTACATGGAATTATAACGAAATGGATATATATATATTATTGAAGGACTTAGAACCATGAGTAAGGCAGACAGGAAAATGATGCTCCCTCTCTTGCAGAAAACTGGCAGAAAATTTAGACCTTCACATTCCGTTGCATTTTGTCCAGCAAAGTTATAAATGTGATTGAAGCAGAATTCCTACATTGATTTCCATGGAAGATAACCTATGTCATTCATCAGATGTTCCAGTTTGCCTGCAATTTTCATCCAGTTGAGCTGAAAAGCAGTGGAGTTATAGAGATTTGCATTCTCTCCTGGAATCTCTCTTTGTTTTTCCTGTGCAAATGAAGAGATTGCAGAAGATTCGGTAACTCTATAGGTCATTCCTTGATAAAGAAAGAAATGTTTATTTCTTCAACTTTTCATTAATGCAGTCTAAGGGAGATCTGATAGAGCACAAAATGTAGGCATTCTATAGTCCCTGGGGGTAGTCACAGCTCTTAAACAGGGTTTGAGGTTTGTTCATGATCTCACATTCATTCTCAGAGCATTTGCTCATTTTACCCTTATCAAAAATTCAGCTCTGCTAAGTGATATCTTTGGCGTTCTCTGCTTGTTGCTTTTACAGTCAGCTTTTGATATTATATTAGATTAACAAGAGAGATGTCTGCTGACACCAAGAGCTTCTCTCCCCAACCTTTCTTCTTGGCACACAATTATGGTTCATTACCTGGCCATTGTATTATGTGACAGATTATATAACAGCCAATTTTCTACAGTGACAAAAAGAAGCTTGCTCTTGGGTGCCAGATTGTGTTAAGCAATAGCATCTACTTTCACTTCTCTATTTTTCACCTTGTAGATAGGGAAGTACATACTATCTGTAGCCTACTTCAACACCATTAGCTCTAATCTTACAAAACAAAACAAAAAACAAGAGATAGGAAGGAAGAAGAAGAACAGAAGTAATTCTGATTTGCTAAGGAACAAGAGTTACTAAACATGCTGTTGACAAACTCGGGCTTCTGAAATAACCTCATCAAGAACAGAGTCCACAGAGCTAGCTCATCCAGAAACAGCCAGCCAACCAAAAAGGATATTTCCAAACTCTTTTGAACAAACTTCACTCAGCAATTCTTATAGTATATGTGATAGATAAGGATTAGGAAACAAACAAATCCCTACTTTGAACTTCCTGAAGAACAGATTGGACATATGTTCATTTTTTTAATGAATATATACTTTTTAATCTCAGCAGTATGATAAAATATGGTTACTCCTTGATAGTCTTTTGAAAAAGTTTCAATTTATTTCTGGTTCTCATGGAAAACAAGAAATTAAAAGGGAAGAACATAGCATATGGCATAAACTTACATATTCCAGCTTCATTATGAAAGCAGTGTAGTTCGTTTGATTACTATAATATCCTAGTAGGAAACAAAAAGAAAGGATAGGAATACCTCTGATATTTCTCGCCCATTGCGAGACATTGAACAAACACGATGCGTGATCTGAATCTCCTTTACCTGCATTGAAGTCATTGTAATTGACTGCATTCCTTAACAGAACCATTTGAGAATGCAGCATCACTTCTTATTTACAAACATGGAAACTTCTACCAATTCTTAATGTCTCTGAACTATCATCTTCATTGATCATTTGCTATCTTCTTTGTCTTTCATGGAATCAGACCATCTGTTCTTCCATCCAGGATCCCAAGTGAGATTTTCTTCAGTCCTACTGTTGAAACTTGGGACATTCATCTAACAAAATGAAGTTCAATGGTGAAAAAAGTAAGGTTCTACATTGAGGCAAGAAAAATCAAATGCACAGGTACAGTATATGTGGTACCTTGCTCAATAGGAGTAACTGTGAGAAGGATCTTGGAGTCCTAGTGGACAACCATTTAAATATGAGCCAGCAGTGTGCAGCTGCTGCCAAAAAAGCCAACACAGTTCTAGGCTGCATAAATAGAAGGATAGAATCAAGATCACGTGAAGTGTTAATATCACTTTATAATACCTTGGTAAGACCACACTTGGAATACTGCATCCAGTTTTGATTGCTACAATGTAAAAAATATGTTGAGACTCTAGAAAGAGTACAGAGAAGAGCAACCAGGATGATTAGGGGACTGGAGGCTAAAACATAGGAAGAACGATTGCAGGAACTGGGTATGTCTAGTCTAATGAAAAGAAAGACTAGGGGAGACATGATAGCAGTGTTCCAATCTCTCAGGGGCTGCCACAAAGAAGTGGGAGTCAAGCTATTCTTCAAAGCACCTGAGGGCAGGACAAGAAGCAATGGGTGGAAACTCATCAAGGCGAGTAAAGCAACCTAGAACTAAGGAGAAATTTCATGACAGTGAGAACAATTAATCAATGGAACAACTTGCCTCCAGAAATTGTGAATTTTCCAATACTGGAAGTTTTTAAGAAGAGACTGGATAACCATTTGTCTGAAGTGATGTAGGGTTTCCTGCCTAGGCAGGGGGTGGAATAGAAGACCTCCAAGGTCCCTTCCAATTACTCTACTCTACTCTACTCTACTCTACTCTACTCTACTCTACTCTATTCTTCATGTAAAGTACTTCCCTGTCATTCAGGTGCTACCAGAAGAAGAAAGGAAAGAAAAATAGACAGAAATCCTTGAGAGGTCATGGGACACTTCTATAAAAGCATAACACACGTGTTGCCTCTGAACAATCATTGATTCAACAATCTCATATTATACATATTATACATATGTGGGAGAGGTGAGGAAACTCTCTGGTGACCATTGTTTCTTCTGACTGGAACTCACTCTTCACTTTTAGATTGGGGGTCTTTTTGGTTAGCCGAAGAATTGAACTTAGAATCTTTTGTTCGCAAAACAAACATTTTCCAATTAAACCAGGCCGGGCCAGTTTCTGGAATTACAGTGTTTGATGATATTCATGAATGAGAACTGGGCACTACTAAAGAAAGGCCAGGAAGAAATACCAATTTAAGCTCTCTCTTAGGACAGGGTAATTAAGAAGGTCTTGTTCTGTTGGAGAATTAAGCCTCAGCCCTCGACTTCACAGTTTTTAAGTTTGGCATGTAGAGAACTGTTATTGTAGATTTCTCCAACTTTTGAAAAGATGACATGGTTTTTGGTATTCATAGCTTTTAGTAGGTTTCTCTACTTTTTTAAAAATTGCTTTATGCAATGGAGGAATTTATCTGGTGTATACTCAGACAAGTGGTGGTACTCAATTTTTTTTTACTAGCAGTTCTGTGGGCATGGCTTGGTGGGTGTGGTATGGCGTGGCTTGGTGGGCGTGGCAAGGGAAGGATACTGCAAAATCTCCATTCCCTCCCCATCCCACTAACCTGCTTTCCAGCTCCGTTCTCCTTTACAGGACAACAAAAGAAGACCCAGCCAATCAGCTGGAACTCAGGAGGCAGAGAATAGATGGGGGCGGGGCCAGTCAGAGGTGGCATTTGCCAGTTCTCTGAACTATTCAAAATTTCTGCTACCGGTTCTCCAGAACTGGTCAGAACCTGCTGAATACCACCTCTGACTCAGATCTTCTTTCTATTACTATTAGTCGAATAATTTGGCTCTCTTTTGCTTAGCTCCCTGCCTCCTTTTCATGTGTGCAGGTTTTAAATATTGATTTTAAGCTATTTTTATTTATCTTTAAAATTGCTGCAGGGTGTGATTGCACGGGACGCTACATATCATTATCTTTAAATATATCAGACAATATAGAACCAACCAATCTAAAGCAGCCTCGTTCAGTGTCACTTGCAGCTCTGTTCATCAAAAAGTGAAATTGAGATTCATTTTTGCTCTGATCCTAGTTAAGCAGCTCGTGCAGCTCCTTTATTGCAAAGACCGAGTGCTGATGAGTATATCAAAAACCATATTTTGGTGGAAGAACACAAATACAACACATTTTCCTCTAATGAGATTTTCTTATTTCTTCCAACATTCTTGATCTTTCTCCCCCTAAGGAAAACACAGATGCACACATGCAGAGGCAAACACACACCCAAGCACAATCAAGTGGAACAAGCCAGTGTCTCAGTCGCATTTCACAGTTGTTCGGAATTATGAATTCTGATTGACTACCTGATGCTAAATCAGTAGCAACTGCCTGTAGAATGATTGCCAATTGAGCAAGAGCTACTCCTCAAAGTAGTTTGGATCTTTTCTTAGCAAACTGCTCAATCTATTTAATGCTGGCACTCTGTTATCCAAGATGTAGAACAGATTTCTATTTACTGAAATGCTAGTAGCATTCTATTGCTTGCTGATGGGTTCTATCTAAATTAACACCCACTTCTGCTGTTCCATTTCAAGGGAAGAAATGTTTACTCCTTTTCCCAAGCTTTTTGAAAACACAGCAAGGGAGGCAAGAGAAGCAAGGAAAGAATATAAATAACCAAAACATCAATAGCATGTGTGAAGAATATTGTATATTTTACTTCCCGAATTGTAAGGTGGGGAGTAGTATAGACCAACAAAGCTGAAAACAGGGAAAAATGCATTTTGTGATTTTTGGCAACAACCTCTGTTGTATTTGGGATAAAATCTTGAAAATTGGGCAACCTCAGCGGTGGGAAATATGACAAATACCCTGTGAAGAAGAGCAAGATTAGGGTGAGTTTGCATTTCGTCAAGACATGTGATAACCAGGAATAGGCAGTTCTGCTAGATATTTTCAGGATGTCTTACCGCAGATCTAGCAGGGAGGGCTTGTTCTTGGTCTCTTCCGTAACATTCAATGTCATCATCTTGAATCCCAGAGTCATGCCTTCTTTGTGGCAACTCCTTCCTGGTAGAGTAAGATAGGCTTAGCTTTTTTAGCCTTTCATAAGGCATTAAAGACATGGGTGTTCCCATAGCATTTGGCCTCTATGGTCTGGGCCACACCGGTTAATATAATTCAGTAGTTCTTTATGCAGTTGGATTGAGTTTATTTCTTGGGTGTTTCTAACATTCTGAGCTAATGCTGTTGTATATGCCAACAGGAAAAGCATTTGGAAGATGAAGAAATCTAAAAATTGAATCAATGGATGGAGGCATTGTTTGTTCATTTTCACTAAGCTTTGAAAATAGATAGCTGGATTTTAACGCAGTTCTATGGGACTACTAGGAAACTCGGAATCCTTTTTCATTCCAGGCATTGCCCCCTTTTAATCTAGAATCAACCTGCAGATAGGGTTAACTATTGGCAGAACCCAGCATTGCCATTATGGTGTCTGAGTCAAAAGTAATCAGACTTCAATGTGGTCTAACATATGCAGGGATTCAAGAAGGACCCATAATTTAATTATGGGTCCTTCTTATTTCTCCTAATGATTATGAGATGCTTATGTTGAGAGATAGTCACTGCATTCACTTGGGGTTTTTGGAAGCTTCCCAGTCCAGTCTACAATTTTGGAATTCCCTGGTTCTCCTTTTCAAACACAAACTTGGTCCAACCTTGCTTCATCTTTCAATATCAGCCAGGGTTGTCCAAGATAAGGAACCAATAAGGAATGGTGGCTGAAACTTTGGGGTCATCTTGATGGAACAGACAGCATTGAGCACTTAAGGGGTAATAGTCTATCTGAATAAACAAACCATCCTTTGGATATTTAGGAAACCAGTAAGAAGGTGAAAGAGAGTCAGGATTAGTCTCACTTACCTGACCCCTTCTTCATACACAGAAGTTGGCTATATCATAGAGCATCTTCTATCCATGGAGGCTGTCCACTTCAGTAAAAAAATCTGAAAATTCAAGATCCAAGCTTAAATGAAGATCTTTCAAGGTAAAGAAAAGCTTATTAAAACAGTCATCCTTTGAATATAGAAAGTAAGGCAAGGTGTTAGAGCTAGCAACCACACTTATATAGAGATAAATATAGATATATTTGTAAGTGCAAGGATACCATGTCTAAGGGGAGCTAAAGGCTCCTAGAAAGATAACTCACAAGAGTCAGAGGTGTAGCATTCCTTTTTCTCCAGAAAATTGAATTTGGCCTCACCAAAATCATCACCTGCCTTGAATGAATGACTTCATGTCATTTTCCCCCTCTCTCTGAGTGACAAAGTCAAATCTTCTAAGCTCTCCTCTGAAGGAAACAAGTTTATATCCTGACCTTTTCAGTTACCCTTCACATTCCTTTCCAATTATTTCAAATCCATCTTGATAAAATAAGGATTGCACACAGAGCTTTCTGATTGCAGATAAACATGATTTCACACTGTGGTATAAACAGTTTCCCCAATATTTTTGGTACCCTTCTGGAAATAAATAAACTGTTCAGTGGATCGCTGCCACTCTTTGACATGTTTTCAATGAGTTATAGAAAAAAAAATCCTCCATAATAGGGTTAACCATTACTTCATAATACATGTTGACTAGTTTTTAGCCAATATTTATTGCTTGCAATAAATAGGGCAGGGCAAATATTTTTCTGTACAGTTGTGGTGTTGCTTTGCAATTCACTATCCATCTTAAGTTTCCATTATGTACAGATTTTGCCACATAACCGGTTAACAATGGGAGCTTGTGGGACATATTATGTCTCTTGATAGATCCATGTTGTCTTGATCAATCACTGTGTATTTCTGAAAAGCCCACAGGCAGGATATCACCTTCTTATTTGTATTCATATATATCAATACAGATTTTCAGACTTGCATTGCCTCTAACAAGGCAATTCATAGCCATCAGGACTAGCGGGCATCAATACTCCATGAATTAATCTAATGCAGTTGTCAAAGTTGATGACCAACATAATGTCTTACATTAACAAATTCTATCATTCCAAGCTTGCTGACACTACTCATGCTCTGAAGGAGGACATATTCAATAGCTGAGCTATGGTGGCACAGTGGTTAGAATGTACTGTAGCATTGCAGGCTAATTCTGCAGTCTGCCAGCAGTTCGACCCTCATCGACTCAAGGTTGACTCAGCTTTCTATCCTTCTGAGGTCAGTAAAAAAAGAGGGCCCATAATTGTTGGGGGTGAGATGCTGACTTTGTAAAAGATGTTTGTAAATATACAATATACAATAGCTGTGATGGGTTGTTATTACGGTGCAAAACAAGTTGGATTATCTTTCATGAAGCTAGAATAGTCAGTTGCCACCTGAAACTCACTGGGAATGATGAGTTTTTGATTCCTGCCCAGGTATTCACTTCCTGACATACATCAGAAACCCAAAAGAAACTGTACTGTGGGCAATAAAATGCTTTAGAGGGCAGGCAGATACAATCCTGGTGGACTCCACAATGATAATGTGATGCTTTGCTGTAACCAAGGGCAGATGAACAACACAAAGGGCCATTGAGAAAGATAACACAGTTGACCTCTTTAGCTGGCAACAACCAACTAGTCCTATTGCATATTATGACAAAAAAAGGACTTCCTTCACCAGACTGAATAAAGAGATATATGCACCTGCCTGAACTTAAGAAAATCTAGGTCAGCCAAACAATCCCTTCCATTTGGAAAGGTGAATCAATTATGGTACGTCAGAACCAAAAGTGTGGAGCTACACTGTGAAATCTTGACTTCTGCAGAGGTGATGAATCCTAAAGGAGAAGTGATGAATACAAGGAACAAAAAGAGGCAATCCTTTCTTTATAGATAAACCAAGGTGTAAAAATAGGCTTAGGCTATGGCTGAACTCATTCCCGTCATCCCATTGTTAGAAACTTATTGCAAGAACTTCTTGTGCTTAACTCTAGAGGTGTAAAAATGGGATTTGTAGTTCACCTACAGCAGGGCTCATCTGTGTACAGCATCTACAGTTCTGTCTGGATTCTGGAGCACAATTTTATGCCAAACATGTTATTATTCTGCTTGTTGCAAGGCAGCTTGCAATTGGAAAAAAAGATAATTTGCATCAGTGCCTATATTGAAAAAAATTGAATCCAAAGTACATTATTTTTGAAAAAGAGAATTGTCTGGAACAACCATGTACAAAATGTATAACATGTCTCTCCAAAATGCATGCATCGTGAGAAATATGCAGGTAGTCCGTGCCTTATGTCCAGTTGCTTAACAACTGTTCAAACAGAATTGAAAAAAGTTTCTTCCAATGACTGGTCCTGAAAGTTACAAAAGTCACAACCAGGTTGCATTTATGACCAGTGTGGGAGAAGAGCAGGCACAGCTTGAAAGTGGAGTTAAACATATCATCAGTTTAGAGTTTCTGCATTGCCATAAATTTCCCCAATCCAGCCCCTCTTGAATTCTGTTGATCCTTATCTAGCACCAATTTAATGCTGACAGTTGGTTTTTGTGTATAGGCTACTTTTGTGCTTGGATTATATAAATGATCCGGATGCTTGGACCTGACATTAAGGGAGGGTCAGACCTTGTGTTTATGTAGTGAGTCCAGACTAATTTCAAACTTGACCCCTTGTTCCAAATGGGATGAATGATGACACCCAGGCCCGTGAACATGCTTAATTGGAGAATCTGGTTTATGAGACACCCAGGGGGGAGGGGGAAAACAGGGTCACAGGGGACTGTAAATTACGTATGCCAGAGTTGGCTTGCTGTCAGGATTCCAGCAATCACCCTAATTAAGTCATGATTCTCCAATTGAACACATTCACAGGCTGGGTGTCATCATTCATGTTCTCCAAGTAAATATATTCGCAGGAAAAAGCTCTGGTATTTTAGTTACATTCTTTTAAAGATAAGAGTTGGAATGTACTTTCACTTTCAAACTGCTGCACTGCTCTTCCAGATTTCCTTCCTCCCCCTCCCCCTTTTATGGCAACTACTAAAACTGGCATGGGAATGTTTTATGAGTTGACATTTGGCATGTTTACTCCTTTCTGAAAAGCATAGTGGGAACTTTTCTGGAAGAACTTATTTTGACACTTCTTCAGGATGGGGTTTGATAGAACAGGAAGCAGAATTGCATCACACTCAGAGGCACCAAGGTGCTTCTGGATTGAAAGGATTAGCTGGTGACATCACCATTGCCCAGATAAAAGCCCAATTGGGGGCTCCTTTTATGTCCCTGGCAGGAGCTGGAACAAAGGATGAGAGCTCACCCTGCCCCAAAGCAGTACTTGGGTCTCGAACATGGGCTTGCCAAACTCCAACTGAGCAACCCAGCTATCTGAGCAACTGTGCTCCTTGAAAAAGCAGGATGAGAAGCAAATGACTCCTTTCTTTAACCTTAAAAACGCTTTCCAACTTCCTAATATCACAACTGTTGAAATTTAGCCGTTGCACTCCTGGATTTCTGGAATGCAATTTTAGGGTATTGGAGGTTGAGAAAGTATCATTGGTGGCATCCTTATGTATGGCCAGCTCTCCATTTCTGACCTCCAATTTTTGCCTCTAATGTCTATGCATTTATTAAAACAAAAAAGAAAAAAGAAAGAAAGAATATCAGCCTTAAAGTTTAACAGCTAGCCATTAGCAAGTCAAATATTACTTCCTCTTAATTTAAACACAGTTTGATTCCCAGGACAAAACCTCCTGCAGGATAAATGCCATGAAATTATCCAGGTTTTGCTCAAGATGTAACAGATGAAGTTCTTTGTGTCTTTAGCCTCCTAATTTATACAGGGAAAAAATCCAGAAATAGTTAACAGGTTGGATAATAAGTGTCCCATGCAGCACTCTTGAACTGAAGCCACTTCTATTGTGAGATTTTGGCAGCTTGTAACTCCATAAGGTTTAGCTTTCCTTTCCCCTACTGTTTGATGGTGTGTAAACATCACTAATTAGCTATAAATACCTACCAGCACCCAAATACAAAGTATCATACAAAGAACAGCTGTAGCATTCAATAAACTCTTCTTCGCTCTAATAAATCTGGAGGTTCAGACAAGTTCTGAGATTGGAAAAAGATTTGGTTTGCTTTTCTCACTCTCTCTGCCTGCTTTTGTGGCAAGATTCAATTAATGAAAGATGCTTTAAGCTGCTGTTCCTGGGAAGGGAAAAAAAAAACACCAACATACATAAAGCTAGGATAATATGTGAAGTTTTGTTTGGGGAGTTGTATAGGCACTGCAGAAAGCTTTCCCTCTCCCCATTCATTGGCAAAAGCAAACAGAATAATAATTAGGGGGAAAATGGAGAAGGGACAGAAAACAGGCAAGAGAGAAAGGTTTCAAATAAACAGAGAACGATAACAGAAAAAGAAGCTTCTTCCTTTTTCTGTACTATTGTGATGGTAAAAACAAACCTTTTTCTTTGCAGTCACAGGCTTTATACAGATCTGAAAATTATATTCTGGCTGTGTCCTTTCTTCTCTGGGTGGCTAGATGCATATCCAATCCGATCCTTTTCAACCAACTGTACCTAGATTTAAAAGCCTTGCCTCATTTTCGTGGAGCAAAACGTTCACCTGGATGAAGCGCTTCAGATCTCAAATGTTCGATGTCACTGTGGTTAATTCATCAATTTTAATCAGGTTTTGCATATTTATCTATAAATCTCAGGAGGGTCACCAGCAAAAAAAAAAAAAAAAGACATAAACATTGTGGTTAATAATTGTTGATATACTAGCAACATGAAAAGGTTCTCTTTTTTCCCCCAAAGCAACCTTGATTAAACCTTTAAAAGAGACCATCAAAGGTGCTAATGAAGTGTCACATTAGTCAGGAAGATATATTTTAAGCATGCCACTGAAACAGACCAAAGTTGGAGTTTTCTGATGATCATAGAAGAGATGATGAACTAGCATTGTTAGTTGTCCATTTGTTGGTTAGATTTATAGTCTGCCTTTTGTTCAGGAACCAGTTTTAGTGGTTCATTCTCCCATTTTTCCCCCAGAAAAAATATATATTGTGAGGTAGGTTGGACTCAGGAAGAGTGACTGATCCACAAGTACCTTATAAGATTCTACTGACTTGATTCAAGATTGACTTAAACGTAAGTCTCCCTGGTGCCAGTCAATTTTTTTAGCTATGATGTGTATCTTATGATTGTTTAGGAGAGCAGCAATCCTTCGTGCAACTTGAAAGAAAACTAATGTGGATCAGAACATACTAGCCAACTTTTCTTTACACAATACATAGAGACACAATAGAATTTACTTCCATCAGGCCTGGCAATGGTCAATTATCCCCTAAATTCTAGAAACAGGATCGTTAAATTTCTTGAAAGGCATTACAAATAACAATTAGAAGCAATTACATAAGATGTAAGCTATAACATTGTCATAAAATTAACCAGTTGCTTAAAAAGAAATCTAAAAAGAAATCTAAAACCACTGCAAAGAAATCACCATTTTATTTCAGTGATTGACCAACAACAAAAACAAAATGCCACCCCATTGTGCCCAAAAGGTTAATCTACAAACTACAAGAATATCTAAAATTTAAGGAGCTAGAATACAAAAACATACTACTAGCAGGGGTGGGATTCTACCAGTTTGCACCTATTCACTAGAACCGGTTGTTAACATTCTAAGCAGTTTGGAGAGCCGGTTGTTAGAAGAAATTACTGGCCTAATCCTGTAAGGAAGGCAGGAAGGAAACATTCTGGTGTTGCTTACAGAAACCGCCTCTCCGTTAATCCTTATTACATTCTTGGCAGGACTAGACTTCCTGTCTCAGGAATTTCTCTGGAGTTTTTTCCCCTCCTTTGCTGGTACTTTGCTTGTGTGGAGTGACCATTCAAAATTATAATGGCACTGAAAAAAGTGACTTATGACCATTTTTCACACTTCCGACTGCTGCAGCATCCCCACAGTCATGAGAGGCCAGGCGAGGAGATGCGTACCTCGATGTGAGTGATTTTGAGTTGGCCACACCCAGCCAATAATATGACCACCAAGCCATGCCTACCAACTTAGCCACACCCACAGGACCGGTTGTTAAAAATTTTGAATCCTACCCCTGACTACTAGTAGTATTAAAACTAAAATATGACTTCATAAGCAACTAATCAATTTGGTACCATAACTAAACTGTCCAGATTACAGATTAACAGAGTTGGAAGGGACCTATTCCAACCACCACCACCCAACCAGCAGACCCTACACCATTTTTTGACAGATGGCAGTCCAGTCTCTTCTTAAACGCTTCCAGTGATGAGTCACTATTGCCAGTTGGGTGGCCATATAAATCCATCACAAGAAATAAATACATTTCCTGGTGCAAAGAGAGAATGATGGGTCAGTGTTATGGGGAAGGGGGGGGGGAAGTAAGGAGAAAAAAAAAACATTTTTCCATTTAGCCATTTCAGTTCTGGAAGCCAGGCTTCCCTTGGCTGTATTTCAGTTTTATTTCATTTCTTTTTAAAATCAGGGGCTCATTCATAGACTTCCAACAAGTCTTCACATTTGACACATCTGACACATACTCAGATATACATGAATGACATTACTGGTCAAGATTCTAAAAGAGCGTTCCTACATATTTCTTAAGCGCATGGGTTTTTCTTCCTGCTTTTGTACAACAACAAGAAGTAAAAACATGACTTCATGAAAATTGAAATAAGCTTTTAGCAGCGTTAACACATCTTCCATTTTCATGGGTCAAGAAAGGAACAGGCTCTGGAGAAAACAATAGACATTTGCTTATATATGGGTAAATGTTTTCCAGATGTCCAATCTGGAAACCAAACCACATTGTAGAGCTAGCCAATTGCAGGAATAACACCCTAATATTCTCTGTCTCTGTCTCTCTCTCTCTCTCTCTCTCTCTCTCTCTGTGTGTCTCTCTGTCTCTGTCTCTCTCTCTCTCTCTCTCCCTTCACTGTTTTTTTCTCTCTCCTCCTCCTCCTCTCTTACTAGTATCGTCTTTCACTGAATTACAACATTTGGCATTTTGGAAGGTTAGCAAAAAAATTTAAAAAAATCATTCAAAATGACCATTTCAAGCTTTTTAGGTCAACCAAGAATCTGTCCTCTGGAGATCAATAAAAATGTTACCACAGTCCTGAACAAATCATTTTTTCTACATGATTTACACAAACTACCCTCATTTGCACCT
This sequence comes from Notechis scutatus, assembly GCF_049901735.1. NCBI lineage: Eukaryota > Metazoa > Chordata > Lepidosauria > Squamata > Elapidae > Notechis > Notechis scutatus. The sequence continues at coordinate 14,257,598 of NC_142018.1, forward strand.
TCTAAATTAACCCGAGAGTTTGAAAAAATAGACCTATGCATTTTTGAAACTTGCCATGCATATTTTAATGGACCGATTATGGGCTCATCTACTTTAGCCCAAAAGCCCTGTGAAAGTCTGCATTTCTCCAGAGGTGAAGGAAGGGGAAGGACATCAGTGGTGGGATAACCTGGTGGGCTTGAGAATCCATTTTGTAATAACCATTAAGTTCCACCGCCCACGGACCCTTTCTTCCCAAGGGGACCCTGGAAAGCAGCTCGGGAGCCGGGTGGCCCTGCCCAGCGGGGTCCCATCAGGAACTTCCTGAGGACACACACCCCCGCCCCAAGCACAGCCCTCCCGGTCTTTCAAAGAGGGAGGGAGCGGGAGGAGCAAGTGCCGCCCCCGCCCCGCTGCCCAGAAGGAGGCGCCACAGTCCACCCCCACCACCTTCTCCCCCCACTCCCGGGCCATTACGCGGCTTGGGCTGGCTGGGCGACGGCCCCGCCAGAGACCCTCCGCTCCACCCCCACCCCACCTCCAGATTGGCCTCCATAGCGCCCGAGCCAGGTGGAGGTGGGTGGGTGGGTGGGGAGGAGGAGGAAGAGACTCCGGCTGGGCTTGAAGGGGCTTCGCCAAGTTGCGGAGCTCCGCCCCCGTCGCTCTTGCACAGTGACAATGTATTTACCGGTGTATAAGGCGACCCCCCACTTGGAAGAGCATGGTTTTAGGGCAAAAAAGTCGTCTTATACGCCGGCAAATACGGTAATTATTCCTAGTTGAGGGCAAGTAATACAGCTTATTTTGCTTCTAGATTGAATCATTTTTGCATGCTCTTAACTAAGCTTTTCTTCTATTTCTGAACTTATATTTTCAGAGTGCATAATGTTCAGAATAGATGAGTGGGGGAGGAAGAAAGAAGAGAGAGAGAAGAGAGAGAGAAAGAAGAGAGATGGAGGGAGGAGAGAGAGAAAGAAGAGGGAGAGATAAAAGAGAGAGAGGGAAGTGGAGCGGGTGGGAGAGAGGGAGAGGGAGAAAAAAGAGAAAGAGGGAGGGAGAGGGAGAGAGAAAGAAGAGAAAGAAGAAGAGAGAGAGAGAGAGGAGAGAGAGAGAGAGAGAGAGAGGGAGAGAGAGAGAGAAGAGGAAATTGGAGATTTTCTTCCAAAAGCTGTAGACGGACATGTCGATTTTTCTTTCACAGTTTAAGGAAGTATAGAAAAAGAAAATGATACTTCAGCTGATGGTTTGAGTCATTAGGGCTGAATTGGAATACTTGGAGAATGGCAAAATCTGTGGAATAGCTAAGCTCTTGAGACACCATTATACCTACTAGCAACCTCTTATTAATACCTGAACATTCCACTTCCCTTTCTCAGCATATTTGGTGGCCACTTTTTAAAAAAGAAATATAAGTAGTGAATTCATCTTACCATGACTGATCATCAACTATTGAAGACATTTTATGCACTGCAATTGTTAACATAACATCCATTCATTACCAACTCAGCACACCATGATAAATGTAATGACTGAGTCATCAATTTAAGAGCGTCGCCTCCTATGATCTGCTGGAGCAATTGGTAACTTAAAAGCACTTATCACTTTTATGGCATTTTATGGAAGGATTTGATTTTGGTTGATTGGATAGAGTGATTTGGATCCTCCTGTAATTAATAGAGTTCTTTTAAGAGGGACGTCATGAACATAGAAAACATCCTTATATTAGTTGTATAACAGTATAACTGGACTAGTAGTCTCTTGATAGTGCATAAGGTTCCATGCATCTGTAGTAGCTCATGTAGATTCTGGAAAGGATTCATTCTGAAATCTTGGCAATCTACTATTAAACTGTATAAACATGTAAAGTTTGTGATGCCCTCTGAATTTGATTGTTTGCTTGCATTACCCAACTAGCTAAGATTATCAATATGAGTGAGTATGGGGTTTGCTACCTGTTTACAATACTTGCCCTGCCAGTGGGTGTGATTTTCTCCTTGGTATTCTTGATTTGGATATTGTTTTCTTTCTGATTGTTTGTCTAGTGTTAATCGCAACTTATTGGGCTGTACACTGAGGGAAAGATTATGTTCTGGTCTTTTTGTCCCCTTCTTAGCTTTTTAATTGTGTCCTTTGAATGGTGTGTAAATGTGGTCTATCTCTATGTAGACCAGAGGTGGCATTCAGCAGGTTCTGACCAGTTCTGGAGAACCAGTAGCAGAAATTTTGAGTAGTTCGGAGAACCAGCAAATACCACCTTTGACTGGAGATTTTACTGTATCCTTTCCCTGCCATGCCCACCAAGCCACGCCCACAGAACCAGTAGTAAAAAAAATTGAATCCCACCACTGGACCAGACCCAATGAAAGATTTTGACAGCTGCAGTTTCTTAAACTTTGTCTTAGAACCTCTTCCCCCTTTTAAAAGTTATGAAAGGCCCCAAAGAGCTTTTGTTTGCATGGCTTACATTTTCAATATTTATCATATTAAAAATTAAAATTGATGTATTCATAAAATATTTATAGAATCAAAGAAAAACAACAATATCTAAACCTATTATATACAAGCATAAATAAAACATTTTTCATGAAAAAAATCTCTATATTTTAATAAATATATTTTTTTTATAAATAGTAATGAGAAGAGAGATATTATTCTAAATTTTTGCAATATCTGACAAATAATTTTGATTTAACTGACCCTGATAGAGTATTGAGCTACCCCAGGGAGGGGGCTGCAACCACACTTTAAGAAACTCTGGTCTATGGGACCAAATGTGGGTTGAGGACTTTAATTTTTTGTAGTATTATATTTTTGTCTTCAAAAATCCCTGAGCATGTTCTATGCCCTCATGGATTTTTGCCACACTCCGATTTTTATTCTGCCCTGAATGTAACTGATAAAAAGCAAGGTCGATCATCAAACTGACGGAAGTTGTGAATTTTTGATGTAGGCCATCTAGCATTAGTGATGCCAGATGGAAACTGTCTCGAAGCATTTAGATTAAAAATATCACAGCTGTAAGTTTCCTGGGAGAGCCAAAGTGTGAACCAAAGTTTTCAATTGTGTGAGAAGTTTCATTCTGAATATTAATATTATTCAACCTAGTTGTGATTTAAATTACTTCCCATGATGCCAATTGTAATCGCACTTGTTGTCTCTTTGTATTTATATAAACAAGCAAACATCCCTGACCTTAACTGAGTTGGTATGATTTTAAAACTGCACAGAAACAAATTGAATATTGGACATCATTTGCTTAATAAAGGAATGATGGGAGCAATTCTACAGAAGCCAGTTCTTTCTCTCCCAACTTCTGTTGAGTTTCTGAGTCCTAAATATTTTCCCTCAAATGAAACCAATCTAATTAATGTACAATTCGAAGGTGGACCTGGAAAGGTGAAAGGTGAGACAGAAAAGAGGGAAACGTGGGTGACGGTACAATTTCTCTACTAACAGAATTGTTTTTCTTTGTCTTTTTTTTCCCCCTTTTCTTTCTTTTTCTTTCTTTTCTTCTTCCCTCTCTTGAAAACTCCCCTCTCAAGCAGCAGCTTTCAAGGAAAAGGCATCTCCCTAACGAAACTCTGATCCAATCTCTGTAAGTAGTTTTTTGAAATGAAGCCGAGGGCTGGCTAGGGCACTTGGGCCAAAGGTTGACCACCTCTAGCTCTAATGAATAATAGCACCTTTCTACAGACACAATAGATGCAATCTGTTTTATTAAGTTTAATGAGACTTGTTCAAAATAAGAGTCATCAGGAATAGATCTACAGCTTCACACATAGACATACACACAAGCAGAATAGCAGGACCTTGAAAGTCTTCTAGTCAGAACATGTAAAAGAAACAATGATGGCATGGGCAAAAAAAAATGGTTATAATATTGAATTGGCTAAATGGCAAAAGTTTTGGACCATCAATACGAAAATAACATTGGCTACGGCATACAAGGAAAACCTTTATAAGATGTTTTACTGTCATGCCCCTGTCAGAATCTGATTCTGAGGGGGAGACCAAGCAGCTGACAGGGAGTGGGAGTGTGGCTCTATTGGCTGTGGAAGAAATTGGGGAAAGGCACAATCCAGCTGGGCAGAGCGGGGTAGAGGTAGAGCAAGGCAGAGGGAATTCAGAGGAAGACTCAGGCCCAGCCACTCTTCGTCCTAGGGCACACAAGGAGGAATGGAGAAGGGAGCAACGTGGGTTGCGTGGCTTATGAGGGAGGAAACGGCCCTGATTTCCTTCATTAGCTGCAGCTGGGAATGCACTGTTTAAAAAGGGAGAATGTGCACAGCAACTTGTTGGAAGCAAATCATGAGTTATCTTTTATTGTCGAGGCTTATCTAGGTTCCTGGCGTCTTCCCAACTGTGTGTGTTTTGTTGGCCTTTGAATAAATTCTATCAGTGGTTGAATAGAAGAAGACAAGGTCGGAACATAAGTAGCTATGATGATTAGAATAATTAGTAAACAATGTATCATACAAGAAGATTGTAAATGGTGAAGTAAAATTTATATATGTATAACAATTGTAATGCCAAAACGGATGCACTGTGTTGTATTCTTATAATAAAAATATAAATAAATAAATAAATAAATAAATGAAAAAAGCCTTCTAGTCCAACCCCCTACCTAGGCAGGAAACCCGATATCATTTCAGAGAAATGGCTCTCCAATCTCTTCTTAAAAACCTCCAGTGATGAAGCACCCACAACTTCTGAAGGCCAGCCCTTCCTCTGGTTGATTATTCTCACTGTCAGGGAATTTCTCCTTGGTTCTAGGTTGCTTCTCTCCTTGATTACTTTCCATCCGTTGCTTCTTGTTCTGCCTTCAGCTGCTTTGGAGAATAGGTTGACCCGCTCTTCTTTGTGGCAGCCCCTGAGCTTTAGGAACACTTCTATCTTGTCATCCCTGATAAGCACATGCACATGTAGAACTGTTGAGCGAATCCTTAATCAATGACATGCCTAATATATACAATAGAAGAATCAATTAATGAACTTAAATGAGTGGGAAATTTCAGTTGCTGCTTGATTTCCCTGCCCCCCCCTTCTAAGGTCTCCCACCTCCAAGCCTTACACCCGAGTTGCCCCTTTTGTCTCAGCTGCTCTGGCCTTCTAGCAGCTCTGCACATACGCGCACTGGGAACAGGCTCCCCTCGTTCCTCTGCCTCGCTGCTGACAGACTCCGAAGGCTCTGGAGTCAGCACTCCACTATCAGATAGTCCTGGCCCCATCTCTGCATCGGACACTGGACTCTTGTCCGAGTCCTCTCCAGACTCCCTGACTGGTCCCCGTTCTTCCCCATTGTCTGATTCCACTACCGTCTGCACAGGCTGCGGGTGAACCACAACAGGTCATAAGTATGAACTTTTAAGTTGCCAAGCATCTAAAATTTGATCAGGTGACTATAGGGATGCCGCAAAGGTGGTCACTGTGAAAAAATGGTCATAAGTCACTTTTTTTCAGTGCCGTCGTAATTTTGAATGGTCACTATGTGAACTATTGTAAGTCGAGGACTACCTGTGACCAGTTTCCACCCTCGTCTATTAAGAGGCACAATTTCAGAAAAGGAAGCAGTTATAAAATAAAATTACAATGTATGCTGCGGCATAAGGAACGAAGTAATAACTGAAATTACAACATTAAGCTTAAATATTTTATGCTGTTGTAATAGGCTCATTCAACAGCTCTTGGTGCTGATGTTCGTAAGATATTCAACACAGTCTCACTCACTAAGGTGCCTTCGTTTCCTAATCTCTCTCTCTCTCCATACACACACACACACACACACACACACACACACACGCCAAGTACCACACACTCATCATGAAATATCCAGAACCATAAAGACTACAAACTTGAAATTTGGCATGTTTGTTTCTCTTGGCTTCTAGGGGCTCACTAAAGGAAGGATTTTTATAAAAAAAACCATCAGATCATTAGTATTTCATTAGTATTTTTATATAGTAATTAACACGCTCTGATGCTAAGGAGTTCTACTCCTCCTTGCCACCTGAAAAGAACTCTGTTCCAACTGCCAGTTGCCTCAGGTCAAACTGGCAGACGTTCCACTCGTTCACTCAGGAGCGGCCTGGGGCTCTTTGCAGAACTAAACATTGCTACCTCACCAAAATGTCTACATCTTCCACCTATGGAACTGCTTCTGGATTCAAGGCGGTGGGAGGAAGGAGGAAGGAGGAGGAAGAGGAGGAAAAGGAAGAGAAAGGAGAAAGAAGAGAGATAGGAGAAGGAGAAAGGAAAGAGAAAGAAGAAGAGGAGGAAGAGGAAAAGGAAGAGGAAGGAGAAGAAGAAATCACTGCACAATAAGTCAATAAATCCAGCATAAAATATTTCAAATCATGTGTTTCTTAGCATGAGCCATTTTAAAACCATGGAAACTGGAAGCAATTTAAAAGTAAATTGATCCCCAATAGGGAACTAAGTAAGGAAATTAAAAGATAATCAGATCTCTGGTAAGAAAGCAGATATATATACTGTGTACACAATTTTACCACTGAACCCAGCACTAAGATGAACCTAACAAGAAAGCAAGACAAGGAAATAAGTTGGCCAAATTAATGTCTCAGGAGAATTGAATAAGATATATAATGTTTCTAGCTCGATATCAACAGCTCCCTTTAATGCAAATAAAAAAGGGAAAGAAAGTCCACTGGAAAACAAATCATTGTTGATTTATTTCATTATTACCGAGAATGAAAATGCACAAAAGTCCTGAGTTTTGGGTCTGGAAACAACACTGGAGTTCCATGGCATACAACAAAAGATGTATTGCTATAAAGGTTTTGGATAATCCAAACGAAAATAAAAACCAAACTTGTTGTTTTTAGCAATGGTATATTTGCTTTTAAAACAAATATTTAAGAGCCAGCCCACTGAAGGATGAATAGATTGGAAATTGCTAAAAAAAAAAAAAAGAGAGAGAGAGGCAGTTTTGTGTTGGTAATATTTTTAAAATTTAAGTCAAGCTCCTATCATAAAAACATGATGAAGTTTGACTTGGCCTTGCATAGAGAAATATGCCATAAAATATCTACCAGGGGTTTTGGGTTTTGTTATCTATCATGCTTCTCCACCTCCTGTAACAATTCTCCACTGAAAATAGGACTGTCTTTGCAATGTCCTAATTGAAACACCAGGGATGACCAGAAAAAGCTTCCTGACTCCAGCACTGACATGATTACACACTGCAGAATATTCAGCCGTGTCTCTCCAAATGCTACTCTCTGCATTAATATACCCACCACTGCTTTCAGAAACAACATGACCAAGCTATTCAGGTGAAAGATGTAACTTCAAAGACATATGTTGCATACAATACCTGACCAAATAGAATTCTGTAGGAGCATGGGAGATCAGTCGATATACTTGTGCTTTTAAATATTTACAACGTGTACAGACAAAAAAAAAAAGAGAGAAAGAGAGGACACTGTTGGCCAAAGATACCCAAACGTCATGTACTGCTTGGTGTACATTTATCCATTTTCTCCGCTCCCATAATGCTCCACCCGGGCTAATTTGGAAAGAATAAATTCACTCAGGCTATTGCAAAAGATAAAAAAGTGCGGAATAGATTCATGAGTGTCTTATTTGACCATTCTGGGCCTCTCGTATTTGTGTTGCGCTTACAGTAGAAGGGGGAAAAAATATTGGAACAAAGACAGAGGTGGATAAGAATCTTGATATCCTCCACATTGCCAAAAAAAAAAGCAGTCTCATTTTCACAGGGAGGTGGGGAGGACAGGAGAAGGAGAGGAAAAGGGGAAGGGGAAGGATATTTCTTATTTAACTGCACAAAAGGTATGGATGTCTTGGTAAGAAGCTGTTTGCGATGATGAAATATTAAGGAGGAAATGGGGAGGGAGAGAAGGAAGGAGAGAAGGGAGGGGAGAGAAGAGGAAAGGGGAAGGGAGGAGAAAAGTGGGGAAGGGATCAGAGGCGGTATTCAGCCAGTTCAGAACAGTTCTGGCATACCGGTAACATAAATTTTGACTAGTTCGGAGAACCGGCAAATACCACCTCTGGTTGTCCCCTGCCATTATCTCTCCTATATTCTCTTGGTTTTTTTTAGCTCAGCTGATTGGCATGGCAGAGTGGATTGCCACACCCCAACTGAGCTAAAAAAAACAACAGCTCAGATTACCAGCATTGACACGGGTCGGTCTTTGAGCCCTCCATGTGCATGCAATGTGCATGTGTATAGAACCATGCATACGATGAGTAGGAAACAATTTGGAAACCCCCCACTGGAGGGGAGAGGAGGAGAGAGGCAGAGGAGAATCTGAAAGACAGGGGATAGGATAGGATAGGATAGGATAGGATAGGATAGGGGAGAGGGAAGGGAAGAGATGAGACAAGAGAGGGGAAAGGGGAGGGGAGAGGAGAGGAAAGGAAAGGAGAAGGCAGTGAAGAGGCAAGGGAGAATTAGAATTTAGAATTAGAAGTCTTTTATTGGCCAAGTGTGATTGGACACACAACGAATTTGTCTTGGTGCAAATGCTCTCAGTATACATAAAAGGAAAGATACCTTCGTCAAGAGTCAAGAATCATTACCTACAACACTTAATAATAGTCATAGGGTACAATAAGCAATCAAATCATTTTAGGAAACAATCAATATAAATTGTAAGGATACAAGCGACAAAGTTACAGTCATACAGTCCCAAGTGGGAGGGGGGGTGATAAGGAGGGATGAGAAGATTAATAGTAATAGTAGTGCAGACTTTGTAAATAGTTGGACAGGGTTGAGGGAATTATTTGCTTAGCAGAGTGGTGACGTTTGGGGAAAAACTGTCCTTGTGTCTAGTCGTTCTGGTGTGCAGGGCTCTATAGTGTCATAGAATCTGAAGGAGGGAGGGGAGTTATTTACTTCACAAGGTATGGTTGTCTTGAACACACTGTTGAAATGATGGTGTTTGTGATTATAAAGCATTAATCAGATACATATTACAGAGTAGTGGAAATAAAAAACAAACAAGTTTTTGCAGACAGATTTTTGATAGGCCCATGCTGAATTTAACACAAAGACCTACACTTTGCACTTGTAAGGTGACTCGGTGCACAAACTCATTGCTTTGTGGTAACCTCAGCTAACTGGTAACTCCAGGTAAGGGGAGCTAAAGCCTGAACTTCCTATTTCTTACATGCATGCAAAACGTAGCTATTTGTTGTTGTTGTTTTTTAAACTTGGGTTCCTTTTTTTCCCTTGCAACTACTGGGAACTTGCCTTGTTTACTTAGTTGATCATTCAGTCCTCCGTGCAAACCCAGAAAACTCTCTACTTAATCCCGTAACAAGTGTTTTCTGCAAACTTCAACCGTCACCGTGAAATAAACCTGGTTAATCTCAGTCCTCAGCCTTATCTCAAAGTAACAGAAGGGTTACTTTAAAAAAAAAAAAAAAAAAACCTCTCCCAAAGTTAAAAATAAAGGTGGCGATATAAAGCAGTGATTTACCCGAGATGAAGATTAAAAAAAGAAAAAGGGATCTCTAGTTAATAGCATTTGAGCGTGCCTTCCTGCGGTGCTACAAACAGTACGGAGCTTTTGCTTGGTGTTTTATTAGGTAAAAGCAGCCTTAGATAAGAGTACAAAATAACAAATTTTGGGAACTCTGAAGAATGCGCTTCTCTGTACGAAGAGCAGCATAAAATATGTCACAGTGTGGGAAGATAAAAGCTGTATTAGGATTTACTTAGGATAAATTGCAAAACTTATCAGACAAAGAACTCAGCTGCCTGTTTCTGGCCCATCCTACAATGAGGCAAAAGATGAGATCTTTCAAGGCCATTTCCCAGTGAACCTTCTGTGGGTCCAGAGTACAACCACAGCAATGTTTTAATGTTCTCCGTCAACACAAACACACAGGCACACCTAAAACAACTTTTTGGCTTTGTCTCCTGCTTTTCTCCGTTTGACAGCTGCTGTTTCTTCCAACTTTAGTGTCCTACTCTCCTATAAAACAAACAAACAAACAAGATGCTTATTTTTTTTTTGTGCTGGGTCAACATACTATATGTAGCATTCTTGTTCACCCTAAAAATTCATTTTCTTTTGCATCTCTGATTAGACTACAGTCTTGGATCATCATTATGTTATCAGCTGCTTTCAGACTCAAACCGATATCACTTTGGTTAATAGTTAGTTTGCCTTAAGAAGTTGTGGGTGCTTCATCACTAGAGGTTTTTAAGAAGAGACTGGACAGCCACTTGTCTGAAATGGAAGGGGTTTTCCTGCTTAAGCAGGGTGTTTGATTAGAAGACCTCCAAGTTCCCTTCAAACTCTGTTCCGTAATAAGAAATTCCTTTCAACATCTCTTTCAAAAGACAAATTCTATCAGGGAAAAGGAAGTTCTGCAGTATTTTTTTTTTAAAGTTTGTTGCACTTCTGCAACCATTAAGTGAAAACTCTGCTATTTGAAAATAATATAAAATTTATTAATAATGTCTTCTTTCCTCGTAAAAATTCTGAGAAATTGTCTACCTAACCTTTCTGGCCCAATTTCCCGAAGAATTTCAAGAGGCCGCTTGTGCGCTTCTTTAATTAAGAAGACCATTGATTTTCTTTGCTTTGTTTTTTTGTTTGTTTGTTTGTTTTGCTCTCTCTCTCTTTTTCCCCCTGCAATCTGAACAAGTCATCAAAGCGCATTTTAAAAACTGCGGTGGCCAACAGAACATGGATTCTCTGAATTTACTAGCTTCTATGTAAAAGTTCAGCAAGAAACAGATGGGAAACATCTTGAAGGTTATGGCTCCCTTTTTCAAAGTTGCACTCAACTTCACAGTGAGAACAAGAGACATGATATGAAATATGTGCAATTCCTGTGATTTACAGATATATGTGTGGGCACACTCACGCATAAATTCCTGTGATATATACGAAATACACACAATGTGTTTCTATGTTTGTGTGTGTGTATGAACATGGTATGGAAACCAGGAATCCATATAATATATATATTATACAATCTATCAATAATGTGTGTGTGTGTGTGTACGTTGATGTATCCATGTATGTATATATATAAAGGTAAAGGTTCCCCTCGCACATAGGTGCTAGTTGGTTCCAGCTCTAGGGGGCAGTGCTCATCTCCGTTACAAAGCCAAAGAGCCAGCACTGTCCGAAGACGTCTCCGTGGTCATGTGGAAGGCATGACTAAACCCCAAAGGCGCACGGAATGCTGTAACCTTCCCACCAAAGTGGTCTTTATTTTTCTACTTGCATTTTTTTACATGCGTTAGAACCGCTAAGTTGGCAGAAGCTGGGACAAGTAACGGGAGCTCACTCCGTTATGCAATGCTAGGGATTCGAACCGCCGAACTGCCGATCGATAAGCTCAGCGTCTTGGATACAAGATGGACAGGGAAAACATTATAAATTTATAATACAATGCAGTGCAATGCAGTACAATACATTATAGCATAACATAAAATAATATATACATGAGTCACAGAAGTTGTGAATAAATTCCTAATTTTATATATATTATCTAATCCACAAGGGTTTCTTTTTATATTCCATTATCAACATTATAAATCTGATTCTTTAATCTGCATTATCCATTAATAAATCTCTACACTAGAATGAAAATCCATTTTGTATTATTCTTCCAATGCAGTAAGCATTTTTCCTTTGCCAATAGAGTGATACCAAATGTAGTTGCTTCCCTTCTGCCACTTTAGATCAGAGGTTTTATTCAGTCTTTACAAACTATGTTCAACTTTCAGTCTCCAAACTTTCTCAGTACTCAAACATAACCCTATCTCATATTCTAACAGTCAACTTGATGAATAACAACAACAATGCAAAAATTATTTTCCTCTGTTGATTTTTATTAATATATACCTACTTCTTTTTAAGCTGAAAGAATAAGCTTTTCTATAAAGCAATTGATGAAGAAGATGAAAAAGTTAACCGATTCAAATGAAATAAATCCTTTCAGCAAAATCGAGCCATCTGGGATATCTTCTTCGAGACCATGTGTGAGAATCTTCTCAGGACTTTCGATAGAAATATTCTTTTCAGATCTTTTCTTTCTTTACAGTTTCACTCTTTGCTTCTTATTTGTCCTTCTAATTTTGACATTACTTTTCTGAATAGCATAATCATCACAACTGCCTTAACTCTTTTCCTTGCATAAGCCAAAATGTTAGCCAGTGTTTTATTGCTGGCTGGTTTCCCTTAAGTGGTTAGTGTTTTCCCAAGGGAATTCCTGAATGTTAGCAGTGTCATGGTATATTCTGAAATGTGGGAACTCCGCAAGAGTCTTGGAAGGGAAGGGCAAACCTACCCCACAAAGAAAGATATATATTATGCACTCTATTATTCATAAACAAGCCTTGTGTTTATTCTGTGATTTACTTTAAAAAAAGTTCACACTGTAATTGCCGATGCCATTATAAAATATAAATTTTTGAAACCAAACCAACAAAGAGTTGGTCAACTATCACCATAAAGTTTGCAAAGCATAGTTGCATAGTTACCTACAATAGCTACTAACTATGAAATATCTAGTTTAACCTACAAAACAGATTCAGCTATAGTAAACTATGTTAGCTCCCTGAGATGCAGGCTTGAGCTATTGATCATTAGAAATGGCAACTAGTGCAATGATGATTATCCTTCCATTCAAACTATGATATTTGTACCCAAATAAAAATATTTGTACCCAGACAGCACACTGTTCAATTGAAATTGGAATTTGTATATGCTATAAAACTAGGAACTTGAAACAAAAAAATAGAGTTATGGTCCTATGATGCCTTGTCAGAAAATAAATAAAACATTAAGGGAAATAATCAAGTAGCGTCACCATTACTTTCTTGATCGTTCATAAAGTTCCTAGTTCATGAACGATTGAGAAAGTAATGGTGATGCTATTTGATTATTTCCCTTAATGTTTTATTTATTTTCTGACAAGGCATCATAGGACCATAACTCTATTTTTTTTGTTTCAAGTTCTTATTTTTACAGGATATAAAAATTCCAATTTCAGTTGAACCATGTGTTGTCTGGGTACAAATATTTTTAGGATATAATAATCAAAATGTTTACAACAATATTCATTACATTGATGTTAATCATAGTAGCATCAATAATAATAATAACAATATTATTTACTTAGCCAATTCAACATGCTTTTCTTATATCACTGATCCTATCCATCTATTTCCCTGTATCAAGCTCCTGTTTTTTTTCCAGCTAGTCATTTATAAAATAAGTCCCAAGTCAGAAAGTATTCAGTTTCCTTCTTTTCCTTGATTATAAGTGTTAGTCTATCCATTTCTGCACATTCTAATATTTTTTTAAATCACATTTTCATCTGTTGGGATTTCTTCACATTTCCAGTGTTGTGCAAATACGATTCTAGCTGCAGTCAGTACATGCAAAATCAAATAAGCATTCCCTCTATTATGTTGATCTGACAAAATGCCCAACAACAATATCTCTGGTTTCAAGTCAATATTCTGGTTTGTCATTTTTTCCAGCCGTGTGTGGATTTTTGTGCAATATTTTTTCACTTTTTGACATGTCCACCACATATGATAATACGAGCTGGATGTCTCATGGCATTTCCAACATTTTGCAGACTTATCCATAGTACCATAAGTCTTAAATGTCTCTCTATCTTTTTTATTTCTTGACCAGGCTAAGGTCCATTTGTTACCCTGACATTGCTGTTTCTGCTCTAAAAATACTCCCCTGTATTCATTCCTAAATCATTCTTTCCCAGGACAATCTTTCTCAGCTTCTCAAATCTCCTATCCTTTCACCATAGCAACAGACTTCATATATTTGAGTACCAAAAAAATCACCACTTCCTACTTCTTTACACTTGATTTTTGCCATTTCAAATTCCAAATTTGCCAGGGATCTATCAAGAGATTCTTGGATGAGAAGCAAAATATCTTTAAGAAAAGAAAGAAAGAAAAAGCAAGTCCAGTTGCCTTTTGAAAAAGCAACTTTGGGACATCAAGATTAATATTTTATTTAATTTTTCATTAATTGTTCAATTAATTAAGTTCATTAATTTCACTGATGACTCACTCAATAGCGCCAAGACATTCATGCAATATATAGTTTTTTTCAAGGATACAGATACAGATTAATAAAGTTGGAATGGACCTTATAGGTCATCTAGTCCAACCTCCCACCCAAGCAGCATGTCTGACTGATGGCAGTCCAGTCTCTTCTTGAAAGCTTCCAGCAATGAAGCTCCCATGACTTCCGAAGGCAACTTCTGTTCCACTGGTTGATTGTTCTCACTGTCAGAACACTTCTCCTTGTTTCCAGGTTGAATCTCTCCTTGTTCAGATTCCATCCATTATTCCTTGTCTGCCTTCAGTTGCTTTGGAAAATAGCTTGACTCCTTCCTGTTTGTGGCAGCCCCTCAAATATTAGATACAGAATTTAAACCAAGTTTGAACTTCCTCTAACACAGAGGAATAATTTAGCTTGGGGAATTACTGCACACAGCATATAGAATTTTGGACAATACTATTTTTTTTTCACTTAATTGTGACTTAACCTAAGCATCTGGTGTGAAATCTATCTTGCCTAATTGCTAACACAGCTCTGCACCAAGACTTCTGAGCGTCTTTTATTTCATGTCCTGTTTAGATGTATAGCTTTGTTTCTTGAAGTTTTACTGCTTTCCAACTGTTTATGTTCCTGCTTTACAAAGACACAGAAGAACCACTTTGTTCCCCCAAAAGGCTTGTTCCAAATGTTCCATAGGCAACATTCTCACAAAGAGATTAAATTGCAGAAAGGCTAAAGCTGGTACAATGTTAAGCCACATCCGCCTCCCAAATCTGCCATATTCAGATAAATGTGAACTTGTCAGGCAATCTTTATTCTTTGCAATTCGGCTCTCCTAATTATCTTTGACCATCTTGTTAGACCCTGGATCAAGAAACCTTGTTTATAAGTGACAGACTTATAAACAGTTTGGTTTAGAAGATCAGGGGGTGAAAAATGTCCTTTCCCCAAAATGATCATAAAGGTGCCCAGTTAAAATGGCATGCATAAAAAAAAATGGTTGCTGGAACTGGGTATGTCTAGTTTAATGAAAAGAAGGACTAGGGGAGACATGATAGCAGTGTTCCAATATCTCAGGGGCTGCCACAAGGAAGCGGGAGTCAAGCTATTCTCCAAAGCACCTGAGGGCAAGAATAAAAGCAATGGGTGGAAACTAATCAAGGAGAGAATCAGCCTAGAACTAAGGAGAAATTTCCTGAAAGTGAGAACAATGAATCTGTGGAACAACTTGCCTCCAGAAGTTGTGAATTCTCCAACACTAGAAATTTTTAAGAAGAGATTGGATAACCATTTATCTGAAATGGCATAGGGTTTCCAGCTTAGGCAAGGGGTTGGACTAGAAGACCTTTAAGGTTCCTTCTATTCTATTCCATTTATGATCCCATAATTCTGGTGAAAAGAGTCCTATCTGCATATTACTCAGAAACCACAGGACAATACTATTTAATTTAAAAAAAAACAACAACAACAACTTTAATTTGGAGATAGAAAAAGGAAATGCCTGTTTTGTCCTGTTGACTACAGTGGAAATTTTTGGAAACCACCTTGGGACCTTTCTGTCTGTGAAGATGCAGGAGGATAGTTCTTAACATTTGTGGACAAAAAACTTGTTTCTCAAAAATTTAAATGAAAAACAAAAAATGTGTGAAATACAAAAAACATGGAAGAAATAGTTAGAAAGCAAACAATCCATTCAATCAGAGACATTATCACTCTTAAAGTGGTTAGAATGCAGTATTGCAGGCTAATTCTGCTCACAGCCAGGAGTTCGATCCTGATCAACTGAAGGATGGAAAGACAAGGTTGATAAAATGAAGACCCAGATTGTTGTGGGGCAATACAATGACTCTGAAAACTTCTTAGAGAGTGCTACAAAGCACTATGAAGTCTGAATGCTATACTATTGTCTCTATATAAGTGCTATTGCTATTGTCTATACTCACATGACTAAGACATAGGCCAATCTTGATGGCTGGATTTTTTTTTTAGCACCATTGCCGCTAGCATCTTGACTTAGTTGACCATACCCTGAGGATACCCATGATTCACACAATTCTTCTTTCTGATCAAAACATGCACATTTCTTTATAAATGAAAAGAATCTGAAATTTTAAATGCCCAGAGAAGAAAAGCAAGATTGACAAGAGATGTGCTCTCAAGAGGCAGAAACTCAGAATTCCTGTTTTGCAGAAGCTTAGAAACCTGTTTGTGTTTTTCTTTGTTTGCTCCCCTTAATGCCTTTCAAAGCAGAAAATCATTTTGAAGTCATTCTCGGGGACTGTGAGTATGATATTCTTGCACTGTATGGAGTGGTGGATGTCCTGTTTTTCATTGCATAATCATCTCTCCAGTAGTCTGCATGAATCTCTGCTTCCCATATTTTCATTACATTGTAAGCATTTTAAACCCTCTTTCCCCTCTGGCTTTTTTGAGATAGGAAAATATAGTCAGTCAAGGAGTCTTCAGAGTGATGGAAACTTGTGTCACAAAACAACACATAAACAGCAACTACTACAGCAAAAGCACTCTCTGATATAGCCAGCAAGAATGGAAGCTCAAAAGCACCACCAAGGGAAACGCTTCTTAAGAACCCTTTGAGAAGAACAGGGAAGGACAGAGAAAAATCCGGAGAAACTGTAAGGTAGATTTCACTTAATAAAAATCATCTATGCCCTGACAAATCTCAGTGTTTCTACATGAGATCATCAACTTCATAAATGATCTTTGTTATGTATGGAACACTTCATTAAGAAGACTACTCTGCAGGGCTTACTCCCTGAGATTCGCTCATACATACATACATACATACATACATGGTAAAATTCACTTTGCACATAAGTGCTAGTAGTTTACGGCTCTAGGGGGCAGTGCTCATCTCCGTTACAAAGCCGAAGAGCCAGCGCTGTCTGAAGACGTCTCCGTGGTCATGTAGCCGGCATGACAAAACACCGAAGGCGCACGGAATGCTTTTACCTTCCCCCCAAAGTGGTCCCTATTTTCCTACTTGCACTTTTGCATGCTTTCGAACTGCTAGGTTGGCAGAAGCTGGGACAAGTAACGGGAGTTCACTCCGTTATGCAGTGCTAGGGATTCGAACCTCCAAACTGCTGACCTTTCTGATCGATAAGCTCAGCGTCTTAGCCACTGAGTCACCACATCCCCTTATATACATACTTACATATATACATACATACACTGCCTTTATTATTATTGTTGTTTACAAATATTTCAAGGCAGCAAACCTATTAAGCACACCTCCCTTCTATTTTTCCCATAACAACAACCCTTTGAAGTGAATTGAACTGTGAGAGAGTGACTGGCTCAAAATCACCCAGCTGGTTTTCATGCCTAAAGCGGAACTAAAAGTCACAGTCTCCTGATGTCTGGCCCAAAGTCACCCAGCTGACTTTCCCGGCTAACGTGGGACTAAAACTCACGACCTCCCACTTTCTAGCCTGGTGCCTTAAATTTTATCTCCAAGGTCTGCAGCCCATAGATCCTGTAGGCAATTTTTTTTTAACCTCCAATGACCTCAGCCCAGCATCAGAAAAAGAGTTTAGAAGTTACCTTCTGTGTTGAAAACAGAATATTCTCTTTCAAGAGAAGGCAGAATTGCAAGCAAATAGTCAAAAACTTTATCAAGTTGATTGCAGACATCATCTGCATATCCTTTTTTATATCTTATTAGGAACAAACAGTAGTAGTCAAACAATTATTGGTAGATATGGTATAGTAGGGGGGATTTTTTTCCCTTGAGCAAGCACAGCTATCACAAATTGTTCTTTTTTTCTGAAATCACAAATGGCCAGTTTCTATTCTCATCTTGTTTATCTACATTATCTGTTATCCTCCTTCCTTCCAATGCATTGGTTATGGTAAGAGAAAACATTGTAATTGTGCTTATATTTGCCCCAAGCAAAGATATATTTCTATTTCTTTATATTTTTTTCGTTCTACATTATTTCTTTTCTTTTTTCCCTTTTTTTGTTTGCTTCTTTTACTTGTTACTATGCTGTTGGTTAGCCTTTGGGTTCTTTATAAAACTTTCATTATTTTTTTTAATTGAATACTTTTAATAATGAAAATGAATTAAAACTTTTAATACATATAGCAATAGTACTTAGACTTATATATCACTTTATAGTAGTTAAAACCCCCATCTAAGCAGTTTACAGAGTCTGCATCTTGCCCCCAACAATCTGGGTCCTCATTTTACCCACCTTGGAAGGATGGAAGGCTGAGTCAACGTTGAGACTGGCGAGATTCGAACTGCCAAATTGCAGTCACCTAGCAGTCAGTAGACATAGCCTGCACTATTGCATTTTAACCACTGTGACACCACCATATTTTAAAGAAGAGATTCCTAGGGGTAGAATATTCTTATCGACTTCAGAACATGCTATGCCTCAATAAATTCCTCTTTCTCTCTCATTGACCACTGGAATCAATGACCCAACTAAGTCATAATTGTAGGGTGTATAACTGTGTATGGTTTTCTGACTTGAATGGAACATCGCAACCCGCCTGATAGTTATAAACATTGAATTTTAATTTGAATAGGATGTGCGGTACCATTTCTTCACTCTGCTTTTCAGCTTCTAGTGAAGAAACCCAGCGTAGTTTCTCCTTGGCTTCAGGAGAAGCTTTGAAGTCAGTCGTTAGGAGACATTTTGTTTGGAAAAATCCACATCCTTTATCACTTTAATTAGTCACCTTCTCTATTTCCAAACAACCGATATTATTCCTCAGATGTAGCCTAAAGCTAAACTCAGATCAGAAGGTTGGTTCAGCAACTGTCAGTTTTTCATCTCAGGAGGAAATGTAGAGTATGACTCATCAGAACTAATGAACCTGATGTGATACTGGGATGCCAATCATGTGATTTCTCCCTGCGGTCTCAACAACCCAACTGACATTTGCTCTTCTTGGCAATTCCCTGATTTCCCAATAAAAGTTTCTCCATGAGTAACTCCATCAGAAAGCCATTGGACAACCTCCTTCACAAGGACTCCATTTTTATTTATTTATTTTGTCCACCATTTTCCACAGTCAGAGGAATATGCCTGAGACAATACAGGATAGAGTGAGAAACAAGCCACTTCAACAAGTGGCAATAAATTTTCACCCGATACTTTAGCAGCATATGTCTTTGTCCAGCCCTGGCTGCAGATTTCCATGAACAAATTTCAACTAAGCATTCTGACAGATAAATTCACGGGCATAAAGTATAAATCTCTCATTTTGAAGGCCTATCTTGTCAAACAGTCCCATTTATTGCCTGCATACTGCAGTCACTGCACAATGCCGTACCCACTTAGCATAACAATTCCATATTTCAAATCTGACTGTAGGTAGTGCTAATTACAAGCAGATGCCAAATAGTATTCACGTTTACCGTATTTGTCAACATAATACAGAATTATCTATAACTGTTGGAGCACCTATTGCTTATTAATGAATGCACCACACATTCTATTCAATGCATGCATTCGTCCGGCTTTCAAAGATTCTGAATAATCTAACCTATAAAAGGTAGCTTTATTATGCTACAAATATTGTCAGTTGACAGAACTGGAAAAGATCTGCTCAGGAGATGATGAAGCGGAGATGGCAAGAATGAACTGTATTGAAACTGCAAGGAACTGAATAGCAATAGCACTTAGACTTGTATGCCGCTTTACACTGCTTTACAGCCCTCTCTGAGCAGGTTATAGAGTTCCCAACAATTTGGACCCTCATTTTACCCACTTCAGAAGGCTGGAAGGCTGGTGAGATTCAAACTGCCAAATTGCAGATAGACAGCAGTCAGCAGAAGTAGCCTGCAGTATTGCACTCTAACCACTGCGCCACTGTGGCTCAATGGCTGAAATGTACCACTGGGTTCTAAAGCAAGGCTCTCCAAACTTGGCAACTTTAAGACTTGTGGACTACAATTCTGGCTGGCTGGCTGAGGAATTCTGGGAGTTGAAGTCCACCAGTCTTAAAGTCATCAAGTTTGGAGATCCCTGTTCCATAATCTCATAGAGACAGGAAGAGAAGTCAAACTTCTTAGCTGTCCAAGCTTCATTTCCTCCTCTTTTTTTGAGTCAAATCAGAACAGAACAGAAAAAGAGAGTTGGAAGGGACCTTGGAGGTCATCTAGCTCAACCCTCTGCACAAGCTCCAGACTTATTCTCCAACTTATGCAGGAGATTTAATCGATTAGGCACTTAATCCTGCATTAACAAATTCAGTTCTTTCCAGATGGCAACTTCTTGGATTGACATCCCACATAGGTGTTTGGCCTTCACTTGTTAAGCTATAAACATGGGTTTACTAAAACCTGGTTTTTATGCTAAGTCTAAACAAATACCTACAACATTTACATGCAGGTATTCTCAAATGTGGGGATCTTGACTCCCTAAAGTAATGCATGGTTTTGGGCACACAAATAAAACAAATGTTTCTTTATGGGGCAGGGGAAGTTAGGGTTAAGTAAGAGAGAAATAGTCCATTTTTCAAAAGTTATGAAACTTAAATCAGAATTGTGTTTTGTTTGTGGCTTCTTTCTGACATGGTCGTATTTAGCTTTCCCCAAAAAAACAAAGTAGTTTTGTCCATTTTGAAAAACTCTACATTGAACAGGAAGAGAAGAAGGGGAGCAGGAGAGCGGAAGATGAGGAAGAATTACAAAAACTTCACTAATTCATGAACACTAATACTAATTATCTTTCTACAGACAACCCAAAGATTGCATAGATATCAAGTGATGTTTTGATGAATAGCTGGACCTACTGATGTAGCTCTTCCTTAAAATTTCACCTAGACACTGTTTCTCATATTGTCTGCTTAGTCAATGTGGGAATGAGTTCCTATTTTATTTATTTATTTGATTTATCAATTGCTTAAAAGAAAATAGATATAAGAATAAACATGAGTAAGAATAAAGGTATGAAATAGGTACGAATAAATGGGGACAATAGGACAGGGACAGTAAGCATGATTGTGCACTTATGCACTCTCCTTACAAACCTCTTAGGAATGGGGTGAGGTCAATAGTGGATAGTTTAAGGTTAAAGGAGTGGAGGGGGGGTTGAGGATGTAACAACAGAGTCAGGTAGTGCATTCCAGGCATTGACCACTCTGTTACTGAAGTCGTACTTTCTGCAATCAAGTTTGGAGCAGTATACATTGAGTTTGTATCTGTTGTGTGCTCTTGTATTGTTGCGGTTGAAGCTGAAGTAGTCATTGACTGGTAGGACATTGTAGCAGATAATTTTGTGTACTATGCTTAAGTCCAATCGTAGACAGCATAGTTCTAGGTTGTCCAAGACCAAAATCTCAACCCTGGTGGTATAGGGTATTCTGTTGCAAGCAGAGGAGTGTAGTATTCTTCTCATGAAATACTTCTGGACTTGCTCAATTGTATTAATGTCCAATATACAGTATAAAGTTCCTATCTTGCCTGTGCCCCTCTCTAGGTTGCTTGTGATGCTATGGAAACCAACACACCCATTTGAGAATCCAGGCTTCGTGTGATAGCACATCACAAACCCTCAAGTTATCACACCCTGCTGAGTCACAACTAGGTATCCTCTTTGAGCACAGACACCCCTTTGACATTAGAAGAAAAACCACGGCAGTACAACAATAGGTATATCCTCTTCTCTAGCTTATCCAGGTATTCCAGGGATAAGGATACTCCAACGGCAAGCCAAGAACTCTCACTTCGTGATTGATTTGGGATTAAAATTTGCCGTCTTCCAGGACATAAATCTTTGCAACTAGTTCCTTTCTACAAGTCCAACTGGACCAAAAATGAATATTTTGAGCAATGGGGAGAATGATAAATCCTCATTCCTAGGCTTTCAGTTGTCTAGTCATGAATCAATTAAGTCAACTAATAAGAGCATGATCTTAGGAGACATCAAACTCTTTGGGTGATTGAAGAGAGCAGGTTATATTATTTTTGACTGTTTTCCACCTTGTGTTCTGAGGATAAAAATATTCATTTCAGCTCTAAGGCAGTGAAAAATCTACAGAGAGTTGGGATAGAACAGGTATATAAAATTCCTAAATTCCCAACAGCCTAGAATTTTTATGACTTCTGCATGTTTATCTTCATCTGGAGCTTCTATGTATAACCTCACATTACTGGCCTTATTTTACTCTATTACTGCTGGATTTCACCTACACTAAAATTCCTAGTTAAAGAATGCTTTGTTACAAAAGAATGTTGAAAGAAATCAGATCTTGAATAAAACCAAAGGAATTTTTCACAGGATTCTGCTTGACATCAAGGGGAAAAAAAATAAAAGACAAGTTAGACAATGTAAAAGCATTTCTATTTAAAGTTCTTGAAAGCCATCAAAGAGTGAGGATATGACATTGTGTCAGAACAAAAGGATGAATCTGTGACCAAGAATAGATGGTTACAATATCTTTTGGCACAATTGTCAGAAGTACTTATTATGAGTGAAAATTACATAGAGGCACCCGCTTGCTCTATGCCATTGCTGTTCAATCAGGCAGCTGTGGACAGTAATGATACAGATACTTAAGGAAAAAGATGGAAAGTTTCCTTAAATGATTCTGTTTAATGGATGGTTATGACATCAGTTTCTGACATGCCATCTGCAGGCATTACAAATGTGTGCAAATAAGTGGTTCATGAAATGCAGGTACAAAGAAAGGATAACAATAGATGATTCCTTTGGCACAACATGAAGGATGCAAACAAGATTAGAAATCACAGCCCTACTTGTTGGAGCCAAAGTTATATATAATATTTATGTGTTCTTGATTTAATTTCCTAGAAACCTTAGAAATGCTTAGAAATGCTTGGTTTGGATGCAGGATAGGAGGGGATGTAATACATGAGCATGAATTACCTAAATATGTTGATAGATGATAGATAGATAGATAGATAGATAGATAGATAGATAGATAGATAGAGATGATAGATAGATCTATTATTACAGACACAGACATGCAGAGACACACACACACATATATAAACACACACACATAAACATATACACATACATGTACATACACACATACACACACACACACATATATATAGACATATACATACACATACATACACACACACACACACACAGAGAGAGAGAGAGAGAGAGAGACAGACAGACAGACAGACAGACAGACAGACAGACAGACAGACAGACAAAATACTTAGTACAAAAAACTCTGGGAAATAGCAGAAATGGGCAAAAGTAATCATGGATATATTTGACCCAGAATGCTTGTAATAAATATTTAAGCAGTCTTTCTGAAAGGGGAGAAGCAAGTGACAAGAAGAAATAAGTGCTTATTTGGAAAAGCACAATTTAGAAAGAAAATATTATTTCCTTTCCAAGTAATTAATTTCAGCCTAGAAAAGTGATCACAGGCTTATCATTGTGGGACTGGAGACGTTATTTGCTATTCTTTTCTTTTCTTTTTTGAGAAGGAGGGGGAAGGGGGATCATGTTTAACACAAAGATTTGTTCTCTCATACCCAGAGACTGATCAGGATTTTGTCTTGCACCCCTCAATCTATTCTCCAAAGCACCTGTAGACAAGACAAGAAGCAATGGTTGAAAACTAATCAAAGAGAGAAGCAACCTTGAACTAAGGAGAAATTTCCTGATAGTTAGAACAATTAATTAGTGGAACAACTTGCCTCCAGAAGTTGTGGTTGCTCAAACATTGGAAGTTTTAAAGAAGAGATTGGATAACCATTTGTCTGAAGTAGTGTAGGGTTTCCTGCCTAAGCAAGGGGTTGGACTAGAAGACCTCCAAGGTCCCTTCCACTGTTAATCTGTTATTCTGTTTTATTTTCCCCCGAAGCAGGTTACTGAAGGTTATGCCTGGCCTTCAGCACTCTGGGGAGGAAGATGAATACTCCCAAAATAAGAAAAATGGCAGAAAAATTAAAATGTAAACAAAGTTACAAACTAAATACAGGGCAAAAAAGTGGCAGTGATTGCATGGAGGAAAACTATCTCATTTTTCTACCTGAAGAATCCAGAACTATAAGAGAGAGAAAAAATGGACTGAGTTCTTGCTTTAAAGGAGTTGTGATTTAGTTTTTATTAGCAGCACCAATTCACATACCTCTCCAGCTAGATTTAATTTGTGTAGGACTAAATTTTATCTGCTTTCTGCAGTAAGAAGAAACATATAGGTGGTTTGTGGGGTTTTTTTACACAAAAGATTTCAAGCTAGAGAGAAAGTTTCCAAAGTTTGCACAAATGTTCCTCCATCTGGGAAACCATGAATTCATGGCACTGGCAATTTTTAATAGCTGAAATTTGCAACTATGCCTTTCCGTAGTCACGAGAGACATTTGTGTGAGCATTAAAACTAAGATGGATTACACAAATTTCCTTTTACCTGCATGGGTAGAAATCTATGCAACCTGAAGATTTAAATTCCGGTACAATATGCAAGTTAGCTACTTGAAATCTGGTGAATATTACTTGATGTATATTATTAGAGATGTAAAAATGTATCATTCTCGGTATACAACTTTCTAGGGAGTACTGGAAAGTCCTACTTTTCTTCTAGATCACTTTTTGACAATTCCAGGGATGTTTTCCCATTGCAGAAGTAAATAAAACTAGTTGCATTCTGCTTCTCTTGATAGGATCTGAATGAAAGTCTACAGCAGAGTTTCTGATAAAGAACACGCCATTGAATAAAGAATGGTGTCCTGATCGGGTAAGAAAATATACTTCATTCATTCAAAGTTATATCTATCAGCTGAAATAAAACCAGTTTGATTTATGTCGCCTGAAGAACATGATAGGAACTGAATCGCTTTGATAAATGATGGTTAGTTGGAAGGGAAAGTGAAGGCTCCTTCAGGGTCCCAGAGCAAATCTGGAGAAGATTTCCAAGGAGAATTGCAGGTTTAAATATAGGCCAGACTGAAAAGGACATTTTCTATTTTCTAGAAATGGCTTTTTAGAAGATAATGTGATGAAAGGGGAGAACTTTCATCAGCCACAGAATATGGAAGCCACTGGCAATTTGAATGGGAGAGAATTCCATCTTGCACCCTTGGCTGTTATTTATTTCTCAGCAGAAAGTAGCATAGTTAGTAATAGCCATGTATACAAGCATGTCAAACCATTATTATAGTGTGTTGCATATATTGGTTTTTTTAAGCAGTTAAGGTACATCAAAGTCAGGAGAGAGGAAAAAAAGTGTTTGGTGCCGTTAGGTTATCTTCTCAGCAGGCTCAGAAATTGGGGCAGTGGAATGCAATGATCTGAGTTGTACATTATGCTTACACAGCTTGGTTGAAAGTGAATGTAGATATATGTGTTAACAAAATAAGCTTAAGTGGAATTTCCCCTGTATTTTTTACAAATCCGGTGAGCTCACAAAAACACACAATGAGGATATTTCAAGGTGATAAAACCTCTGTCATTGAGCCAGATGGCCTTGTGGATTACTTTTAGTGCTTGCAGATTTCACTTTTTATTTGTGATACATGAGAAATAAATCTGACTGCACAATATTAAAAGGCTAACGTTCTCTCCACGTTGGTTTAATTAGACTACAGCAAACAGGATGTACCATATGTCTAATGTTGGGACTAGAAAAGGAAGAAGGGATCTGTTAAGAAGAAACTTTAAGTAAAGATTACTCAGTCCCCAGAAAGAGGAAAAGGGGATCAAATAAAAACACCTTTGTTTTGTTTTGTGTAAGACAGAGCAGAGATAAATTTGAACAGGCTTTCTAGATTCTGATATTCCACTCTAAAATAGGATCCATTCCATGGCTGTTTGTCACCCTTATCTATGATGAAGCGCTGACATTAGGAGAAATGTAGCACTAACAGCCAAAATATTTCCCCTTGACTCTGGATGGAGAACAGATTTTAAAAACTGGTATACCATGGCTAAAGTAAGCTTTGAGAGAAGAGCTCTCCATTTTTCTTGTAATAATATATTATATTTCTATAGATACCTAACCAGAGCTTTAATTACCATCTTAGAACAATGTCTGTAGAGGACAGGCTACTACAAAATAACCAGTATTTGGGTTGTTGGTACTCTGTCCCTTGAAGATGTTTCCTGGTGGGGGGTGATGGGGTTGAAGTTGTGGTGTTGGTGTGGGAATGAGAGGGAAGGTGATTTGTGCTTGTTTGGGAAACTGGGACAGCCTGTAATAGCTTAAAGCAAAATTACTGTTCTACAGAAATGGGGCTCAGAAAGAGAAGTAATGGAGGAATAGAAGTTGCGGTAGAATAAGGAAGATTGGTACAGTACAGTGAGTACTTATGATGTGTTTCTTAGAGGCCAGGCATATTTGTATTAGCTCTCTGGGGTGTTGGATCCGACTAACTTGGGTATATGTAAAAGAATCAATAACATGGTCTTTTATTGTTCTTCTAAGCTCTGAATGTTTAGTGTGTTGAGTTGGTTGGGTTGTGACCAGCCTTGACAATGTGGTATGCAGTAGTTAAAAACAGTTTAACTTTTTAAAATTTATTTTTTAAAAAAATAGCAACCATGAGGATCTAGAAGAGATGACGATTGCTCTTCTACCTTGGAACAAAAGCTTTCCCTCAAAAGCAATTTGTACATATTTTAGAGTCCCAACTGAATCAGATCTACAAGGAGACCTGATTATTGGACCTGTCTTATCCTTTGGAGGTACATAGATATTGTTATCTTCCTTGCCACCTCCTCATGTTTTCTATAGGCCTGTGAAAAACTAAGCTATGTTTAGCTGGTCTATATATGATGTTGAGACTTTTGAAAAAGTTCAGAGAAGAGCAACTAAGATGATCAAAGGACTGGAGACTAAAACATATGAAGAACGGTTGCAAGATCTCGGTTTGGCTAGTCTAGAGAAAAGAAGAATTAGGTGTGACATGATAGCAGTATTCCAGTAGTTCAAGGGCTGCCACAAAGAAGAGGGGGTCAATTTATTCTCCAAAGCACCAGAGGCAGGACAAGAAACAATGGTTCGAAACTAACCAAAGAGAGAAGCAACCTGAAATTAAGAAGAAACTTACTAACAGTGAGGACAATTAACCAGTGGAACAGCTTGCCTCCAGAAATTGTGGGCGTTCCATCACTGAATGTTTTTAAGAAGAGTCTAGACAGTCACTTATCTGAAATGGAATAAGTTATCCTGCTTTAGCAGGAGGCTGGACTAGAAGACCTCCAAGGTCCCTTCTAGCTCATCTACAGGTGTGGCCCCTGGTAGTTCCACCCTATTAATCTTTGTGTTTGAGTATATACATATTTATGCATAGCCTTGAGCTCCTGGAAAAAAGTAGGATACAAACCCCTTAAACTGCAGAAAACAAACATCTCAAAGCGGAAACTGCCTCTTGATGTTGGACATGTTGTAAGAATTGCAGTTGTAAAATCTGTACAATTAGAGAAGAAGAAGGGAGAGAAAAGTGGCATTTTCTCCAGGTTGAAAAGCAAAAAAAACAACAACTAAAGAATATGAAGTAACCTTTGAGGGTGAACAATGATTCAACTTGCACAGAGGCTATGAAAGATTAAAAAGAGGAGAGAATAGGCAGGTTCACAAACAACACCTTTCTACACAATAATATACAATTATAACATCGCGGCTAACAAGCTTTAGAAATAAGGAGCAATTATGCTTCTCTTGCTCCTGTCTTAAAACCTTATTTTCATAACCTCCTGTAACCAAAAGGTAGCAAGCCTTCCACCTCTAATTGGAATTTTTACAATGAGATGCTAGACTCTTGGTGATGATGAGCCATTACTGACTACTTACACAATGTAATTGTGAGATTGCTGACATTTAAAGCAGGAGGGATTGCTCAGAATTAACAATTAATTTAAGGACTATTTTTGCAATACTCCCTGAGACACAGTGAAAGAACAATGGACACCAATCACTACATTATTGATGCATTGCATTTCAAACACCCCTTTCAAAATTCTACCACTCCATCAAGAAAATGGAGAAAAACAAATTTACAAATTAAAATGGCAAAGCTTCAGTCTGAAAGTTAGTTGAATGGATAAGTAAGTATGTTAAGAAAAAAAATTAAAGAGCTTTGTAAATGTTGTTTATCAGACAGAGTACTGAAGGATAGATAATGCAGAATCAGGAATGAAGTGTACCAAAAGAACACAAAGGATAGAAACACATGTGAAGGATAAGCCCAACTATAGAATTACGTTTGTGAAATCTTATTTAAGTTTATTTAATGTTTAAAGTGAATTTGTGCAAGCGGCATTGAGTTCCAACCAGATATCTTTAGAAGGGTGTTCAGTCTCCATTATTCTGTAACAAGTATGCCCTACATCCATGCTGACTAGGGATTATTGGATGGAGGATGCAAAGTAGGAGATATCATACATAGGTTTTATTGATAAATATGGAATATTTGTGGATGCAAATGCCTGGGAATATTGATCACTGGTCTTTAGTGATGGGCAAAAGCCACAACAAATAACATCTAATGATGGAACAAAGTACTGTATTACTACATAGAGAAATGACCTTCTAAGAGAAAAGAAAAATAAACAGTAAATAGAGACATCAGTCCTGTTTTTCTATGGAGATTCTCAGTCATTTAGGTCATGGTTGCTTCAAAGGTGCTTTTTCAAGAGGCAACTGAGTTTTCTTCATTTTTCCTTGAAGATGTTTCACTTTTCATCTGAGAAGTTTCTTCAGAACTGATTCTTCTTCAGAAGTGAGGAAGCTTCTTGAATGAGGAGTGAAAGTTCTTCAAGGAAAAACAAAGAAAGCCCAGTTGCTTCTTGAAAAACACCTTTGGATCAATCTTGTTTTTTATAAAAAATGGAGGCCAAAGTTAAGTACATAGCTCATTTTATCATTGGTTCTTCTTCAATAAAAGTGTGAACATTTTGGCAGTTACATGTTCCAGATAAAATAGAACAACAGAGTTGGAAGGGACCTTGGAGGTCATCTAGTCCAACCCCCCCTGCTCGAGCAGGAGAGTCTATTCCAAATATTTGCCTATACCTAGGATCGAACTCACAGCTCATCATATGTAGATAGCTCAACTACTACTCTACTGCTCAATTCCAAATGTCCTCTTATCCATCTTAACCATGCATATGAAAACCTTTGAACAGCCTTTTCTTTTTCTAACTCTCAACAAATGTTTCTTTACCTCCTATAAAATGCTTCTGGTGCTAAGACCCATACAAGTGTTTCAGGTACAATCTGGGTTTATATATGTTCCATATTCTCAAAATAGCATTTCTAATATAATTTTAAAAACCACGCAAACTTTATCGCACCATATAAAATCATGCCACTGGAACCTCTAATCATGCCCTTCTAATTCTAAAATTCTTTTATTTTTCAGCAAAGCCCATTCTTTCACCCAAACTAAGCAGCAGGTTGCAAAATGGAATTTCAAAGCAAGCAGTCCCAATCCCCCTCTTTTATTTAGTTTAGTTTATTGTCATTGCACCTCATACAACGAAATTAAATGCCATCTTCAGTGTACATTGTAACTATAAAAATTAAAAAACAAACACACATCCTTCACATTCTATACAATCGAATTGAAAACTCCTGATATTGCATTAATATCGCACTATACAGTAGAATTCAAAAGAGCTATTGCCCTGGGATAGAAGCTGTTTTTCAGCCTATTTGTCCTTGTTTTTATTATCCTGTACCGTCTGCCAGACGGTAATAGTTTTAAAAAAAAGGGTGCCCAGGATAAGATGGATCTTTGTGAATGTTTTGAACTTTCTTAAGGCAGCGGGAGCTGTAAAGCTCTTCCAAAGAGGGGAGAGGGCAACCAATGATCTTCTGGGCAATGATGTTAACCCTCTGGAGTGCTTTCCTATCTGCCACTGTGCAATTCACAAACCATACACAGGTGCAGTAAGTTAAGATACTCTCTATGGTGCAGCAGTAGAAGGTCACCAGCAGTTTTTTATTCAGTTGTTGTTTTCTGAGAAGTTCCAGGTAGTATAATCTCTGCTGGGCCCTTTTAACCAGTGCTGCAATGTGAGCACCCCAGGTCAGGTCCTCTTTTATGGTAACACCCAGAAACTTAAAACTGTCCACTTACTCCACTCGGTCTCCATTGATAAGCAAGAGCTGGATGTCTGATCTGTTCCTATGCATTTTGAAGTGTTTTACATTTAACCCTTGGAGTTTTTTTCTCCCTTGCCTATACAAACTTAGAATATGTCTTTCTGCCATTGTTTAAACAGTACAGTAGTATGATTTAAAACAACAACATCTAGCATCTTCTCCATGAACCTCTGGAACTGTTCTAATATCATCAAAATATCATTTGTTCTCGATTCCAGGAATGGAATTTCAGTTGTTTTCCATCTCTTTGTATTATTTCAGTTTTACTTTCTAAAATTTCCAGTTTGTCATTAATTTGTTAAACTTCTCTGGTAAGATGCCCTGTAGGCTTCTGAAAGTGAAATTTTTATAAGGTTTGATTGCCTGGACCCAAGGAACACTTAGGAGCAAAATGCCATCACTACTTCTCAATAGAAGCAAAATTAACTATGAATGAAAGCAAACTTGCTTGATTAAAATAGGTTCCAAGAGAAAACACATGCATTTTCTGCTCAGGTTAGCACAGCAATCTATTTGCAACACGATGGTGTTGCTGGTTTTTTTGTTGAGTTTATAGAATTTGGATTCCCTGTGTGTATGTTTGGATGATTTAAGCATAACACAACTGTGTCTAGGGAGAAGAAGAACCATAACATTTGAGTATTCAACTAGTAATTTAGTTGACCTCTCTGAACTACTATCTAGCGACGTGTAAAATTAGGTGCATAGAAGTAATCTAACCAATACAATACTCACCCCTTCCATTATTATTTCAGGAATGGATATTAAAAAAAGAGCCATCTATGCTACAAAATAAATATGTTCACATTGCTGTTTAATGAGTTCCTAAGCCAATTTAATATCTATTATAGACATTGTTCTATATTCCCACGTGCTACCTACTGCTTTCAAGAAAAAATAAAGTAGTGCTTCATGAAGACAATGCAAAGAAAGATAATTTTCCTTTAACTAGACATTTGTTTAATGATTCAACTCTAATCAGTATTCTGATGAATCCCAAGTTTTCTTAAAAACTTTTCAATTTTCATTTAATGAGAAAATCTGTAAAAATGAGCAAGTTTAGACTATTTTGCTTGTAACTAAAGATCTTAGAAAATTGTGCCTATCCACAACCTGGTGCTTTTTCATCTGCATATTGAAAACCCAACAGATTTCACACCTTGTATTCAGAATATCTTATATTTGGAGTGCTAATGGCTAAGAAGGAAATTAATTCCATTGCCTGGCCATTCTGAGTGGCGTTGCCTTAAAAATGATGACTGATTCCTCTGTGGAACAAGATATTTCTGTAGAATTCTGTTCACCAAGCTTACACAGCTCAACATTTTGCCCACTGGCAGAATTTTACTAATCACTACTAGGCTACTAGCTGGTGGTACTATAAATATCTTGCTGTTGCATTCAGAATATATGGTGTTCTGGCTTTGATTTTCTAAGCCCAATCCATAAAATGCATTTATTTGCAGAAATAATTGGAGGGTGCATCTTACTGGCTGAAGAAGTTCATGAGTTTGACCATTTTGCTGTGGTGTTGTAAAACAGTGTCATACTGAGCTATATGGACCAATAAGTTCACTCAGTAGAAAGCAGCTTCTTAAGTCGCTGTCCATGGTTCTGTCAGCACTCCAGTCCTGGGCCTGCTTATATGGATCATTGACCATACAGGATTCTTGGTCTGTAAAGCATTGGCCGTAATTCAAGAGCAAAGAGATGCTCTGCCCACAGAAGAGCCATTATGTAGTCCTCAGCATCTTTTCTTTAGAAGATTCAAGCATCAGCAATGGAAAATATATCCATTGAATGGCTACTGGCAATCAGAATAAATTGTTCCCCTCTATTCTTAATGTCCCATCTCCTACTGATACTGCTTTCAGATCGCTGATTTCTTAATGAGAGAGGAAGAACTTTACTTAGGCCTGCTGGAAGAAAACACAACCCACACTGTTTCAACTGTCTAGCCAAGAATAGAATATTGTTTTTCAGCTACCCTTAATACTGGAAAAACAGTTTTGGTTCCTACTGATCTGTTAACTATATAGAAAGTTTGAGGTAAGCCCTATCTCCCCCCATAAAGGTTTGTGTGGATGGGTCTCCCACTCCCATGTTCAAGGTAATGATTTATTTGCTTCTCCTCTGAACACCTATGATATAATCAAAACCATGATGAAAAAGAAAGAACAAGAATTTCAATATCCATCCTGGTTGTGAAACAAAGGGGGAGGGATTGGCAGACACTAGGCGGAATTTGGACAGAATCTACCACAACTGTTTAACTATAGTGTTGCTTCCCCCACCC